>NC_134714.1:52400000-53000000 GCF_049634645.1 Pelodiscus sinensis
TGGAAAATTCTATTAAAATAATTAATAAAGTTATAAATATATACATGTTAGCTCCGGACATACAATACTCCAGTCATCTAAGAAGTGGGCTCTGCCCATGAAAGCACATGATACCATCTACATGGTTTGTTAGTCTATAAAGTGCTACCAGACTATTTGTTGTTTTATAAGTTTAGTTTAAGTTTAGTAGGGTATGTCTACACTACAATGTTAGTTCGAACTAATGGACATTAGTTCGAACTAACATTCATAGCCGCTACACTAGCACTCTGCTAGTTCGAATTTAAATCGAACTAGCGGAGCGCTTAGTTCGAACTAGGAAAACCTCATTTTACGAGGATTAAGCCTAGTTCGAACTTACTAGTTCGAATTAAGGGGTGTGTAGCCCCTTAATTCGAACTAGTGGGAGGCTAGCCCTCCCCAGGTTTCCCTGGTGGCCACTCTGGCCAACACCAGGGAAACTCTATGCCCCCCTCCCGGCCCCGGACCCCTTAAAGGGGCACGGGCTGGCTACGGTGCCCGTGCCAGGTGCAAGCCTGCCAGCACCCAGCCAGCAGACCCTGCACCTGGCACGGCACAGAGCCACCTACCTGATGTCCCCCAGCCCACCCCCTCTTCCCGGGACCAGGCTGGCGGCTCCCGGGAGCTTGCCTTGGACCGCAAGAGGCGGGCATCTTCCTGGGCTAGTGCGGACATCGTGGACCTCGTCCACGATCTCCGCACTAGGCACAGGAAAGTGGCCGTCTAGGGCAGGAGAGCTGCCAGCCTGGCCACCCAGGAGCAGGTGTGCATGAAAATCAAGGGGGCCCACTGAGACCCCTGACCCTGATCCCTGAGCTTACAATGGCCGTCCTGGGTCAGACCAAAGGTCCATCTAGCCCAGTAGCCTGTCTGCCGACAGCGGCCAAACCTAGGGACCCTGGAGGGGATGGACCGAAGACAGTGATCAAGCCATTTGTCTCGTGCCATCCCTCTCCAGCCTTCCACAAACTTTGGCCAGGGACACCACTCCTACCCCCTGGCTAATACCACTCCATGGACCCAACCTCCATGACTTGATCTCACTTCCCTTTAAACTCTGTTCTAGTTGTAGCCTTCACAGCCTCCTGCAGCAAGGAGTTCCACAGGTTAAATCTTTGCTTTGTCAAGAACAACTTTCTCTTACTAGTTTGAAGCCTGCTACCCATTCCTTTCCTTTGGTGTCCTCTAGTCCTTCTTTAGGGGAACTCATGAAGAACTTTTCTGAATGCACCCTCTCCACCCAACCCCTGCTTTTAGAGACCTCTATTCTGTCCCCGCTCCATCTCCTCTTTTCTAAGCTGAACAGTCCCAGTCTCTGTAGCCTCTCTTCATCTGGGACCTGTTCCCAACCCCTGATCATGTTAGTTGCCCTCCCCTCTCCCAGCCTTTCTCTTCCCCTCTCCCACCTCCTTTTCCCAGTCTCCCCCAGTTTTGTTCAATAAAGACAGAGTCAATGTTGGAAGAAACGTTATCTTTATTTTCTACATCAATAAGAAGGGGGGCTAGGGAAGGGTAAGTGGAAGGAGGTGGGGGAGGAATGGGGTACGAGCCCCCGATGGGGAGGACTGGGCTGGCTCTGCGGGCTTGTGGGGGTGGAAGCTCTCCTGCAGCCCCCCGATTGCCCCCTCTCCCCAGATGGCAGCCTGCGGCAAGTGCAGCCGGGCTGATGGCCGAGTGCTGTGATGTGCCCAGTGTGGGTACTCCGGGCACTCCAAGCCAGGACTGATTTGCAAGCGGGGCACCCCTTAGAACTGTCTGTCCGGGGTGGGGGTCGGGACCCTTTAAGCGCAGCCCTCGGCTAGCCTGAGACAGCATCTCCACGCTCTAAGTCCTCCTCTGATGCCCTGCCGGCACTGCTTCCGGCCATCCTTAAGCCCTGTTCAGGGTCCACTCAATGTGGACTTGCTAGTTCGAATTAGCAAAACGCTAATTCGAACTAGTTTTTAGTTCTAGACGCGTTAGTTCGAATTAGCTTAGTTCGAATTAACTAATTTGAACTAAGTTAGTTCGAATTAGCGCTGTAGTGTAGACGTACCCGTACAGACTAACTCGGTTATCCCTCTGAAGCTTATAAATATATAGGTGAGAGTGGTAATATGCAGCTGTAAAAATACTGGAGATAAGTCATGAGAGTTTTATACCCTATCTTTTTTGAAATAATCACATATGTAAAATTTAACTGAATATCATAAATTAGGTCAGAATACCAGATAGAGAACACGCCTACCTTTAGACACATGGACTTCTAGAGCTTCTACAGTGTAATCAAGGAAAACCCTATACCATTTCAAGAGAACAGAGAAGAACTTTAGCATATGACTGGATTTCTCTCAGTCATCACAATAGGTACTATAATAGCTAATCTGAATAAAGTTAGTATACACCTTGACACCCCTCACAGAATGAAAACACCTCCATCAACTAAATGATTTATTTGATATATTGAAACATTTTGCAGGTAAAAACAGGCAGGCTTCTTTGCTCCCCTACCAAATTTGAAGCTCAGGCAATTTATCAATTGACTTTTCTGCCATATACTACTCTGAGGAAGTCTATTTTTAAAACAGGAGTAATTTTTGCATTTTTCTAAATATGTGACATAAGTGCATCATTTTCAGGACTGATGTTAGGTCGTGGGGACAGGGTGAAGCATACAGAGTTCAGCATGATTTCTCAGACTGGACAGATTTGTTGAACAAAATAACAGACGCGAACTTGATACAATCAATAATGTACACATTAAAAATCCCTTCAAATCCACCTTTTAGTCCTTGGTCTTATAAGTTAGAAAGGCCAGCTGTTTTCAGGTCTGTTTTCCACCAATATGCCTGTGAGTGAATCATAGAATACTAGAACACTAGAACTGGAAGGGACCTTGAGCGGTCAAAAAGTCTAGTTCCCTGCCCTCATGTCAGGACCAAGCACCTTGATATACAGTGAACCCTCGTTTATCGCGGTAGATAGGTTCCAAACGCGACCGCGATAGTTGAAAATCCGCGAAGTAGGGACACCATATTTAACATGCGAGAGGTTTTGATTTACACACTCTCACTCCTATTGCTTTTGATTTAATAGTTTAATAGTTTAATAATTAACCAGCAAGGGAACAGAGACTGAGTTTATAAGCAGTAGGTAGAAAATCAATTGCTGAGCGTACATTGCTGCTTGGGGGCAAATAAAGGCGGCAGCAGACTGAGCGAAGAGAAATCATCTCCTGGACACTTTGTGAAGATGAATGTATTCAGGTTCGTTTATAAAAGGACGTCATCCTTTCACCTTGGCGTAGCATGGAGCAGCTGAAAACACAGCAGGCACTGCAGGGTGACAATGTATTGACTAGCAGGGGGCTGATTCTTCATTGCCCTTTGAAGTCCGCGAAGTCGTGAATCCGCGATGGTCGAACCGCGAAGTAGCGAGGGCTCACTGTATGTCGATCCAGCCCACTCTTAAATATCTCCAGTGATGGAGTTTCCACAACTCCCCTAGGTAATTTATTCCAGTATTTAACCACCTGTACAGGAAGTTTTTCCTAATGGCCAACCTAAACCTCTCTTGCTACAATTTAAGCCCATTGCTTCTTGTTCTATCCTCAAAGACCAAGGAGAACAATTTTTCTCCTTCCTTCTTGTAACACCCTTTTAAGTACTTGAAAAATCACTATCATGTCTCCTCTCAGTCTTCTCTTTTCAAAACTAAAGAAGCCCATTTCCTTCAGCCTTGCCTCATACCTCCTGTTTTCTAGACTTTTAATCATTTTTTTTGCTCTTCTCTGGACCGTCTCCAGTTTCTCTTCACCTTTCTTGAAATATGGTGCCCAGAGCTGGACACGATACTCCAGTTGAGACCTAATTAGTGCAGAGTAGAGTAGAAGAATGACTTCTCATGTCTCGCCCACAACACTCCTGTTAATGCATCTCAGAATTGTTTGCTTTTTTTGCAACAGTGTCACATTGTTGACTCGTATTTAGTTTGTGGTCCACTATGACTCCTAAATTCCTTTCTGCTATACTCCTTCCCAGATAATCACTTCCCGTTCTGTATATGTGAAACTGTTTGTTCCTTCTTAAGTGGAGTACTTTGCACTTATCCTTATTCAACTTCATCCTATTTACCTCAGACCATTTCTTCAGTTTGTCCAGATCATTTTGAATTATGACCCTATCCTCCAAAGCAGATGCAATCCCTTCCAGCTAGGCATCATCTGCAAAGTTAATAATAGTATTCTCTATGCCAATATCTAAATTATTGATGAAGATATTGAACAGAACCGGTCTCAGAACAGAGCCCTGAGGAACCCGACTTGTTATGCCCTTCTAGCATGATTGTGAACTGTTAATAACTACTCTCTGAGGCTATGTCTAGACTGCAGGCTTCTTTTGGAAGATGCTTGTCTGGAAGAGATCTTGGAAAAAATTCTTCCGAAAGAGAGCATCCATACTGCAAAAGTGCATCAAAAAAGCAATCTGCTTTTTCGAATCATAGTGTCCACACTGAATGGATGCTATCTTGCATTTCAGCTGTGATTACTCTGGATGGAGTGGCCACCAGGGCACCTGTGCTTTTTCCTTTTTCCTCTTCTTTCGAAAGAACTCCCTCTTCCCCATCTACACACACCTTTTTCTGAAAGAACTCTTTTGGAAAAAGGCTTCTTCCTCATAGAATGAGGATTACCAATGTTGGAAAAACCCCTCTGTTCTTTCAATTTTCTTTTGGAAGAACGTGATTGCAGCATGGACGTAATTGAACTTTTTTCAGAAAAACTGCTGTTTTTCCAAAAAAAAAACAAAAACCCTTCTGTAGTGTAGACATACCCTGAGCATGGTTATCCAGCCAGTTATGCACCCACCTTATAGTAGTCCTATCTAGGTTGTATTTCCCTACTTTTTGATAAAAAGGTCATGCAAGATCATATCAAATGCTTTTCTGAATTCTAGATATACCACATATTAAGTCTCAAAGGTGCTAGAAAGTCAGCATCTGCACCCACAAATTTTAAATTAGGCACTGATGCCCTTATACATACAGAGACCTATTAGTGAGATAAGCCAGAGAGACCTTGCCTAGTGCATAGATGACAGCTACATCCTTTTCCCTTTGCCACATCTCTATAGTGTGGTTAGAAAGAAAGAAGAGTTGGAGCTACTTCAGAGCCTTAAATCATCAGAGGATTCCTCTCTATACAGGAGAATGGCCAGATCAGTTGTCAATATGACTACGTGGTACTGGAGACCTAAGTCAATTTGCCACAGCACAGCTGTGAATCTAGCTGTTATGAACAATATTTATTTATTATTAAACACTGTTGATATGCATACTCAACCTGTGGAACTCCCTGCTAGAGGATACTGTGAAGTCCAAGACTTTAATTGATTTGAAAAAAGAACTAGATACATTGATGGAGGATAGGTTTGTCAAGGCACATCTACACAGCAGGGCTAAACTAGAAATAAGCTATGCAACTTCATCTACATCAATTGCGTAGCTTAAGTCAAAATAGCTTATTTCGGGTTTTGGCACTGTCTACGCAGCAGGAAGTCTGAGGTAGAGCACTCTTCCTCTGACTTCCCCTACACCTTGTAAAATAGGGGTTACAGGAATTGGAGTAAGAAGTCCTCCAGCTCGTCATTATTTTGATGAAATAATTGCTTGTATTGTAGACATGGATTATGTTATTTCAGAGTAACATCAGTCATTCCAAAATAACACTGCTTTGTAGACTTACCACCAGTGGCTATTAGCCAGAGTGGGTAAGGATGGTGCTCCTAAGTTTGTGATGACTGGGAATAGGCTACAGGGGATGGATCATTTGATAATTACTTATTCTGTTCATTTCCTCTGCTGCACCTGCCATTGGCCACTGTTAGAAAACAGGATGCTGGTCTAGATGGACCTTTGATCTGACCCAGTATGACCATTCTTATGTTGTACCTCTGGCAGTAGGAATGCAGTATAGCTCTTCTGTATCCTACATTTTGGCTAGGGGGTGAAAGAACAGATTAATTTACAAAAATACATATATCCTCATCCACATAGGTAAGGAGTAGAAAATATCAGAAGACATCAGCTCTAATGTGATGCCTACAATAAATAGCCAGTTAATAATGGTTTGGCAAATGGCCAATAGGGATTACTGATACAGCTAATATTTCTTGTCTGTTTATATCTTAAAACTAAGATAAAACCCAGTTTTTGTAGGGCTGAAAGCTCCTAATGGAGAGCATAGCCAGTGTACATAGCCACTTTTTCTGTCACTGGCATCTTTATCCTCCTAGCCATTCCCTCTGTTAATTATACCCAGTAGTTGCATTGTATCATAAATTAGATCAAAAGGGCTTTGGGGCAAGTCTTGGGGCTTCTCTCATTTGTGTTATTGCAATGCAGCTGTAGTATTTCTTCAGTGTAGACACCTACTATGCTTATGGGAAGGATACTTCTGTTGACCCAGCTCTCTCTATTAGATGGGGTTGGGATTAGATGGACTTAAATATGGTGCTCAGAGTCACATCCCTGAGGCCATGTCTACATTAGAAAAGTATTTTGAAATTACTAAATTTGACTTAACTCCAGATGTAACAAATGTGAACTGGGGGACTTCTTTATGGTGTCCTTTATGATCGTCCCCTTTATGGGACGATCAGCAGTGGCTGCAGAACTTCCGTATGCAGAATGCCACCTTCCTGGAGCTCTGTGAGTGGCTCATCCCTGCCCTCACCTGACAGGAAACACACTTAAGACAATCCATCCTTATGCAGAAGTGCGTGGCCATCACCACGTGGAGGCTTGCCACACCAGACAACTTCCAGTGTGCTCATACAAGTAGCGAAAGCCATCAACTACATGCTACTACAGAGTGTCATCACTCTGGGCAACATGCACACCATCAACGGCTTGGGCATGGGATGGGGGAGGAGGCCATAGATGGCATGAACATCCCCGTCCTGGGCTCTGACAGTTTATCAACCTCAAGGGGTACTTCTCCATGGTGCTGCAGGACCTCTTGGATCACGAGAGATGCTTCACTTACCTCATCATTGCACGACACTTGCATCTTCTGGAACTCCTGCCTCTTCCAAAAGATGCACACTAGCACATTTTTCCCTGACCACACCATCAGAGTCAGAGAGGTGGACATGTGCTTATTGATCCTGGGTGATGCAGCCTACCCCTTGCTTTCCTGGTTCACAAAGCCCTACATGAGAAGTCTGGACGCCAACAAGGAGGAGTTCAACATTAGGCTGGGCAGGTGCCAAATGGTCATGTAATGTGTGAGCGGGTATTTGAAGGGGAATTTCAGGAGTCTCCTCACCTGTCTGGACCTCAACGAGCTCAACATCCCCTTCATGATGGTGCCCTGTTGTGTGCTCCACAACCTGTGTGAAATCAAAGGGGAGACTTTTCTGCCAAGGATGGGGGCTGAGGTTGATCATCTGAATAGGGATTTCAAGCAGCTGGACACCAGTACCATCAGGAGAGCACAGCAAGGGGCTATGCTCATCAGAGAGGTCTTGAAGGAGAGTTTCATGCAAATCTCAGACACTCCTCTGTGTCTTTCCACAAGGGGCCCCTGTGTTCCCTGTGTGTGTGCCTTTCATCCCTCACCCCTCTGTTCTTCTGTCCCCCTCTCCTGCAGAGAAAACAATAAAGGCATCTCTTTTTTGAAAAAAACAAAAAACAAAACAGGACTCTTTATTTAAGGGGACATAAAAGAGGGGATGGAATGGGAAAAGAACCTAGAATGGTGAAAGGGGACTCAGGGATGTGGTTGGGAGTAGCGCCTGCCTCCGGATGGTCTGGAGTCTCCAGCTGTCCTAGAGGTCCCACCGCCTTGTGTTCTGAGGCCCCAGTGGCCCCTGGGGAGACTTGGGGGGGAAGCTATAGGGTGATCAGGGAGGTGGCTGGTGGCCTGGTCCCTACACAATGCCATGCGTGCCATCACTAACATGAGGGTGGAGAACGCAGCATTGTGCTGGCATGGCAGCTGGTCTCAGGTGGCCTTTCTCTGCTCCTGGTCAGCCCAGTGCTCTTCCTAGTTAGCCCAATGCTCCTCCCAGTCAGCAGCCTGCTTCTGGTGGTCTTCCTTGATTCCCTGGATGCGGGACTGACGACGGACCACCTGCTCCCTCATCAGATCCTCCTGGGTGTGTTTCTGCCTGCAGATTCCACTGAGTCAGGTAGATGGAGCGGGAGGTGGGGGATGCGCCAAGCTCACAGCTGTCCCAGCTGTGAAGAAAAGTTACAAGGGCAATCATCACAGGAGACACCATGGATGAAGCCTAGCCCTCATCTCTGAGCCGACACCGAAGGTGTCAGTTCAGATTATGGCAGTGGTGCTTCCAGCAAGGCCATATGTTGCCTAGACAGTGGGCACTTTCCAGCAGGTGCACAAATATCCCAGGGGATCATCAGAACACCCATGGCCTGGGGACAAGCAGGCATGGGAAGGTGCTGGCCAGGACAGCTGCTTGCGTGTGGGGGGTGAATGCAGCGTCTTGGTTTCCTTCTGTGTCCTGCATGTGCCAGGTCTGGCACTGGTCGCATCTCACAGAGAGAGAACTTCTATTCCTGCCCGCTGGAGGAGGGAGAGTTGGGAGGTAGGTGTGATTGAGTGGCAGACAATGCTTGCTGGAGAGAGTGCTCATGAGTTCCCCTCATCTTCCTTCTTCCTGCAGGTTCCCATGCACGAGATCAGTCTCGTCTGCATCACTATACTTGATTGGGAGCAGATGCTGACTGAGTGCGAGCATGATCTGGTATCGTGTGGGACACTTCTGTGTGGTTCCATGAGTCTAGACTACTTAGTAGCATCTTAATGTGGAAAGGTGTCCCACCATCGAGGCTAGATTAAGGCAGACCTCTCCAGGAATTTTGTGATAAGGACAGATGGGTTCCTGTGTGAGAGCATGATGAAGCTAAGTGCTCCAGACTGGCACTCCAGGTACAGACATATGAACAAGCTGTTGTGCAAACCCCAGGCTGAGCAGGCCAAGAGAGGAGTGTGTTGCCCCTCGCAGCCCATTGCCTGAACCTGCTTGTATATAGGGAAAGTTAAAGGACTTACCTGAAGTGCTCTCCCGGGATTCCTTGGAAGATGTCCTGAGAGTGGGGGACCAGCTCCAAGGTGAGGAGTATCTCCTGGCTGGTGGGCATGGTCTCCTGGCTGGCCTCCTCCTCCTCCTCTTCTCTGTTTTCCTTCTCTACTACCCCACCCTCCTGCAGGCTGACACCAGGTATGTCCTGGCTGGACTTGACAATGACATTGGGGAAGATGACTAGCGGCAGCTGTAAGGTGCTGCCCCAGAGCATCCACTCTGCTTCCTGTCCTTGTAGTAGGACTGCTGCAGCTATTTTCTTTTCATCTGGCACTGGCTGAGGTTCCTGGTGTGCCCTTTCTTTGCCAGGCTGGTGGCAATTGTCCTGTGGATGTCCGTGTTCCTTTTCTTGGTCTGGAGATCCTAGAGGCTGGACTCCTCTCCCACACCTCTGCACCAGAATATCTGCACCAGTCCCCGCTGGAGCTCTTCTGTATATCTTGGCAGTGGAGGCCTTGGGAGTAGCAGAAGTGCTGGCAGCTGTTGGAGTCCCATGGAGATGTTGGGGTCACTCATGTCTCCCTGCTTCTTTGCACAGGGCTGGCGAAGTTTACCACATGGGACAAGCCCGTCACTTGCTCTTGGGACTTTTACAGCTCCACGGGAGAAGGAGAACAGTGGAGATACCTAGTGTAGCCAGAGAGGTCACAACTGCAGCTGCAAGAGACCTCCGGAGGCCAATTATTTCGGAATAGTGGCACTGGAGCATCCACACTATCGTTATTTCAAAAAAAACTATTTCAGAATTAGCATTACTCCTGATGAAAAGCAGTACCGATTTCAAATTCCATAAATTTTGAATTCCACATCCCAGCTTTTGAAATAAATGGGGTTGGTAGTGTGGATGCTCACTTATCAATTTGGCCTACGGGAGGTTATTTTGAAATAAAGACCATGGCTGGGTGACATAGTTACGAGGACTTAACTTTCTAGTGTAGAGCAGGCTTCTCTATAGTGCTACCTCAATGCAATTATTTAGGAATTATCAAGGAACAATTAAAAAAAGTATATTTTCTTGTATTTCGACATACGTGCAAGTAAAATATATATGCAATGTCAATTTATGGGATCAATTAAAAAAGCTTGTCTTACAGTCTGAACACTGCACTGACAGTTACTTATCACCAGTATCTCAGGGTACGTCTACACTACAGCGCTAGTTCGAACTAACTTAGTTCGAATTAGTTAATTCGAACTAAGCTAGTTCGAACTAGCGCATCTAGAACTAAAAACTAGTTCGAACTAGCGTTTTGCTAGTTCGAACTAGCGCGTCCACACTGATTGGACGCAGGGGGGCATTTAAGGGCAGCTGAAACCGGTTCTGGCAGGGCATCAGGTCAGCAGTTGCTTTGTGTGGCTGCTGTCTGAGGCTATCTGAGGCTCGTGCTTAAAGGGACCCCCCCTGGACAGCCGGTTCTCAGCTTTTCCTGCTTGCTTGCCAACCTCGCCGAGGGACAGCAAAGCGTCGGTCTCTGTGCCCGTCTGTGTCGGTGCTTCCCTTCGGGGGGGACCGCCGCAGGTGGCAACATGGAGCCACGGCTCGCCCTGCACCTTCTGGTGCACGTTCTGGACTTGCTGCTGCAAGCCTGCCAGCAATGGCTCGAGGCTGCCTGGCACCACCTGGGGAACGTCAGCCCCCTGCCTCTCCGCCTGGCCGCCCTGGGGGCCGTGGAGGAGCCGCGGCGGCGCCCCGGCACCGGTGTGCCCCGCCGCATCTGGCGTCTGGACACCAGCAGCGACTGGTGGGACCGCATCGTCCTGGAGCGCTGGGACGACCGACAGTGGACCCAGAACTTTAGGATGAGGAGGGACACCTTCCTGGAGCTCTGCGAGTGGCTCGCCCCTGCCCTGCAAAGAAGGGACACTCGCATGAGGCCCGCCATCCCCCTCCAGAAGCGGGTGGCCATCGCCCTCTGGAAGCTCTCCACGCCGGACAGCTACCGATCCGTCGGGAACCAGTTCGGCGTGGGGAGATCCACTGTCGGAGCAGTGCTCATGCAGGTACGGCGCTCGTCGGCCACCGAGCCGGGGGGGAGGGGGGCTGCGAGGAGGGGATGGGCCGCCCCAGGGACAAAGGGGGGGGCGGGAGGAGGCGAAAGCGCCCCGCACCGGAGGGGTCGGGCTGTCCCGGCCGTACTACACGCCGCCAGGGGGGTTGCTTCCGGGAGTGGGGCGCGGGGCACTGCCAGGGCACGCACGCTCCCAGCCACCCGGGCGCCCCACTGATTGACGCTTTGCTGTGTCTCTCTCCGCAGGTGGTCAAGGCCATCAACCGGGTGCTGCTCCGCAGGGTGGTCCGCCTCGCCAACCCGGATGCCGTCATCCGGGGATTCGGCGCCCTCGGCTTCCCCAACTGCGGGGGGGCCATCGACGGGACGCACATCCCCATCCGTGCCCCGGAACACCAGGCGTCCCGGTACGTGAACCGCAAGGGGTACTTCTCCGTCATCCTGCAGGCCGTATGTGACCACCGGGGACAGTTGACGGACATAAATGTGGGCTGGTCCGGCAAAGCACACGACGCCCGGGTGTACCGGAACTCCTCCGTGTGCCAGCGGCTGCAGGACGGGACCTTCTTCCCCGACCGCCACATCAGGGTCGGGGACGTGGACATGCCCGTCTGCCTGGTGGGGGATGCCGCCTACCCACTGCAGCCCTGGCTCATGAAGCCCTACACGGGACACCTCAATCCCTCCCGCCAGGCCTTCAATAACAGGCTGAGCAGGGCCCGCATCGTGGTGGAGGGGGCCTTCGGGCGACTGAAAGCCCGCTTTCGATGCCTCCTCACCCGTCTGGACCTGGCCGAGCACAACATCCCTCCCGTGGTGGCGGCATGTTGTGTGCTCCACAATTTGTGTGAGCGGAAGGGGGAGGCTTTCTTGCCAGCCTGGATGGCTGAGGCTGACCGCATGGCTGGACACTACGGTCAGCCCCGCACCGCCGCCGTCCGGGAAGCCCAGCGGGGGGCCATCCGGATCCGGGAAGCCCTGCGGGAGAGCTTCCAGGTGGAGGAGGAGGAGGACTGACCTCTCCCTGCATGCCCCACCGGGGCCTTCTTCCACCCTACCCCCCCCTTCCCCTTTCCCCTCCCTACCTACTGTCAAATAAAGACACCTGTTTTTCCAACAAAAACGTCTGTTTATTTCACAGAACTGGGGTGGGGGAGGGAGGAATGAAGGTGGGAGAAGGGAGGGGGAAACCTGGGACGAGGGAGCTGGAAGGGGAGGGGAGGGAAGGGAGGAAGGGAAAGGAAAGCTCAGGGGTGGGAGTCTGGGTGCCTCTCCCGTCTCGCCACACTGCGGGTCCGGGGGCGTCGGTGGGGAATGGTTGTGGAGGGGGCGGCAGAGAGGACAGGGGGTGTGGAGGAAGCAGGAGCGGAAGCAGGAGGAGCAGGAGGAGCAGGAGGAGCAAGAGGGGGAGCAGGAGGAGCAAGAGGGGGAGCAGGAGGAGCAAGAGGGGGAGCAAGAGGGGGAGCAGGGGGAGGAGGAAATGGAAAGCGGTCTAGCAGGCTCTGGAGGTGGCCTCGCAGGGCACGGCCCTGCTCCTCCAGGGCCTCCAGACTCCTCTGGCGCAGCCTGAGGTCCTCCTGGACCCAGTGGTCCTGGAGACGGAGCTGTCGGTCCAGGAACCGGAGATGCCGCCTCTGGTAGTCCTCCTGGTTCCTGGCTGTCCTGCTTGCCCGGGCGCGGGCGGCTGCTGCAGGCGGTGTGGTGCGCCCTGCAGTCCCCGGTGCTGCAGCTGTGGTGCAAGAAGACCAGCGGTCAATTACCCCAGGGGCCCAGGTGTGTGAAACCCAGCTCCCCTCTGCAAGGCCAGGGCCCCTGCAGGATCCCCAGCTGCTGCTCCGTGGTGGGCAAGGCCCAGGCGCACGGTCCCGGGGCTCCCTCTCGCCCCAGCCCCCCGTACACATAAGGGGAACACGAGGGTACTCACAGGTGGACGCCTCCCCGGCCTCTGATGATGCAGGCGAGCGGCTCTGTGGGGTGCCTCGGGGGTCCCGGGTCCTGGGAAGGCTGGCAGCAGGCTCCTGGCTCTCAGAGCCCTCTTGCTCCTCCTCGGTGTCCAGGAGCGGTCCCTCTGCCCCGGGGTCAATCACGTCCCGGGGGGCAGGGACGGCATGAGCCCCCAGGAGGCGGTCCAGGGCATGGAAGTGGGGGCAGGCCTCCGGGTCAGCCCCTGGCTGGCAGGCCCGGGAGTAGGACTGCCGCAAGTCCTTTATTTTGCAGCGCACCTGCTCCCGGCTGCGCTGGTGGCCCCTGGCGGCCAGGCTGGCAGCCATGCGTCCATAGACGGCCGCATTCCGGTGGCTAGTGCGGAGATCGTGGACATTGGAGGCTTCCCCCCAAACCTCGATGAGGTCCACGATCTCCGCACTTGACCAGGCGGGCGCCCGCCTTTTGCGCCCCCGGGCAGGCTCCTGGGAGCCGCCAGGCTGATCGTGGGGAGCAGTGGAGGGCTGGGAGCCCTCGGATGGCTGGCTCATTGTGTGGCAGGTGCAGGCTGTGCAGGCACGGGTGCTGGCAGCCTTGCAACTGGCACAAAGTGAGTAGCCAGCCCGTGGCCCTTTAAGGGCTCCGGGGCCGGGAGGGGGGCAATAGAGTTTCCCTGGTGTTGGCCAGAGTGGCCACCAGGGAAACCTGGGAAGCCTTAGCCTCCCACTAGTTCGAACTAAAGGGCTACACAGCCCTTAGTTCGAACTAGCTAGTTCGAACTAGGCGTTAGTCCTCGTAAAATGAGGTTTACCTAGTTCGAACTAAGCGCTCCGTTAGTTCGAATTAAGTTCGAACTAACGGAGCGCTAGTGTAGCGCATAGGAAAGTTAGTTCGAACTAACGTCCGTTAGTTCGAACTAACTTTCTAGTGTAGACATACCCTCTGGGCTTTCAATTGACTATGTAAAATTAGAAAGACATCAACAAGGCAGCATAAATGTATACTGAAACTGATCTTTTTTTCCCCTACAAATGCACTTTCATTCTAAATCACATTTTAGATGAGTATGGCTTTCTTTTTTTGTTCAGTGAGCCACATTATACATTTTTAAAAAGGAAATTGGAAGTTGCCTCAAGAGTTTCAATGCTTTAGGTGTTATATAGTAAACATAGATTCCAAACTTTCATACACAAGATCTATTGGTTTGTGATTGCCATTTGTTGTTAAGGAAAATAAATGGTTCACCATGAACAGAATTCAGCAGGCAGACTTTGTTTTTATTGTTTTTAGAATTATAGAATCACAGAAATATTAGGCTGGAAGGAACCTTGAGTAACATTTAGTCCATTCCCCATGCTGAGAACCAAGTGCACTTATATCATTCCTGTCAGGATTTTGTCTAACCATTTCTTAAATATAGTGAAAGCCTTGTTATCTAGCATTCATGGGGAATCACAGTTGCTGGTTAATTGAATGTGCCTGATATCCAAGCTCATTGCTCTGCCCCTGCGCCTGCCCCACACTGTGGCAACTAATTCCACTCCTTTGGAATTGCCTGGCCACTCAGGATATTATTCAGAATGTTTGATCTGAAGGCAAAGGGTTAGGTTGTCACTCTGGTTATTCCCGATAGGGAAGTACTGTGCACCAGAAAGAAAGGACCAACAAAGCTTGGAGGAATGAAGAGGCAGACCACTCCCCTCCAACACACATTCGCTCACTCAGGATATTTTCATTGCCTTTTCCTCCTAAGCGGCCGGCAGACGAGCAGGCCAGCGGTCTGGGAACCCTTTGGCAAAGCCAGCTTCTGGCAGCTTGAGGCAGGCTGAGGGGGAAGGAGACGCCTGATGATGATGTTAGCCATCAGTGCTGGCTGTCAGAAGCCCTGCAGTGGCTGGAGGCATCAAACCATCTAGCTGGACAGGTGGGAGTCAAATGCGCACCTCAAGACTCTGTGGCATTGTGGCTGAGGCAATGCCAGTTTACCAAGTTTTCCAGTTAACAAAATGCCAGATAACAAAGCTTTCACTGTACCTCCAGTGACAGGGATTCCACAATTTTCCTTGGAACCAATTCCTTCCAGTGCTTAGCTATCCTATTAGACAGATATTAGGAAAACCTTTCTAAAGGAAATCTCTCTTGCTGCAAATTAAGCTTATTATTTCTTCTTGCCCTACCTTCAGTGAACTAGGACAACAACTGATCACAGTCTACTTTATAACATCCCTTACCATGTTGATTTCAGGCCAATTCTCGAATTTATTAAGATTATTTTGAATTCTAATCCTGCCCTCCGAAGTGCATGTAACTTCTCCCAACTTGTCATCCACAAGTTTCTTAATCATACTTGCCATTCTATCATTCAAGTCATTAATGAAAATATTAAATAGCACCACACACAGGATGTACCTCTATGGGTCCCACTAGATATATCCAGACCCTGAGTCATTGATTAACCACCGAAGTAATGTTAATTAACTTGTGCATATATCGTATAGTAATTTCATCTTAGACTCATTTGCTTATGAGAATGTTATGTATGATTGTGTCAGACACTTTACTAAAATAAAGATATATCACATCTACTGCTTCTCCCCTTCCACTAGGCCAATTGCCCAGTCAAAGAAGAAAATTAGGTTAGTCTGTCAGGATTTGTACATCATAAATCCATGTTGGCTGTCACTTTTTACCCTATTATCCTCTAGGTGTTTCCAAATACATGATTCAATAATTTGTTCCTATATCTTTCCAGGTATTGAAGTTTGGATGATTGGTTTATAAACTCCCAAATACTCTTAAAGGCTATATCAACACTGGCAGCTTCCACAAGAGCGCGTCTACACTGGCATGTGCTTTTGCGCAAGAGCATTCAGGGCAGTGTGGATGCTCTCTTGTGCAAGAAAGCTCTGATGGCCATTTTAACCATAGGGGCTTCTTGCACAAGAAATTCATGTTGTCTGTCTACACTGCCCTCTTGTGGAAGAACTCTTGTGCAAGAGGGCTTATTCCTCATGGGGAGAGGAATAACTCTTCTGGAAGATGCCCTGTTTTACAACGCTATACTGTAAATTTACTTGCGCAAGAATGCACGTGCAGTGTAGACAGCAGGCAAGTTTTTGAGCAAGAACAGCTGTTCTTGCACAAGAAGCTGCCAGTGTAGACATAGCCTTTGTTTGTTTGTTTTTATGCATCTTATGAAGGGGGCTCCAGCTCACAAAAGTTTATTCCCAAATACATTTGTTAGTCTTTAAGGTACCACTGAACTCCTTGTTTTTTCTAATACAGACTAACAAAGCTACCTCTCTGAAACAGAACTTCTTTGTTTCTCTTTTTAAAGATGATACTATGTTTATCCTTCTCCAGGCCTTTGAGACCTCACAAATCCTCCATGAGTTTTCAAAAATAATGGTTAATATATATGTTAATATTTATGATACCTAATTCTCTACATTAGATATTAGTATTATATACACTGTGCACATTGGTTCTAAAATGAAAAAAAATCCCCTGATGAATGAACAGTGTCCAATATAATTTTTCTTCTTCTATTTGTCATAAAAATATTACTTTTAAAAGTCCTCCATGAGCTGTAATTTCACTCAAAAACACACTCTCTTCCTGTGCATTTGGACATTTCTCAGTGCAACCAGACTGTAATTATGATTGCCCCTTCCCTGCCAAGGCACTATGGTCACAAGGTTTCCTGTAAGCTGTGCACCTGTGTGGTGAACAGCCCTTTTCTGAGCCCTGCACAGAGTTTCAGAGCTCCCCATGCAAGCATGGAACTCAGCTGATCATCTGGGGGAACGGGGGCAGGGCACTCACCCTCTTGGAGGAGCAGAAGTAACAGCAGTTGCTGCTGCTGCCTGCTATAAATGGAGAAGCTGGCTCCAGCCTCTACTCCAGGACTTGGAAAAAGATGATCTGAAGGCTGGATCTGGCCATGAGAGCCTCAGCTAGCTCCCTTCCTGCCCTGTATCTGCTCAGCACTCTGGAAAGGTGGGTTCAGGACCACATGAGTGCTTTTGAATGCTGAAAGCCTATAGGGAGGGGAGATAGGCATCTTATGCTGCTCTTGCCCCAATAGCTCCCACTGAATGGTTTCAACAAATAGCAGCTGCCTGTTTGCAGAACAGTCAGCATGTAAAGTGCCCCTCTTCCGTTGGGCTCATAGCATTCAGCTTAGAGCAATAAACATGGCTTTTGCAGCTCCCCTGAGAATGTACTGGGGCTGGATCGTAAGGACCCTGGCTAAGGAAACCTGCTGGGTTGCTGTCTGGGAGCTAGATAAGGTCTCCCAGCCAGATCCTATCTCTGGCACCCCAACCCCTCTCTTCTTCCCCCAACACTCTGCTCCCCGTCTGCCCTCCTACCTCATGTAACGCAAACCTTCTGCACCACTGCTCCAGCCCCCATACACCTTCCCAGACACTGCATCCCCTCCTATACTCCTCTCAGATCTTGCACCCCAATCTGCTATCCCTGGTCACAGTCCAAATCCCTGCACCCCCTCCTGCACTCCTGCCCCAGATCACAACCTGAGTTCTGCTCCCCCTCCTCACTCCAGTCCTTTGCCCCAGGTCCCGATCCCCTACTTCTCCCAAACTCTCTCCCAGATCCCACACCCCAGTTCCTTATCCCAAGCTCCCTTCTACACCCAACCTCCATCCCAGACACCCGCGCCTCCTCCATTAATATAATGGAAGAGTGTGGCCCTCGACCACTTACTAAATTCTTGGAATAGCCTCCCATCAAAAATTGTTGCCCACACCGGTGTTAATGGTTTAAGGAAAGAAAGAAAAATTATTTTAACAGAGTTTTATTGAGTGTTGCAGATATCTAAAACTCTGATCTTAATGATTTTTTAAAATCTAGTGTTACTAATTAATACGTGGTAAACTGTATTGCATTAAGGCCAGATCTTTGCTATCTGGTAGAGTCTGACTCTTATGAGTCAGAAGCAGCAAGTACTAGGTGTGATGCTAGCTGTTTTGTAGGATGAAACCTTATTCACAAGATCTATGAAACATGGAACTGTCTGTTAGAAAAGATGATGATATATGTACTCCAAAGCCTCAGAGGGGTAGCCATGTTAGTCTGTAACTAAAGAAACTTACAAAAACAACAGTGGTCACGTAGCACCTTAGACTAATAAAAATATATAAATAGTATCATGAGCTTTGGTGAGCACAACCCACTTCTTCAGCCCAGGGAAGTGTTAATTTTATTTTTATTTGATTTCATATTAAATAATCATAAGAAGTGCTACTTGTTAATTATCCCTTGTTTGAATATATTTTCTTCCACACTTATGGACTATTTAAAATATATATTTATATCTATTGTATTTGTTTGTACTGGTGGGTGCACATCCACATACTATCTCAGTCAGCCCTCTTAAAAGAAAATTCAACCCACCCAAGGATGGAAAATCTTAGAGGCAACACTGTAGGGTAGTATACTTTGTAAGGATTTCCCCCAGTATAATCTTCCATTTTCTTCCCAGTTTAGGTCCAACATTATCAGAAGTCCTTTAATCAAGTGATCTGATGGCATTCTCTGGGAATAGAACACCTGACTGTTCTAATGCCTTGTGGGATAGGTCAAAACAGCATGCAGCACCCTCCCCAAAATAAGTGAATCATCTGAACTCAATAAGTAATTATTATTGAACATTTTGCAGTGGAAGCCCCATTCCTAGAGTCAAGTTTATCAGTTTGAAGCGTTGCATCACATCAGGGTAGCCAAATCTTTGGTTAAATGATTGGTCTAGAAGCCTGGATATTTTTTTCTGCCATTTAAATGTAAATATATGGTAGCCCAATAAAAGCAAAGACCAGTTGAAATTTTGGAAGCAGGGTGAGTCCTATTAAATCATTGGTGATAAGTCCCTAAGCTAATTCTATGCTCCACCAGCCATGACTCCCTATGTCACTGTGTGATACATTAGACAAGTTAACCTCCTTTTTTTGCAATTGCAGCTATATTTACATCTGAATTTCACAGATACAGCATCATGTTTAAACTGCTTTATAAACATTTTAATGTAACTTGTTTTAAAAAAAGCAAAAATGGGGCAAGTATGTATATACTCCTTAAATATGTTAACAGGATTTTATGCTAAAGAAATATCCAAAGAGATTAATTACACTGATATAAAATTACCCCACCAGTGTGATTCTATTTTAAACAAGTCTACATGCACATTTCTATCATGCAAACAAATAAAAACAAAGAAAAAGCATGATGTTTACAAACCCTCCCTCTGCTTGCAGGCTACATCCCTTTTTCCTACACTGTCTTGTCTGTTTAGATGACTATTTCTTAAACACAGGACCTATCTACTATGTTTACACTGGGCTTATCATAATGGGGCCCCTTTTTGGGGGGCCTCCTGGAAATATTGTAATAAACAGAATTGATAATGCAATTACAGCTAATAAAAATACTTGGGTTTAAATATATTTAAAATTAGCATACACATTTTTATATAATATTTTCTAATATGATAATGAAGAACTGTCTTGGCATCATTATACATCAAACATACATGGGTATCTAATGCAATTATGTAAAATCAAGGTAAAAGAAGTTACTCTTATTTATTTTCCCATTTCACATCATTTTGTTTTTCTCAGACTTACAACAGTAATTCAGCATGGTCTGAGTTGCAAAAACAAATACCTCAAATCTTGCGAAAGGATCCACATGGGTCAATCACTGTGTATATGTGGTCTGACATAGTTTGTTAAAATTCTCTGTGGTTAATTTATTTCTTGATACTTTAATAAACAGTTGCAGCTTTGGTGAAAGCTCTAAAACTTAATCCATTAAGAGCCATTCAGAAGCAAAACAAACAAACAAAGCTTTAACCACTTCAGTGACAACAGTGTAGAACAAACAAGCAGTCTCCTTAGAAAATCCCAGCAATTTTAGGATCAATAGCTTCACTCTATGCTCCTAAGTGATGAAAGCTAGAATATCTCTGTTGTCGGCACTTTTAAAAAATGTTTCTGGCAAAGCTATAGTTGCAAATTTGATAAGTTTAGTTTAGTAATACCCATGTAGTCCAGAAGGCTGACTTAAGTACTGTCACTGGTCACAATGAAAACAAACTAATTCAAACATCACTTCAAGCTGAAAATTGCCTCTCTGTACCCATAATCTACACTGTTCAAATGCCTTTCAACAGCTATCCAAGTTCTTATACTTAGAGTTTTGTGATTATTTTTTCTAATTAACAGCAATGGGATATTTGGCCTTTTGGAAAATAACATTTCCAATATTTCTATGAATGCAAAACCGGTACACTGCCTTATATTCTTAAATAATTAAAGACTGCATTAAAGTCCATTTAACTTAATATGCCAATATGATTATTAAATCAGCAAATACATTTATATATGGATGGAGCAAAAATAAACATTTTTTGCTTCATGAGATTAAAAGCCTGTTAGCCTCAGTTTAAAATTCTGCCATAGTATCTTGCCATTTGTGAAAATAGCCTTAGCTTGCTGTTAAGATGGTCTTGACACTTAAATCAGCCGTCAATACAGTATAATTTTTAATCTATTAGATCGGCTCTCATTCTAGAAAATTAAAATCCATCCTGAACCTTTATGAATATTCATACTGTTGCCCTTTTCAGTTTCCCAATTTTAAAATGCAGTAATTCCTGTATTTGTAGTTTTCTTTTTTATTTAAATTTCACATTTACACATAATTATAAACTCAGAAGTGAAATAGGAGGACTATTTATTATTTATCTGAAAAAGTCAACTGGTTTGTATTTTACCCATAAATTAACTGCAAGAATTAAATTATATACCTTCATAGGTAGTCAACAGACACTGTAAGGATTGCCTGAAACATGCTTAGAAGCTAGTTTGTTTACTGACGAGATTTGGCTACTTTTTAATAGCTTGTGTTATAATTAGCAGATTTTACTAAAGAGTGGTATTTAAGTTTTTTTCATTTTTTTTCCCAATAAATGAAATGTGCTTGAGCTAAAAAACATTAGTAGTAACCCTACTCCTTCCTAAGAATGCCTGTTTACAAGTTGTACTGTCCATTTGAATTCTACACAAGAAAACCATAAATTATAAGGTGAAGTAGATTAAAATACATTACTGTAACGCAGGAATGCTGCGTCGTTTAGTCCTCATTCATTAGGATGCTCAGTTGCATAAGTGAATTGTCAAATGGTATGTGGGAGGCTGTAATGGCAGCAGATAGGTTTGTATGGAAAACAAATATGGCACTGTGAATATTTTTTCGCTCATTATATAGGTACCCACATGTAGGGTTTGTTGGGTTTTGCTGAAAACCTTGTCAGCAAAAGAACCAATTCATCAGAAACACATAAGTTAAAAGTAAGTTCCCAAAAGGAGAACAATCAAAACAATCTAGACATTCTGTAGCCTCAGCAAGTGACAGACATATAGACAACTTCCTTGCTGCCAGAACAACACACTGCACAGTTCATGAGCAAGCTATTTGTCACCGCTACAAGAATATTCTCCACAGCTTGGCATCAGGGTCCTCGGATAGCCAACTGTGCTTGCACAGCATTGGGAGTGTTATCTGGTAATGGGAAGAAAATGATCTGAGGCTCTCATTATTATTTTAAAATGTGTTATTGTATGAAAAACATATCTCTTGTAACTATAAACATGAAAATTATAGGAAAATAGTAATTTATTATAAGTATGAAAATGGTTAGAATTATATTTCAAAGTAGGGGAAAAGTGTGTATACATTTTCTAACTTCCTCACCCTGCAAAATCCCACTGTCAGAAAGATTAAGCATTATTATTTTATGCATCTGGTATAAGATGGTACATTTTCCATAATAATTCATAGAAATAAGGGGCCAAAATCAACCCTAGAACAAGGCTATTGTCTTGAGTAGATTTACAACACAGATGAATTTGGCCCAATAATTTAGCAGATTTAGTCTTTAATTTGAAGATTCCTTCGTAGGGAACCATTACCCAATAACCAATCTTTGGTCTACCTTTTTCAGATGTGACATGTTCATGCTCAGTGTTATGTCACAAGGGACAAATCCTTTTATGCTGCATGGTGTCACATGTGGTATGATTCAATATGGCACAAAGCGATACAACCTTGTATGTAATCTCACCTCACAAACAAAAATTCATTTCTGATTGGATTAGATCCCAGCTACCCTTGTTTTTGGTGAATTTATGGTGTGAACTGGAAGCAGGACACATGGATGAGCATTTGATATCTAATGCAAAATATTGGAGAGTTTATTTGCAAGCCAGATTGCACAAGCCTCATTCATGTCAGTGAGCAGATACTTACATAGGAGTCCAACTGAAGTCAATAGGGCCACACGTTTGAGTAGCACTAAAGGCTGGATAGCCCCAACCCCACCGCTTCTGCTCAAGGTCCTGCCCCATCCAAGAGTGCAAAGCTTCTCTCCCAACCTTGTCCATGGGCCAGGCAAGGCTGTCAACCTCCCTGGAGAGAAGAGATGGGGGTGGGGAAAAGAGAGATGTCCAGTAGTAGGAAGACCAGGAATGATGAGATCTGAGTATCAAAGAGAAAGGGAATCAGGTAAATAAACACAAGACAGAACTAAGAATTCAGGAAAAAGTATTGCAGCTGCATGGGAGAGGGCCTGGTGGAAATAGGGCAGTAGAGAGCAGCAGTAATTCTAACCCTGTGTTTTGTGAGCTTTGCTAGTATCAACTTGTCAAGTCCTATTAAAGTCAAAAGGATTCTTACGAGTAAAGCTCCATTTAGCTCTTTGAAAATGTACTTCCTACTTTCTGGGAAACATATGTGTCCACTAAGCCTAATTAGCTTATTTTGTTCAGTCCTTTCTCTGTACAGTTAGATTGAAAGCTGACAAAAGAATGGCATTATAAAGATAATGGGCTAAATCCTAGCTCCAAAACTAAGCCAAAGTTTGGTTTGGGATGGAGAAAGGAATCATCTTCCCCAAAGCCACTGAGTGGCAGTAGAATTGCTCCACTCCAGCCTTTAAGACTGGAACATTCCTTCACCCTTGCTGCATGGATGACATTTGTGCTGGCTACATGGAGTGGCAGATCTACATTTTCTTTCTCCACTAAGCAAGGTTATAATCACTGATGTTCAGGGAGCCTCTGTAGACCTGCTCCTTTCTAACTCAGGAAGTCATACAGAGATTTACATTTTAAAGCAAGGCTCAAAGTGTGTGAGCTGAAAAGAGCTGGAGCACTGATTCAGTCCACACAAAAAATCTGTATATGCAAACAAAAATTGGGTAAAGTACAAATTCAAAGAGGTAGATGTACACCCGAAGTATGATATGTGCATCTACCCAATATATGTAAGTAAGTTCTATTTGTGTGTGTAGTGGGGTCAATTGCTTGTCTAGTGCCTGAGGTTCTGTCTACACTGGAAAGTTTTGGCAACAAAGGTAAAGTTGACATGGAAAAGTCACCAAAAACGAAAATCGCTAATTCATGTTTACATTGCCACCCTCTAAAATCCATAGAATATTTCTCACTCTAGTAGAGAGAAAGCAAGAATTTGGTCTTTCTGTAACTTTTCACCACAGATTCCTAAACTTTAATACAAGAGAAATAATTTGTACTGGTCTTTGCAGAAGCTTATGTAGTTACCATGTGTATCTGTGGTTAAATCCATGGCCCAGATGTTTATTGAATTACTCAGATATAGGGAACATGGTGAATGCAAATGACAAGGGGAAAAGGGAGGCAGCCTACTAGGAAGTTCACTTGGAAGCTGCAGAGCTACCCCAAAGTGGTTACTGAGTTCAATGGAGCTGGATCTTTCTCAATGTGAGGCTCCAGCTAGTGGTGGATCCTTTGAGACTGCCCTTCTACACTACTTATGTGTGGCAACCTATCTGCCCTCACAGACCAAAGTTCTATGCTATGCTGGTCCTCCTCCCCTCACAGACACAATCACACTGGTTTTGTAGCCAGGTGTCCCTCTAAAACTGAGGAGTATGGGTTCCCCTATTGATCAGAGTAGTTGACTAGGAATTATGAGTTCCAGATTCAGTACCTATCTCAACAACTCACTTTCTGTGTCTCCTTGGGTAAATCACTACGCCACTTTCTGCCTCAGTTTTCTAAAACTGTAGACTAGGGATAATAATACGTCCCTATGTCAGAAAGGTACTGTGAAGTGGTTGACTGCAAACTCAAAATTGAGGCTTATTTTATTAATGATATTTGAGGTGAGTCATGAGAAGTACCCAGATAATTAAAAATATTCTCCAGCATTAAAAATAGATTACATTATTGTCGTTTCCCATACAACGTTGAGTACTGAACATGAAAATGCTGTAAATTAGAGTAAAACAAAAAACACAGCTGGTTCATTCCCCTTCTTACATTCCAAGCTGTCCACCATTTAGACCAGATCATGTATCCTTAACAAAATAGATGTTGAAAGATTGTGCATACAAACTAAATCTGTATTGAACTGCGCAGAAAGCTCTTTATTTAGCCTCACATTTTTTTCAGCATGCTTGACCCTCTCTGTGGCTAATGGAGTACTTTTATTCTTAAAGGTGGTAATGAGACATAATTTATTTAAAAAAAATATACTGCAGAGGTTGCTCTAGGTTGCCTTTTTTTAATGATACCACAGCTATATTTCTCGGTGTTAGATAAAATGCCGGCACAAACAAATCTGAGCATCATTAGTACCTTTTGGGCACAGTTGTGATGCAAATTACTCTTTTCCTGTTCTCTCTATGGCTGTGTCTACATTGGCAAGATTTTGCGCAAAAGCATCTGCTTTTGCTCAAAATCTTACCACCTGTCTACACTGGCTGCGAGTATTTGTTCAAGAACACTGACGTTCTAATATACGAAATCAGTGCTTCTTGCGCAAATACTCTGATGCTCCCACTCAGGGATAAGCCCTCTTGCGCAAGTATTCTTGCACAAGAGGCCAGTGTCGACAGGCAACGTTAATTTCTTGTGCAAGAAAGCCAGATGGCTAAAATGGCCATCGGAGCTTTCTTGCCCAAGAGAGCTTGTACACTGGCATGGATGCTTTTTTGCAAAACCATATCTTTTGCGCAAAAGCACATGCCAGCGTAGATGCTCTCTTGTGCAAATACTTTTAACGGAAAAACTTTTCAGTTAAAAGTATTTGCGCAAAATCACGCCAGTGTAGACATAGCCCATGATTATAACATTTATAATAGGTCATTTATATTGGGAAGCATTTTTCTAGTTTAGTTAATCTACCAAACTGACATTTCAGACCATTTCCTTTTTAAAAAAATAAGGAAGACCTAAGCTTAGTTTGCAGGACTTTAATGAAGTACAAAGAGAATAGATATTCAGGATACTTTTTTGCCACTCAAACTATTTAAAAGATCTATTCTCCAACTAGTGCCTGGGCAAACTCCATTAACATTAGTAGTATTTAAGCACACAAATCCCTCCCCACTAAGTGCTCCCAAGGAGTTAAATTCATTAAAAAAAATTGTGAAGTCAGGTTGTGTTTTTTCCACACTGTTTGTTCCCATGAAAGCTGAGATACAGAAATCAGATATTGACATAAGTGGGACAATGGGCCTTCTCCTGCTCCCCATTGAAGTCATTGGTGTTTTGCAGCGGGCTTCCGCATATGGAGAAGCAGGGCCATTAAGTGCACTGTGAAAATGAAAATACATTTCCTTGCTTAGACTTTGCATATAGACTAATCCATTAACCTTTTCCTTAAGCAGAATTTCCAAAAGTAAAGAGCTTTTTGACCTAATTGAAACTATGCTGCACTAAAAACAATTGTACCAAACTCTGCAGCTGATGTTACTGCTGCTCAACTAGCTTTTATGTTATAAGCTTCAGATGCTACACTTCAAAGACTTGAGGATCAAACTCTATCTTGCTGCATGCCAAGAAAAGGAAGTCTTACTTTAGTCCACAATGGACTGATTGGCCTGGTGCAAAAGGTCACCAAACACTACAAATGTCTGCTTGGGACCAAAGCTTAAAAGGGAAATCCTGCCAAGCAGGATTAAGGTGTCTATTCTCTCATCAGTATGCATGCATAACTCCCCTTAGCATCAGGGGGAGCTATGCATGCATGTTAAAAGAAGGATGGATGCCTAAGTGTGCAACAGGATCTTGCAATGTGTGTATATCTTGCAAGAGAAATAAGAAAACTCCAACACAAGTGGGGAAATCTCTGAAAAGATTAAGAACAGTAAGGGGTGTGTGCATGTATAGGGCTGGGGGACATACATTCTTTATTCATAAAATGACTTAAGGGTAAGGCTTTAAACCCGTACAAAGACAAAATGCTCAATGGAGTTAGTGGGAGATTTGCCTGCATAAGGACAGTGTAAACATAGAATAAGGAAATCAGAATTTGACCCTTTGAGGTACCCCATGGGCAAGTTATTAATGCATTCAGGTAAAATTATGATTGTTGCACTACTATTACAATGTGAGATAAAGTTATTGCACTTGTGAACCGTGGCACATTGGTTCAATATAACTGAATACCTTCATCTTTTATAGGTGCTTCCAGAATAATGGAGGCAGCTTCACTGCAGCTGAGGTCCAGTGTGAAGGGGCTAAATGAATGTTCTGGCCTGTTACTTTTTTTTCTGTTCCCTGAGTCCTCCTGTCCATGTGCTTGCTCTGCACCAGAATCTGATCCTTTGTTTATGCAGCGTCTCAATGACCAGTGGTTTTTATATAATGCAACCTCTTTACATTTGTACTGCACAACTGGATTTTTTCAGTGCATTTTCAAGCAGTTAATGTTAATGCTGTAGTGCTGCTTAGCCAGTCTGAAGACCAAAGGAAGAATCCCTTTCCCTGAAACTTCCACCACACTCATGACTGTCAATAAAATTCAGTGGGAGAATCAAGACCTAACAGCTGCAATGGGAAGCATCATTGTGAAGAAAGAGATGGAGAAAGGAGAATCCCCCTTCTTTCATTTGTTTTGTGTCAGCACTAGAATTTCCACATTTTCCCTTTCCCTACCCTTTTTAAAAACAAGAACCAAGAGCAAGGAAAACAGTATTAAATATTGTTATTAATTTATTGTAATAAGTCATAGAGAGAATCAGAAGGGTGACCATAGAAGGAGTTAGTCTATATAAGAATATCTCTGGACAAGTCTGTACAGGTTTCTGTGGAAGAAGAGGAAGAAAAATAAATACATCTCAAGCTATTATAATGGAGTTGCTCAGAGTTTAATTGCTATAACAATTACTCTTGCAATGTACAATATGAACAATGGTGAGAGTCTGAATTTTAATAGACTTGCAAGTGGAGAAAGGAGATGCTTATCTATCACAAGTAGTGATTTTTAAGAACTGGAAGGAGAAAAAGATTTATTAGGACATGACATATCCCACTGATAGTACCCTTTTAATATGGCAAATGCAGGGTAAAATAGGAAGAAAATTTCCTGGAGTCATAACAAATAACAAACTGTTTAATCAATATTGAGCCCACCATTGAAAACTTTATAGGCTTACAGCTAAGACTATTTAAGTGCAATAAGTGTCCACTGCAACATAAGAAAATCTCCAGTTATTTCATATATTGTTAAAGCCACAGGTCATATCAGCTAACTACTGACAGACTCTGCTACTCAACAAGACTCTCTCTTGACACATCCAACATACACAGAAACCAATGAATACATCAAATTCCTCTGAATCATATAGATCAGCCTGAAATACTGCATCTGTTCGGAAATGTGTATGGTGGGGTATTTGATTTTTGTCAAATGTCAAAACAGGAAATGGAACACCCAATAAGAAAGGGAAAACAAAGAGGAAGGCATCTGACATTAAAATGACCTTGACCTAGAGCAGCGTTAGCAACCCAGGGTTAATGAGGTAATATCTTTTACTGGACCATCTTTAGTTAGAGCTTTTGAGCTTACATTGAGCTCCTCTCCAGGGCTATGTCCAGACTGCAGGCTTCTTTCGGAAGAAGCTTTTCCGGAAGAGATCTTCCAAAAAAACTTCTTCCGAAAGAGATCATCCACGCTGCCAAAGTGCATCGAAAAAGCAATCTGCTTTTTCGAAAGATAGCGTCCACACTGAATGGACGCTATCTCGCATTTCAGCTGTGATTATTATGGCCTGAGCGGACACCAGGGCACCTGTGCTTTTTCTTCTTTCCTCTTCTTTTGAAAGAATTCTCTCTTCCCCGTCCACACACACCTTTTTCTGAAAGAGCTCTTTCAAAAAAAGATTTCTTCCTCATAGGAAGAGATTTACCAATGTCAGAAAAAACCCTCTGTTCTTTTTTTTTTTTTTTTTTTTTTTTTTTTGAGAACGTGATTGCAGTGTGGCTATAAGTGAAGTTTTTTCGGAAAAAACTCTGCAGTGTAGACATATCCCAGATCTGTGCATATGCAAAGCTCTACAGGTCTGTGGCTTGCAAGCTTGTCTCTTTCACCAACAGAAGATAAGCGAATGAAAGATATCACCTCACTTACCTTGTCATTCTAATATTCTGGGACCAACTCAGCTACACCAACACTGCATAATAGAAATGGGAGTATGTGTGTGGGAGGGGAGTTGTTTGGTTTTTGGTTGGTTGGTTGAGGGAGGTGAGAATTACACGCTGAAGTGAAGGAATGTGTGAGGTATGCCTAGTGCTGAAAGGTTGAAGTTTGGTTGTTAAGTTGTCTACAGGATACAGAGCATTTCAGGAGAGAATGCATTAAGATCTAAGTAAACAAGGAAAAAATAGGCTGATCTTAGTTTTCCTCTTTGGTTTCTAAGTGGCGAGGCTGAATAAATCTCTTGGTCGTCCATGACAGGTGAGCATGGAGGGGATTGGAAAAATCTATATTGAATTTTGGAGAGAGAAATACTTCACATATGCCTGCAGTGAGCACCCAAATCCATATACTCTGCTCTGATTTCATAATTGTGCTAGTCTTTATTTAAGGACAGCCCCATGCACAAATTATTGTCTCACTTATATGTCTTTTCCATCTTAGGCATCAAAACTTTGTATGAGCTTAAATCTATCCCTATACAGCAAAACCTTGAGCATGTATGTAAGTCCTATTGACTTCAATGTACTTCATGCACTTCAAAGTTAAGCACATGCCCAAATATTTTGCTGAATAAGGGCCTAAGAGCAGACACTATTATAAAGAATTTGAAAACACCTGAAATGGCCCAAAATGCTTTTGTGGATAAAGCACAAAAATAATAAAGTTTCAGAATAAATATGATATTCCTAGCATGTTATCCTTGAGGTCAGGGGCATGATCTATTGTTGAATCTATTGTTGATTTGGGATCAAGAGAACTGAGTTTTATTTTTGGCTCTGCCATTAACTCACTGCATGGACTCAAGCAATTTATTTCAGTGTGTTATGCCTCAGCCCTCGCCCCTTTGTTAGATGGGGGTATGCAAGCTTGCCTACCACACAGCCTTTATGAGATTTCACTGTTGTAACATTCATAATGCATAATACTATTTTTCACTTATAGCTGTCTGTCCAGTCTCTGAGTGCTTGTCACACCTTCTGTTCTACTATTAAGGTAACCAGAGACTGTAGCATCAGACTCTGCTAGTGAGTTTCATATGGTGACCTGGCTGCAATTAATTCTGCCCTTCTTTAACAGAACCTATGGGCAGGGTGATTGCTGTCAGTATTATATGTCCTCCCTTGGACTGATGCTCCTGGAATGCAGCCAACTCTATGGGCACAGGTAGGTGGGTGCAGTTTTTACAATGATGGGGTGTGACTCAAGCCTGAGCTCTCCTGGCTCAATGGATTTAGTCCCAAAAATAAATTTCTCCAAAGTTTTGGGTGAAAAAAATGTCACTTGTGCCATTAATCGGTCAATTCCACCAGAACAAGATAGAAATGGAGGCAATTCACTTGCAAAAAATAGCCCCCCCAAAAATCTCTTGATAATTTTCTCCAGCCCTTGGCACTTTAGACTGATCTCACATTGGAAACATGATTTCCAGTAAGTTGCATGGCCTCTAACTACATGAAGTATATTTATGTAAAGTGAAAATTGGGGATGTTCTTTCTATTGCATAATTACAAAATAAATATTTCTGAAAACATATTAGACATTCTGGAGCAGTCACATAACAAATGTACAGCAGATGTTTGATATTTTCCAAAGTATGACATACGTTCTCCTCATAGGGCCTGATCCAAAGACCTCTGTAGTCAACGGAAGTCTTATCCCATCTACAATTTCTCTCTAATAAATACACATTTCCAAGTTTTTATTATACTTGCTGAACATGACTGAGCATATGCCCTGATTTTCAGAAGAACTAAATCCCTGTACCCCCTGCTGAAGTCCATCAGAGCTGTGGGTGTTCAACACCTCTGAAAATCAGGCCAAGAGCATGTTGTCATTTGGAAACATACACAATGCATTACATTCCAATAAACACAGGACTGATTTAATTTTGTCTCTGTTCCCTACATTGACTTAGTTGGAATACTGCTGAGTTCATAGTGCCTCCTTGTTTTTGCCAGATCCTGCCTCCCTTGCTCACACTGAGTAGAACTTTACCCGGAGTAGGCTCATTGACCTCAATGAGACTCTTTCAGGTGAGTTAGGGTGGCAGTATCCAACTCTTTGGTAGCCAACAATTGTGTACTTTTTCTTATGCTAACCTTACTCCATTGTGCTCACAAGAAAAGTATGAAGTATAAAGAAGGAGGTTGGGGGGAAGGGTAGGGGGAAGCTTTTGCAAACTCCCTGTTAAAATCTCCATTCATTGCAGGTAATTTATGCATTCATGCTTTATTTGACAGTAGTGAGCATTTGCTGTTTGAAAGATGGAGCATGTTTCAATGGCTTCAGGGTTCACCACAAGTTTTAAGGAGAACATTCTGTCCCATGAATAAAGTAGGATTTATTCCCTTGTAGAAGCTACTTGTTTAGTTGGGAGATTTTTGTGTGTTTGGAGTCTTTGAGATAATAATAAAACTTTAAAAATTATATAAGCATAGAACTTAAAGAAATATTCTCATGCAAACAAATTCTGCAGACCTTGCTCAATTCTTCTGGAGTAAGGTCAGGAGGGCTTAGCCCACACTGAACTGCAGGTTTTCCCAAACTAAACAATAGCCCGACAGCACCAAACTAATTCTTATTAATTCTACTTTCCTCATTCTGTTCTGACTCTAATCATTATTTTTGTTTTTTTTAATATAACTACCCTTGCACTTATGTCATAAAAAATTCTGTCTTTTTTCCCTTTTTTAATATTTGTATTCAAGACAAACAACAGGAGGTTGAAATCAGGCCATTTAAAAGAAACATCTGCTGACATTTATTCATATGCTACATGTTCCACTTTCATCATTGAATGTAATGATAAACACACATTCCAGTCAATAATGGCAATTCCCAGCCAAGCTTTACAAATGGTCTCTTTAACACCTAAATTGACAGCTCGGGAGAATTTGAGATAGAAGCTAAATATGGTACATTTGGACACTATTTCTCTAAAGTCTAGGATGACTTTAACAAGCACATGTATTATAATATGAGTACATAGTTTTGACTTATACAGGTAAATGACTCAGTATTGTTTTTTGTAATGTTTATAATGAAAAAAAATATAAAAAATTGAGAAAGCTATAACTGATTTCTTGAGGAAAACAAAGGTATGATTCTTTTAAAAAAGAAACTAATTATACTATCTTCAAACAGGAGATTTTATCATGGAAATGAAAAACTGAAAAGGGTCCCTTTTTAAAACAATAGAAAAGAAACCAAAAACCATAACTTTTAATTTGGTCTGCTTATTACATATGCAATGTAGCAATCATGACACTTGATTTTTTAAAATATAATTTCTATGATTATTTAATAAACAATACTGTGGTGAAAGAGATCAATCCCTTACCTGTGTTAAATGTTCATGTTATGTCCTCTAGGAGTATACTATGGGTTACCATACTGCAAACTAGTAGCTCCTTTAAAGCTAACAATTTGTAGCTTGATAACTCGAAATCATGTGCCTATTAGAGCTCTCATAATGGGAACAAAATAAAAATGTGTTACCACTTTGTACACCTGTAAATACATTATTCTGAAAAAAATAATGATCTCTTTCTGTGTATTTTATGTATATCCCTTTCCATTTTAGCTCAAATTGATTAACCTTCTTCGAACTGAATCATAAACTGATTTCAAGTCGAGCAGAAAATCACAGCTTTACCAAACTCTTTCATGTGTGAATAGTTTCTCCTTTCAAAACTCTGGTGTAGTTCAAAACAGGTCATTCTTTATTTATCAAGAGGGAAAAAACTACACATTTTAAAAATAATAAATGTAAAAATAATTATAGGATCACAAAGTTAGCCTGACTAGTGCAACAAAGTGTCAGATAAGGAGCAACTACACAAAGCTGTAGCTCTCAGATTCAGGAAATTACTTTTCTGAAATCAATTCAGTTTAGATTAACAACTTGAAATTGATTTTGTTTATTTATACTCATGAAAAATTGTAAATGCAGAGTTACATTTTCTAGTCTTTTAATCTACTCTGAAGTCATATAGAGAAGTAGCAAGAGTTATTAATCATAGCACTCAATCATGTTTTGTCTCTGTACTCTGCAAACACTTGCCAGTGGGTACAGGGGCTGATTAATGTATTATTGCCTTGCAGCACATGTGGTCACTCTCACCAATACAAATAGGCTGTGAGATGCTACTGAATTAGAATGGGAACATTTTGTACTCATATTACACTCACTTTTCACTGGTGTAAATGATTGTATAAAATACAGGGCAATGTAAACAAGGCCCATTATGCTTTCTACTATGAGAAATCCAATTAAAATCACTGCCTGGTACCAAGCATTTGCAGGATTAGGCCCATAAATAGATAAAAACCAGAGGTTTTGGGGATTTAGAGTGGTGGAATGAACTATGCCTGGTAGTAGCAAGTGTCTTCAGAATCATGCTCTAATTTAGGCACCTTAGAGTTGGGGCTTTCTTTGATGCAAAACACCAGGAATTTTCATATTTAAGCACTGAACAAACAGTAGGAATAAAGCATATAAATTTTTTCAAAGATTGCCAGAATTCTGTAAAACATTAATCCTTGTACCTTTTTTCTCAGTCTACATATTGCCAAAATACATTAATAAAGGAAGTGGAGCAGTCTTAATAAGGAAAATGATGTGAAATATTTCATTCTAGCCTTATGTGAATGTAAATTTAGATTCAAGAGAGTTAGTTCAGAAAACCACCAAGATGATATCATTTTATGTATAATGTTAAAGCAGCATTATAACAATATACACTATCAATATGAGCTATTATGTAATGGTACTGGCTTAGGGATGTCTACACTAGCCCCCTAGTTCGAACTAGGGTGGCTAATGTAGGCATTCGAACTTGCAAATGAAGCCCGGAATTTAAATATCCCTGGCTTCATTTGCATATTCCCAGGCGGGCGCCATTTTTAAATCCCCTTAGTTCGAACTGACTGCCCACAGCTACACGCGGCAGTCAGAAGTTAATCCGAACTAAGTCCTTATTTCGGATTAACTGTTACACCTCATTGCAGGAGGAATAACAGTTAATCCGAACTAAGGACTCAGTTCGGATTAACTTCTGACTGTTGCACGTAGCCGTGGGCAGTCAGTTCGAATTAAGGGGATTTAAAAATGGCACCCGCCCGGGAACATACAAATGAAGCCCAGAATATTTAAATCACGGGCTGCATTTGCAAGTTCAAATGCCTACATTAGCCACCCTAGTTCGAACTAGGGGGCTAGTGTAGACATACCCTTAGAGAGTGTGTGTGTGAGAACTGTCTCCTCCTCGTTTCTGGCCCCAGAAAAGATGTGCGCTTGATATTTATAGCAAATGGAATTACTCTTTTAGGTCAAGTTTAGGGGTTGATGCTTTTGTTGCTGAAGACCCTGAGTTCCATCTTTGTTCATAATTGAACAAGGTTTTTTGTGAATGCATGTTGTCTCTAAGGTCCATTTGATTTCACAATTAAATATGGACGAGAACACAACAGCAGCAAGCCTAAATAGTGGTACTAAATAGAAGGGAAAAGTGACTGCATTAGCAGCCTCCATGCAGCCACTTTTAGCTTGTCCTTTCCATTTGCAGGGACAGGAGAACACGGCCTGCTAGAAAAGACTTAGGAGTGGCTGCTATATACATCATATACCCACTTCCAAAGCTTGTAAATGTGGAAATTCTTACACAAATTTGTGTTGTGCAAATTGTGTACTTTAGACCCCTTAAAAGGTGACTCAGAACAATGATAACTATGCTGTAATTAATTGCAGCACAACAACTAAGCCCAGAATGCTGCCACTGTGGGGTGACAGAGAGTATGTTGTCATACAAGCAGAGGAATGGGGAAGAAATCTGTGTATTTCTGTTTATCTAGATTCAATGCAGGCTTTGAGGCCCCTTCCCCCTTCACAATTCTTATCTTTGTATCTATTAAAGAGGAAGATGAAGCAGACCTGCAGGTCAGCCAAAGCTACTGAATTTTTTGGGTAAGTTTCCTCCTCCCTTGGCTTTGTACATGGGAAGGAAACATATGGACCCAACTTTTAAATGCTGTTATTATGCCAGTATCTAACTGTAGCTGTAATTATATGCTGTTTGAAAGCTATAGGGTTCCTTGGTATAAATTAACTTCCATTACCAAACTGATGGAAGATAATTTATTTTACAGATAAATGATTCTGTCTTAAGAACAGAAAATAGTCAGATGGACATATCTGTCCAATGAATGTTTCATGATTTCTAAATGGATAAATTTTCCAGCATGCACGAGAAAGTTAATATGTTCTCTGAAGATTTCTTTAATTTAGTTGTTGCTAATTTATTCACACTAATACAGGAAAAAAATACTGCAAAATTTTTCATAACAAAAAACTGTGCATATCTCTGTGTTTTAGCTGGCATGTGGTTCTACACAGATGGTTTGGGGCTTTCTTTGCTGCAAAACAGATGGGCCTCCACTGTCCCTTACCAATCAAAAGAGAACTTGAAAATATAGGAATATCTTTACCTTCATTGTGTCCTCTAATTCAAGAAATTAAATGCCTAGATGTATAAATATAACTCCCAATGTAAGATGATGGAATAATATGGGATATCATATGTTTAAATTAAACTGTAACCTAGCATATGTTTAATAAAAAAAAACCTCCAAAAAACCCAAAGAAAACAAACCAGCCCAAACCCCCCAGGTTTTGTACTTTTCTTGTAGACAATAGTTGAATGTTACGGAAAGTATTGACTAGAATGTGAATTATAGTTGTTAATCTTAGCTACGTAGTACTGTTGTATTTACACTTCACCGGTATTTAAATTTATTTTAGAGAGTGATACTATGTCATTCAAAATAATTACCAACTTAAGTCTGCAGCTTGTTGACAGATCATCTTTTATTATTTTGTTCACATACTACACTGTATGACAGTAGCACAGACATTATAGCATGAATATCAACTACTTCTTTTCTGTACGGCTGGGAAAGAAGAGGGCACTGGGGAGCATTTTTCTATCCATATACCATTTTCTATCTCTTCTTTGAATGCTGGGAAGGGTGACTAGCTGATATTGCTGTGGCTGCTCAGAAGGGTGGTGGTGGGTTTATTGATTTGTGGGAGTCACTGGCCCCCAAACAGGTGTCAATGCTCTTGAGGGGCACACAACACGCCTGTTCAACTCCTGCTCCTCTTATGGATTAAGCAGATTTAATTAAAATCTTGTTTGGGCATGAAAGTTGCATACGGTTGTCCTGCAATTGCTGGGACATCTCAATTTTCACACAACTCACATATCTTTGGGGCTAACAGTCTAATGAGAATACATGCCTCTATAAATACTATAGCATCGATATTGCAATAGGCAATCCCGTGCATTCAGGTGTCCCTTAGGTTCCCAGTGGGCTCAAGGTCTGGATCCAATTGCAAGGAATCAGGGTCTAGATCTGATTGAAATATGCAAAGTTTAAAATGCTGAAATATACAAGGTGAGTTCCCACAATTCTATTCTTTTCTTTTTCAGTGTGTGGCCATCTGAGGCTGTTGTTCAGCACAAGTGTTCTATAGAATGACATGATATAGCAATGATCTTAACCCCCCTCCCCAAAAAAAGGTAGTTAACTGAGTTTTATGCCTGAAAACATTGTTAGGTGACTAAAGGATTTCCTCCCTATCTCCCTCCTTTTTTTTTCTTAAAGTGAGCTTTCTTCCAACTGTAGAAAATGAAGATAGTTATTTCAGAGCATTACATTAAGGTAACATATCTGTTATAATGGTTCATGAATTATATGAGCATACCATTTTTATCTGTGCCTTGAAAATTGCAAACCTAGTGCCATTTAACTTGGTTAATGATGTACATTTTCATCATTCAGTAGCCTTGTGTGGGAAGCAATCACATTTTGCTGTGTCTAATATTAAAAAGGGGGCAAGTCACCAAACCCATTTTAAAGTATGCTGATTTTGTTGACTGCATGGAGCACTGAGCAATAGCACATATCTCTCTTTTCCTCTCTCTCTCTGTCCACAGTCTTCATTAATATTTGTAGTTTATCTTTTATTTGGTACATATTGTAAAGAATGTATTTTAAAACCATGCTTAGAAATGGCTGCAGTGCAGGGACAAAATTTTTAATTGCAGGTGATGGTGTTTGTTCTCTTTTATGCGAGTTGTATAGGTATTTTATATCTTTTTCCAGTTTTAAAAGAAGAAAATAGGAGGAAACGCAGAATATAAGATTTTGTTACTATGTCAAGACATAGCAAGAGCCTATGGAAATTTGCCTCTCATGGGAAATTATAGCAGTGTAAGGAGAAAATTATTCTCTAGTGACAGGCACCCATGTCTAGTCTGAACCCCAACCCTTGGTTTAATATACGATTGGGATGTTTTGGAAAAGAGAAACTCAGAATCACTCCTAATTCTTACAGCCTTCTCTTTGGATGAGTTATGGGAGTGGCACTTACAATCTTGGGAATGTCGGATTGACTCCATGCCCAGAAGAAAGGTAGACTGAGTCAGTTTAATGGTGGTGATTATGGTGAGTTCTATGGCTAGAAGAAAATGAGGAGTTGGGAATTTATACTATGGTGCATCTTAACTTGCTATTGAGGCTCTAATCAGCCAAAGAGCTAGCAAAGGCTACTAGTTTTATGAAGGCAGCATTCTCAGCCCCAGAGATGGGAGTCTCTACATCACTCCCCAGTTTGCTTTTGTGACCAGTCAAGAGAGCTGTTGATAGATGTTGAAGAGAATTTCATGTAGCCTTCCTCAGCAAAGAAGATAACAAAACACAGGGATTTGAGGAAGGATGGGGTCAAAGTGCACAGAGGAGGATAAAAAAAATGTAGGATAGAACTGCCCTTGTCTGTGACTCTATCAGTTAAAAAAAAAGGTTGCCCTTACTTTATAATACATATCTGGTTAATAATCCTCGAGAATGTAATGACTGAATGTCTGCATCCTTAAAACTAAGTCAAACAGTGAAGGAAATAGAGTAGTGGCTTTTTACCAAGGGAAAAAAGTAGAAGACCTCAAAGTGTGTTCTCCAAGAACCTGATCATCAAATTCATTCCAGTCTTTATGTGGTACACAACACTATTAATTATATGTAAGTGAGTGGAGCACAGTTGAACTACTGAAATTTTCTAGGACTATACCTTGACATGGATTTTTTATGCTTTTTAGACTTAAAAGCTTGCCTGAATTCACAAGCTCTATGGGAATAATTTTTTTCTTGGAATCATAACAAGAAAGGCAAAAATATGCTGAATATTTTAGAAGATAAATACAATTTTTTGTACTACTAGGTTAAAAGATATTTAGCATTATATAGTATAGAAGAATTTCTGACTTAAAGTTTCAAATACAATAAAATCAAGTGATATTTCCCCCTCTATTTATAACTTGTCTGCCTTTCACAAAACTCCACAAAGAAACATTTTGTCAACTAATAATTTGATAAATTTGATTTGTGATTTGAAGTGTTAAAACAAAGCATGTTTTTCAACACAGGTAACTTGGGAGGGTATTCTGCAGCACAATTTCAGAACTCTTTCTCGGTAAGAAACCTTATCTAATCCTGTTTCATCCTTCAGACTGCCTACACACTAATCTCAAGGGACAAATTTAATACTTTGCAACAAAGGGAATATATCCCTTTCAGGTTGAATAGAGGAATTGTTAGGACACCACGTGAGGTATGAATACCATTATAATGCTGCCATTTACTTGGCAAAGGAAAAAGAAAGTCTCCTGTTGCAACCAAAAGACGATGCCTTCGTCCCTGGGTTAAATTTTTTGACCCATGCTATATCCCAAGACACCTATGTTACTGTTATATTTGGGTTTTTTACCTCTTGTGAAGTAAACACAGAGCAAATGTAAGTAAACAGTTTGTTTTAGTTGAAGATAGAAAGGCTCAATTTAATTGAGTTTTGATGATGGACATGCCCCAAATGGTGCAAACATCTTTGACATGGTAAAAATAATATTGTATTATGACGTGTAAAACTACATAAAAAAATCTTACTCTGGCACTTTCTCAGTTCACAACATTTAAGTGAAAAAATGACAAAAGAAAACCAAACTATCTATCCCAAAGTATCTTTTAACAAAATCAGGTAGTGTAACTCTGATTTGAAGTAATATAGACAAATAATATTTTTCACTATACGTATTTGATAAAAACAGCTGGCTGTGTACTTTTAAACTGCTTTTTTCATATTCTTGAACTAATGCGAATAGGCCAAATGAAAAAATAAATTAATATACTGATTCCATGTCTTATCATCCCCCAGAAAGGTATATTTATTATTGAAAGGTATAAGTTCATCTCAGAGATGAGACTTTCATAATGATTCAGATCAAAAGACACTTTAATGCATAGTATAACTGGAATTTAAGCTCTTCTTGATGTACTACATTTATTTTATATTTAGTATGCTATTTTAATTGATAACATATTATTTTAATTAAATTTGATTACAGTACAATTATTTTAGAGTGAAGTAATGAGTGAGGCTTATAATTAGTGTAAAAATGTATTATTGAGTTATTTTTTCCATTCACAAGACAAGATCTTATTGACAGAATTATACAAAATGGTGATGTGAAATTATCAGTTACATTACACAGAATTTGGCATTTATTAGACTTCTATCCTGGAATCTTATAATTCCACCTGTCTTCTTTGCTATTTCCTGCTCTATCGCATAAAATCTACCGACTAACATCAAGTTACTGTTAAAAGCGTACTTCTTTCCTGCAAGGAAGGTAGAATTTTAAGGCTTCAAGATGGTGATATTGAACTTTCTTTCCAGCAGCCATAATATTAGAATTTTGTTCTTGTATTACATGGAATCCATTCCATATCAAACAACAGTCCTAAAATGAAACTAGGTAATAAAAATTTATCATTCAGAGAACCTGATTCCTACATGAACTTTCCTGGATGGCCTGGAGTGTCTTGACATTTGTTTTGCATGAGGTGTGAAGGTTTTACAGTCAACTTGTCCAGGATTACAGTAACAGAGGAAAAACTCCCAGACTATATGATTTCTCTTTTCACCATTGTGTCATAGTAAATTGCAAATGAAAGAACTTGTGCCAAATTCTGCTGATTGGTTATTCTTAAAATCAATCACTGCATTTGATAGTTTAAGCATGACATATATTTGGGTCATTACCTCTCACTATGCAATTACTGTGTCATGTATTGAACCTGGAATTTAAAGGGCAAGAAATCAGGCAATTTGTGTTCTATTCTCAACCTGTTGCATAATCTTGGACAAATCACTTAACCCCTTTCTGCCTCAGTTTCCCCACATGCAAATTTGTAAGTGCTTTGGGATTTATAAATGAAAAGCACTCCACAAGTGCAGCACAATATTATCAAACACTAGCTATTCAAACCAGGATACTTTTTCTAGCAGGGAATTTTTGTAATATTGTCTTGAATACAAGGATTTAGCCACTTTCTGACTTGCATAGACAATTTGTGCTTTTATATGCAAAAAATGATGAGAAATTATAAAACAACATGATTTCAGTTCTTTTCAAGATAAAGCATCTTCTCCACTGCTTTATAGTTTGTTCAGTCAAAATGTGCAGAATGCTATCATTCTCATTTGTTAGATATTATACACATTTCCCAGTTGTAAAGGAGCATGTAAAGGGCAAGACAGTGAAAAATTTGACCTCCTGTCTTTGTCTTTTATTTCTAGGCAATTATGTACTCGCTAAAGCACATGGAGATGACACCATAGATTTATTAACAGTAAAATATAAGCTAACTTACAGATAGTAAATATATTTCCCCAGCACCATCGTGTACAAATGTACTCTAATATTACTATTGTTTGTTCCAGTGGACAGATTTCTAAATTTATAATACAATCATTTCCACTTCCTAAATAATATACTAGTGTAGCTCATAGAGAAGGAGAGACGTCCTCTATTGCACTAACCCTTGCATGCATTAAATAATGCTACTCTGCAGACTTAGTTCTCCTCCTGCATTATCAATGAGCAGTTTCCCCCATGGAAAAATAAACAGACAGACAGGCAAACTTGTGGTTGCTAACACTCAGAAGTACTTGATGAATGATGAGGCTTTTTAAATTTAAAGCAGCAGCCTATGTTATCTTGTTGAGCCTTGTCAATAACACTGGTGTAACCCAAGTCAATTCTTGTCCACCTGGTTCAGTAAAGAAAGTTACTAAAGAACAGACCTACAGAAGAACAATGTCAGAAACTCCAGCCATTAGGGACAAAAGCCACTAAAGTAGGGACTGCTGCACTCGGGAAGAATGGGTAAAATGCTGGGGGGCTTGAAGTGGTTTCCATCATGTACAAGGTTCACCATTTTGTTCAATGACAGTCAGTATCCCCACTCTAAAAATTGTACCAACACCACTACCCTGAAACAAGAACATTGTAGGGGAATCTAGCCCCACCAAGGCTATGTCTAGACTGCAAGCCTCTTTCGAAAGAGGCTCTTTCGAAAGATACTTTCGAAAGAGCCTCTTTCGAAAGAGCGCGTCTAGACTGCACGCGGAATTTCGAAAAAGCAAGCCGCTTTTTCAAAAGAAAGCACCCAGTGAGTCTGGATGCTCTCTTTCTAAAAAGCCTGTTTGCTGTCAATAATGCCTTCTTTCGAAAGAGCACTTTCAAAAGAAGGCGTTCTTCCTCGTGGAATTAGGTTTACCACCGTCGAAAGAAAAGCCGCATTCTTTCGATTTAATTTCAAAAGAACGCGGCTGCAGTCTAGACGCAGGTGAAGTTTTTTCGAAAAAAGGCTACTTTTTTCGAAAAAACCGCTGAGTCTGGACACAGCCCAACTGTGGTGGCACTAGGAGTCAGGTGGAACTCCCCTCTGACTCTTACGACTGCAGAGAGGAGCCAAGTAGATTCCAGCTGGTAGGAGCAGAAGTAGTCAAAGCAGGGACCATTGGATCCCTGGACATAGAGAGACATTTTACAGTTTTGACAGGCCTTTCTCTGTCTTATGCTGATTGACTGCTTGCTCCATCTGTTTTCCCTTCTCTCTCCCTTACATTTTCTTCACTTCAGCCTCCCTACACACCTACCCCTCTTACCTTCTTCTCCTTTGCCCTCTCACCAGTATTTGCTTCTCTAGTCTTTCGATTTAGGAGCATATCACCTCCTAAGTAAGTCTTGCAACAAACAAACAAACAAACAAATCTAACATGGTATTTGCTTCCATCACATCACATTCACTCTGCTTGTGTGTTCCACCCCTTTCTCACCCTTAGTCTGACTTGACTATTTATGTTGTAAATACTTCTGGACAAGGGCTATCTACTACTCTGTAAAATGAGTCTCATTCTTGGCTGGTCCTTAGGTACAACTGAAATGCCCATGATTGATAATAATAAACTATGGTCCAGGTATATTAATCACAGATTCTTTTAAAGGTAAGCTAGGTTTAAAAAAAGAGAGTTCATCACATGAAGTTGTACTGACAAATTAATCCCTCCATGTGCTTACACCAGAGATTAAATTAATTATATTTATGAAAACAGCCACTTAAGAGACATCTGTTGAATAGGGTGATAGTTTGGGAAAACTTTCACAGATATAATGATTAGCATCTGTCATTCTATCCTACTTTGTGTTGTATATAGATATGGACACCCATTACCATATACAAAGCAGGCCTATGAGATATGGATTGTGCAGCATGGGACATATTTGCTATTCAATTTTCCTCTAATTCATGTATTTATTCAGGGAGAAAGACATAGGTCTTGCTCTCCAAAATAACAAAAAGAGATTAAAAATAGACCATGTTTATTAGTGAGTGATAATGGCTATAATATTATTTTACATAACTAGAAAGCCTCTTCTCTGCTCTGTATCCATTACTAAATATGTACCATCCTTATTACATATACTTGAGAGGATTTATACTTCCAAGTCTATGAAGACTGAGTGTTTTCTTAATATGTTGATTCTAGTGAATAATTATTTTATAAAATGAAAAAAGTTGTAATATACTTTGCTATTTTATAAATGTAGCAAGTTCAAATAATTACAGATGTGTAAATGTTGTCTATTGAAGCCAGTAGCTAAATGCATGTACAGTAATTTTTGGGAAAATGCATAGTTATCATAACTGACTTCATGGTGTCAATTTAAAATTATTCAAGCTCACCTGAATTACATAGGGAACTCTGGTGTCCCTAGGCTACTCATTTAGACAATGGCCGTGGTGAATGATAAGTTTTAAATGTGCCCCAAAGACTAACAAACTTGGGCTCTGTCACATTAACAAGGGACTCAAGTTCCAGATTCCAGGATTTCCTACTGAGAATGCTCTGCCTCTAGAGCTCAATATCCAAATCCAATTAGAATATCCCAGTTAATTTTAATGGAGACATAAGGAATGAGAGTCTGAGGTAACCTGGACCCCAAATGCATAGATTAAAATAAAAATAACCCTCAGTTGAACTATCCAGAAACCAGAAGTCTGCAGAGCACAATCTTCTCTGTACAAGAAGCACCATAAAATAAGAAAGCAGTTCATTTTTTCACAGATCAGCTTCTGAAGTGTTTCAGCATGGTAGCCCCATATTTACTGCCCCAAATCAAAAAATACAAAGATAGCGAACACATGGTTAAGTGTTGGGAGGTCTGTACCAGAGAGGATTGGTTATAAGCATCTAGCCAGGTGCAGATGGAAAGATGATATCTTGACTATTGTTACTACAATCCATAAGTAGTCAAGCACTCTATTACCCAGGCAGAAGAGGTGGATGAGGTTTTTTTAAAACAACTAACAAAATCATCCAAAGTACAGGATTTGGTAGTGATAGGGAATTTCACCTAGCCAGACATCTGTTGGGAAACACAGCTGAGCACAGATTATCCAATACATTAGTGGACTGCATTGCAGACAATTTTTTTATTTCAGGAGTTTGAGAAAGCTACTGGGAGGTTCTTGATTTGATTTTAACAAATAGGGAGGAACTGATTGTAAATTTGGAAGTGGAAGGCAGCGTGGGTGATAGTGATCATGAAATCATAGAGTTCACTATTCTAAGGAATGGTAGAAGGGAGTACAGCAAACTAGAGACAATGGATTTCAGGAAATCAGATTTTAGTAAACTCGGAGAGCTGGTAGATGAAGTCCCATGGGAAGCAAGATTAAGAGTAAAAACAACTGAAGAGAGTTGGCAAATTTTAAAGGGATATTATTAAGGGCCCAAAAGCAAACTATTCCTCTGCGGAGGAAAGATAGAAAGTATGGCAGGAGATCACCTTGGATCAACCAGGAGATCTTATATGATCTAAAAAAAAAGGAGCCATATAAAAAGTGGAAACTAGGTCAAATTACAAAGGATGAATATAAACAAACAACACAGGTATTCAGGGGCACGATTAGAAAAGCAAAGGCACAAAATGAACTAAATTTAGCTAGAGTCATAAAAGGTAACAAGAAGACATTCTACAAAAATATTAGAAGCAAGAGGATAGGATAGGATAGGATAGGATAGGATAGGATAGGATAGGATAGGATAGGATAGGATAGGGTCTACCGAAGGACAGTGTAGGTCCATTGCTCAGTGAAAAGGGAGAAACAATACCAGAAAACTTGGAATGGCAAATGACTTAATGCTTAGTGCTTAAGGACTTCTTTGTTTTGGTTTTCACAAAGAAGTTTGATGGTGATGGGATGCCTAACAAAGTGATTACTAGTTGAAATGGGGTAGGTCTAGAAGTTAAAATTAAAAAAAGAACAAGTTAAAAATTACTTAGAAAAATTACTGTAAGTTAGCGTATATAACCCATGCACGTATATTACCCGCACCCCTGTATAACCTTCAGTTTTTCCTGATTGTGTAAAAAAAGTCTTAGATAACCCATGCATGTGTATAGCCCACAGGAGATGAACTGTGGGTACTGTTAATGAACGATAACGAGGGTAATTAACTCAGGCCTCAGAGTCTGAGCCTGTTGTGCAGAAGCATTTGAGCTCCAGATACATCATTGCACAACTGCCAAAGCGCAGAGTAGATGGCTGCAGTCTGGCAGGGCAGACTGGCTGTGTTGCGGAGGCTGCATGGGAAGGGAAGGTGGCTGGGCTTACCCCTTGCAAAGTCTCCAACTCTCCCCACCTTCCTATGGCTGGGAGGGCTGTCTTCTGCCCATGTTGTGCACTCCCCTGGGGATGAGCTGTCTGCCCCAGGCAACTGGGGCCAGAAGCTGAGCAAGGGAGCTGTGTCCATAAACAGAGCACCCCCCGTCTCAGGGAGAGCCAGCCACGTTCAGACAGACACAACAGAGAGAAGAAGGTCGCAGGGTATTCCCATGCTGCTTTTATCAAGTAAGAGTCAGTCTTGTCTTCCTAAAATTTCAGTAAAAAAAACCTTGTATAACACGCGGACGAGTATAGCCAGTGGAGTGGGAGGGGGGGCAGGGTTTGTAAAAATTTGCATAACCCACGGGTTATATATGCTAAAATATGGTAGATGTCTTCAAGTCACCTGTGCCTGATTAAATGCATTCTAGAATACTCAAGGAGCTGATAGAGGAGGTATCTGATCCTTTAGCTATCATCTTTGAAAAATCCTGGAAGTCAGGAGAGATTCCAGAAGACTGGAAAAGGGCAAATATAGTGCCCATCTATAAACAGGGAAATAAGAACAACCCAGGAAACTACAGACCAGTCAGTTTAACTTCTGAAGATATTGGAGCAAGTAATTAAGGAATCCATCTGCAAACAACTGGAAGATAATAAGGGATGGGACTTGGTCCTGCTGTGAGGGCAGGGGACTGGACTTGATGACCTCTCAAGGTCCCTGACAGTTCTACGAGATGGTATAGCTCCATATTTTAAGGTGCTAGGTAACAGCCAGCATGGATTTATAAGGAACAAATCATGTCAAACCAATCTGATAGCTTTCTTTGATGGGACATCAAGCCTTGTGGATAAGGGAGAAGCAGTGGATGTGGTATACCTAGATTTACTAAGGCATTTGACACAGTCTCGCATGACCTTCTTATCAATAAACTAGGGAAATACAACCTAGATAGAGCTACTATAAGGTGGGTGCATAACTAGCTGGATAACCATTCTCAGAGAGTAATTATTAATGGTTCGCAATCATGCTGGAAGGACATAATCAAGTGGGTTCCACAGTGATCTGTTTTGGGACCGGTTCTGTTCAATATATTAATCAATTATTTAGATGATGGCATAGAGAGTACGCTTATTAAGTTGGCAGATTATACCAAGCTGGGAGTGGTTTCAAGTGCTTTGCAGGATATGGTCAAAATTCAAAATGATCTGGACAAACTAGAGAAATGGTCTAAGGTAAATAGAATGAAGTTTAATAAGGACAAATGCAAAGAACTCCACTTAGGAAGAAACAATCAGTTTCACACATGCAGAATGGGACATGATTGTTTAGGAAAGAGTACAGCTGAAAGGGATTTGGGGATCATAGTGGACCACAAGTTAAACATGAGTCAACAGTGTTTCACTGTTGCAAAAAAAGGAAACATGATTCTGGGACACATTAAGAGGAGTGTTGTGAGCAAGACACAATAAGTAATTCTTCTGCTCTACTCTGCATAGATTAGGCCTCAGTTGGAGTATTGTGTCTAGTTCTGGGCACCACATTTCAAGAAAGGTGTGGAAAAATTGGAGAAGGTCCAGAGAAGAGCAACAAAAATTTATTTGCATATTCATCATTTATTTAATGAATACGTAAATATACAAATAAATGTTACCAGTCCTCCAAAAGCTCATGAATGGATTTACTGGTCCACGGTATCAAAAGGTTTAGGAACCCCTGGTTTAGAAAAAAGAAGACTGAGAGAGGAGACATGATAACAGTTTTCAAGTATCTAAAGGGTGTTACAAGGAGGAGGGAGAAAAATTGTTCTCCTTGACCTCTGATGATAGGACAAGAGGCAATGGGCTTAAATTGCAGCAAGGGAGGTTTAAGTTGAACACGAGGAAAAACTTCCTAATTGTCAGGGTCATTAAATACTAGAATAAATTGCCTAGGGAGGTTGTGAAATCTCCATCACTAGAGATATTTAAGAGTAGGTTGAATAGACAGCTATCTGGGATGATCTAGACAGTGCTTGGTCCTGCTATGAGGGCGGGGGACTGGACTCGATGACTTCTCAAGGTCCCTTCCCATTTCAGTACTCCATGATTCTATGATTCTATAAGAATATGACACTTGCTCTACATTGCAAACTGAAGAATATGTTATCTTCTGCCATCTCCTCTGCTTGCATCTCTGATATATTGGGCCTTAATTTGAGCTGAACTGCTATTCTATCCCCCCAGTATTGATTCAATGTAAAAGAAATTTATAATTAGAAAGAACAGCACAGTTCAGCCTGATAAAAGATTACACAACTCTTCAAAAATAATAAATGATTTTTTAAAAACAGCTGGCAATTTTTTACCTGATGGATTATGTGCCAAAATCCTCCTATTTTCATGGAGTTTGTAAAATGACAAACTTCCGGGACCCATTTTGTACCTGTAGAGTTGGAATAATAGCTTTTTTCAGCTTCACATAAGACTCTGAAGGTACATCTACACAGTTGTACGTAGCTTGAAATAAGCTATGGTATTTGAGCTACGCAAATTGTGTAGCTTATTTCAAGATAGCCTATTTTGAAATTTGGCGCTGTCTACACAGCATCACATTTTAAAACAGAGCACTATTCTGGTATCTTCCTTATTGTTTGTGCAACAAGGTTTACAGGAAGCCAGAATAAGATTCCTGTTATTTTGTGCTGTTAAGATGCGCACAAAGCTATTTCGGGATAACGGACATTATCCTGAAATAGTGCCACTGTGTAGATGTACCCTGTTAAAAGCCCACTCACTTTCCAGTCGCTACTGCTATAGTCTACCGACCAGCTGGGGACCATTCCCATCAGCCTCTGACTTCTTGAAATGTTGTTGGAAATATCATAGTTTTTCCTGGTTTTACTTATATTCTCTTGCTCCCTTTTTCAACCTAGGATATTTTAATATTGTTATTCTGTGGGATTCCTCCCAGTGAGATCCAAAGAAAGAAACACTTATATTTTAAGGGAACTTTTTTAATCATCTATTCGGAAGATTTTCTTGTCAACCAATCTTAGCATTACAAGGTCTGGCTTACCACTAGCCATAGAAGCCAAAGACTACGTCTACACTTCACAGTTTTTTCGGAATAAGCTATTCTGGAACTGTTATTCCAAAATAGCTTATTTCAAAATAGCACTTCTACACTGCAGGGAAGCCTCAAAATTAATCCGAGGCAGGCTTCCCTAATATAGATATGCTATCTCGATTTAGAGCTCCAGGAGGAATAACTTAGAATGGCTTTGGTGAGGAGCTATTTTGAAATAGCAGAAGTGGAGTGTCTACACAGCCCCTATTCTGAAATAACTATTTTGGAATAGGCATTATTCTTCATAGAATGAGATTTACAGAAGTCAGAATAAGCTGTCCGTTATTTCAAAATTATTTCAAAGTAATGGAATTGCTGTGTAGATGCTCGCATAGTTATTTTGGAATAACAGCCAGTATTCTGAAATAACTTTGTTGTGTAGACACATCCAAAGTGAATAGTGGATACCTTTATGGAGGATACGAGTTTTATGCCTTGTAAAAATCTTAGATCTTTTAGCTAGTGAACACTAATTACCTATGGAAGTTGCGGAACCCCATTGCGGAAGATTTTTAAGAAAAGGTTAGACAAACACCTGTCAGGAATGAAGTAGAATACTTAATCCTGCCTCGGTGCAGGGGAATGCACTAGATGAACTCTTTGGGTTCCTTTCAAGTCTTACATTTCTATGATTCTGTGACTGTAAGACTAAAAAGTGAGGATCTAATTTTGATCTCCTGCATATCATGAGTTAATCCCTGAACTAATTCCTGTTTAAACTGGAGCATATTTTTAGAAAAATATCCAAAGTTCATTTAACAATTTCCTATGATAAAGAACCCACCATAACTCTTGATAAATTGCTCTAATGGTTAAATACCATGACTGTTAAAATGCATACCTTCTTTCTAGTTTGAATTTACCTACCTTTGATTTCCAATCAGTGGATCTTGTTATTTTTCTTTCCCTTCTAAATATGTATAGACCGTGATCAAGTCATCCTTTAACCTTCTCTTTGATAAACTACTGAGACTCAGTATGACTGAATCACAGGTTCTGGAAGCTGGACAGATGTGTGAATAGTTTTTAGTAACTTGAGTAGCAACACATCATTTTATGTGAAGATCTTTGAAATGAGAACGCAAATAAACATATAAAATTAACAATAGTAATCAGGAAGGAGTGTAGCGGGCCTTGATCCAACCAGCATAAAATGTCAAGAAAAAGTCTAAGATTAAATTTAAAAAATTTAATTGCCAAAATAGCACCTTTAGTTGGCAACCAAACTAAAGATGCACATTTGACAACTGCATTTCTATGCAATAGTTGATCTAGTATGGAGTAGAATTAATTTTTGCATTTAAAAATATTTTAGGATTTGGTTAACAGAGATGACTGAGAGTATTTTTCAGAGAGTACTAATTTTTGAAGGAAAGCAGAGTTGTGTAGGCAGACCACAATAAAATCAAATGTGACCAAATACTGATATGGATGCAGTACTGTTAGCAATTCCAGCCTGTTCCCTTCCTCCCATGAAAAATCTTAATGGAGATTCCCTTTTAGTATTGCATCATATGAATTTGAAATCTTGCAATCTTGAAAGAATAGGATCGCAGGCCAATGTGATGGATAGAGCTATAAATCCATGATTAGTCAAAAAAGCTAAGTGAGAAAAGTAATGACATTCTGTACTGACACATACTGTCTACACTTGTAATTTTGACCAAAACAAGAGATTTCTTTTTAATCCCTGAGAGTGTTAAAATATTTCAACTTTCCTAAATATTATTATACTTAAAAATACATTAAAGGAACATTCAGAATCCCAGGAAGGAATGCAGCTCAGCACACTGCATTGTTCCATGGCTTTGAACTTTCATTTTTTGTATTCTTTCTACTGAATGAAAATAAAAACATAAACATGCTGGCTCTTTTTGGAGGGCTGAACCTCATGCAAACAATTACCATATTAACGTTTTGTTTGTATGTATTATTTAAAATCACTTTCATGCATACAAAAGGATAAAAAGTATGCTTTCATTCAATATTTATAATTCACAGTCCTGTTTCCCTCTAAGCTTTGGATACTTTGTACAATATCACTTGTGTATATTTAAGTAAATACATTACTCAACAGCAGACATTGTCTTCCAATATAAACGGGTGATATAGCAAAAAATTGGAATTAAAGAAATTGAGGCAAAAAGAGGTCCTTCACCCACCTGATAAATGAGCTTCTCAGAAGCAAAGGTGCACAAAAGTTATTTGTGAGATAACAGAACACTGGTGATTATTTTGGAATTAGATTGGGTTCTTCAGTTACCATATAGAGTTAAAGGTAAGCTGCACAGCTAAAATGAAAATTGAGTTAAGCTCAGAAATATGTGCTGAATGGCAAACCTGTGGAAAACTGAGTGGTTTCACTTCACAGAGACTCACACGACCATTTGCTTTGGCTTTCGATCTAGGTGTGTTTAGGTCCTTTTGGAGTTTTATATTGAAAAGATGATTAATTGTCAAACCAAAACTCAGAACTGCAGTTTCACTTCATTTTGTGTGGAAACCAGAATAAAATCATGAACAACATGTGATTTTGTTACAAAACCACAAATTGGCTTGCTTCACTCAAAGTGAGAGACTGATTCACTTGAGAGGTGGATGTTACTGCAAATTTCGTCTGAGTTTCATGCCTGAAAAGAGTAAACCCTCAAATATTGTGAGTTTTTTGTGTTTTGTGTTTCATTGTAAACCTTTGGTGCAGCCCAGATTGAAATACCAAAAAGCTAAATGTGTGTCAGTCTAGAAATAAAATTTAATAAACTGTTACAAAGTTATTTCATCCTCTTTGTAATCAGGGCCAGTCCGAGCCATTCTGGCGCCCTGGGCACGAGGCGCTGCCGCTGGGCGCATGGCGCATGTGCGGTGCCACTCTGGGAGCACAGCGCATGCACAGCCCTGCCCCGGGCGCGCAGTGCATGCATGGCCCCACCCCTGCCTGGGCTGGCAGCACTGTGTGGCACCCTTCACAATCGGGAGCCCTGGGCTGTCGCCCGGTCAGCCCATAGCTTGGGCTGGCTCTGCTTGTAATTTATCTTGGTACTTCCTAGTTTGCTAAAGATAACCCAGTGTGCATCATTCTAATAGTGCAGGTAACATAGATTGCAGTGTGATTTGTGGTATTTCAGGTTACAAAATTGTATGCAATGTTGTTGTTTCCAGGTCAATTCCAGGATATTAGAGAGACCATGTAGGTGAGATAATTTCATTTATTGGAACAACGTTTGTTGGTGAGAGAGACAAACTTTTGAGTTACCCAGAGCTCTTCCTGAGGTCCGGGAAATGAACTCCTAGCATCACTGGAAAATGACCTGAAGGACAGTTCTATGTGGCTCGAAAGTTTGTCTCTCTCACCAACAGAAGTTGATTAAACAAAAATATTACCTCACCCACCCTGTCTCTGGGATTAAAGAGTCGCAATAATGAAATCTGGAAATACAAACTGAATTTCATGAAGGGGAGTATGTTACACCAAAAGGGATGTTACGATTTATTTCTTTGAATACCAAACCTTGCTCCAGGTAGTGATTCAGGAGCTCACCACACTTTACAGCCCTTAACCTGAATTTCACTTCACCTTTTAATTTGATCATAATTTAACGAAAAAAAGTTTATTTACAAAATATTTTTATTTTTAATGACTTTTTAATTATTATTAATTTAAATGTGATGCAAATTCTTATGAAATCTTATATGAGGCTGAACACTGACTACAGTAAAATAGCATTGGTTATGTTTTATACAGATGTAAATCTGGAGTACCACCAGTGAATCTAATGGAGTCACAGGAGTAAATGAAAGGGATCCCTCATGCTTCTTCAGGGTTTTCTCTCAGACCTGCTTACTTTAATAAGTGTTTATAACTTTTTACTCTTGTCAGCATTTTGCAGCCAATTTAGCCATTGCAAAATGCATTGATTCTACTCTGGCTCATACTTCATCAACAAAATTCTTCTTCAAGGTTTTGATCTTAAAGGGGACTCCTTGTGGTCAAAGGGATCCATACAAGTAGATCTCTGGCAGACTTAGGCTATGTCTACACTGCAGCATTAATCCAGAATAAAGTATTCTGGAAGGCTATGTCTAGACTGCAAGCCTCTTTCAAAAAGTTTGGTGTGGGGAGATCAGCTGTCGGGGCTCTGCTCATGCAGGTATGGCATTCTTGGGCTACTGTCCCAGGAGGGGGGTGGAAGGAAGGAATGGGTTTCCCAAGGGAAAGGAGGGGTGGGGTGGAAGTGGTGCAAGTCCCCTCCCCGGGAGGGTTTGTTCTCTCCCACCCACACAAAGCCCTGCCTAGGGTGACCATGATAGCAGGGGGTTGGTCCTGGTGAGGGGGACTAGGAGGAGGGAGGGGAGTAATCTCAGGCACCCTGACACCCCTGTGATTCTCGGTTTGTTTGTCTCCTTCTGTTGGTGGTCAGGGCCATCAACAGCATCCTGCTGTGCAGAGTCATCTGCCTGGCAGATGTGGATGCCATCATCAAGGGTTTTGGCATGCTGGGCCTCCCCAACTGGGAGCGGGCGGCTATCAATGGGACACACATCCCTATCCAAGCCCCAGGCCACTGGGCATCAATGTACATTAACTGCAAGGTATACTCTTCTGTGGTCCTGCAGCCCGTGTGACTGACCACCGGGGCTAGTTTATGGACAAAAATGTTGGGTGGTCGAGGAAAGCACATGACACATGTGTGTTCGGGAACTCTAGCATCTGCCAGAAGCTGCAAACCAGGACTTTCTTCCCTGACCACTACATCAGGGTTAGGGATGTGAACATGCCCGTATACCTGGTGGGGGATGTGGCCTATCCTCTACAGCCATACATGGGCCACCTCAACCCTTCATGACAGGCATTTAATACCAGACTGAGCAGGGCCCGCATGGTGGTTGAGGGTGCCTTCAGACACCTGAAGGTGCATTTCAGATGCCTCCTCACCCACCTGGACCTTGGGGAGCACAACATTCCGCATGTTGTGGCTGAGTGCTGTGTCCTGCACAACGTGTATGAGAGGAAAGGGGAGGCCTTCCTGCCAGGGTGGAGGGGCTGAAGCAGACTGCTTAGGCAGGATATACAAGCAGCCGTACACAGCTGCCATCCAGCAGGCCCATCAGGGGGCTGTGTGCATCCGAGAGGCCCTGAGGGAGAGCTTCTCCTCAGGTGAGCAGCAACATTGTTCCCTGGTCCACCCCAGTGGAGGCCTCTGCTTTACTCTTCACTGCTGTCCTTCCAGTTACCCCACTCTTCCCCCCATTCCTGATGAACAAATAAAGATAAGTTTGGCCCAGAAAAAAAATCTAAGTTTTTTTATTTTACAGAAATGGGTGGAGGGGGAGGGAGGGTCAATGCAACTGAGGAGAGATAGGAGAAAGAATCTGGGAGAGGGAGGGAGAGAGGATGGAAGAAAGGGGGTTGTGGGGACCTTGGAGGAGGAAGCTGGAAAGGGAAGGAGGAGGGAGGAAAGGCTCAGGGCTTGGGCTGGGAGTGGGGCTGGCCTCTGTGGCTCCCACCTCTGCAGGTGCATGGGCCTTGGTGTCCTCAGGGTAGAGGGGAGGGTACGGAGGGTGTGGAGGGAGAAGCAGGAGGAGGAGAGGGAGTGGGAGGAGAAGCGATAGCTGGAGAACTAGCAGAGGCTAGAGTGGGAGGAGGCAGCATGCTGAGCACCAGAGTGTGCACATCATTACACAGGGAGCGGCCTTTCCCACCATAGGTGCAGGTTCTCCTCCACCCAGTGGTCGATGATCCTGTGCAGGGTTCACAATACCTGGTATTCATCCATGGGACATGCAAGCCTGTGGAAGCCTCAGGTGTAGAAGGATGTCCCGGCTGGTGTAGTCCGCCCTCCACTGGCAGCTTGTCCATCTATGGAAAACAAATAAAAATGGTCAGTCATCTCAGGGGACACAGTGCTTGAAGCTCAGCCCCTCTCTGCAAGCCGAGAACAACAGTTCTTGGCACCATCACAGATGAAGTGCTTGGAGCCAGGCTATGTGCGCTATGGCCAGTGACCCCTGATATTCCTGGGACTGGGGGCTGCCCCAAGACTGTGGCCATGCCCGTGTGCCATGTGCGGGAAAATGGCATAAAAATGGCTGCTGCTTTGCCGGAGCTTTGCAGGAAAAAAGCACCAGTCTAGACGCGGATCTTTTGGAAAATAAAGCCTTTTCCGAAAGATCCCTTATTCCTTATTTTAAGAAGAATAAGGGATCTTTCAGAAAAGGCTTTATTTTCCGAAAGATCCGCGTCTAGACTGGGGCTTTTTTCCAGCAAAGCTCCGAGCCGGAAAAAAGCGGCAGCCATTTTTATGAAAATGAAGCAGGGGTGATTTAAATCCCCGCTTCATTTGCAATTGCAATGTGTCTAATTTGCATCCCTTTTACGGAAAAGGGATGCAGTCTAGACACAGCCTCAGGGAATATGTTTTAGATATAGGCTGTGTCTACATTGGCACCCCTTTCCGGAAAAGGGATGCTAATGAGACCAGTCGGAATTGCAAATGCCGCAGGGGATTTAAATATCCTCCGCGGCATTTGCATGAACATGGCTGCCGCTTTTTTCCAGCTCGGGGCTTTGCCGGAGAAAAGCACCAGTCTAGATGGGATCTTGTGGAAAATAAGCCCTTTTCCGCAAGATCCCTTATTCCTACTTTCAAGTACTTTGAAGTAGGAATAAGGGATCTTACGGAAAAGAGCTTATTTTCCGCAAGATCCCGTCTAGACTGGCGCTTTTCTCCGGCAAAACCCCGAGCCGGAAAAAAGCGGCAGCCATGTTCATGCAAATGCCGCGGGGGATATTTAAATCCCCCACGGCATTTGCAATTCCGAAATGTCTCATTAGCATCCCTTTTCCGGAAAAGGGTGCCAATGTAGACACAGCCACGGTGTTTTTATTATTGGTGTAGTGAGTATCGGTGCCTATCTTTCACACCTGAGGTGGAGTTTACAAGGTTGGTAATTAAAAAACAAAAACAACTCCTCTTTCCCCACTCACTTTTTGTGTGTAAATTGGACAGATTTGATCTTGGAACCATTAAACCAAATAGAGCACAATGACAATTGTACCAGAGAAAAAGTATATCCTACGCCTGTATAAAATGAAGATATTTGCTCAGCTTGGTAACCCATGAATCCTATATGGTCACTCTTGCTACAACCAACTGAACAACTTTCCCTCTATTACTTCAGCTGACCTCTTTTCTCCATAGCCTACTTGCCTTCACAAACAACCAAACCTGTTTGAATAAAGGTAGATTGTTCCCAGTGGAGTAGGGAATGCTTCTTTAGAAGTTAGAGTTGGTCAAACATGAACTCCCAAGCAAACTGACTGAGTTCTGAGCCCCTACCAGGGTTCAGTTGATAAACACACAAAAAAAGTTAAACTTGAAGATTTTGCATGGCTGTACTTGCAAGTTGTTATCCAGTGAAAATATCTGGTAGTCATGCTAAATGTTTGACTTGTCTTATGAAAAGAATAAGCAACATAACTAATTAAAATGGAACATAGAATTCTTTTAGTCTTACATAAAGGGCATCTGGTAACATGTCACATATACAAAAGTTCAGTTTTCCCCACCAAAGATTCTTGTGCATCATATTGTTATATTTAGTCACTGATAAAGTTTTACCAAGGTTAAATCCTGTAGTTAATTTTGGGAAGGTATTTTCAGTTATTTTGAACCAAACAGTTTTAATAATTTACTGCTTAGGTTGTAAACATGCTTGACAAATTATGATACCCTGAATTTAAAGAAAAATAAAATCAAAATAATGATTTAAACTATTAGTGACTTCAGTACTGGACCTCTTATCAGGATTTGAAAATTAATTTTTCTATAACAGGTTTAAAATGCAAGATATATCATGCATAAATTATGCCATACCTCCTAAAACACATCAACTAGAAATTCCAGTTATCACAGATCATTGTTAATCAGTGACACTGACACATGCACATTACATTCTATTGTTTGTCGACTACTCTTTTTATATAAAAATTACTGGAAACAACAGTTTACTTTTGAAATTTTCAAACAAACTGGAAAAGTGCTCTTTTGAGGCTTTATTACAGCTTTATAGATTGTTAACACAATTAAACTAAATGAAATCAATATATTTCCATTGCTTTATACACTTTATTATGTACTATTAATTAAAAATGAAATTCAATTAATAATGTGTAATATACTTTGTTTTATTTCAAAATGATTCTGCATATTTTAGCATATCATTTTTAGAGTAGCAAAATACTCTAATGTATAACATTAATAAACGGTGATAGACTTTACTATAAATATTGCATCTGTTGCCAAGTAAAGTTACATACAAAAACAGAACATTGCAAAACAGCATTTCAGTGATTCTTTTGGTAATGCAGACATGGGCCTTCTGTATCATTTTAAAGTATCTTTGAACTTCCTGAACCCTATGAACTAATAAAATTCTGGGTGGTTGCTTTTTTTTTCACACCAACAGTTTGCTAGGTGTAAGGGACTAACACAATATTTTTGTAGAACTGTTAGAGCACAGAAAACCATCTGAGTATGCTTGCATTTATATATGATAATTTCTTTGTAAGTAAAGGTAAACAGAATTGCTCATAGTGCACAATGCAGTCTTATATATGTAGTAAGGGTTTAATCTAAACTCTACCAAAGGATATGGGGATTATCTCATTGAGGTCAGTGGGCTTTTAAGTCAAGCCTGAGAGGCTGTTCTAGTACAAATCAAGGAAATCCAGTCACCAAAGGGAATAGATTTTATATAAAAATGACAAAATAATGGCTTACATACCAGAATAAATATATCAGTAACTAGAGGGTTTTTTTTTAACAATACACTAAAGTTTCATGTTTGAAATCTGGGAAAACATTAAAAATCAAGGAAAGTAATGGGATTTTCTTCCATCTCTTATCTTTATATCTAAGCAAAGTGAAATCAAATTGGTAGCAAATCACGTCTGTTCAACACAAGTGAAAATGAGTAAACTAGGTTCAAGACACTTGAGAATATAACCCATTGATTTACGTGGAGATACATCTCACTTACACTGAGGTAATTGAATGCATATTTTGATCCATTAGAAGAAAAAGAAATAGAAAACCTAGAAACTGCAATTATTAGCTACTCAAACTGAAATATTTGAGAAACAAATGCACTGACTTTACATTGTGAATCTAGTCATATAGACTTTATTCAGGCAAAAGCTCGCACTGACCCTGAAAACATTATAAGACTGAGACTTATATTTGCTCCAAGTTCAGCAATTTTAATTCACTGCCCCAATAATCTCCAATTTTACTAAAATAAACATAAATATAGGGCCAGATTAAACCACTCTGTTATACCCATCTAACTCCTTGGACACCGAGTTACATGTGTATGGATTTGGCATATGGCAGGGATGAGTCCTGTCCATAATCTCAAAACAAAAAAAAGTGGAGGAAATGTACTTAAATAAAATGCTTCTTGTTTAACACTATGGGATATTTCAAGGGAATGTATCCTAGAAATCAATAAAACCATTTAAAAAGCAGGAACACCTTTTGACTCCTTAATCTGAATCTTTGTTAATTTTTAGAACCAAAGTTGAATGGAAAGTTGAAGGCTCTGAATTGTTAGATATTTTCCCACTTCTGACCTTCAGGAAAATAAAGGAACTAAAATTGATATAATCCGATGAGACGGGCTATTATTATAGCATATCTGGCCAAGACCACAAATGAAGGTGCTGGGAAGATTGCCTCACAAGATTTCCAATATAGTTTACAAACGTAGAGGCATGCACTATCCAGATAAGTGTTGGGTGCTGATCTACATTGCATTTGAACATAACATTTTTGTAGGTCCCTCTATTACTAACACATGACTTGATCCTGCAACAGAACATTCAGAAGTAGTGCTTAGTCATGATAGAAGGCCTGTTTATTTATCTCAGACTACTCAGATGAATAAGAGCATAGGACTAGATTTCATATTTATATTCATGCATTATTCCTGTTTTTAAGATAATGAAAAATAACCTCAAGGCCTCTACAGATTAAAATTAGAATTTTCCATAAAGTGTTTTTCTCTTCTTTCTTTCAAACCTTTTTAATTCTAACACCTTTAAATATTCTAACTCAGTAATGGAAAACAGTATTGATAATTTATTACATTAGTGCCTTTCATCCCAACGTGCCAAATTTTGAAGTCTTTTTGGGATTATTGCATGAAAAACTGCTTTAAAATTTACCCTAATAAATACCTCCAAACAACAGTGCAGAACCACTGCAAACCAGTGGCAGAGATAATTGGGCAAATAAATGTGTATCAGATATATCCATTTATGCAAATCACTTCCAGAAGAACAAATTGAACTATGCTTAGTTTTTCTCAAGGCAGACTAAAAATCAATTATTTATTTTAAATAAAATAATTCAGATTTTAAAACATTTTAATCAGCCTTCTTATTTAAATTAAATACATTTTGAAGTAAACCTACTTAAAACTAAATTTGAAACACACCATGTACATTTAGGTCTAATGTTATTATAATCTATTGAAATCATTTATATTAAAAGCAACAAAATTTTAAAGAAAATCAAACCACTGAACAGGTAGAAGTCATCTGGACCAGAGTTTGTTTAAATACTAAGCTAATTTTTGACAGCCTTTTTTGCAGAAGCAGAGAGATTCTCCATTTCAATTTATTCAGTTACCTTAGTTCAATGATTAATTCATTCAAAACTAAAAACAAAATTGGGATCAGCAAAAATAAGAAAACTTGTTTTCCTCTTCCAATCTATTAAATAGGTGTGAAAGGGCAAGATGAATTAGTTCTAAAATTTTGAAGGACACGGCGACAAACACTATCAGTTCAATTCACTAACTTCCTAGAGCTCACTTCCTTAGTTTAATAAATCAGTTAATTTTAAATACAAAACATGTTTTGTTAAACTTTTTTCATGTGTATTTAGCACTTTAATTTATATGTAATAAAAAATTAAATGCCATTTATGTATTCCTAATTGAATTTGAATTTCCATCTAAATAAAGCTTGAAACAAAGTAATCAAAAGTTAAATATTAGCTGTCTTGTAAGAAATGCATCATTCACTATTTTCTAACATAATTAAAATGTAAAAATTAAGAATCTGAATAAATGTAAGATAAGTATGTACATATAGTGTATTTCGGTTAGCGAAAAGAAACACCTTTATATGATATTTAGTTGCAAATAAACATATTTTAATGGCTACCAGTTAATGAGAATCAACCTTTCTTTAGGCAAAAACTTCAAGTGCATATATAAAATACGGTTAGAATTGATATAAGTAAAATTTATTTCTTGTTGTTTCCGATCATAATTAAAAATCTGGTTTATGAGACTGAGAGAAAGAGAGGGAGGGGAACTGACCCTAACTTGATTTGAATCTGTTGTTCCAAGTAGTGTCCATTTTCCAACCTGATGTATGGAAACTAAAATTTCCCCTAATGGATACATTCTATGTGCTGTTTTTCATATTAGACAATAAAGAATGACTCCTGTGTGTAACTGATATTCAGAACAATGATACTATCTTCTGATACAACTTTTCTTTAGTCTAAAGATTGCAGGGTAAAATTTTCAAAAGAATCTGTGCAACTCGAGAGCCAAGATCTTATTTTCAGGAGTGATTGTGGCAGTTAGGAGCCTAGATCCCATTGAATTTCAATGAGTTTTAGCTTCCTAAATGCCTAAAATACTTGAAAAAAGGAGATATAGCTTTCATGGACTAAGTCTACACAGCTTCCATCTTCCGCAAAAACCTATGCAAATGAAGCATGGATTAGCATATTGCCACACTTCATTTGCATAATTAATTATGAGCCGTTTTTGCACAAGAGGTTTTGCGCAACGAGGAAAAAACCTCTTGCTCAAAAACGGCTCATAATTAATTATGCAAATCCACGCTTCATTTGTATAGGCTTTTGTGGAAGAGGGAAGCTGTGTAGATGTAACCTAAGTGATATAAGTGGTTCTGTATGCAATATAGTTGTAACTGTTAGTCCCAGGATATGAGAGAGACAAGGTGGGTGAGGTTTTTTTTTGTTTTATTGGGCCAACTTCTATTGGTGAAAAACACCTGCTTTTGAGCCACACAAGAAGACCCCTGACTAACTCAAAAGCTTGTCTGTTTAACCAACACAAGTTGGTCCAATAGAAGATATTACTTCACTTACCTTTTGAATGGTTTTGAATATTTTACTCTCTGCTCTCACATCAAATACACAATACTACATAAAGCGGAAGAAAATGTCTTTGATTCACTCCAGGATTAAGTCCTAGGTCTAAATCAAGTCACTGTTTTACAGGTATAACACTTTTGTCTCACATTAGCTGCATTTTATGTTGTAATAATAATATAAGTAAAGGAGGTATTGTTTTGAGAGGCTTAAAATCTTCTTAAGAACTGGATTATGAATGATTGAAGTCAGAAGGTTAGATTGACAAGTGCATATCTAAACTCATCATATGTCCTCCTTTTAGATACAGAAGTATCTAATGAAATAGATTGTCAAAAGAATGGCAGGAAAATCCCATTTAAACATCAGTCAATGCAAAGCAATTAACTTGCTGTTAGATGGAATGTTAGTACATTTTGTAGGACAGAGCTGAACATACCATGGGATCATGAGGTCTGCTATGTCTATCTCAGACAGTTGAGCCTCCGTACTAAGAAACTTACAGCAAGTTCATTTCTTTTCATACCAACTGTCATTAACATTAACTGGAAAATGGCCATATTTTTTTAAAAAAAGAAACAACACCCCATTGCCAGTTTCTCAATAATTCCAAAGGGCAGGGATGGCCTATAATATTCTAAAGAAAAAGGTCCAAGTCTCGTCTCACTCACATTGATGCAAATCAGGCATAGCTCCACTGAAAGTGATGTATAACTGGTGCTAGTGTGATCAGAATTTGGCCTTCAGCAAATCCAACAACACTTTGAATCAGAAGATGAGCCCAATGTTGCCAAATAAGTGTACCAGAACTGGAATGGAAGAAAAAAAACCCAAATATAATAAAGAGAGACTCTAATGGGAGAAACAACAAAAGAATAAAATAGCTGCCAATTATGCTGCAGATGTATTCCTTCTCTGTCATGAATTTCATGCATAAATCCTAACCTATATGATTTTAGACAATTAATATGCAAAATGCTGTACAGATGGATCAATAGCAGCACATACAGTTGCACAGATGCAATCTCACATACAAATGTTTGAGCTAATATTTGCCAGGTAGTCAGGAAACAATTTTCGGGGACCTGGGGAAAGGATAATCTTATATTGTTATTGCAGAGGAAAGGGAGACAGGATCATTGGTCCTCTTCAATGCTTCTCTCTTCAGCCTCAGCCTCTGTAAGTTAGCATGACAGATGTATGGTCTGGGAAGTTTTCCAGATTCATTTTTAAGAAATTAAAGCCTTCAACACTGGTTATGCTAGATATTTTTTTTTGAGCTGTCACTGCCATTAAGAGCACTTAGGATCCACCCTGAGCATACCCTGGATAGTAGAGAACATAGACAGATAGCGTTGTGTGCCAGGGCTGCTAGCACATAACATGTTTTTTCCCATTCCTATTACACAAAAACCTGACAACCTGTAAACCTTTTCACCATGGAAATACTCTGATTGATATACAAATAGAATTATAGTGCTGCACAACAGGCTAGGCTGATGACTATTGGACTCCATCTAGTCACACAGTATGCTCACAAATGCTGTATGCCCAATCCAATGTTCCTGGTGCAATTATTATTATTATTATTATTATTTATTTATTTTATTATATATTAGTTGCCGTATGTTAAGTTTAGAAACACAAAAAAAGGATCAGGGCCCCATTGCACAAGGTGCAGTAAAAACATGGTAAGAGAGAGTCCGTGCCTGTAAGATCTCATAGTCTAAATAGATGAGAGAGATAAAGTTGCCAGGCCAGGTCCTCACAATGCTAGGCACTGTATATATATATATATATATATATATATATATATATATATATATATATATATATAACAAAGACATGGTCCTACTCCCCATAACTTGCACCTTAAGTATAAGGCAACAGTCAACAAATGAAGAACAAACAGAAGCATGAGGAAAGAGGGTAGGGAGTATTATCTCCATTTGTCAGATGGGCAATGGAAATAGAGACCAAATGACTTTCACAAACTCACACAGGAAGACTTTGGATGAGCTGGGAGTTCAACTCAGGTCCCAAGTAATTCAGTCCAATCCTTTTATCATCTGACCTTAGTTGGTATTAGATGCCTTTCGGGGGGGAGGGGCGTATTTTGGGCTATTCCCAGCACAAGTGCATTATTTACATCATTAAATGGATTTAACTTGCCAGGAGTTTTGGTCAGAAGAGGTGAATGAACAAGTGGCATCTCCCACCTAGTTTATGAGAATATTTTTTTCAGTGACCTATATTTGCTCAAAAGAGCCCTGCATTTTCCCATTATTCCTAAGGCATGTATCAAGACTTCTGCTCTCAAGTTCCTAATCAACAATTTTCTAACAATAATACATTTCTTATCTTCTTTGTGGCAATATGACTGTGTGTGACTGTAGCAGGTGATGCTAAAGGGGGGAAAGAATAAAAGAGAGGGATTTTGTTTAAGTGTATTTGTGCTTGTGAAACATGCCAGATTAAGTCTTGAAAACTGATAATGGTCCCCAAGGTCTTATTAGCTAGAGCACTACATATGATAGCAGAAAAATGCAGAAAATCGAGCAGAAAAATGCATACTAAGATCCAGTGGTTGGAAGATGGAGGTACACAAACTCAGGCTAGAAAATTAGGTGCAAAACCCAGTCAACATAATTAACCATGGGACAATTTACCTGCGGGCATGGTAGATTTTCATTCACTTGAATTCTTTAAATTAAGGCTGGATATCTTGATATTACAGGTTTCATACAGAAATTACTGGGCAGGTTCTCTGGCATGCCAGGATAGCTGATCATAATGGTCTTTTCTGGCCTTAAAATTAACTAATCAGGTTTACTTCCTGAACGATACATTTTACACCTTATTTCTGAATCTTTTAATCGGCTACAGCAGAAACTAAAACAACAGCACTAGCAATAGCCCAGTGGAGGGCAAACTTGGGTAAACTGTTTATCTACCTCTCGTTTGGGGACAAAAATTTAAATTATTTTAGCAACTTTTTTTTTAATCACTCTGCCACTAAACACTAACCTCTCCATATCTGACTCCCTTCTTTTATATTATGGTTGCCAACACTGCCAAGCTGAGTGTATTTGTTTCCCTATTGATTTTCTTTTCTGTTCAGTTTGAACTGTATTATGTGTAATATCAGAGTTTATCTAGCTCCTTTCCAATATTTCCATAAGATATATGAGATCTGGATTATTGTTTTCTGCACTATGCTGTATTTTTTTAAATCGCTGACAAACTCTCAAGAGTCAGGTGGCCTAGAGTCAGACTACTATATTTCAAAGACATAAAATAAAAGCCATAAAATACATGTTTGCCTGAGATTAATTTTATAACTCAACACTTTTTTAAAAAGTAAGATTTTTGGCTATCTATGTTTGGCATTGCCTGCCATTTTAGAATGATTCATTCTTCTGTTTCTCATTCTATATATTATTATACTACTTTATTACAGATCAGTTTATGAGATGAAGAAGGGATAGATGTATAGAATGGCACGTAGACCGATTTCAGTTTGTATTCTAATTACTGCATTGTAAATTTAAGCACAGAGATTGGCATCTTATTTATTGTTGTTGTTTTTTTAAAAAAGACATACACAGCTATTGCTGTAATGACGCTAGGAAAATATGTCTGTTTATTGTAGATGAAATAGTTTTCTTCAAACATTCTAAACACACGCGAAAGTTCATGATGCATAATGATTTGAGAGCTTCTGTAGGTAGGTGTTCTGTATTTCAAAGGATCCATATGTGTCACAAACAGTGAACAATCAGGAACACTCACTGATTATGATATGACTTTTTTCTTTGGCAGAAGCTTTCTGTTGCTCTGGCAGAATTGTAGTGGTGCCTTAGTCATTTGCATAGAAAAGATCTTGGTCCATGACAGTCATTTATTTGTGGTGCCATCTGCAATTTTTTTGTGAGTAAATTCTAAGAGAAAAAGTGTATGCAGTTCATGGATACTTTTTTGATTTGGAAACAGTCCTAATCCTTTTCAACCAGTGTTTGAAAAAAAATAACATTCTTATTATGGAACTGTACAAAGAACTAAAGCTTAAGAATTAATTAGTAGGAGGGACAGGCAAAGTTCCAATTGAACCATAAAACTCACAAAAAGAAACTCAAACTCTTTTCACAGATATCTAGGTTGCTGAATTAAAAAAAAAAATTCTGAGCATTTCTCAAATGCCTATTTTGTGTGTCACTCTTTGCATTGTTTTCATATACTTTTTGTAATCATGAAGGAAACATATCTTTCCTTCTCTTTTTTCTGCCATCATACATCTTATTTGAAGAGTGACACATCAAGCATTTCAGGGAGATCCTACTACTCCTTCAGAACATATTTGCATGACGATATATATCTTACAGTTATATATGGCAAAATTTGTACTTGACTATTGGCAGAAGCAAGTTCTGTACTTAGGTCTTCTGGCAGAGAATTTGCTTTCTCCTATTAGGTGCATCTTAGGCTTCATCAGCTGAAGTGTCCCAGTTTATTACTCTTGCTATACTGGTTCACACACAAATAGATGGTCATTGACTTAAATAGATCCTAGGTTGTTTAGGGCTTTGTAGATAAAGATCAGGATCTTGCATGGAACCTAAAACTAGACTGAGAACCATTTTCAGAGACTGCTTTTCATTAATGTACACAATCCATGAGCTGAAACTCAGTCCCAGACAAACCCATGTTATAGAATGTCTTGCCTGGGCATAAACATATAGTAGTTGTTGCCAGATGTAACCTGGATGATTCCATGAAGAATAAGGTATATGAATGAAGAACATGGGGTGAAATCCAGCAATTTCTGGCAAAACTCCCAGTGATGTCATTCTTACAAAAAATACTCTGTACTGTATCCAGTCCCAAGTTTGGATTGAATTAATATTTAAATGAAGCAATTATTTTTGAGAGTGCTGGAGCTAGAGACAAAAGAATACTAATGGTTATAGTCTTCACTCAGTTTCAATTACTACAGCCTAAATAATCACCACAGTTTCTCAGATACTGAGCCCAACATGCTATCGGCAGATCATCAGCTTTGTCCTATTGCAAATAATTAACCAATGAAATAATCACTCTCCAAAGAGGGTACATTTTCCACTTAAAATCACATTGATGGGTTTACTTGAGGAGCATCACCAAGATATTTAAAAAACTCACCCATTATCCCTTTGATAAAGGAACTTTTTCTGGCCTTTCATCAATATCAGCTTAGGAAACAGAGATAACATTTTAACAATACCAAAAGACATGTTTCTTGTGACATAAAATGAAACAGTGCTACAAATGACACTTCAAAACAAGACAATGCTGAAGATATTGTGCAGGTGGGTCAACAACACATTTTACTACTGACATTATTCATAGAAGAGAGAAGAATTGAGCAGGGTTACTCAAGTTGCAAATATAATATTATGTTGCTAACAATTTTATATACGTTATAACTGAGAAGAGTTAGCTCATGAGCCATTAAAATGAAACAACAAATAGTCCTGTGGCATCTCAAGGTATGGCTACACTGTGTGTGTGTGGGGGGGGGCGGTGGGGTTCAGAAGAAGTATGCAAATAGTACTCGCATTTGCATACCTTCTTCCGTTTTTTTCTGGAAGAGACTTTTCCACCATTTGGCCCTGTCTACAAGGGGCCAAATGTTGGGGAAAAAACCCTCTTTCAAAATCCCCTGTAAACCTCGTTTTACGAGAAATAAGGGGGCTTTTGAAAGAGGGTTTTTTCAACATTTGGCCCCGTGTAGACAGGGCTGAATGACAGAAAAGCCTCTTCTGGGAAAAAAATGGAAGAAGCACTTGCTTTTGCAGACCTCTTCCAAACAAACAAACAAACAAACAAACAAACAAACAAACAAACAAACAAACCCCACAGTGTAGCCATACCCTCAGAGACTAACAAAAATATGTAGGATCATGAGCTTTCATGAGTAAGACCCACTTCATCAGATGAGTTGGAATGCAAATAGTAGAATTCAAGGTATACATAACAGCAAAAGAAGTACCCATCAATTGCAGGACCTATGTTAATTAAGCTAATTAAGTGAACTGGCTGTGTCCCATTCATAGCTTTTGATGTGAAAATGCAGATGTCAATGGCAGGGGAATTTGGCTTTGTAGTGCATTAACCAAGTAATGTCTTTGTTCAAGCCAGGATAACAGTGTCTAATCTGTACATTAATTTCAGTTCTACAGGCTCTCTCTCTGTAATTGGGTGGTGAAATCCCTTTGTAAAATAATGTCTATTTTTAAATCCATAATTGAGTGACCAGGTGGGTTAAAATGTTCCCCTATAAGTTGATATGTATTACCACTCTTGACGTCTGATTTGTTCCAATTATCCTTTGGCCAATATATATGACAGAGAGGTATTGCTGGCACTTGACTGCATATATCATATTATAGGATGTCAAGATGTATGAACCCGTGATGTTGTGGCTTATGTGATTGTGTCCTGTGATGGTGTTGCTTTTATAGAAATGTGGGCAGAGTTGGCAATGGGATTTGTTGTGGTGATAGGCTGCTGAGTGAGCGTATCTGAGGTGTGTTATGTGGCTGCTGACAAGTATTTGCTTCAGGTTGAAGGTTGCCTGTAGGTCAGAGTGGGAAATCATTGGGATCCAGGAGGAGTTTCATGGTGCAAGCTGTGGGAAGGAATTTGGGTGCAGGAGGGCTCATGTCTGGGGCAGGAGGTTGGGTACAGGAGGAGGTTCAGGGCTGGGACAGTGGTTTAGGAAGCAGGCTCTGGCTGGGCACTGTTTAACTGAGATGGCTTCCCCCTGGCCCTGCACCACTCCTGAAAGCAGCTGGCATGTATAGCAATGGCTCCATGGTGCCATATGCTGCCCCTCATCTACAGACACTGAGCCTACAGCTCCTACTTGCCACAGTTCCCCGTTACTGATCACTGGGAGCTACAGGAGCGGTGTCTGCAGGCAAGTACGGCATGTGGAGACCCCCTGCTCTGCCTTTCTCAGGGGCTGCAGGGACATGCCGGCCACTTCCAGGAGAAGCAGTTACCACAGGGATAATTACTCCAGCCACGACAGGTTCAGCATTTTTGAACTCGCTACTCAAATAATTAAATTTAAGCTTGAGAGAGAAATGAAAATGATGAAATGCACTGACCAGTCAAAAACCAAAATTACCCACTTTGCAAGCAGTAAAAGAGGTAACAACAACTCCCCATGTCTGTGTTGGGTTGGGAGCTGAGCGTGAAGGATAGCGTGTGTGGGTGTGAGAATGACAGACACACACAGTATGTGTGTGACAGAGGTTTGCATTACCAAGCTCCCTCCATCCCCTTCTCTCTGTATGGAGATAGGGTACAGGAATGGGGGGAGGAAGGACACCCTGACATCAACCCCCTCCTCTTCCCCTTCCCCTACCCTGCACAGCAAACAGGAAGCTCCTGGGGAGCAGCTCCAAGGCAGAGGGCAGGATCAGCATGACAGTGGGTGAAGAGGCAACTAAAGTGCTGTGCTTGATAGCTTCCTGGCCGAACCAGCCAGTATCAACTGTCAGAGGCTCCAAGATCTACCAGTAGATCCTGATCTACTGGTTGGTGACCACTGTTGTAGATTGTCAATGATGCTCTGAAAGTGTTTAAGCTGGGGGCTGTAGGTGATGACTGGTCATGTTCTGTTATTTTACTTATTGGCCCTGTTTTGAAATAGTTGATTTCTGGGTACTTGTCTGGCTCTGTCAATCTGTTTCCTCACTTCCCCAGGTTGGTATTTAAGTTTTAAGAATAAGAATCTTGTAGGTGTTTGTCTCTGTCTGTGGGACAGAGCACACCCAATTGTATCTTAGAGTACAGCTGTAGAAAACTTTATATAAATGAAGTTTACATTGTTAAATCATATTAAAACAATTTTTATTTAACTCTAGTAATCATTTATGACTTGTGTGATGTTGTAGGGCATATTTCACTCTACTTCTTGATTCAGTTCAGTATATTGTATAGTAGTTCTTGTATGTTACTGGATGTTGATTAAATGTCCTTAAAATCAGGACTACAGCTGACTGGGAATTAGTTGACAAAACTTTTTTTTTCTGAAAATGTTAATTTGTCAAAACTGAACCTTTTGTGGGAAATGGTGGGTTTCAACAACTTTCTTCAACTGAAGTTTTTTTTTAAAGATTTCAAAATTGTTGAAATGTTTCACTTTGTCATTTTCTAAACAAAAATCCCCCTAAAATTAATCTTTTGGTTTGAAATGATGTTTTATTTCCAAATTTAAGCTTAAACATAGTAAAACAAACCAGTCCCACAAAACTGAAAAATAAAATGTTTCAAAATGAAATAATTTGGTTGACCCAATCAGAAATTCTTTTGGATTTTTAGTTTATGAAAATTTGAGATTTTGACTTTTTGTCCCTATTTGGATCAGGAAACATTTTTAAAATCTAAAACATTCATATGGGATAAGAAGACTGTTTCCTACCTAGCCCTATTCAGAAGTCATTTGAAGATTAATACAAACTTGATTTTATTTTCCAGAGTTTATAGGTATTTCAAGAGACATTTAAAGGAATCTGGACAAATTCCTTGACTGTTTATACATTCTGGGGAAATTGGATATGATTTTCCAAGCAATTATGCCAAATTATAATTCCCACTTCCAAGGGGGGATCTAGAGACTTATGAGAAGTGTTGTCTAGGGGATAGAGAATGGGACTGGGAGCCATGATTTCACAACTCCATTTGTGCCTCTGATTTGCTTTTTTGGTGTTGTGCAAGTCACTTTCACCATGCCTCAGTTTAATCATGTTCAAGATGAGTATTATAGGTGCCTAAAATGGTGTTATGATAGTTAATTAATTAAAATTTATAAAGTATTCTGAGATCATAAAATTAAATCATGATGTAAATATGTTATTCCATAGAAATGCAATGGAATTTGTCTGGTTTAATCTTGCAGAGTCATATTATGTGGCATATAATTCCATCAGATTCTTCTATTCATTTGGCATTCTACTGCATGATAATAAAGTAGAAAGGAATCATCAGAAGGGATGGAGATAATCCAGTAATAGAAAATTACAGATTAAAATATTATTCAGTACTATACAGACCGGGAAGTCTTTACTTGGCACCACTTTTTTAGGTTATATAGCTTGCGAATCACATTTTCTAAAAACTGAAAAAATTAAATAATGCTGAAATACATGTATATTCTTTTTATTTAATAACTTTTTGTGACTTAGATTATGATGTTTTACATTTTAATTCATTTGATGTAAGTTTTTCCAGTGGTTATTGTAACACTAGTATTTCTACACAAGCACTTTATCAATGCCTACAAACATGAGTCAAAATAGAACTATATCAGGGAGTATGTAGCTTTGGAACATTCTACTAATGATAATGAAAACTAGCTTATAAAAATTCAAACAGCATTTTGTGGAACTATTGTAAAGCTAGGAGCCTGGGAATTAGACAGAGTACCCACACAGTAGGAGAGTACAAATGAACACCTACGCAGATGGCTGCTATGAGAACTGAACAACCACCATACTATATAATAGAAAGAAGCAAAATGAAGTGCCGATTGTAAGTGGTGCTTAACTTTATTAAGCCAAGAGAACACTATTACTGAAAGTCTGTATCTGACAAAGGGAAATTACTTTGTTGTAATCATGTTCATGAGCTGTCTTGTGTAGTCAAAGGCCTGCCATTCATTTAAATTAAACTCTAGCCTTTAAAATGTTAATTAGATGTTACAGCCAGATGCAATATTGAAGAACCTTTAATTTATAAGTTTCAACCATTTTTCTTGAAACATTCTCACATGTTTGTAACAGAACAACAGGCATGGATTTGTGACAACATCAAAAGACTAGCCTGCCATACATGCTCCTTTTGTAGTCTTTGATTACGTTGCTAATACATATTAGTGAGTCTGCACAGTAAATACTGCCTTGAAGGATATACTTCTAAGGCCTAAATTAGGAAAGAGAAACTGACTGTATATTAGATTTTTTTAAAATGAATTTTATAAGACACAGTTTTTCCTCAATCCCAGGTTTTAGTAAAAATTCAGTAATGGCCACAATCTTTGTTAGAAACTTTCTGTCACTATGCCTTTACTGTACAAAATGTTTAAACTATTCTTAATTTACATGGACAAATTAGTGCAATAGGACCAAATGTAATACAATGACACCGTTTATAAAAAAAAATTATTAAGTTGACAAATGCATTGTCAAGCAGCAATATGAATACTAATGCTGAGCACAAATTGAACCCTTTCACCTACCCAAGAATATAAACCTTTCAAAAGAAAATGGCTGGAATGTTTTTTCCAAAGGCAATCTTTGGAACGCTCAGAAGCTGGAGTAGGATCAGGGGACCCTCTGACTGGTTGAGAACGCACATTTATTTATATGCCTTTTCTCAGTCTTAGAAAATTGTCTTGAAAAATTCTGCTAACCCTGGGCCTTGATTTTAGAGGTGCTGAGCACCTGCCATTTCCATTTACTTTAAGTGGAGTGAAAGTGAAAAGTATATCTGAAAATCACACCCTAAACATTACCATAAAGGTATTAATGAGATGGGAGACATATCTTTACTTTCCTGAAATGACTGAGATGTGTTTTGTAAGGCTGGCTTTGTTAATTAGAAATGTGAACTTATAACCATTTTTATGCTTGATGGTTTACAAAATACTTAAATTATCCTCAAAGGTCCATGGACTTTTCTGTTGATATCTGACTGGATCTTATTCTCTCAAAGCATACAGTAAACTGTCCCTTGGAACAAGTGCCAAAAATAGTGATAGAAGACCAGATTTTTAATGGTATTTAATCATTGCTGATTTCTGCATTGCAAAGCTCAACTGATTACTTACTTTATCTAATTTTTCAAAAATGAACCTCACATTAATTGACAGTTTATAGGATTTAATCTCTTAAATCTGGTAGGCGTTGCAATGCTGAGTGCACCTTTACAAATCTAGCCCATAGTTAAATTAAATTTCATTCACATATAGACCTTTTTATTTCTGTTTCCCACTGTATTTACTGTTATATCATTAATTTAGCTGATTTTCTGCTGATAAATGTGACTGCTATATTTGCCACAATGTCCCTCCCATGCTATTAGAAGTACCGTATTACGTACCTCAGAAGAAAATTGGACCGCAGGTGCTGAGGTGGAAAACCAACAGCAAAGTCCTTGAGTACCAACAATAAGGTCCTTAAGTCAATTTTAAAACAGGCCCTAAGACAATTTCAAAATGTAATATGGTAATTCATTGTGACTGATCACAACCCAAGTCTACAGAGGTTTAACTTAGAGATGGGTTCAAATTGGGTTCAAATTGCAAAGTTAAGATCCATACGTCATTTCAGAAGTGCTGAGTGTGGGGTTTTGGTTTGATCAATAGAATAAACAAAATTGATAGAATTCTCAAAAACACAAAGTGCTTTAGACTTTAGCTTTAGTCTACTTTCACTAGCCTCCAATGTGCAATATTGAAAAAACAACAACCCATACTTCAGCATTGTAAAATTTTCATGCGAATTTCCCAGGGTAGGGGTCACTTGTGAACTCTGGCTTCAAATCCAAAGTTCCCCAACATGTTATGGTAGTTCGTGGTTTTGGTTAGGACACGAATATGCTTCTGCCTTCACTTATTTCAGAGACTATAGAACTAAGGTATTACTTGACAGATAATTTAGCACATTTTGGCAATATTGGAAGGCATTTTCATTTGCTAAAAATGGGAAGGAGATTGACCCCATGCTGTGGAATTAGAAATTTATTGTTCCCTTATATCTGCACATAACTTCTATGGGTCATAAGGTGGAAGTCATTTAGCTTTTCTTCCCTACAATGTCACCGCTAATGTTTTCAATCCACGTGCAGATTTTTTTCCATCCATGCATTCAGTGCATTTTTATGTCCACTGAGTCATATGTGAATGTGGGCCCAGGGCCGGCCCGAGCCATTTTGGTGCCCTGGGCCCGGGCGCACAGCGCCACCCCTGGGCGCACGGCGCATGTGCGGGCCTGTCCATGGGGCATGGGCCCGCCCACCCAGGGTGCACAGGCCTGCCCCCGGGGCGCGCAGTGCATGCACTGCCCAGCCCGGCCTGGCCATCACTGCTGGTGCGCGCGCCGGGCTGTGTAGGGCCTTGCGGCTATGGGGGGAAGGGCGCTGCTGGCCAGTGCCGCGGGGCTGGCACTGCGGGAGCCGGGCACGTGGTGCCTGATGGCAGCTATAAGGGACGCCGCGCACCCCTTACAGCTGCTATCAGGTGCTCCCCATCGGTTGGCGCCCTGGGCAGCTGCCCGGCTCAACCACCCCTCAGTCCAGCCCTGTGTGGGCCACCAATAGAAACTCAAATCTTAGCAGTGAGCCCTCTGCTAATCAGATGGATGGCATTTGAATTTCTCCTGAGCAGTCACACAAGAGCACAGTTTACAGGGAACACTGCTTCTCTATGTCTGATTAGCTAGACATACTCTTTTAAGTAAATGAATAAAACCACCTCAGTATAAGCCATTTTCACTTGTATTTTAGTCACAATCTCTTAGGCCTTGTCTTCACTATGTGATAATGATGAATTTATTAAGGTTGATTTTTTTAACACCTGATTTTATAAAGTCGAAGATGCATGTCCCCACTGTGTGCAAGAGTTAAACATAGGGCATCCCCATCAGGGTGTCTCCTGTTGACTTTGATAGAGATGTACTGTGGGTACCTATTCCAACCCTAGTTTAGACTTTATTTCAAAATACCTCCCCCCAGTCGAATTTATAAATGGTGCGTATACACTCCTAAGCCCATTATTTCAAAATAATGGGCCACTGAATTTGAAATCTGTATTCTTGCTTTTCATCAGGAGTAACGCTAATTCTGAAATAGTTATTTTAAAATAATGGTAGTGTGGATGCTCTGGTGCCACTATTTTGAAATAATTACTTCCCAGAGTAATACAAATTAATTACTCCTCAGTGCTTCCTGGAGCTCCAAGTCCAAGTTAGTTCCATATCCATGGCACCTGCCTCAGACTAATTTTGAGGCTTCCCTGTAGTGTGTCCAAGCTAGATCGAATTTGTTAAATCAGCAGTTAAGTCAAATTTAATAATTTCCTATTGTAGACATGGCCCCACAATTCCTGCTTCACCTTTTCATTCTGGGTTAGGCTCCCAGTGCCCAATTGGACCAAAAGAGTGCAGCAAATGGCTATAGGTACATGTCAACATCCCACAAGGCACTCGTCTTCTCCCTCCCACCTGTGCTTGAAAGCAATGGCGAACAATTTTTTCACACCCTTTTTCTCCAGTTATCCATGCAGGCACCATATCAGGGCAAGCCTGGACCCCATTCAGCAGCAAACTGCTATGGCAATCATAGAAAACATCTTGTGACTTATGCTGTAGTTTGTCTAGAACCTAGCCAAGTCCTTCCAGATTGAGAAAGAATGTGAGGAGGCCATAAACAGTCAGTTGTGTAAAGTACTTGTGTGGCGCAACTGATAAATGCTGGTGGCCATCAATCCTCTTGAAACAATAGAATGGTGCCATGAGACAAGCACAGACTGGTGGGATCATGTAGTTATGTAACTATGGGATGATCAGCAGTGGTGGCAAAACTTTTGCATGCCCAATTTCATGGAACTTTACGAATTGCTTTCCCCCACCCTGAAATGCAACAATACCAGAATGAGACCTGCTGTGATGGCTGAGAAGTGAGTGACAATAGCCCTGTGGAAGCTTGCAAAGCCAGAGAGCTACTGGTTAGTTGGGAATCAATTTGAAGTAGGTAAATCTACAGTGCAGGCTGCTGTGATCAAAGTAGTCAAGGCAATTGATACCCTTCTGCTACAAAGGGTAGCAACTCTGGGAAATGGGCAGGACGTAATGGAGGGCTTTGCCAGGGTTCCCTAACTGTGGTATATCCCTATATTGGCACCTGACCATTTTACCAAAGAGTACATAAAGTGCAAGGGGTACTTCTAGATGGTGTTACATGAGCTGGTGAATCACAAGGGCCATTTCACTGACATCAGTGTGGGATGGTCAGGAAAGGTGTACGATGTGCAAATCATTAGGAAGTCGGGTCTCTTCAGAAAGCAGCAAGATGGAACTTTCTTCCCAGACTGGAAAATTAACATTGGAGGTATTGAAATGCCAATAGTGATTCTTGGAGACCCAGACAACCCCTTTCTCCTGTAGCTCATGAAACCATACAAAAGCAGCTTGTGCTACAGTAAGGAACAATTCAGCTATAGGTTGAGCAAGTGTAAAATGGTGGTAGAATGCGCTTTTGGATATTTAAAGGGAAGGTTTTGCAGTTTATTGGCTGGGTAAGACCTCAGCGAAAGCAACATTCCCATTGTGTGTCAGTCTGCAGTATGCTCAAACTATCTGTGAAAGTAAGGGGGAAAATGGTATGCTAGGGTGGGGTGGGAGGGGGTTGAGGGACAGTACTAGCAACTAATTATGAGCAGCCAGACATCAGGACAATAAGGGGAGCATGTCAAGAAGCATTGCAAATCAGAGAGGCTATGAAAAACAACTCTGTGAATAGCCAGACAGCAATATGACAGTCATGCACATTGATCTTAATGAGGTGTCCCCTGCATTAAGTATGCTTGTTTGTAAACCCTGTAATCCCCCATCCCATTTAACACAAGCAATAAAGATACTGTTGTTGAAAAATCATGCATTTTATTTAGGGAACACAAGGAAGCAGGGACAGAAAAGGAATTCAGGGCAGGGGAGGAGAAGGGAAAGTGGCATATTATAATTCCCCTGTTCAGCAATTACACAGGTGTGAAAATGGCAACCTTTTGTTCCAGAAGAAATACCTGAGGGTTGAGTATAAGGCTGCCGTTGACTTCACCCCTACATTCTAGGATCCCTAGGAGAGGTGGCTATGGAACTTAGGGTATGTCTACACTAGCCCCCTAGTTTGAACTAGGGAGGCTAATGAGGGTGACTAAAATTGCAAATGAAGTGCAGGATTTAAATATCCCATGCTTCATTAGCATGTTCCCGGGTGGTCGTCATTTTGGAAATTGACTAGCCCGGAGTAACTGACCGCATCTACAAACGGCAGTAGCTTTTACAGTGACCATGCATTCTCCTATTTGCCAGGAGAGTGCAACTTTCCCTTCCGACAGGAACCTGTGGATGGGAAGAGGATCTGGGCATGGTGGCATGACAGGGGCTGATGAGGGCACCGAGGTATTGTGGCAGGGTAGGGGCTCAAACCATACTTGGATGGGAATGAGCAAACATAGATGTACTGCCAAGGGTATTCATCCAAGTTGCCATGCACAATATCAGTCTTCTCTGAATCACACAGAGTGATAGAGAGTGGATGCTGACCGATAGTGGCCATAAACCTGGAACTGATGCTGCAATCCTTTGTGCTGCAGTGATGCCAGACCACTTACTGCTGGCTTGGCATGCAATGGTTTCCCAACTGGAGGATGGAATAAGGCAGGCATCCCCAGAAACCTTGGGAAAAGGATGAAAGAGTTCCTCTGTGAGAGCTTTATGGAGATGTGCAGGGAAGATTCCTGCTCCATCTTCACATGCATTAATAAACTGTTCTGGTGAGCCCCCACTATGTAGGCACAGTGGCTGCCACAAACCACACCCAATAGCCTTAACGTACTTGTAGCATGATTAAAAATGTCAACTCATCAAAAGTGCTCTCCCCACCATCAGGGCCCAACAGTGAAATGTCCTGGGAGGAGAAGACTGTCTCCAAAGCTACAAAAAGGTCCTGGCTGTCAGTGACATCAGTTACCTCACTAGCCCACTAGCCCTCCTCTTCCTCATCCACATTGTTTCCAAAGGCTGCCCGAGGAGTGTTTTGGGAGGAATCTACAGACTGGGTTGGGATAATGTTTGGATCCCTACCTAAAATCCCATGCAGCTGGTCATAGAAGCAGGCATGTTTGTGATGCTGATCCAGACCATTCGTTTGTTTCCTTTGTCTTCTGGAATGCCTGCCTAAGCTCCTTTATTTTCACATGGCCATTTTCTTGGGTGTATCCTTTTTTGGGTGATCTTGGTAAAGATATCAGTTTCTTTTGCAGCTTCGTAGTTCTATCTGAACAGATTCCTTTTCCCACCCAGCAGTCAGGTCTAGGAGCTCCTGAACACTCCATGGTAGATCTTATTTGTGACCCTGGGCATTCATGGTCAAGTGTGCTGCTAAGGAGTGCTGCCTACTTTAAGGTCTGCTTGCCATGCTGACCAAGCAGGAAATTAAATTCACATTTTCCCTAGGGGATTATCCTGTGTATCTGGGGAGCAGCAAGTTGAAAGACCTGGACAGAGTGGTCACATTGAGTCAATGTGGGACACCTACTGAAGGCCAAGAACATTGATTTTCATTGCATCTGCACTGCCCTAAAGTTGACCATGTGAGGTTGAATTTACCGTTACTCCTTTGCGAAAAGCAGAAATACCAAAATCAACTTTAATGGCCCTAAAGATGGTAGAATGGCCTTGGTAGTGTAGTCTCGTTGTTTAGAAAATTGACCTAATGCAGCTAGGTTCAACCTAAACTCCTAGGATGTGTCTAGACTGGCAATTTTTTGTGCAAAAGCAGAAGCTTTTGCGCAAAAACTTGCCAGCTGTCTACACTGGCCACTTGAATTTGCACAAGAACACTGACGATCTAATGTATGATTGTCAGTGTTCTTGCGCAAATACACTGACGCTCCCACTCGGGAAAAAGCCCTCTTGCGCAAATGCTTTTGTGCAAGAGGGCCAGTGTAGACAGGTAAAAACTGTTTTGCGCAAAAAAGCCCCGATGGCGAAAATGGCCACCAGAGCTTTTTTGCGCAAAACCGCGTCTAGATTGGCATGCATGCTTTTGCGCAAAAGCACTTATTGCACAACAGCATCCGTGCCAATCTAGACACTCTTTTCCGCAAATGCTTTTAATGGAAAAACTTTTCCATTAAAAGCATTTGCGGAAAATCATGCCAGTCTAGATGCAGCCCTAGTGTAGACCAGGCCAAAAAACTGGAAAGAAAAATTTCCTCCAAGCTCCTGTGACGCTCTGATTCTGGCAGCCAACTGCTTAGTAAGTGCATTATAACTTCCTCTAATCCACAGTCTTTGGCTCTATCTGACCATTATTTTATATTTATGCTCACATAGTAATATCTCAGATTTGGGAGGGCGGAGGAACCAGTCCCTGAGTTAGGAATTCTCTTGTTACATTTGAAGTTAAACTTGGTGAATATCCCAAGCAGTTTCCAATTTACCTGATTTTTTGAGAATCATCATGATTATTTTTATATCAGGGTCAAATAGCAATTCTAGCACAGAATTAGAAGAGCAAATTTGTTAGCTTGAGATCATAGTTCTGTTGTTGCATCAGAATGTTGACATATTCCCATATCTGGGTCTTGCAAATCTGTGCAGACATCTGAAATCTTTCCAACTTTTGAAGCAAAATCTAGATAAAATACTTCGGTCAAAAATGTTCGCAGGAACAAAAACCTGTTCCTGACCAGCAGTGACACTTACCCACCCTCCTTACTTTCTTTCAGGCAGTTTGAATAGCAGTTTAATTGTGGGGAGCAGTATTTTGGGGTGTCTTTCATCTGAGAGATGGGTACAAGAAAAGAAGATTCAATGAGCCCTCCTTTCCCCAAGCACACTGATGTAAGGATTAAGTGCAATCTGCCCTTTAATGGGAGTTAAAGTAATTTATCTAATCTATTTAAGGCATTTGTAGAGTGCCTATCACTATAGTATGTAGGTGCTTTATAGTCTTCCATGATACTGAGAGCAACACTATTGTAGTCCTTTTCCTTTGAAGCAGCTACAACTGACAGTTCCAATTTGTGTGATGTTCTATATAGTTACAGCATTAGTTTGCTGCACTATGTTTAGTTTATGCATTTGAGGCAAGTGTAATTTTAGCACAAACTCCAGTTTATTGTCACCCCCTCTACACCTCATGGTGACGATTCCATAAAAACAGTGAAGATTTGTTCTTCAAACATTTGGTTGACTCTTGAGTCTTATTATGCATAGTGTTTTTATTGTAAGTCTTATTTGTAAAATGATGACAAGAAGGGTATAAAACAATATTTCTATTGCCGTTCTCATCTGGAAAAAAGCTAATGAGACATTCAGAAATGTATCTTTGCTTCCTTTTTTAGCTCACGATTTTGTAAGATGATAAAATATTATGTCAGTCGAAAGAAAACTAATTACTTGCTTAGTTGGAAACTCTTCTCCCAATAAATGCTGTTATTGGTACATTTTCCCACACTGAGTCAAGTATGTTTGTCTTCATTTATTTATATATATGATCTTTCATCCCGTCCTCTCCCACCACCATGAAGGATCTTTCCTTGCAAAAATGTATTTGGAAAATATAGAGTTCAGCAATATTTCCAGTACATGTTAGTTCTTGAATGCTGTCACTTCTATATAAAGTGAATATTAGCCTTTTAAAGGAGTCATATTTCAAGGATCAGGTGGGAAAGACAGAAGTGTTGGATGCACCTCACTGCACTGCTGTTCATCCTCAACACTTTGCACAATGTGAGAATGTTTAATAATTCCAACCCAGCCTACAGATAAGAATCTCTGGTGTCACATCACAACTGACAGTGCTGGTGTGAGATTTGCAGTAAAACAATATTCCAGCTGTAGCTTTCATTTACAGAAATAAAACAGCAGAAAAGAAAAGGAGATGGGGGGGGGGGGGAGGAGAGAGATAAACATTTTAGTCTTTTAGTAACGTTTATACAAATTATAATGGAGCTACTAAAAAGCAAACGTGAAAAAGCATGAAATAGTGAAAGCAATTTGATTGTAGAGCTGATGTTGTATTTTTCCAGATCTTTTTAAAAAATTACCCAGTTAATGTTTAGTTTCTAAAGACATCTAATACAGGCATATCACCCAACATAAATAAGCTCTTTCCCAAATAAAGTGTATGGCAACTGTGGGACAGGCGGTCCTATTTTTCTGCCATTAATCACTAGAAACTTCACACGCAGGGAAAGTCTCAGGGGACATTTCTGGCTGGGAAAAAGATCCTCCCTCCTCAGTTCTAATCAGTCCATCCCATCTGTAATGGCTTTAGAAAATTGTTAATGACATAAAGTGACAGTCGAAGGGCTTTTTGGTCTGTCAGTATAGAGTTTCTATGAGCTCTCTAACAAACTACTGCATACTGGCCTCAAAGCTTCTGGAAAATGATCTGGATTATGGAAGAATAAATTTGATATGTTAGCAATCACAACCGGGAACTGAAAAGAAAGGCTTCCTTAATGCTGTTCTTTCAGGCTGTAATGGGAAATACTAAGATAAACCACACAGGAGTGCTGCTAACACTCAGAATATAGGTCTGCGATATAGAATATGTAAAATATATAAGCATCTGAATACAAAGTTAAGAATAGATACTTAAACAAGACTTTTGTTAGGCATAAATGCATTCTGAATGTACCTGTAAGTCTAAAACCTACTTGTACATTAAGAGCCAGTGTAATAGCAATTAATTAAGTACTTGAATTTATTTTTAATGTGTATATATACTATACAAATATAAACATGGATCCAAACTCTGCAGTTTTTATTCAAGCAAAACTTTCTCACAGGTGGGTTTTGTTGTTGTGGTGGTTTTGGGTAGGGACTGCTAGATGTAGCCCCATTAAGGAAAAAAAGGGATTGATTACTTTTTGTAATAAAGCTGAAAAATTCTGCTCCTCAGATTGCAAAACATTCTATTCATAGCAATTATTTCATAGCTGAGACAGCAGGATAATGCATAGTGAAAGTTAGAACTGCTGCAATTTTAAACATAATTCAAAACAGCTCTAAAAAAATCAAAAAGCACAATACCACTTCTAGTATTACAAAAAGTTACAGGGCCAGATTCTAATCTCACGTACAGAGCAAAATACATTCACTTTATTGAACCTGCACAGATTTACACCATTGTAAGTGAGATCGGAATTTGGGCAACTGTGCCTGCCTGCATAAATACATGCATATCTGTGAATTTGAATCAGTTTGGAATAGGTGGATAATAAGTATGTAAATGGAAGTTTGCCAGATATTTTAAAAGGCTAATTTTATTCTTCTACAGCAAAACATTTTTTGCAAGTTATTTTTCAATTTCCAGAAAATTCACTTCATTAGAATGTCACAGACATTGACAATATAAAGACTGAAAAACTCACGTCTAAGTTGTTCTGAGGTAACTTGCTCTGAAGAAATACTACACTCTCATGTGTCTGAGCCAAAATATTTGCTTTAAACAGTTACATGCCACTGTCCTGAGAGAGGACATAAGCGATTGGTCCTTCTTTTCCCTGAGTGACAGAAATCTTACGTTGTATTTGGGCATTCTCTTCCAGAGGCACTGATAATCAGTCACACGATGTCTCATCTGATATGACTGTGCCTTGAGGTGACATGGCCCAAATGAAGGTACTTTGATATGGCACTTGGCAATACAAAATAGTTACTAGAAATCAGAAAAGCAGTGTCAATGGGAACAGTAGAATACTCTCAAATCTTGGCCAAAAATATCATCTCCTTCACGGGATAACAGTCGTAGAGGATTAAAATGTGTCATTTAGTCACTGCCTTGAGCAAAGGCAGTGCTGCTTTACAATTGCCCAGCAAAGGCCAATCAAAAGAGTATAGATTCTATGGGAGTGCAACCATGGCTGGCCATAGACTTTGCTGGGCCAAGGCAATGGAAGTGGGGCCTTGGCTCTGGGCCTCCCAGAAGGGACAGGGCCTCAGGCAGAAGGAACAGGGTAGGGGTAGCCAGCTCTCAATGCCACTTGGACTCTGCCGGATCTCCCTCAGCCAGCCCTCAGTGCCGCTGAGATTGTGCTGTGCAGGGCTCCGGCAGTGACTTAAAGGACTCGAGGCTCCGGTCACCACTGCTGCTGCTCCGGTAGCAGTGATGGTATTCCAAAGCCCTGGGCCTTTTAAAATTGCCAGGCCCCATGGCAGTTGCCCCTTTTTCTCCCTCTGTCAACGGCCTTGGATAAAACACAAAACTGTACCAAATCTGAAATGTTTAACCACAGATCTACCTATTCTGGGGCAATCTTCTAGTGGTGTGACATCACTCAAGCCTCCCATCAGCACAGAAAGCCAAGTTGGAAGTGAGGGGTATTGCCATCTTTTGCAATCTCAGGCTGCTGTATTGGCCCCTTGGTGTAGTTGGCAACTATCACAACTTAGAATTGCCCTCGTGCTGTTCTCAGTTGTGCCAGGATACCTGCCTAGCACAGACGGAAGATCCCTGACCCCAAGATGAGTTAAATGTTCTTTAGATACAACTCTGTTCCTGGACCTGCACTGGGTCTTCAGTTATTGCTATGGACCTATAAATGATTCCATAGTTGTACAGACTTCATGATCATGATCTTCATCAGCAAAGAAACATCTCAGGACTTTCTCAACTAAAATTAAAGGCCATCTGTCACTTGAACTACAGGAGATTCTTTATGAGATGAAGCAAATACTAGGACTGATTTTCACTACAAAGTTTCTACTGGAGAGGAATATAACCTCGGAGCAGATGTGCATTCATCCTGTCACATAATTACACATTTCATTAAACTGCAGAATTCTATAAATAATTATTCTCAGGAATCTAAATGTGTTAGTATGCACTGTTCCTGGATCGAATATGTACAGGGTGGTAAAGGGCTTTTCACCTTGTTACATCACCATTCAATTGATTAGACTGGTTTGAACAAAACTTTGCAACTTCCATTCATATTTTATAAACATTGGTGGTTTTGCTTCACTTTTCCATTCACCTTTATCAACTGGACAGATACCCACCTTCAAAAGTAGCAACCACTGTTTGGGATATGCACATTAGAAATGAAAAATATTACTTTGTTTGAATCCCTAAATTGTTTTCCACCACTTCACACTTTCAAGTGTGAGGGAGAAGCCCAAATCACAGATGAATTATCGTGTTTCTGTTCTCCAGGGTGGGAAGCAGTCTTAATGACTTCCAATGAGCTCTTCCTTACCAAAACTCAGAATCAGTCATTCATCTTCAGCTTTCCTGACTTGTCAGCCACCTTCAGCACTGTGAATCCTGGTCTTCTTGAAATATTGCCCTCCCTCAGCTTCCATGACTGTCCTCTTTTTGTTTGTCTCCAACCTTTTCATTAATACTCCTTTGGCAAGTGTTTTCAGAGGATGCTTTCTATGCTCCCTTTCTATGATGGTTCCACAGGTTTATGTTACTGGTCCCCTTCTCTTCTCCTTTTACATCTAACTCTGGGTAATGTTCTATCAAACACAAGTCAATTACCAGCTCTATTTGGACAACTCAGATCCACTTTGCTACTCCAAATCTCTTTCAAATCTTGGCCCCCTCTCTCTGACATCTGTTTGTGAATTTCTAGCCATCAGCTTAGGCTCAGTATGCTAAAAATAGTGCTTCCATTACTCCTCTCCAAACTACTCCCCACTCCCTTTCTTGTTCCTAATAGAAGATACCACCACTCTTGCTTGCCATTCAGGCCCATAGCCAACTCAGAGTTCTTTCTAGGTACAATCTAAATCTTGCAGATTCTGACAGCATGTCATCTCTAAAATTATTTGTACCCAGCCACACAGCTAAAACTCTCATCAAGGATCTTATTTCTCGCCTCAATTTGTGCAACACCCTTTCCTCTGGCCTTGAGAAATGCAAACTTGTCCCTCTCATATCTATTTATAATGCTGCTGTAAAATTCATTCTCCAAGTCCATTACTTCAGTCACGTCACCTCTCTCTTTGCATCCTTTCTTTCATTCCCCCTTCTCTATCACATCAAATATCAGCTGCATCACTTCGCTTTTGAGGCACTTTCACTGCTTGTCCACACCCTCCTATCACCTTTCATTCACTTGAAATATCCTGCCTCCAATCAGCCCATTATGTCAGGCTCCATTGCCTATTTCTTGAATATTTAAACAAGAAGCTTTATGCTTTCGGATATGCTGCTCTTCTTGGTTCAGAAGTGTTCCCTGTAAACTTCTGCAAAGTTATCTCAAAGTTCTTTTTAACTTCTCCTTAAAACTCCTTTGTTGTGACTCTTGTAAAAATGTGACAATATTTAGGCTGTTGGTGTTCAAGCTATAGTGTATCTCACTGACTATTACGATACCATTGTTTCCTTATGCTTGCCCATCTGCCCATATCTGTCTGTTTTCTCTAATCTTTTAGGGTATGTGTACACAGCAAAGTTATTTCAAAATAACAGCCGTTATTTCAAAATAACTTTACCAGCATCTACACAGCCAAACTGCTAGTTTGAAATTAAAATCAAAATAGCAGGGGGCTTATTTCAAAATTGGTAAACCTCATTCCACAAGTAATAGCACCAATTTTGAAATTGCTATTTCAAAATAAGCACTGTGTAGACACTTATTTTGAAATAGGGGGGCTCCAGCCCTTCCCAGGGTGACCTGGTGGCCACTCTGGGCACAACCAAGAAAACTCCTCTCCCTCCGCCCCTCCCTGGAGCCCTTAAAGGGGTAGACTGTGGCCACAGTGCCTGTGCCAGCTCCAAGACTGCCAGCCCAGAGCCAGCAGTTGCTGCACCTGACCCAGTGGTCCCACCATGAGCCAGCCAGCCAATGCCAGCCAGCCCTCCACTGCTCCTCAGGACCAGTTTGCCAGCTTCCAGGAGCCTGCCAGGGGCTGGAAAAGATGGGCCCCTGCCTGGTCCAGTGTGGAGATCAGGGACCTAATTCAGGTTTGGGGGGATGCCTCCAATGTCCATGATCTGCACTCTAAATGGAGAAACACAACCGTCTACAGGCAGATAGCTGCCAGACTGGCCACCAAAAGCCACATGTAAACCCAGGAGCAGGTTCGCATGAAAATAAAGGAGCTGCAGCAGGCGTATGCTAGGGCCACAGGGGGAAGCTCCCAACCAGGGGCAGACCCAGATCCCTGCCCCTATTTTGATGCCGTGGACCACATCCTGGGGGGCAGGATGGTCTGTGTCCCCCAGGTGGTCATCGACCCTGGGGCCGAGCTTGCTGCCTCCTGCTGTTCTAGCCCCTGCTGCCTCCCCAGCTACCACTCCTCCTCCCACTCCTTCTCCCCCTCCCGCTTCTTCCTCCCCACCCTCACCACACCCCCAGGGATGCCGAGGACCCCACAGCCACGGTGCTGGGAAATAGTTGGGCCAACGAGACCCCCAGCCCTGAGCCCTGAGCTTCTCCTCCCCCTTCCACCCCTTGCCTCCCCCTGCCAGCTTCCTCCTCCCAGGTTTCCCCCTCTCCTCTCCCACCTTCCCTCCTCCCCTCTCCCACCTTCTTTCCCCAGTCTCACCTCAGTTTCATTCTCCTCCCACCCCAGTTTTGTTCAATAAAGAGACTTTGTTGTAATGAACACGCGTCTTTCATTGTACAGCAGGAAGGGGAGTTAGGGAGGGGTAAGTGGAAGGATTTGAAGAAGGAATGAGGCACAAGCCCCCAGTGGGGTACACCAGGGAGACCTTTAAGCACGGGTCTCAGATTGCCTCAAGCAGCAGCCACACAAGATAACTCTTGACCTGATGCCCTTCCAGAACCAGTTCCAGCCAGCCTTAAATGTGATTCAGCGTCCTACCAGTGTGGATGCGCTATTTTGAAATAGCAAAATGCTATTTCAAAATGCATTTTGTGTCTAGACGCGTTATTTCTAAATAAGCTATTTCGAAATAACGCTGTAGTGTAGACATAACCCATAGACTGTAACCTCTGCATCAGGTATCATCTTTGTGTTCTGTTTGCACAAGCCCCTTGTACAATGAGGACCTACTCCATGATTAGGGCCTTTAGGTGCTATGGTAATACAAATACTAAGTGACAGCAACATATAGGGTTCTTTTGAAACCTCTTTCATGACATATAGCTTAGTTCATGTGGATTCTGGAGTGAAGGTTGTTGTCAGGCTGGCAGGAGCATGACCAATGATTTTGTGATCTATGCATAATCATTGGTCAAAAATTACATGCAAAGGTGAAGGTGTGGAGTTCAGATGACAGTGATCATTACTGCAGGCCATAGACTCTTAATAGCTATAACCTGACTGTGCAAGTACTCCCTACAGAATAAAGGCAATTTTCTAAGTCCTCATCCAAAGCCCTTTCACTGAGGTCTAGAAAATTAGTTCAGTTTAACTACATCAGATGGGGGGTGAAAAAATCCATATTCTGGAGTGGTGTTCTTAAACTGACCTAGTTCCTGGTGTGGAGAGCATTAGATTGATGGAAGAATTTTATAGACCTCTCTACTGTCTTTCAAGAAAGCAGGTTACCTGAGCCGGCAAGAGAATCCCTTCCATCGGTGTAGGCACTACTGTAGCATAGCTGAAGCAGCATAACTGTATTGCTGTAGCATTTTAAGTGTAGATAGGCCCTGACACACTGGATTGAGCAGCTGCATTTCACACTTGTCATCTCTAGGGGAAAAAGGTATGTGTTTATATATCATATAGCATATTAATAAATCCAATGTGCTATTTTAATAAGTGTAATAATTCTAGTCTGGATAAGGCAAGATATAGTTATAACATGTTGCATGGTCCAGGTAAACTCTGGTCTCCACAGTAGGGATGAGCTTTACTAGTTTAAACCTTATAAAACTATACTTGCCTTATCTACTTTAGGATTTTAACCCATGTTAAAATAATACCTACCTGCAAACACATGGTACAAGTCACACCAATTTTCCTAGCTTACACATGACCTATATCAGGAAGGTAAAAATGAATATGATACCAGAAGATACAATGACAAGGGCCACAGATTTCCAAACATTGCCTGTCAGGACCTCGGCATCATCACAGAAGGCACATCTTTATAAAAAGAAAACAAAAGAAGCCCCAAGTAAAGAGTGCTGTAGCAAATGAAAACATTTTTTTATTCTGGAACATATTTCTAAATTGATTTTGTACTTGGAGATGGGAATGTTATCAATTCACTTCTCTCATGTTATGTCTAATTGCTATTTTACTTAATTCTGTTCCATTGCTAACTATTAATGCATTAGTCACTATCCACAGTTCATATTTTAATATCTAAGCCCTTTTAATTATATTTTAGTTAGAAAAGTTCATTTGCTCTGATGACAGTAGTCTATGTGTGGAGGTATGGTTTAACAAAGGGGTGAATGAAATGGTGAATGAATTAGTTCAGAAAATAGAAGCTCTTGCTTGAACTTTTAGCCATTTGTCCCCAACCCAAATTTATTTTGGGTGCCTATAAAGATCTCTGCTCATCCTCATCTGCTTTTTTCTCTATTCCCAGTTCTCAAGGAGGTAATGACTTCATCTGTGACCATGTTAGATTGTTAGCTCTATCTTCCTGTTACATAAACTTCAAGAAGGCCTTCATCTTCACTTATCAGAATTCATCTGGGTGAAACACCAATATCTCTCCAATGGCATTTCTTCTACGTAATCCTTAAAGGGGCTCAGATTTTTATCTTCTCCGCATGACCTTTCAAGAATGCTGCAGTTTCCTTTCCTTCCACATGACTGTTTATCAGCCTCATAAACTCCCTTTACTTTATGGACCCTTTTAGTAGACCACAGCGCTCTCTTTCTCAGTGACATCTTTGAGACCTCTCTTCACCACTGTGCTTCACGTACCAGATAATCTCACTTAGCTTCCTATTGTGAGACCTAAAAGTCCTGGAAGTCTCTGTACCAATTATCCCACCTGGTGTTTGCTCATTTTTTTAAATTATGCATAAAAGCTGAGTCCAAATTAGCAACCTAGTAACTCTTTGAGAATCAAGCCCATAATCTGTATAAACTAGAAACAATTCAAAAGGGGAGGAGAGGGGGAATGCAGCAGTGGCATGTGGGCTGGAAATAGAAGAAAGGAGTTCTCAGCTGTAAATGACAGAATAGAAAAGAAAAAACCCTGGCAGTCACACTGAAAATATTTGGTGTTCATCATGAATGATCAGTGGAGGAACATTTATATAAACTAATCTACAACTTTTCCCTTACACACCATTTCTGACAACTCATATTCCTACCCTTTCCCCTGTCAAGACTTCATCAGTGAGCAAGATTGAGAAGTCAGACTCCCCTGCCAATCAGGACAGAACCAAAATAGAGAGACATACATAACAAATAAAGAGTTACAACATCCTCAGTAAACTCTGGTTCTGAGGGTAGAAAAGAGATTATGTAAGAAAAATATTAATGTGTCATTTGTCTGGCTTACTCTCTCCCTCAGCCATCCTGCCAGAGCTGCAAAAAAACCGGCCAACAAGAAGATAGCTGCTCTCCTTTCTAAAAGCTCATGTAAGTATAAAATGAATGAAGAAAATTCTCATTTTAACAATTATTTTAATCATATATTTTGCTTATTACGCACCCTGTTTCTCTCTACCATAGAAATTCAACTAGTCAGCAAGCCTGGAGGCAAGACACTTTCCAGCTATCTGACAAAGACATAACTGAACTAGTGAGCCTTAATGAGAATTATGCCACCAAATGTTCTCTGTCTACTGCCATCCCTATTCAACTGAAACTGCTGTCACTGAGGTCCCAAATGACTTTTTCTGGCCATCTGCCAGGACCTCCCCTCCATTTTTATCCTTAGTCTTTTGTTAGTTTTTGGCACCAATGGCCACTCTCTGCTTCTTAAAATCTTGTTTGCCATTGTCCCTTGAAAAACAACAAGTAGTCTAGTAGCACCTTAAAGACTAATAAAATATGTAGATGGTATCATGAGCTTTCGTGGGCAAAACCCACTACTTCAGATGACTGGAGTATTAAAAGTCCAGATCCAAGAATAAATAAGAGAAGGGGGTACAAAATTTGTCTCTTGAGACTATCATCCTCGCATGGGTCTCTCATGTCTCTGATTGTTCTTTCAGGGTATGCATAGACTACATGGCTCCATCGACAGAGCCATGTAAATGAGTTTACTAGACATAGGAAAATGAAGTGGCAATTTAAATAATCACCGCTTCATTTACATCACAATGGCCACTGCACTGTGCCAATCAGCTGTTTGGCATCACAGAGGTGCAGTCTGGACGCGCTGTGGTAGACAAGGGAAGGCTCTCAGGTATCGACCTCTCAGGTATGCCACATGAAATGAGGTTTACCTGAGCGGTCGACAAAGGCTTCCCTTGTCAACCATGGAGCGTCCAGACTGCCCCGCTGTGACGCCAAACAGCTGATCAGCACAGCGCGGCGGCCATTGTGATATAAATGAAGCGGTGATTATTTAAATTGCTGCTTCAGTTTTCTATGTCTAGTAAACTCATCTACATGGCTCCGTCAACGGAGCCCTGTTGTCTAGACATAACCTCAGAGTCCCATTTGGTGCTTCCCAGTGAAGGAGGCACTAGTCTCCTGAGTGCCTTCTCTTGGCTGGACGTGGAACTCCTGACCTTTTTTGATTCCTGAAATGTCCTTCAGGCTAACTGTGCATGGGTGGGAGGGAAGGGAGTCTTTGGCTAAGTCACAAGGTATGTCTTCACAGCAGTTGTTTCGGGATACCAGAGGTCTCCCAAAATAGCTGCCCCACATCTTAACAAGCCACAATAATTTGCGTATCTTATTTTGAATTTAGACTGAAGTGTAGACATAGTCACAAAGTCCAAATGAACCACTTCTAGGATATTAAAGAATCCAATAAATTAAGAGTTTCTTTGTCCTCTCTAGAGTCTTCAGCACTGGTTCTTGGCCATTTAAATTCAGCCCTTTTCATAGAATCATAGAATAGAATCATAGAATCATAGGGAACAGACCTCAGGAGGTCATTGAGTCCAGCCCACTGCCCAAGACAGGACCAATCTCAACTAAATCATCCCAGCCAGGGCTTGGTCAAGATGAGACTTAAAAACCTCAAGGAACAGAGATTACACCACTTTCCTAGGTAACCCATTCCAGTACTTCACCACCCTCCTAATGAAAGAGTTTTTTTCTAATATCCAACCTAGACCTCCCTCACTGTAACTTGAGCCCATTGCTCCTTGTTCTGCCATCCGTCACTACTGAGAGCAGCCTTTCTCCATGCTCTTTGGAATTTCCGTTCAGGAAGTTGAAGGCTGCTATCAAATCCCCCTTCACTCTTCTCTTCTGCAGACGAAATAAGCCCAAATCTCTCAGCCTTTCCTCATAGATCAAGTGCTCCAGTCCCCTAATCATTTTGGTTGCCCTCCGCTGGACCCTTTCCAATGTGTCCACATCCTTTCTGTAGTGGGGGCCCCAGAATTGGATGCATTACTCCAGATGTGGTCTCTCTAGTGATTAATAAAGGGGAATAATCACATCTCTAGATCTGCTAGCAATGCTCCTCCTAATGCACTCTAACATGCCATTAGCCTTCTTGGCTACAAGAGCACTCTGTTGACTCATATCCAGCTTCTCGTTCACTGTAACCCCCGGGTCCTTTTCTGCTGAACTGCTATCTAGACAGTTGGTCCCCAGCTTGTAACAATGCTTGGGATTCTTCCATCCCAAGTGCAGGACTCTGATAGGGGAATGCAGGCCAGCACAGTACTCTGGGTCAGTTCCAACCCAGGGGCCATATATACAGCATCCAGATATTGCTTGCTTCAATACTTTGCTGATACTTCCCTGAGTCTCTTCCTACCTAGCTCTTTATCACCAGCCCTACATCAGGGCCATCATCCTTAAGTTCTTTTCCTTCTGCAACTTCAGATGTGGAGAAATTGGAGAAGGTCCAAAGAAGAGCAACAAGAATTATTAAAGATCTAGAGAACATGACCTATGAAGGAAGACTGAAAGGGTACGTCTAAACTACATGGCTCCGTCGATGGAGCCATGTAGATTTGTTGTTTTGGCAAAGGCAAATGAAGCCGCGATTTAAATGATCACGGCTTCATTTACATTTACATGGCTGCTGCGCTAAGCCGACAAACAGCTAATCAGCTGTTTGTCGGCTCAGCGCGCTAGTCTGGACGCTTCCCTGCCGACATCAAAGCCCTTTGTCGGCAGCCTCATCCCACGAGGAATAATGGGGCGGCCGACAAAGGGCTTTGATGTCGGCAGGGGAGCGTCCAGACTAGCACGCTGAGCAGACAAACAGCTGATCAGCTGTTTGTCGGCTCAGCACAGCAGCCATGTAAATGTAAATGAAGCCGCGATCATTTAAATCGCGTCTTCATTTGCCTTTGCCTATAATCCTAATCTACATGGCTCCCTCATCGGAGCCATGTAGTCTAGACACAGCCAAAGAATTGGGCTTGTTTAGTTTGGAAAGGAGAAGACTGAGGGTATGTCTACACTACAGCGCTAGTTCGAACTAACTTAGTTCGAATTAGTTAATTCGAACTAAGCTAGTTCGAACTAACGCGTCTAGAACTAAAAACTAGTTCGAACTAGCGTTTTGCTAGTTCGAACTAGCAAGTCCACATTGAGTGGACTCTGAACAGGGCTTAAGGATGGCCGGAAGCAGTGCCGGCAGGGCATAAAAGGAGGACTTAGAGCATGGAGATGCTGTCTCAGGCTAGCCGAGGGCTGCGCTTAAAGGGTCCCGACCCCCACCCCGGACACACAGTTCTAAGGGGTGCCCCGCTTGCAAAGAAGTTCTGGCTTGGAGTGCCCTGAGTGCCCACACTGGGCACATCACACCACTCGGCCATCAGCCCAGCTGCACTTGCCGCAGGCTGCCATCTGCGGAGAGGGAGTAATTGGGGGGCTGCAGGAGAGCTTCCAGCCCCAGAAGCCCGCAGAGCCAGCCCAGTCCTCCCCATCGGGGGCTCGTACCCCATTCCTCCCTCACCTCCTTCCACTTGCCCTTCCTTAGCCCCCCTTCTTATTGATGTACAAAATAAAGATAACGTTTCTTCCAACATTGACTCTGTCTTTATTGAAAAAAAACTGGGGGAGACTGGGAAAAGGAGGTGGGAGAGGGGAAGAGAAAGGCTGGGAGAGGGGAGGGCAACTAACATGATCAGGGGTTGGGAACAGGTCCCAGATGAAGAGAGGCTACAGAGACTGGGACTGTTCAACTTAGAAAAGAGGAGACGGAGGGGGACAGGATAGAGGTCTCTAAAAGCAGGGGTTGGGTGGAGAGGGTGCATTCAGAAAAGTTCTTCCTGAGTTCCCATCAAGAAGGACTAGAGGACACCAAAGGAAAGGAATGGGTATCAGGCTTGAAACTAGTAAGAGAAAGTTGTTGTTGTTGTTGACAAAGCAAATAGTTAACCTGTGGAACTCCTTGCTGCAGGAGGCTGTGAAGGCTAGAACTAGAACAGAGTTTAAAGGGAAGTGAGATAAAGTGATGGAGGTTGGGTCCATGGAGTGCTATTAGCCAGAGGGTAGGAGTGGTGTCCCTGCCCAAAGTTTGTGGAAGGCTGGAGAGGGATGGCACGAGACAAATGGCTTGGTCATTGTCTTCGGTCCATCCCCTCCAGGGTTCCTAGGGTTGGCCGCTGTTGGCAGACAGGCTACTGGGCTTGATGGACCTTTGGTCTGACCCAGGACGGCCATTGTAAGCTCAGGGCTCAGTGTCGGGGGTCTCAGTGGACCCCCCTGATTTTCATGCACACCTGGTCCTGGGTGGCCAGGCTGGCAGCTCTCCTGCCCTAGACGGCCACTTTCCTGTGCCTAGTGCGGAGATCGTGGACGAGGTCCACGATGTCCGCACTAGCCCAGGAAGGTGCCCGCCTCTTGCGGTCCAGGGCAAACTCCCGGGAGCCGCCAGCCTGGTCCCGGCAAGAGGGGGTGGGCTGGGGGGCATCGGGTGGGTGGCTCTGTGCCGTGCCAGGTGCAGGGTCTGCTAGCTGGGTGCTGGCAGGCTTGCACCTGGCACGGGCACCGTAGCCAGCCCGTGCCCCTTTAAGGGGTCCGGGGCCGGGAGGGGGGCATAGAGTTTCCCTGGTGTTGGCCAGAGTGGCCACCAGGGAAACCTGGGGAGGGCTAGCCTCCCACTAGTTCGAACTAAAGGGCTACACAGCCCTTAGTTCGAACTAGCTAGTTCGAACTAGGCGTTAGTCCTCGTAAAATGAGGTTTTCCTAGTTCGAACTAAGCGCTCCGCTAGTTCGATTCAAATTCGAACTAGCGGAGCGCTAGTGTAGCACCTATTAAAGTTAGTTCGAACTAACGTCCGTTAGTTCGAACTAACTTTGTAGTGTAGACATACCCTGAGAGGGGATATGATAGCAGTTTTCAGGTTTCTAAAATGGTGTCACAAAGAGGAGGGAGACAAATTGTTGTCCTTGGACTCAGGATAGGACAAGAAGCAATGGGCTTAAACTGCAGCAAAGGAGGTTTAGGCTGGACATTAGGAAAAACTTCCTAACTGGCAGGGTGGTTAAACACTGGAATAAATTGCCTAGGGAGTTTGTGGAATCACCATCTCTGGAGATATTTACAAGCAGGTTAGATAGACATCTATCAGAGATGGTGTAGATGGTACTGGGTCCTGCCATGAAGACTGGGGACTGGACTTGATGACCTCTCGAGGTCCCTTACAGTTCTAGGGTTCTGTGATTCTATGTAGGGTAGTCAGCCATAAAAACTCTTATTACTTTCTGGGCTCCTTTGGCCAGAAGCATATGCTCTTTTTCGTTCCTCTGATTTCACCCAGGAACTGAATGGCTAAGGCCAGGCAGCAACTTTTATATGAGCCAGCAGGGCCCTTCTTGCCTGCTGCTAACTGCTTGGAGGATCAGGGTTTTCAAAATGTCCACCCTGGAGATTTTTTCATAGGAAGTCTGGAGGACCTACCTTCACTGCTCTTTTCTTCTGACTTCACTGCTTCTTCGAGTGGGGCCTTGTAGAATCACAGACTCCCTCAGCAAGGAGCCACAGACGTTGAATACTCCCCATCACACGTCTTCTCTTCCAATTTCGCCCTTCTGGGTGTCCTGAGAGGGTGTGTCTAGACTACATGCCTCCTTCGACGGAGGCATGTAGATTAGCCAGATCGGAAGAGGGAAATGAAGCCGCGATTAAAATAATCGCGGCTTCATTTAAATTTAAATGGCTGCCCCGATCTGCCGATCAGCTGTTTGTCGGCAGATCGGGGGAGTCTGGACGCGATGCCCCGACAAAGAAGCCTTTCTTCATCGACACAGGTAAGCCTCGTGAAACCTGTGTCGATGAAGAAAGGCTTCTTTGTCGGGGCAGCGCGTCCAGACTCCCCCGATCTGCCGACAAACAGCTGATCGGCAGATCGGGGCAGCCATTTAAATTTAAATGAAGCCGCGATTATTTTAATCGCGGCTTCATTTCCCTCTTCCGATCTGGCTAATCTACATGCCTCCGTCGAAGGAGGCATGTAGTCTAGACACACCCAGAGGCGAGAACCCTGGCTACCACCACTCTCCTTTTTCTCTTTCCTCTCTGCACCCTACCTCTATTCTTACTCAAGCATTTTGGAAACCTCACCCTCTACTAAATATTTACACAGCTCCTCCAACACCAGGTATTGGCCTGTTTTTCTGACATCTCTTGGATATGGAGCTGTCAACTTAAACTAAACACTCCGAAAATGGATCTTTCTATTTTTATATTTGTCTACCCAACTCCCCAAGTTTTACATCACCATGGACACCAACATTATCCTTCTAGTCACTCAGATCCCAGGGTATGTCTACACTACCCCGCTAGTTCGAACTAGCGGGGTAATGTAGGCATACCACACTTGCAAATGAAGCCCGGGATTTGAATTTCCCGGGCTTCATTTCAATAAGCGGGGAGCCGCCATTTTTAAAACCCCGCTGGTTCGAACCCCGTGCAGCGCGGCTACACGGGGCTCGAACTAGGTAGTTTGGACTAGGCTTCCTATTCCGAACTACCGGTACACCTCGTGGAAGCCTAGTCTGAACTACCTAGTTCGAGCCCCGTGTAGTCGCGCTGCACGGGGTTCGAACCAGCTGGGTTTTAAAAATGGCGGCTCCCCGCTTATGCAAATGAAGCCCGTGAAATTCAAATCCCGGGCTTCATTTGCAAGTGCTTCATTTGCTTCATTTGCAAGTTTGAACTAGGAGGGTAGTGTAGACATACCCCCAAACTGGAGTATCATCCATGTTTGTGGGGAGAATGCCTGTCAAAATTCAACCCCCAACATATTATTGTCCTAAATTCCACATCAAACCAACTTTAATAGCAGATTTTGCTTATTATTCACCCTATTTCTATCATAGAAGTTTAACTAGTCAGTAAGCCTTGAGGCAAGATGCCTAACCAGCAATCTAAACAAAACACAAGCAAACTAGAGAGACATAATGATCAAATCATGTCTATATGGCATTGGGTAGGCATGTGGTGAGCTGAAAACTCAATTTTGGTAAATTTTGTTACCTCATCCTCCCACCCTATGACATCCTGTGTTTTATCTTGTCAACTTATTGCATCCCACCTGAAACCTAGACTGTAAGTTATCAAGTGAAGGGAATGGCTTACAATTTGCTTTTAGAGCACTTAATAGAGTGGTACAGTGATTGAAGTTTTGACTGCAACTATAACACATATAAGAAAAGAAATTGAAACAAGTCAGCTAGCTTCATTTTCTAGTTTTAGATGGTATTTAATGCCTTTTATTCCATATTGCTAGAAAGGTACTAAAGCTACTAGGCCAGATCTTCTGTTCTTCTAACATTTCTTGCTTCTACCAAAGTAGACCATAAGGATGAAAATCCTGCCTTATGGGCAGCTGAAAATTCCCAGCTTTAAGTCACAGAATTTTCTTTCCCCCTCTACTACAGTAGGGAGAATTTTAGGAGGAGGGATTGTAGGTATATATCAGGCTGTGGTAATCCTGGTCTGGCAAATTGGTCCCTGGAGTATAATTCTAGCTGATGAAAGTTAAATCAGTCCTGTGACTATTGTAACTTGTACCAAAGAACAATTCAGCCAGCGGCTGGCTTCCAAAACTGGGGAGGTAAAAAGGCAGCATAGAGGAACCATTGCATCACCCTGTGAAGTAGGCCAAAGCAATCCCTATACAGCAGTTAGATCCCACTTAAATCCTATTTTGAAGACATAGATGATGCATAGACTTTGTGCTGACCCGCTACAGGGGGGTGTATTTTATTTTCTAGATTCTTATGGGATACTTTATGGCTACCAACTTAAACCTTTCAAGGAGCTGCCCAAGAAATTCAGGAGATGTTAGCATTTTTCCTGCTTTTCTGCGTGACAGTGACATTTCCTGTTAATTTCATCTGCTCTCTGAGCTCTTGGAGCCAAAAAAATTCTGTGGGAGGCAGAATGATATCATTTAGTCATAGCATAATTTTTCAGCTGCTAGAACAAGACATATTGTGGCATATTCTTCACTACTTTTAAAAAGTGGTGAAATATAAACTTAAGGTGATATCAGTTTTATTTTTACACATGTGGGGGTTATACACTGCCTTTTGCAGTGCTTGGATATAAATAGAAGGTTTAAGATTACATCATTCCTCCTCCAACAAATATTTTTGCTCTAAGATCTAAGCATAGGAAATTACCCCAACCCAGTAATGATACTCACTGTTTGCAGTTGTCATAATAGCATAACTCAAAGGTGAAATTAAAATATAACTTGATGTTGCTATTGATCTTAGAAATCTTGTGCACACTAAATATCATCTTCGAGAGACTGTCCCTGGGAAAAAAATGAGGTGTTTTAAGTACAGGGTATCAATGTTAGTGATTTAAAAATAAAATGTAAGCAGAATGACTAAAATCACTCCCCTTGAGAGTAAACAGATTTAGAACTAGTAATCATCACAGAGGTCACAATAAACAGAACAAACTGCTGCATCACTAGCTCTGCATGTTAGAGCCTGGGAGAGAACAAAACCGGTGTGTCTCTTTATTCAGGTCTCCCAAAGACCTACCAGCAGTTGGTAGTTTCTCTAAATAGTCTTTCATTTTATTTTGTTGCATTTACCCCAGAGTGTAATGAATTTAGGTCTGATTAATGTATAGAACATTAAGAAAAACCTAGGAAATTTGTTGAAAGTGTGAATACAATAAGGCAGGAATCGTTATAGATTTTTATTTTCAAACTTTCATGAGGAACTTATATCATGGGGCAAACTTAAAAAAAATAATATCTATGCTGCTCATAGCTTTTCCCTTGCCAGTACTGAAGATATTTATATCTCAGTGAATTTCTCCCTGTACTAGGAAATACTGGCTCTTTAAGTCCAGAGGAAGCCAGAAGCCCTCATTCCAGAAACGTAAGAACATAAGAACGGCCATACTGGGTCAGACCAAAGGTCCATCTAGCCCAGTATTCTGTCTGCTGTCAGTGGCCAATGCCAGATGCCCCAGAGGGAGTGAACACAACAGCTAATCATCACATGATCCCTCTGCTGTCATCAATGTCCAGACAAACAGAGACTAGGGACACCATTCTTACCCATCCTGACTAATAGCCATTGATGGACCTAACCTCCATGAATATATTTAGCTCTTTTTTGAACCCTGTTAAAAGTCCTAGTCTTCACAACATCCTCTGACAAAGAGTTCCACAGGTTGACTGTGCTCTGAGTGAAGAAACACTGGGATGAACAAAAGTGCAGGAAAAGGCCAAAGTTGGAAAAGAGGAAGCAGTCTCAGGGAATTAGTAGTTGGATAAGAAAAACACAGGACACTGCCCTTGTTAAGAGCCGAGGATCAGAAGCCCTTTGATGTAGGGAAGGGCAGGTTTTCCATCTCTTTCAGCCAATCATGAGGGAATTGCCAAAGGAGGACAGCACATATACTACCTTCTCCCTCAAACGAGGAGAAGGAATCCATAAGACTCAGCTCCATATAGAAATGGGTGCGAGTGCCAGTTCTGCGAAGAGTAGATTGTGGTAGCAGAAGAACTCCTTATCTGGTAGAAGAGACAGAGCCAAGTATGAATCTTTGAACTTTATCAGTGGGACTTTAAAAAGAACTGTTTCAATTATTAAATTGCCCCAATGGAAGAGGAGAGAAAAGCCACAGAAGAGGCTGTGAGAGGGCGGGGAGAGAGGAGGAAGGTCCCTGAAGAAAGAAAACAAAGTCAGGCATAGCAGGACCATCTCTGGACATGAGAAGGGTCTGAGGAAATGATTTCCCTGGTGTTTTTTCTCTGAATTCAGCTTCCTTTTTGGCTTGAAACAGAAATTATTCTAAACTGGTTTGTTTACAATCTTGCAAGAAATTTTTTATGGGTATAATTGTGATGTCTCAGATTTAACTCTGACATTTCCTGTCCTATTCAGGAGCATTGACTTTGCTGAAGATGACAGATAGAATGAGCTGGGTGAAGTGACCAGTCAGACCACCTGGACAAATGATATAATTGACCATGCAACTAGGTCACCTTGGTAATAGAGTAGATATAATATGGTGAACCATGTGGGATGGTCCCTCTGTGTAAGGTTGATTTGCATTTTTGGCTCACTCTAGTATCAAAACAGAAGAAAGAATGAGCAGGTTGGAGGAGGGGACCTTTTTTCCCAGTAAAGGCAGAATTTGTTTTTCATTTGAATTCCTTTGGGTTAAAGTCAATTTGTGTTCATAATGCTGCCAGGTGCACTGGCAATGGGACAAAGACAGATCACTTGTCTTGCTTGCTGCTGCCCCTTTAGAAAAGGTGTGTTGAAGCAAGTTCACCATCTGACAAAGCATTCCTGCAGCAAACTACTGGGCCTCACCCTACCTCACATCGTGATGCCATTTGTGGGGCATTGTGTGCTGCTGGCAGTATGACTATTCTCTTGCAGACAGCCACATCTCTGTTGACTATGACAATGGAAGCAACCGAGTGGGGGGATGGTTCCTGCAGCACTTACATTTTGGAGTTTATTTTCTTGATGACACAGAAGTATAGGACTGAAGAACATGGCATTAGACCTTTAGGACAGTCCCAGGTTGTAAACAGAGCTCTGCCAATACATTTTCAATAACTGTACAAATTTAATTTTGTTCTGTTTGTATTAGTAATATAATTCCAAAAGCAAACAGCCATGCTCTTTGACTGTTAGAGCTAGGGTTTGTTTTTTTCCTCACTCAGAAATTACATCATTAAAATAACTCAGCTGCAACTGTCATTTAGTTATCAACAAGTGAGTTAAAAATGTGGTGTCAATGACTTAGCAAATGTCCCTACAACTCTCAAGCATGGTGTGGCCAGGTCCCTGGCAGCTGTGTAGTCTAGTGGCTAGGCTGCTGAGTAAGTAGGCAAAAAGGGGAGGGGGCCCTGTCCCCCTTGTGTTCCTGGCCCAAGAACTCCAAACCTCTCCCTATCCAAGTCCTTATGTTTAGGGTGTGGCCCCAAGAGTCCAGATTCCCATTAGTTGGGGCCTTTTAATATGTTCCCCCCTTTCCCCAGAGGGGTTGGGGGCTTAATTGCTCCCCTGGATGCTGAGCTGGCAGGCTCTGGTTCATGCCCTTAGACTGCTAAACCAGGCTGCTGCTTCCTTGCTAGGCAGCCCCAAACTGAGCCAAGCTCCTTCCTTTCTCCTCCCTCCAGGCCTGGCATTAGCTGCAGGTACAGAGGGATGGAGCTAGCTGGGCCCAAAGCTTTCTTTAACCCCTGTGGTGCCAGGCCATCCTTTCTCTATTCCCACACGCATAAAAGAGGAGGGGAGAATGATTGGTTTCATATTATCGTGATATGTTAGCCCTTTTTAATATTAAAGACTCAAATTCAACATCTGCATATAGAAGTATAATGTATGTATGATGACATATTCCCCAGCCATTAGCTAAAGTGGTAGCACTACTGGTATAGTCTCAAGATTTCAGATATCTGAACTAATCATGCTTCCAAACTAAAATGTCAATCCTGAACTTTGGGTATGTTAGAAATCAGAATCTGGATGCAGATAGCCCTTATCCTTATGATTCACTGGATACCTCTGAACTCCCAGGTTTTCAAAATATGGATTTAAGGGATAGATTTTAAAAGTTCACATGACAGCTAGGCACCTAATTCCCATGTACCTAACTGCTATTTGGGCCTTTGAAAATCCACCTCTGGATCTCATTTTGTGACATTAGTCTGTTTAGATAGAATCATGCATAAAGTACAAATTTATTTTTTATTTTAAATACAACATTTACATTTTAGTATTTATTGAAATTGTTGATATTCTTCAGAGTTCTTCAGTTATTGCCTGTGAATTACACTATTATCTTCAATAAACAGAAGCACACAGACTATATTCTATGTGGGCAAACTGTACCCACTAACCTTTTAATACTTTACCCTTTTGTACAAAGACTGAACATTATTAGGTAATGAAAGAGTGTATGAGAAAGTAGTAGATTATTTATGATAGAAACAAAATGAAACTAATGGGACAAGATTTGAAAGCTGTGATGCATGAAAGGTGCTATAGAGGCAGCTTTGGCACCATGACAAACAAAGATAAAGACTCAGTGGGAAGCAACAGTGTGAACATGACTATGAAGAAGAAAGAATAGATTTACTGAATGAATCCTTGCCATCTGGTGTTTATTTAATACACAATGAAGGTCAAATGGCTACTGATCCTTTCTTCTATAGTCCAGTGACTATAAGAATGGGGAGAATCAATGGATTTATCAATATGTCTGGAAATGTTTTACCGTATGATCTGATTGAGTCAATATTATTGGAACAACATGTCATTACGGTTTCAGATGTGGATAGGTTAGATGGCTACAACTATGAACATTTCCCCTAAGCAAACAAAATGATCACTGATTCCATCAAAATTCACGTAGGCACTTGTAATTAGAGAAATATATCTTATTGCTAACATGCAAAATGCTTACAAAAGAGATATATATTTTACACATTAGAAACTGAGTTGGCTTATGCTAAGCAGTATGGGGTTTTTTTTTTCTCCTTTGTGTTGGTCCTATCTTTCCTCTATAGTAGATCGATTATGCACCTATTTATATGTAATTATACTACAGGGACATATTAACTTTTCATGAAATACGCTTATTAGGAATTATATGTAAACAGCATACGCTCTGAATAAATCTTACATATATTTAACAGTATTATTTTACATAACATTCTGTCTCCTTGCAGGTTCTCTCAGTTGTATACTTTCATGTAAGCACTATTCTCGAATACACGTGATGTCATAAAATTTGCCCATGCACTGTACTGATGGTGTAATTGTAGATTTGAGGAGTCTGCTTAGCTCTTCTATTAATATTTAAATACATGTCGTAGCTTTTATCAGTTTTATTGTTATACTTTTCATCTGGCCAAAAAACAGAGAGGAGAAAAGCCGTAAAAAAGAGCCAATGAAAGGACACAGAAATACTCACTTTAACCTCCAAATAGAAAACCCTACTAAGAATTAAGATAATGTACAATAGATATTTTATTTCTTCCATGCATACAATATCTTGAAAATGTTAAAAGGGTAAATCTTAGCTGTTGGTACAGAAGACTGTACGTTAAAACTCAGCTCTGTCTCTAATTTGCTGTATGACCTTGGACAAATCATTTAACTTCTTCATTTACCCACCTTTAAAATGGTCATAATGTTACTTTGGGAGTGGGGATGAAGCAAGAATTAATTAAAGTTTATAGTGCACTTTGAGATATCGAGATAAAACATGTTACTATATTACCCTAGCAGTGGTCTTATTACTAGTAGCATATAGCATCAAGGGTCATAGAATCAAAATTTGAATGAGAGGAAAAATAAGTTTGAATTTACACAACAAAAATCTATTTTGAATTATTTTTGTTTGCTTTTGTGACCAATTGATCTTCTTCAGAACTAACTGGAGACACACACTATGTGCTATTCTTCTCTTAAGATGTCTGGGATCAAATTTTGCTCCTACTTTTACCTGTGCAGCTGCATGAATGGCCACAACTGGGGGAAGCATTTGACCCAAGAAATATGAGGCTGAAAACTAGTGCATCAGAATGATGTTGCACATACAGCAATTAGATAGAAAGGCTCGAAATTTCAAGCATAGTCCTATCCTTTCATGATGCAACTCCCATTGCAATCAATGGGATGAATTTATCTGTCTTTCTGACAGCAGAGAGAGTGCTGAACTGGGACCACAGTCATGAAACTTCTTTATTAATATATATGACTGTGTCTGGCATAACATAAATCTGTCTTGTCATAAGTCTAACAAAAGTGAGGTAGCACTACAGATTTAAATGGAGGCGGTCTCTCAGCCAATTGTGAAATATCAGATGCAAATTCATTCATTTTAAAAGATTTTAGGCAAACAAATCCTGACAACAAATACAAATTATTGTGCTTTTTTTCATTCTCCCCAGCTATAAGCCCATCTCATTTGTCCTTTGCGTTTAGTCAATTGTCTGCTGCCTCTGGTCCCATTTCGCCCCCCCCCATTTCTCCTCTTCCCATACTATGCACACAAGCCTTGCCAAGAAATTCTTTACCCTAAAATGAGTTCTTTGTTCCCTCAGAAGATGATTCCCCTGTTTACTGCCCAGCCAATCCATTTTCTGCCCTCCTCTGTGGTGCTTGACTGCATCTGTCCAGCTTTACCTACGTTAGTCTATCTTTTGATTTCTCAGCACTCTCAATGTGATCTCTTATCTTATCAATACACTGATGCCCCCAAGCAAAATATCCTATGTACATACCCCCACAGATTCTGACTCAAATCTCTGCTACCACCTGTCATTTTCCTCACAATCTCCCTAATTACTTGTCTTGTCTCCAAGGCATCCTCTGCTAAATCAAGATTACTACCTAATATTCTACCACGAAACTTGGAGACATCCACCCTGCCTATTGATCCTCCTAAAAACATGCCCTCGGTCACACCTAGGACAGATAATCTGACTCTTCTTGGACTCAACTAGCCATCTCCTGCAAACTGATCTTCTTTTCCCTCTAATCCAGCAGTTAAAATCCTGTGCTCCCTTCCCCAGCAGCACAGTGGTTCCTGGGCTCATTGCTCTGGGCAAAACAAAATCCTGTGTCTCCTCTTCCTTACGCTGGATAGGTCTTTTTTTCTCTTCCCTTCAGAAGAGTGTCATGTTTATTAGCTATCTCCCTGTTCTTTGTAGCTCTGTGGGCTCTTCCCCACCCTAGGCCCTGCCAATGGAGTTATCTGGCCTGCTTCCATTCAGAGTCCTTGGCATGTTTGCTAGCCAGCAACTAGAGTAGCTGTTTCTCCTCCACCTCCAATGGTGTGATGAGATGGCAAGAAGAGGGTGGGAGCTGGGGTGGGGGAGGGGGTTGGATATTGAGCAATTGCAGTTCATCATGCAATGGGCCAATTCATAATACGGGGACACAAAGCAAAATGACAGGCTAACAGGGTCTTTAAGACCAGCATGACAACTGCAATGCCAAGGGCAAATGACTCAGAGCTTCTGAGACTAGCACGAATGTTCTGCAGTGCCAAGGCAGCCTATCAAGGCCAGTCCATGTAGCATCCACTCATACATGGACAAAACATTTATTTTAAAAAGGCAAAATCAGGACAGAATTCAGAATCCCTCTGCCTATTCCTCTTCTATTCCATTAGGGTACATCTGCACTGCATGGCTATTTCAAAATAAACTTATTTATTAGCTTATTAGCTAATTTTGAATAGCTTACTTTGAAATAGCACATCTACACTGCAGAGAAGCCTCAAAATTAGTCCAAGGCAGGCTTTCCTAATGTAGATGTGCTATCTCGATTTTGAGCCCCAGGAGGCACTGGGGAGGAATAATTTAGAATGGCCCTAGTGTGGGGCTATTTTGAAATAGCAGAAGTGGAGCGTCTAACCATGCCTTGTTTTGAAATAGCTATTTTGGAATAAGCATTATTCCTCATATAATGAGGTTTATAGATTTTGGAATAAGCTGTCTGTTATTTCAAAAGTATTTCAGAATAACAAAATGGCTGTGCAGATGCTCACATTGTTATTTCAAAATAATGCTAGCTATCTCAAAATAACAATGTAGTATACGCACCCTAATTATATTCCATTTACTCATTAGGCTAAAAAGGTAAAGTTGACCATTGCCTGTGGCTATGGGATGTAGCTCTTGTACACATGGTTGCCAATAGCAAGTGTGTGACTTTTTCTGTTTTTCTGTTTACCTTAATGGCACGTTGTGTTGCTGCTGCTAAGTTTTGCTATGTTTTGGCGAGTATTGTGATGGTGAGGTATTCATCTGCAGCTTGGATTAGGAAAGTTTCATGAATGCTCCAGTTTCATTATTGCTTTCAGAAAAAATGGTTTGTCTGGGGGTTTGGTCCATGTGGAAGTTTCAGTCCTGTGAATTCAAAACTATGAAATTCACACACAACCACTTCATAGCCCCTAAACCAAGCCCCCTATTTTAAAGTGCCTGAACCTTTTTCAATATCCTGAGGTGACTGGTCTCCTTCAAGATTGACAGGCTGTCTGTTCCTTCATCTCTGGGTGTAGAGAGGTGATTATGGACACCAACTTTCCTTACATCAATAGTTGGCATTGCATCCTTGAGAACAAGAGGTGGTGAGACACAGAAGATTCAATGAGGAAGGAGTGGAAAGTCTGGGTTACATTATCAACCCTTAAATTACAGCAATCCAGGTAGGTAGAACTTGCAAGAACCTGGGTTAATGATTCCACTAAGAAGCTGAATAAACACTAATTTGTTTTATATATATATATATATATATAAAAATATAATTTGTTTATTGTTTATATTATGTATGTTTATATAAATATATGTTTATATTATGTATGTTTATATAAATATATAAATTAATTTGTTTATAAGCTCATGATACCATCTACATGTTTTGTTAGTATTTAAGGTGCTGCTAGACTACTGGATGTTTTTTAAAAAAATTTCAGTTGCAGACTACCCCTTTGAAACTAATTTGTTTGTAGTTCTAGACATCTTTCAAAGTGAAGTATCGGAAGGATAAATGCTGTACAAGCTTCCCCACAGAGGGAACTGTGAATAGGGCTATATTTTCCAAAGAGTTCAGACTATTGGGGCTGAGCTCCTGGAACTCTGGACCACAATGAGCATCATAATGTGCACTCTTAATTTAATTGATCTGTACACTGATGGCCCAAATCAAATGATCCTCAGTACATGAGTCCTACTCAGTTCTCTGCTTCCACCCATCATTTTTTGCCCAACCTCTTCTATGACTTATCTCCCAGGCACTGTCTCTTCAATCAGGGATACAACCCAGCATTCCACCCCTCTGACCAAAGGTTTTACATGAAAATTTCATTCAGCTCTACTCCTAATACATCTCATTCATGACTTGGCCATGCCTTTTATAAGTGGCCCTGGGACAAATATTCAGTCCAATCTTACCAAATTGTACCAAATGTGGTGATTTTGTGATACAGGCCAGTATCCATCAGAAATTAAGATTTTTATATTTGACTTCACAGCTTAATGTCTTGTTTTTTTTTGGGGGGGGGGGGATTGCATGACAAGGGAAGAAGCTAAATGAGTGTAAAGGGGCAGCTGACCATCCAATTCTCAGAGTCAACTAACAATAATATTTAACAATTGCAAGGGTTATAGCATTTATTGGGCAACAAATAAACAACACAACAGGATTCAGAGTTTTAAACTTTGGAAAAACAGAACAGATAGTTGGGTGTTCCTTGCATTTTCATGAGCCATATGGATAGGAGCTGGAAGGAGTAGGAAAATAGGGTTGGTTGTCTATAACAAGTCCATTCCGTGTCACTTCCAAAATCTCTCACTAATTATGTATCTCCAGTATCTTGGCTTTCCACTACCATTTCCTGACTCAGTCAGTGGGCTGATGAAGACCTGGGGCTGCTCGTGGAACTGAGGTAGACTGCTAGTGAGTAATGTAATTCAGTGATGGATTACAAGGGTTAAGAAGCTAGACTAATTATGTAAAAGTGCAAGATGGAGTTCTCTTTCTGTCATGACATCAATAGCTTACCAGTGTGCTTTTCCTTAATTACCACTGTTACATGTCAGATAAGGTGTCAACACAATGTTATTATTATACAAAATCCTAGATCAATTTAAAATAGTTCCATGTACTTTTAAAAGTTATATAACTTCATCTTACCCAAATCAGCACTTCACATTTGCTTATCCATTTAAATCAGGGGTGGACAATAATCTTTGCATTGATTGGACTGGGGGTGGGGGAACGTGTGAAGCCTCCTCTGCTCTCTCTGCTGCCCTATGAGCAACGTGTAGCACTTTGAAGCACTGCACACTGCTTGTGGGGCAGGGGCAGAGCGGAGAAGGTTTCAGGTGTTTCCTCGCCCCCCGGCCTTCATTGACCTGGGGGTGGGGGAGCAGTAGGGCCTCCACAGGCCGGATCCACCTACTTGGCAGGCCGGATCTGGCCTGCGAAGGCCCTTTTGCCCACCCCTGATTTAAATGCATATTGTTTAGCCACAATATTAATTTTTGCCTGATCATATGTAAGCAGAGTCTGAATCAATGCTTCCATTACAACCATCTGGAATGGGAAAGAAATCCTGGGTGTGGTTATATAAATACACTTCATTCAGGTTGCTTAGGCCTGCTAGATATTCAATGATTAGAATGATGTTTTGCCTATTGTAACCAATTTGGCTGTTGTGGGGACACAAACTGTGCTAACCCTAAATACAGGAATTGTAAGATATGACCACAATGCTTTCAGTTTTTGAGAATGCAGAAAAGTCAGACTGTGTTTAACTCAGTTCAAAAGAGAGACACTTTCAGTGTAAAGAATCTCGGATGGACAAAGCTTCCTCCACCAGACTCTGTGAAGTCAACTGTGGGGAAAAGCAGAGCTTTGAACCAGCAGGCTGCATGACCTCCAGGCATGAGCTGTAAGAGTGGTTCAACCTGCTTCTCTTTCTCCACCCCCCTCCCAGCCCATTTTAATGATAGAACTAAAACAGGCTCTATACGGAGTCCCTTTATTATTATTAAAATTTTATTCCAGTGGTTCCTGGAATCTTTTGGCTAGACTGTGCTGTGGCCAAGAGCTGAAATCACTGAGAGCTAAAATCACTTAATTTGGCCCAGAGCCAAATCCATCACAAGGGCAACAGCGAGGAGCGGCCGGTGGAAATGGCAGCAGGTGGCCGGCAGGAATGGCTGGCAGGTGGCTGGTAGGAGCAGCGACAGGTGCCTGGCAAGGTGGCTGGCACGAGCAGTACGTAAGGGGCATTGCCACATGTTCAATGAGGAGAGACGTCATGATGATATACCTATGAACTCTGGGTCTGCACTGACTGGACAGAGCTGTGTGTCTGGTGTTTGAAGTGAGGGGAAAGCACAGTTTATGAGTTGGAGGTTGGACTAAAGATCTTTAAGCAAAAGACTCTGCCCTGTGGACTCCGGGGATGGTACGGTACTTATGGGTTTTCTTTGTTTATGTGTGTTCCCGTAGGTTGATGCTAGATTACTGTTATTAACATACTGTTTCTGTCTCCAACTCAGTGCTTGCGAGAAGGCAAGAATGGCCTCTAAAGGTGCCCAGTGGATAGGCTGGAATCTTTCCAGTTTACTGGATGTGGGCTCGAGCCAGTTTGGTTACATTGTTAAAAGAACCCCCCTAGCTACTGAACCCAGCTTTTCTAGCTGCCAGCAGGGATTGGCAGTCAATCAGACATGGCATGTATGCTCTCCACATGGGCCCAAATCCTACCAAAAGCATAGGAACCCACCACTTTCCATATTTTCAGCACAATTCCAGTGGATGCATCGTTTACCATGTCATGTGAATGGGTATATTATATTTGACAATCTCCTGGGAATATTGTGTTTGCCTCGTCTCCCAACACATTTTCCAAGGGGCTACCCTGCAGGAGCTGCTGTTCAGAAGCATCAGTAATACCAATCTTCCTATAGGGCAGTTGAATAAAAGCAAAGCTCCTATTCTTGCTGCCAGCTTGTGGTGCTATAGAACCCCTCTGCACTCCTCTATATAATGTCTAACATGGAAGGCTCAGAGTAAGTGAATTCCACACCAATTCAGAGTAGAGTGATTGTCAATATCATACAAGGGATTATCTGAAGATACTTCTGTAGATACTGGAAGAGACCTTTGTGGTCACAGAATGAGGACTGATGAAGATAGGTGACCCAAACCTAAAAAGCAAATTTGCAAAACAAGCCCAGGTTAACCCTACTAGTCTACCTTAATCACAATATCCCCACAACCAATTTTGTACTTCTATAGCACTTTCCATCTGAGGACCTTAAACAATTTGCAATTATCAATAAATTTAGCTTTTAACCTACTTATAAGATCCCTATTTTACAAACATGGAATTAAAGCACAGAGAAAGGAAATGATTAGCCTATTGTCACATAGGGAATGTATGGCATAAAAGAACTCAGGCTTCTTGAATCCCAGTTCTGTACCTTGTCTTGGAAATTGTCCATCCTCCACTTGTTGCAGGGCTCTTCACTCTCCTCCACGTGAATCCAAGCCGTGGTCACAATTGGATCTTTTCTTCCCTAAGGTAAAGTAATTGGAGAAAAGAGCAGCAGAGCTTCAACAGCAGTTCTTTTTTATTCTATTTAGGTTCTTATACCAGGCCCATCACCATAGCATATAAATGTCTCCATGGTAATAAAAATTTAAATGTGTGGGTTCCTCTTGTGCTGCTGGGTTGAGGAATAATGAGAGAGCTCTCTTGCATGTGGCTTACTTACAGCATCAGCTTTCACGCAACATGACAGCAGTGATTTTGCAAGTGGGTCAGTGTCAGTCACATGACTTAACAAAACGTTTGGTGTATTCATGTGGGCATGTGGAATTTTTTGACTTATCAGCAGTGCACTGTTGATGTGCCATGAGAATTATTCTGATTGGAGAGATTCCTTCTATGAGAACATGTGATACAGCTCAAGGTTAGGGTTTACGAAAGTGCATAACTGACTTAGGAAAAAAAGGCCCATGAAAGCCACCAAGATATGTGTTCCTAAGTCACATGAGCATGTTTGAAAACTGTATCCCTGAATGGCAAAATATCTGTCCCAGAGAATGGTGCTAAGATTCAGAGTTTCAAAAGTCTTTCCTAATGACACACAGAGTGGGATTTTCAAAAGTACTGGTTAGGTGCAATGTGAATTAAGTTCCTACCCTGCTTATGTGCTTTTTGAAAATCCTACTAGGCCCTTGTGTGCATGTTTAGATGTCTAAACCCCTTTGAAAATTTGACCCTAAGCAACTGTAACAATAGTTTATTCTAATACTTCTTTTTTTTAAGTTTTTCCAAATTTTAATTAATTAAGCCTCAGAGCTCTCCAGTGATGGTAATATTATTAAACCGATTTTATAGATAAGTGAATGGAAAAGTTAATTGACTTCTTTAAGGTGAGACAGCAAGTCAGTGACAGATACATGAAGACAATTCAAGAATCCTGACACCTGACACCTCCACTATAGTCATTAAACCAACACTCCCTCATTAGCTTTGTGCAGGCATGAGGCTTTTTATTTAAGTTTTTTAAATCTAGTCTGATTTCTTTTTTATCAAAGTTGAAGTACTAGTGAGTCTCTTGTACTGAAAATGAAGAACATATCTGACATTCTGGGAGATACTGCTCTTTGTTATAAGAAATCTACAGGTTACATGAATACCTCAAGGTGGTGAAGTGTGTCAAGCTACAGGCAGTTGATAAATGGTATATCATTTTGGGATGATGACTAACTTCTTAAAAATACAAAACTGAATGCTTGTTAAAGGGTTATCGGTATTTAAAATGACATTTATTTAAAACAATTAAAATATTCCTATTTACAATTACAGGCTATACATTAACATTACAGTACTGCTTTCAGGATACAAAAGTCCTATAATCTCTCCTCTAGCAGTGATGTTCTTGAATAGGATTGGGATGTCAAAAATGTGTGCTGTGTTCTCAGCTCTCCTTCTGACTTGATGGGTGGATTTCATTTAAGCCCCATAAAGCGAATGTAACCAGCATGTATTATGGGGGGAGGTTGGTGAGGTTAAAATCAGTCTCTCGGGCTATGTATACACTACAATGATCTATTGGAAAAAGGTATGCAATTTGCGTAACTTTTTCCTATAGTTTTTTTGGAAGAGGCTTTTCTGAAATTTGGCCCGTCTACACTGGGCCAAATTTTGGGAAAGCCTCCTCTTTTGGAAGAGCCCTTCTACCTCTTGGGAGGAGGAAGACAGGGTTTTCGAAAGAGCACGTCTGCTCTTCTGCAAAAAAAAAAAAAAGAAAAAAGAAAAAAGCGGAAGAGCAGATGTGTTCCCTGGATGCAGCTGAGTTTTTCTGGAATACTTCCCCAGACTATACCCTGGATCAAATCAGCCCCAGACTAGACCCTGGATCAGATCAGCAGCTACGGCATCAACCTAGAGGTCTGTGTTCAATAGTTTCAGAGGGTTAATGTTTTTGTCATGTGGCATCCTTAAGCTATGCAGGAGGAGAGGTCCTGCTGAGGAAGACTGCAGAAGGAAGAAGAAAAGCAGGACTGTACCTCATTTTAGTTATCCAAACTTCACTAAACCGGAACTCACCCCCTCTTTCAGAAAACAGATGGTTTCACATAATTAAGTTTCTCATGTTGACAAAGATCACCTTTGTTTTTTTTATCAGTTCCTGTCCCCTTCTCCCCTCTCAAATTGCAGCTATAGAGTTTCTATCCTTATTTATGATGATGCACAAAAAAATCATTTTAGGACAATATAAAAATAATTTATTTTATTCATGTTTTCCAGTTTATGACTGAGTATTTTAAGGTTACGGAAGAATGTGAATCAAAGTTCAGGTTTCCCAGCAAATTAGTACAGTATAATAAACTCAGTGTAAGAAAGACAAACTGAGCCAGCCTAGAAGTCAAATGAGCATGACACAGGCTCTGATACACGGATAGCCCTGTATTAATTTATAATAATTCCTCCAGCCAAGAGGTAGGTGTTGTGCTGATGGAATCCAGAAGAAATCAAGCAACCTAAGCTTCAAAGACAGGTAATAGAGAGAGGCTTTTGAAGAGGGTGATTTTTCAGAGCTCACATGTGGGTTAACCCTTCCATACTTATGGAAACTAATATACCATCTTCAAAAATAGACTGCCTAGATGTTGATCAGAGCATAGTGCTTTGTTTGTTTGTTTGAAATCATGCTTCATAACATAGGGTATGTCTAGACTACATGGCTCTATCGCCAGAGCCATGTAGATTAGTTTACTAGACATACCCAAATGAAGCAGCGATTTAAATAATTGCCGCTTCATTTAAATTAAAATGGCTGCCGTGCTGAGCCAATCAGCTGTTTGTCGGCTCAGCACACTAGTCTGGATGCTCCATGGTCGACATCAAAGGCATTTGTCAACCGCTCTGTTATGCCTCGTGGGATGAGGTTTACTGGGGCGGTTGACAAATGCCTTTGATGTTGCACACGGAGTGTCCAGACTAGCCCACTGAGCTGACAAACAACTGATCGGCTCAGCGTGGCAGCCATTTTAATTTAAATTAAGCGGTGATTATTTAAATCACCACTTCATTTGGGTATGTCTAGTAAACTAATCTACATGGCTCTGGCGACAGAGCCATGTAGTCTAGACATACCCATATTGTGGAGACAGTAGATAGAGGGAAGCCCAGTTCACACCAAAACTCCCAGTCTCACCCTTCCTTTTTACTTGAATTCTAAAAGTAAAAAGATTTTACTTACCTTCCTTTATTGTGGTATCTAAGAATTAGTCTTGCAAGGTTCTGAGAACTTAGATCCAATAAGGCAAAGAACTTTAAGCACATGTTAAACTCTGAATATTTTCTCTACAGATTCAGTCAGGACCTGTCGAGTTTTGTTCTCTTCCTGTCCAAAACTGTTACATTACTGTGAACAGCTAATGTTCAGTGGGGAATGAGGTGACCACAGAAAGTTTCAAATTTAGGTACTTTCATATCTATTATTCAGTGGAAATACTGCATATGCAGGGATAGCATATTGGATGATTTCAGATGAAGGCCTCTATGTACATGTAAATATTATTATTGAGGAAAAACCCATTGTCCTGGTAAATAAGCATTGTGTACTGTAGTTCTGTGGGATTTAGAGGGAATAGAAGCCTTCCTTCAAGTTGGTAGAATAACAAGTAACTTCTCTGAAGTTGTTACTGGACCCGAAGGACTATAATGGTAACTGCTGCTCTTGTGCACCAACAACTTGTGTGTGGAGTTGGGAGGAGGGTTGGCCTGTAGATCTGAGTAACTACCATGAACTATTGGCCCCTAACATTTCCTAATGCTACAACAGACTCCTGCAGAAGGAACAACTGTACGGGTATGTCTACACTAGCCACCCTAGTTTGAACTAGGGTGACTAATGTAGTCATTCGAACTTGCAAATGAAGCCCGAGATTAAAATATCCTGGACTTTATTTGCATGTTCCCGGGTGCTGCCATTTTAAATGCCCAGTAGTTCGGACTCCCTGCTCACGGCTACACACGGCACGGGCTAGGTAGTTCAAACTAAAGCCCCTAATTCAGACTACCATTACTCCTCATTGCATGCTTTTAATCCTGGGCTTCATTTGCAAGTTCAAATGACTACATTAGCCACCCTAGTTCGAACTAAGACATACCCTAAGTGATTAAAATCCTATGCACGAGGATCTCAATAGTGCTGTTAAGAGCTTTGGTATCCCAGACCCTAAGTGGAGCAGAGAGGGTTTGACTCTTGTCCTTCATAGTTGTGTTTATTATAATACAGCTTTTGTCACTTATTTGCTTTTTATTTGAATTTGTATTATGACTTGTTTCAATACAACTACTGGATGTGAAATTATTGACATGGTTTTGCTGGGATATTAGCTGGAATTTCTAAATTAATCAGAAATCTTAGTGTATGGGACCATTAACATTTTCTCCCATTTTAAGCACTCTTTAGAAACATTCATTTCAGGAAAAAAATTACATGTAAATAAAACCCAGGAATCAGAAAAGAATTGTGTTATTTTTATGAAAAAATCCAAGTATATTCACAGAGTTACTTTAAAAATATTTAAATATTAATGGGAAGACCTTGACGTCTTTACTCAATCAAGAGTTTTTTTTACTGCCAGATCAGGCCCTAAATGTATTATTCAGAAAGCTTACATAAGTCATATTTTCCCTATAAACATGAAAAACTTCTATACTGATTGTCTAACACACTATAGCTTGCACTATTTTATTATCACGAGTTATCATTAGAGACTACAGCAGTATTCTTTTTAAGGGTTATCAGCAAATGATATTTACTTCAATAACATTAGATCACCAAACAATAAAATTAATACATATTGAAGTTAAAATATTGACATTATTATTCTCGTGCTTAAAACCAGAAAATATTTTCTTTTTAGAATTTCTGAACTGACACAAATGCCTTTAAAAGGGTAATTAGTGACAAGTGACTAAGAAGGACCCTGTGTTGAGAAGTTGAGCCTAAGCCTCTTGAAGATTCTCCATGTAAACAAGTCAGACCACATCACTCATTATCCCTCTTTTGTTTACTGGGAGAAAAGTTCAAACTATTTAATGAGAGGATTACCCATACTTCAACTCTATTGAAAAAGATTAATTGATATTTTCCTGTTAGGGGTTTAACCACTTGGATTTGGCCTCATATCCCCCATTGTTATTGATGCTGTGATCAGCAGAGCAAAGTTGCTTAAAGGTTAGACAAACTTTGCAGCATGAATTACATGAACTAATTTATGTTAACGTTTGGGGGACTTCTAGGCTGGAGGAATGCTATTAACTGCTTTGAGTCTGTAGTTCAAACATTTCTTCAGAAGGATGCTGCAGAAAATAGGGTCTGCTGGAAGACTGCATTTATATTAGAGAATTTTATGACATATTCATTAACAAGTATTAAGATTAAAATATAGCTTCTTTGTTAATATAAAAATACATAAACCATCAAGTAAGCACAAAAATGACTGAAATTTCATGTCTGTGACTATCTTTTGCTTGCATAATAAAAATAAGAACAGTATCTTTAAATATACATCTCTGTTGCGAAGCTTTACAAATTTTCCAAAAAAAAAAAAAATGTGTATTTTGGACATATGGCTGCATGTTTGGATTACACAATTTGCATTTTTCAAACCTGCAATATTTTTAACCTCTCATTTGGTTTTTGCTTTTTCAGACAGCTAGTATATTAATTTGATGCTGTTAGTTTACTTAAATTTTTAGAAAGAACAAGAAGTAGATAGTTTCTGTATTCAGAAATCATTTTAGCTTACGTGTTTATGTATTTATGTTTGAAAATGTAAGCTGATAACATGATTTAGATATATTAAGAATAAAAACAAAGAGCTTGCAAATCTTAGCAAACTCTATTATTATTATTAACGGAACAACCCTAAGGACTATGGAATTTGCAAAAAAATCAAGATGTATTATTTGGAAAAAAATCAGAGACAAACAACCCCTAAAGTAATTGTACTTTAGACTTGGTCACATAAATCATGTTCCTGTAAAGAATATATATGTGAAATAGTGTGAGGAAAAAATATAAAACTACATTTCTCATCCTTTCAACATCTAAGGCATGTATTCAATTTATGGTAATTTACTAAATTTGCTTCAAAAGCAGTTTCTCACCCTAAATTCTGCTCAGATAGCTGGGACTCTCTACTACCTAGAATTAAAAAAAACAATAACCCTAGATGATAATAAGAAATAGTTCCCCAAAAGTCCGTAATATATTTACTGCAGAGAAAAGAAGTGTGTGGGAGCAGGGGAGGAAATACTTCCAATTCATATAAATAATTTGAAAGACAAGTGAATGAATTTTAAACATATATTACCAATCAAATAATAATATAAGATTAAGAATTTTGAGACAATAATAAAGTACATAAAATCAAACCTGAAGTATATAGAATACTAACATTTTAGATTGTATTAATACCAACAAATTATGCACAGTATTATTTTACATTAGATGTGTGTATTTGAATATATCATACATAGAATAAAATATACAACTAATTTGATTTTCAATCCAAGGTGCATCTTATTTCAAGTGTTTTAGAATAATCACCTTAAAGGTACATGTTCTACATCCTATGTATGCTAAAATAAGTAATATTCATAATTTTGTAATATTGTGCATACATTTGGACATATTGCAGACATATTTGGACATATTGTGGGCATATTTGGAATATTTCAGTTATTCTCTTAATTGACATACTATATGGATACTTATAGTCCCAAGAAACTGCAATCTGCTGCATTTTGAATTATGTTTTTTAAATGTGTGTATCTAATTATTATTTATTTATTAATTTCAGCAGAAGTTTTTAATTAATTAGCAGCTGATGCAAAATAAGACAAAAGTAAATACAAGCACTTTCGTTACTTTGGATATTGAACAAGTACAAATTTTATTGACCCTAATCCTGGCAAATGTAGTTAACCTTATTGATTTACTGGAGCACATTGAAATAGAGTGAAAAATGTTTTACCACAAGACACTATAGTATGACCACTCTGTCAGCTATTTCAGCCTTCAAAACTTAAATGCACAGCCTAACACTGAACATATTGATTCTCCTAAATACTCTTTCTATAATAAATACTACATTATCACTGCAAGTCTCTGCAGTCATGTTAGACGATCAGAGAATGGAGCTGTAATCAGAGGAAGTTCTGTGAAAGATAATCTTTCTTTATTCTCCTCCTCCGAGACACAGATAGAGAGGAACCAGGGGACAGCAGTAATTGCTATAGTTGCTCCTACAAAATCTGTTCTTAAATTATGAAGTACCAAAGCTTATCAATTTAGCATTTATCCTTTCAAAAGCAGTTTTCAGACACATGTATAAATGCAATTAACATCAATGCATTGCTTTTTACAACTATTCTAAGACCAAACTATTGTTAAAAACACCTCCGATGTACCAGCAAATCATTCTAAAAAGACAAAACTGTTCTTAGAAACCAGCTGTAATGCAACTTCATTTCATTTGGAATCAATAAAATCAATACATTAAATCTGAAAAAAAAATCTGCATTTGTTTGTTTGTGATCATATTGAAGCTAATCTTTCTGTTCTCTTACATTTCTCTAAATATTTTTACATGCAGTCATAATAATCTTTTTGTTTGTTTGTTTTTTCATTTGAGAGCTAGGTATGTATAAGGGAGGTGAAAATCCCTAGGTCATAGAATTTCCAACTTGCTAAATATTAGCATATTATCATGTTTTTTAACCAACAAATACACCTAATCTTGCTATTAAAAGACAAGACTTCAACAGAAGGGATACAAGACTTAAACAAAGCAGAAGACAGATGTCCAGAAATTATCAATTGCTAAAGCACACAGATTATGATTAAATTTTAATGTGGCTTTTAACTTAAGTAAAGATTTTGCTTATCAGAGAGAAAGAATCCCAGAGAAAATATTGTTATTGATTTCATCATTTTAGATGTAACTGATCCTTTAAGTAATTTTTCTTGGTTTCAGTGTCACTTTTTAAGTGTCTGCTTAGACTGAGGAAATCATTAGAGGGCATGTTCATTTAAAATTCTGAGTCTAATGCATAAATTGTTCTCCAGTGCACTCAAAGTCACATCTGTTGAAAACAAAACAGCATTCAATCCACTGAGTAAAAACAAAACATAACTGTGGAATGGTTGAAGAGAGTTAAAGTATGTAAATTAAATGGCATTAAAAAGTTTCTTGATTGATTTAAGGGAGGATGGTGTGGGTTTTTTTTAAAAAATATTGATTATCTTGAACATGATGATGAATAAAAGTGTAATGTGTTCTTTGAAGATCTGTGTCAATTTTATGCACAGCAGCCAAATGCATACCTAGCTTAACTACATTTACTTCTGGGGAGATTCACAAGTAGTTTAGCTATAGCTATCACACTCCAGCAGCATCTACGATTTTTTTTTTTTTGTTGGTAATGAATGGAAAATAAATTATGATGTTGCCATTCTCATAGAGAAGCATTCCTTATTGATCTGTCAATAAAATTAATTGCTAAAACTGAGGCGCCATAATAGCCACTATCATCTTCTGACATTTCATAAATATTTAACTATGTGTAAGACTGATGAGGTCAAAAGGGCTAATTCAGTTTAGCTTCCTCAGTGCTTATGCAATATTGACTACAAATAAAGTTAAGTGAATATTAATGACAGGTCTTCCTATTCTCATTGTTTTAGATAGACATACAGTCCCCATTTACTTAACAGGATTAGCTTTACTGATTTTACAAACATGCTACCTCTAAGCATTTGTGAAGTAAGTAAAGAGATATGAATTGTCCGTATGTATTGAAGAGTGCCTTAAATATACGTAAATGTACACATTTCAACACAAGAGCATTCATGAAGCTGAAATATGCATAATTATTACCAGTAATACTATACCTATAACAATTATCAAAATGCTTTACAAAGGATTTTGTTTGAGGAACAGATGTGAGACCATGGAATTCGCCCTTCCAAATCCATTGGCGATATTATTCCAAGTCTTTTCATTTGATTAACAGATGCTCCTCCTCTACATCTCTTTCTCAGGCTTATGGACTCTGGGTATAAATAAGCTTTGTGATGAATCTGCTTCTTCTTAAGTGGAATACTTTGCATTTGTCCTCACTTAATTTCATCCTATTTTCTTGACAGCATTTCTCCAATTTGTCCAGATGTATTTTGAATTTTAATCCTAGTCTCCAAAATACTTACAACCCCTTCCATCTTCGTATTATCCTCAAGGTTCAAGATTTCCTGGGTAAACCAGTGGTCTTTTGTCATCTTTCCTATGTTCCCTAGACAGTGGGACAGTTTACTTTTGTTTCCTTAATAATGTCTCTCTGAAAAACTTCCAAATCTCTTGAACTGTTTTTTACCTTAGATTTGTTCCCAATGGTATCTTATCTACCAACTCCCTGAGTTTGCTAAAATCTGTCTTCTTGACATCTGTTACTTTATTACGTTGTTTTCCTTCTTAAGAATCAGGAACTCTACCATTTTACGATCACTTTCTCATAAATTGCCTTTCACTTTCAAATTCTCAACCAGTTCTTCGCTGTTTGTCATATCAAATTTCTTCACCTTCTCAATTAAAAAATCATCTCCAATACATTTCAAGAACTTGTTGAATAATCTGTGGAAACATGTCCTCACTCAGGCCTGGTCTATACTAAACCAGGCAGGGCAGAATAAGGTACACAACTATAGCAATGCAAAATGCACAACATCATCCACACAGCAAGAGGCTGAGAAGAGCAAATGCTCCCATTGGCTTCCCTTACTCATTGCAGAAAGAGGAGTACTGGATGCCGGCAGGGGCTGCTCTCAGCATTTGATTTACAAATATATACTAGACCTGCTTGTTGCTGGCAAGAGTGAGTCTCAGGTCCAACACTGGGTTCTCAAAGTATAAAAAAATCTACACAGGTATCTGTCAAACACAAGCAGTTTATTTCCTGACAGCTATCAGCTGTGCCCCTTAACTAAAAGAACAACATGATAGGAAAAGCGGCATTCTTACATCCCTTCTGCTAGCCAGGGAACCCTGTTTCAGCTGCGGATGAAGTGGGAGACTGTCTCAGCAGCCTCTGGAGCATTGATTTTGTGCTAAATATAGATGTGCCCTCAATGTGTTAGATGCTGCAGTGGCCTGGCTTTCTAACAGTGACCACTGCCATTTTATACACACACACACACACACACACACACACACACACAGCTTTTGTATGGTGGCCTCTCTATAGCACATAAATCATCCTAGTGGCAGTACAGAGGCTCTAATGGCAGTAGAGAATGGTCTCAGGAAGCCTAGAAACAAAAAAGAAGAACGGTCTAAAACTTGAAAACAAAGTACTCTCTGATATTTTTGGTATATAATATAAACTGATACAATGGTCTCTGGTTCCAGTTTTGCTATGCACAAAAGCTTTTAAACTCAACATATTACCAAACAAAACAATAAAAAGACTAGCTCTTATGCCTTTAAAGTGTCTTCTCCTATTTTCTATTAAACAAATCTCCTCACTTTCTGGTCAGAGTAGCCTCAACACTTTTGTATAGGTTTTCTGAGACTATTTTACCAAGGGCAAGTTATGCCTGTCCAATCTGATTAGCTTCTATCATGAGGTAACTGTCTCTGTGGATATGGGAAAGTCAGCGGATGTGATATACCTTGACTTTAGCAAAGCTTTTGATACGGTCTCTCACAATATTTTTGTTAGCAAGTTAAGGAAGTATGGATTGGATAAATGGACTGTAAGATGGATAGAAAGCTGGGTAGACTGTCAGGCCCAACGGTTAGTGATTAATGGCTCAATGTCAGGTTGGCTGTCAGTTTCTAGTGGAGTGGTTCAGGGATCGGTTCTAGGGCCGGTTTTGTTCAACATCTTTATTAATGACCTGGATGAGAGGATAGATTGCACCCTCAGCAAGTCTGTGGATGATACTAAGCTAGGGGGAGAGGTAGATATGCTGGAGGGCAGGGATAGGGGTCAGAGCAACCTACACAGATTAGAGGATTGGGCCAAAAGAAATCTGATGAGGTTCAACAAGGAAAAGTGCAAAGTCCTACACTTAGGACAGAAGAATCCCAAGCATTGTTACAGGCTGGGTACTGAATGGCTAAGTAGCAGTTCTGCAGAAAAGGACCTGGGGATTACAGTGGATGAGAAGCTGGATATGAGTCAACAGTGTGCCCTTGTAGCCAAGAAGGCTAATAGCATATTAGGTTGCATTAGGAGAAGCACTGCCAGCAGATCTAGAGAAGTGATTATTCCCCTTTATTTGGCTCTGGTGAGGCCACATCTGGGCTGTGTTTAGACTGGAAAGTTTTTCCGCAAAAGCACATGCTTTTGCGGAAAAACTTACCAGCTGTCTACGCTGGCCGTTTGAATTTCCACAAGAACACTGATGATCTCATGTAAGAAATCAGTGCTTCTTGCGGAAATAGTATGCTGCTCCCATTCAGGCGAAAGTCCTTTTGCACAAAAGCTTTTGTGCACAAGGGCCAGTGTAGACAGCTCAGATTTGTTTTGCGCAAAAAAGCCCCGATCGCGAAAGTGGCGATTGGGGCTCTTTTGCACAAAAGCGCGTCTAGATTGGCATAGACGCTTTTCCACAAAAAGTGGTTTTATGGAAAAGCGTCCGTGCCAATCTAGATGCTCTTTTCCACAAATGCTTTTAACAGAAAACTTTTACGTTATAAGCATTTGCAGAAAATCATGCCAGTCTAGATGTAGCCCTGGAGTATTGTGCTGAGTTCTGGACCCCCCTCCCCACTATAGAAAGGATGTGGACACATTGGAGAGGGTCCAGTGGAGGGCAACTGTCAGGGTGCAAGCCTCCTATCGTGCCTCAGTGCCCCCTAAATGTCCTCATCTAGCCCATCTCAGGGCAAGTTACAGTCTGTATGGGTTGCTCATCATTGGCATTCGTTGCAATGACTCTGCTTACCTAGTTGGCCTCCTAATCGGCCCGCAAACCAGAGTCTTTGTCTCCAGCCCCTAGCCAAGGGGAGTCTTGGCTGGCCTACTTCCAGCCTTTGCTGGCTCTCCCCAGCTTGTCTCCCTCCAAGGAGCTCCTGCTTCCTCTGCAGTTAGCCCTCCACTGGCTGTCCCCAAGCAAACTGTGCTTCTCCATTTATAGCTGTCAGCTGGGCTCTCACTCGCCCTAATGGTTTCAGCTGGCTTCTACAAGCCAATTGTGCTGCCCTAGATAGTTGCCAGCTGGGCTCTCCCTAGCCCAGACAGCTCCAGCTGGCCTCTTTGTTTCTAGCCCCGGCTCAGGGCCTGAGTCCTGGTCTTAAAGGGCCAGTGCAGGGCAGGCGCCCTGTCACAGCGACCAAAATGATTAGGGGGCTGGAGCACATGACCTATGAGGAGAGACTGAGGGATTTGATTTTGTTTAGTCTGCAGAAGAGAAGAGTGAGGGGGATTTTTTTTAGCAGCCTTTAACTTCCTGAAGGGAGGTTCCAAAGAGGATGGAGAAAGGCTGTTCGCAGTGTGACGGATGCAGAACAAGGAGCAATGGGCTCAAGTGACAGTGGGGGAGGTCTAGGTTGGATATTAGGAAAAACAATTTCACTAGGAGGGTGGTGAAGCACTGGAATGGGTTACCTAGGAAGGTGGTAGAATCTCCATCCCTAGAGGTTTTCAAGTCTCAGCTTTACAAAGCCCTGGCTGGGTTGATGTAGTTGGGATTGGTCCTGCTTTAGGCTGGGAGCTAGACTTGATGACCTCCAGAGGTCTCTTCCAGCTCTATGATTCTATGATACTTTGGGCTTAGAAGCACCTGATTTCTATTGCATAGGGAGGTACTACCAAATGGGGCTCTGAAAAACTCTGCTGGGATTTAACAACAACATATGCCTTTGTCTGGTTTAGTATAGGGATATAATAATGCAGTCGATTAACTGATTAACTGATAAGCAAAAGCTTATAGGTTAATGCTATAGACTACATGCATTTCCCCTCCCCTGTACCAGTACATTTTTTAGCAGGCTGGCTAGAAGCCCAGATCAGTTCTGGCTCATACCGGGTCCGGGACCTACCTTTGCTGTGGTTCTGAATTTAAAGTGTATTAGGAGCTGCCCGGGCAGGCAGCCTGGCTCAGTTCTGGTTCGTGCTGGGTCTGGGAATTCAGACCCCACTCCGAATAGGGGTTGCTGCCACCCCACACTGCTGCCTCTTTATCAGGGGCAGCAGCACAGGGTGACAAGCAGCTGGTCTGCAAGAGGAGCTGGTTTTTAAACTGGCTTCCCTCATGGACTAGCTCCCCCCTGGCACCCTGCGGTGCTGCCGGCCCCACCCCTGGGGACTATAGAATAATCAACTATCCGATAAGAATTCATCAGGTTACTCGACTATTCAATTAACCGATATTTAACATCCCTAGATTAGTAGGGCTTTCTTCTCTGAAAAATGTGAGTGAGACATAATCTTGAAATCACTCAGGATATCTGATTACTGTGTGTGGCCATTCAGGACTAGGCACACTAGGTTGTCTGTAACTTATTCTTAGTCCAGTGCCTTAAACACAAGACCATTTTTTCACTAGTACACTATTTATTTGTTGATATTCTAAAGTGATTTATTACAAAATAGTACGTCAAAGCTCTTGGCCATTGTCATTTTATAGGCTGTGCTGGTATCTCTTCTTATTAAGGGTTCCTAACGTGTCCCATTGTAAGACCCTACTTTTCAGTTGTTTATAACTTTATCAAAATTTTAACCATTTGAGCTGAAATTTTCTATACTATGATGCTCAATATTTATGGAAAAATTCAGCCAAAATGGGTCCATTATTTACGGGAACGAGGCTGGGATGTAATATGTTGTTTTACCCATGGTAGACAAATCCAATAAGCTTTTCTCTGAAAAGTTCTATTGCCTCTATGTTTTCTAGGTAGACCAGGTGTCCAGTTTTGGACCAGAACATCCATTTAAACAGGGATCCTGGTGGCTCCAGTCACTGCTGTTGAGTGAGCTGTTGATTGTCCGGTTGATGCCACCACACCACAGCTGCACAATTTATCAGGGATGGCATACGCCCTGCTAGCTTCTGTACCATGTGATTTCTAGTTGTTCCCAGCATGTGTAGCCACAGTGGCTGGTACCCTGCCTCCAAATCCTCTCCAGCTAGGCTGAGACAGGCTGACAACCTGAAAGCAGAGGGTGCGCCAGCCTCCTGAATTGTGTGGCTGCCAAGGCTCCCTCCTCCACCTCCCTTTCCCTCCCCAGAGGCCCTGCCAAGATTGTGATTCCAGGCACCATGTAGAGCATACATGGGTAAGAAGGGGTCAAGGCACAACAGTGTGTGGGGATGGGGCCAGAAATGTTCCACTGGATAGGGACTGACTTGAGCCTGAGGAAGGGAGAAGCTGCTTAGGACCAGTTGTGACTGCAGCCAGAGTTGGGGGTGAAGGGGAGATGGACAGGAAAAGGAGGCACAGAAAGAGAATGGAATTAGAAAGTTGGCAACCCTATTTGGAGCTAGTACTTGACATTTTGCCTTTGGGCCAGGATCTGCCATTTGCTTTGCCTATAAAAATACACCCACATTTGGCAAAGTTATAAGTGTCTGAAAAATTACAAAGTGCATGTGTTTAGTAGGCCTTCTTTAGATTTTTTTAGCAGCTAAATTACCAGTGAATCTGTCAGCACTGAGCATGCTCCATACTAGAGCTGAGCAAGCTTTTCCTGTGTTTTCAGCTCTAGTTGCCATGGTCTAGGTACTGAGACTGAGAGCAGGACAGCTGTCTGTTCTGTGCTCTCAGTGACCCAGATGGAGTATGGCACTGCAGAGGAGGAAGAAGCTAAATTGAATGCTGAGGAGACAAAAGCCAAACTAACATTAGGAAAAAGCAGCCTGGAGCAAGGACCCTAGAGGGCAGGGACTTTAGGGTGGAAGGCATCAAGGTTGGGGGAAGGAAACTGTCTGGGAACCTGGGTGAGAGAAAGACTGGAACTGGCTGAGCAAAGGAACTGGGACTGAGAACCAGTAAGGTGTGAGGAAGGAGGGGAGCTGAGAGGAAGATGAGAGGAAAAGGGAGAGGTGTATTCTTCTCATCTGACACAGATCTAACAAGGAGCTTATGATTCAGGAACTGGTCTGGTTCTGGAACTGATCCAAGAACTGATCAGGGAAGACTGAAAGAATCGGACTTGTTTAGTTTAGAAAGAGAAGACTGAGGGGGAACATGATAGCAGTTTTCAAGTATCTAAAAGGGTATTACAAGGAGGAGGAAGAAAAATTATTCTCCTTGGCCTCTGAGGATAGGACAAGAAGCAATGGGCTTAAACTGGAGCAAGGGAGGGTTAGGTTGAATTTTAGGAAAAAACTTCCTAACTGTCAGAGTGGTGAAACACTGGAATAAATTGTGGAATCTCCATAACTGGGGATATCTAAGAGCAGGATTATAGACATCTATTGGGGTGCTAAGTCCTGCCATGAGGGCAGGGGACTGGAGTTGATGACCTCTCAAGGTCCCTTCCAGTTCTAGTATTCTAGTATTCTATGATTCTATGTTTCTGATGCTGGTTGGGCAAAGAAACTGTGAAAGGAGTGGTGCAGGGAGGACACAGAAGTTAGAGAAGGAACCGAGATATTCAGATTAGGAGTGTAATTAAAGACTATGGTAATGCATCCACAAAAGGGGGAGAATAATTCTTGTGACTGAACTACTACTGTGCTAAGCACTGTACAAAACACATTCTTAGAGATAGCCTCTTAACCAGTGACATTATAAACAAAACAGGGAAGACAGACCAAATATGAGAGGAAAAACAAAGAGGCACAACATGCTGAAGTGACTTGCTGGTGCTCACGTAGTATGCCAGCAGCAGAGATGGGGAGACTGTCCAGGTGATGTGACTCCTAGTCTATTGTCTTTTTCATTGGCTTACTCACCTTTCCTAGTACCACCAATCATGTATTGTATCATCTCAATCAATGTTCCTTCTAAACTTTTTCATCCATGTGTGGATTTTTTCCATCCATGTGGAGAATAAAGTTTTCTATGTGCACTGAAGCAGGTGTCAACGTGCACCACCTGTAGAAACAAAAAACCTAACAGTGGTCACTCTCCTAATCAGCTAGATGGCATTTAAATCTCTCCTGAGTGGTGGCACAAGTGCACAGTTTACAGGGAAAATTGAACTCAATGTATGATTATCTACATTTTTAATAAAGGGAGCCCCAGTCATGCACTCCATTGTGTTGTACAAACACAGAACAAAAAGAACCCTTCCTCCAAACTCATATATACATAAAATCTCTAGCACTAATTGTTTAGCAGGTTCCACTGATCTGTGTCATTGGGAGTGATTAGTAGAAATCTAGGATGTCTTAATTTTGCCAGATCTGTGCTGTGAAAAACCTTTAGATTAGAGCCCTGACAAAAATAAAGTCTATCTGGGATGTCCCAAAGCTAGTGAAAATGTCAAACATTTCAGTAAAGATGTGATATTATCTGCTTTGTGGTCTAGAATAATATTTGCAACTTCTTAGTGTAGTAATCTTGTTAAACCATCAAATACCTATGGTTGCTCCCTTTTTTTTTTGTTACTGAGACTTTGTTTCTTAACTGCTATCAGTTCTAGAGTATTCCTGTAAAGCAAGTGTGGGAAACCTTTTTTTTTGGTTGAGGGCTGCTGACTCACTGACAGGGACCTCAACTAAGAAGGAGAAAGACACTCCCCCCCATTCCCCTCGCACACCAACGGGGCCTTAGGCTAGTAGATTCTGTGGGCCCTCTGCATTCTGGGGTAGGGCCCAAAATGAGGGATTCAGTATGTGGGAAGGGGCTGCTTGGAAGTAGGCTTAGAGTGTGGGGTCTGGGCGGGAGGGAGAGTGCAGGGGAGGAATGGGGATTGGTGGGCCTATGAGAGTGGCATGATACAGGAGCAGATGGGAGATAGGGTAGGGTGAGGTGGGAAGCACGTGGTAGGGTACAGGAGAGGGATGAGGTAGGAGGCACAGCAGGTCAGATCCAGCCCCAGCCTGCCTGAATCTGACCCATGAGGCTTGGAGCTCCTTCACCCCTTGCCCCCGCACAAGGGGGAGCCGGCACTGGCACTCCCGACCTGTGGGAAGGGGCTACAGGCAGGCCGGGGACCGGATCCGGCCTCTGGGCCTTAGATTCCCCACAGCTACTGTAAGGAGTGTTACTTAGAGGAGCAAGTTGGCAAGCTTCACCTATGTGATATTGTTCACCTCACTGCTTTCCACAGTGCTCATTGTAGTGTCATTAATGCTTTGGTTGCCCACTATCCTCATCATGGAAAGAAGGCTATAAGGGATTATAGTAGTAATGTGAGGTGAGTACTCTGGGGTTTGAGACTAGCCTCTGCTTAATGTTCTATGATCAGTCTTTAGCTCCAGTCATAGATGAGCTTATCTGACTGAAGGAAATGATCTCATTTGCAGAATGGCATTCTTTGCCAGGTTTAAGAGTCTGAATGACTTTATAAAGTTTGCTCTTTGTGTGTGATTTCTGGCTCCAGCACAATCACTGCTGTACTGTCTTGGTGCTCGTGGTTAAGTAGCCATCTGGATAGTGTGTCAGCATTAATGTTTTCACACCCTCTGTTTCCTGTTCTTGATGGTGAAGTCAAATTCTTGAATAGCTACAGTCCACCTGCATATCATTTCCTCATATTCTGTGACTGCAGTCTTTTCTGTCAGAATACTATGACTGGAGTACGATAATTTTGAAAACTGTAGCGTTTTTAAATCCAAGAGCTTTACCGTCATTTGATTTTTGAGGTAACAAGCTGCATGGGGGAGGCAGACCATGAAGGCACCACAGGATCCACATGTGATCTGACACTGATTGAGAAGGGTCTGGTGACCATGGAATTCTTATAGACTATCCTCATATTCATATTTCATGTATTCACAGGATCATTTGGATTTAGCCTACCTCCAGAGTAGTTTGTCAGGTCAGGGAATGATTAAACTGACTTCAGGTCTATGTTGTGGAAAGTCATAATGAGTAGTAGTTACTGCCAGCTCTTCTAAGCCCTTCTATGCTACTTTTAGATATAACAGATCTTGCATCTTGTCAGGGGATTAGACTAGATGACCTCTGCAGTTTCTTCTAACCTTATGATTGTATAATTCTATAAAAGGAACAAAGGGGAGTAGAGGAAAAAAGCACTCTGCCAGTGCCTACGAGCTCCTCTAATCTGACCTCTTCAAGATTTCTTCTATGTTTTATAAGCCCAAAGTCAGAGGCAAGAGCCAGGGAAAGCTTGAGTGTAGCTAGAAGAGAACACAGCAGAAGCTAAATCAGATGGGGAGGTAAAAATAAAGTTGGTATCAGCCACTGGGTCCAAAGAAATTAGCCAGATGGCCTAGCTCTTTGCTTTGGAACCAGACTGGCATCCTGAAGGATTTGTGCAATGTGGTGGCTGATCAGTGGGATGCTGAGCTGGCAGTAGCAAGACGGCTGTAACACAGGAATGGCTTTGCCTCTCTGCTTCTCCATGCTGAGTTATGAAATCACTTCTTATATTGAGTTGACCAGCTCAACCTTACAGGTAAGTTTCTAGTTCTGGAGTTGGTGCCTCAGCTGCACGGAAGCTGATTCTAAGACTGACTGAAACATAATTTTGCAAGACATCTGGGAAGAAATGCTTTCAGTTCTGGCATTTACAAGGCACCATCCTATCTATGTGAGAAATGTTCCTCACACCTCCACTGACTTCTCTCTGTTCAAATTATTACACAGAAGACAGCCTTGAGGAGCCTGGGAGAAGGATGCTGTCTACTTCTGACAACACTTGCTACCAGTGTGCAGGCCCACCGACACAGGGTGCAAAAGGTGCAGAGCCACCTCCCTCCTACATTCCTTGCCCAGAAGCCCACGGAGGCTGTTGGCTCCCCTGTCAGTGTGCTATAATATCTGCTGAGAATGTGAAGGTGGAGGCTTTGGGACAGTTGCCTTTCATACCTTGATTCAGACCCATAACAGCACATTACAATAATGAGCTGCATTAGAGGGAGTTTCGGCCCAGGGAAGGAGTACTACTTCTCCCTCCCAGGGCAAAACCCGAACTCCTGATACAGTGAGTAGGTCCTTAGCTGGTCTAATGAGAATGGGTCCTTTTGATTGTGATGTGAACAAATAAGCAAAAGAAAATTAAAGATGCCATTTAGGAGCAGACACTATCTTCTTCCAACACACCAGCCTTCTTATTTCCCCAGTTGCCCCAAAGGCAAAAGGGCTTCCTTAGGCATAAGTAGTGCTGTGGCCCACTTTCCTCACATTTCCACAGCTCTTCAAACTATAATTTAGCCTTAACTAGTCACATAACTATGAATGCTGATGATACCTATCAACTTATTACAAGAAGGACCAGCATAGTACATTCGAAAGTACCTCTTATTAAATTGAACTGGTTATCTCTCGTTTACCACAAATTACTTATAGCTGACATTTTTAAGTGGATAGGCTCTGATTTATTTGGAAAAAGAAGAACAATGGATAAAAGTATGTATCCTAGGAAGGGTATGATTATACAGAATAGAGACTGGGCCAATGCCCTTTAATATGTAGATAAGTTTTTCACTGACTTTAATGGGCATTGTATAAATTGCTATTCTACTAGTACCTCAGCTTCACTGTGTTACATTAGAACACAGAGGAAAAAGTCATGTATGTGAAATCTACAGTTTTGGGGAGACCCAGGACAGTTAGGTTTTGGGGTTACTTTAAGACAGAGATTACATTGTGATGAAATATGACATGATTTCATGTCATCGTGCAACTTCATTGCATGACAGCACAATCTCAAGACTATAAGACAATTCAGTGTTACTACAGGCCTAACCTAGTTCTCATTATCCTGTCCCTTACATAAAGCCAGTTCTAAATGTTGTCTCCCCTTTCAAGTCAGGCATCCAAAATTTTGCCAATTTTTTCCAGTTAAGCTACTGCTCCCCAGAGCACAGTGAATTCCTTGACCATCATATCTGTAACATACAGAAATAATGTTTGTCCCCCATTTCACCATAAAGATTATAGCAGAAAATATGAGGATGAAACAGCAACAAAACTTTGTAACATATTCGTGTGTGTTTCCTTTCTTGTTCTTTTCTATTTCCAGTTCCTTATCTCCCATGCTGTTTTCTTTTTCTCTCCAGTCCATCTACTCCTTCATTTCCATCTACTTTATTTCTCTATCTCCTCCTAACCTTTTTTTACCACTTTCCCTCCCTTTCTCATCTCCAATCTTCATCAGAGGCTTAAGTATCTCTGATTCACTAAGGCTATGTCTAGACTGTAGACTTCTTTCAAAATAAACTTTTCCAGAAGAGATCTTCCAAAAAAACTTCTTCTGAAAGAGAGCATCCACGCTGCCAAAGTGCATCAAAAAAGCGATCTACTTTTTTGAAAGATAGTGTCCAGACTGAATGCATGCTATTTTGCATATAAACTGTGATTACTATGGGCAGAGTGACCACCAGGGCACCTGTGCTTTTTCCTCTTTCCTCCTCTTCCCCATCCACATACACCTTTTTTTGAAAGAGCTCTTTTGGAAAAAATCTTCTTCATAGAAAGAGGTTTACCAATGTTGGAAAAACCCCTCTATTATTTTGATTTTCTTTCAAAAGAACACAATTGCAGTGTGGACATAATTGAAGTTTTTTCAGAAAAATGGCCATTTTTCCGATAAAAGCTCTGTAGTAAGACTGTTACATCATTTTCTTAAGTGTGTGTTTTTGTTAGCTATTGTCCATTAAAGTGCTGATAAGGCCCTGCCTTGTTTTGCTTATTATCACACACTGCATTGTTTTAGCTGAGCAAAGAGTAGTCTTTGCTTCTTTCATGTTCTACTGCTCTTTTGTTCACATTAGAGTATGCACCATATATTAATTATTATTATTATTGCTACTATTATTTTATTAATGCATCAACAATATAAATCTTCACAAAAATTGTATCTTTTCTATTTACATTTCTGAGTATGTCTAGACTACATGGCTCCGTTAATGGAGCCATGTAAAATAGTTTACTCGGCATAGTCAATGAAGCGGGGATTTAAATAATCCCCGCTTCATTACAATAAAAATGGCCACCGCGCTGTGCCGACGATCAGTTGATCCGGCACAGCATGGCAGTCTAGACATGGCACTGTCGACAAGAGAAGCCTTTGTTGATCGCCCCGGTTTGCCTCGTGAAACGAGGTTTACTAGAGCAGTCGACAAAGGCTTCTCTTGTTGACCATGACGCGTCTAGACTGTCATGCTGTGCTGGATCAGCTGATCATCGGCACAGCGCGGTGGCCATTTTTATTTTATTATTATTTAAATACCCGCTTCTTTGACTATGCCGAGTAAACTATTTTGCATGGCTCCATTGATGGAGCCATGTAGTCTACTCTAGACATACCCTCTGTGGATAGCTATTAGCTTGGACTTACCTTAGTGTGAATCTTTAAAATAGTACTGCTGAAGTTTTCACTTGCATCTCTGACTTCCTACTTGAAGACATGATGATATACAGGTTTATTGCATGGGATTAACAGAGATCTCTATACCTGTCTACAAGTAGACAGAGCTAATTTATGAGGAAATTTAGAATGCCTTTAAAGCATGTAGGTATGAAATTAAAGAATTATAGTGATATGCAGAATATTCACATTTGCAATGCATCTTAACCATTCTTTTATCCTAACACATTGCACACTTGTACATCTTTTCATTTGTGAGGGATTAACTACCAGGAGATATGAAATTGATAGTGGAAAAGAAGTGGCCCCAGGCAAAATTGGCATGTCATTGGATGTGTTGTAGTTTTACACCAGACTGATATTATATTGGATGTGTTGTAATTACACCAGACTGATATTATAACTGTACTCTTCTATCTCAGTAAGTCCTCCAATAGCTAACAGAGTTCCTGTTTTGTAATGGGAAAACTCATTATAACAAAAAGTAGTCTGCTCATAGTGCTGTGGGAACTTCTTGCTTTGTTTAGCAGTATTATAACAAAATAGATAGAAAACCTATCACTAGCTAAACAGGAAATAATGGAGGGGTAGTGCATGGCTCCAACTCATAATACTCGGGCTAAGCCAGTTAACCAATTGAGGACCACTTTACATCATTCCCTACTGCACAACATAGATGTTGCTTGTTTATATAGTTCTTGCAGAGGATCAAGGTCCTTTTCACACTCCAAGAAAAAAACTAGTTTTAGTTTAGGCCTCAAAATGTATGAGGGAGAAATTTGTACACTCATATTGTACATTACTTGCAACTTGTGGCTGTCAGAAACAAGTAAATAAACAATAAAATGACAATAGTATTCTGTACTCTCTGTGCCCTTGTTTGGATCCGTGTTGCAATTACAGAATACTACCAACCCCTCTGAAATACCCCAAGTATTTGGGTGACTTATGCAGTCGTATGCCTAGGGATAGACATGGGGGGGCATTGTATCTATGAGAGGTGGATCCAGAAAGGAAGAGCTGCAACAGGACACATTACCTCCTGTGAAATTTACTACTGCTGCTGAATGCAATAGTAAGGCTATGTTTACACTGGGAAGGTTTGGCAACAAAAGTGCTCTCAACATGCAAAAGTCAGAAAAAGTGAAAACCAGTCAAACCAGTTTTCCTGACTTCCATTGTTGATATTTCATAGCCACATTGCTAGCACAGATAATAGCAAAGCAGTGTGGGTAAGCATCCCATAGTTCAGCATTGTGGGAAGGCAGAGCTGATCCCTGTGCTTCTTGGAATTCTTTCATAGCACTGTGTGCTAAGGAATGTCAAAGCAGCACAGCAGTATTTCCAGTCCTCCTCCTCCAGCAGAAGTCTGCCTGTTGCTGTATTCCTAGAGCAGGGCAGAACAGAAGCATTCCAATGATTTGGAGCACCTCACCCAGCTGTCAGATACTTCCTGGAGCTTTGAAAGGGCAGGGATGCATGCCTGCAGAGCAGGAAAGATAACAAAACACTGAGCACAGCCACCAGGATAGGTATTGTGTGATACTTGCGGAAGCCACTTCTCTCAACAAAAAAACCAGCAGAGTCCACACTGGCTGTTTGTCAACAATAAAGGGAGGGGAAACGAAAAAAGTCTTTTACAGAAGTACAAGATTTTCATCACCAAAACAGTCTTTTCCCCAACAAAAGTGACACTATAGTGTAAACACTCTCACTGTTTTGTCACCAAAAAGCAGTTTTTGGCAAAAAATACATGCCAGTGTAGATAAGGCCTAACTTTTCTATATCTAGCTCACCATCAAAAGCATGACTTGTAAAAAGATGTACCCAGGAAGACATTGCCAGGAAGCAAAACAGAGGTGTTGGCTCTCCATGCTGCTATCTCAAGGCTAGCATGGAAATCTAGAGATCTCAGGATATCCATGAAATTTAAGGCCTTCTAGATCTTCCTGGCCACAAATTCCTAGAGTATACAGTGCCTCATATCTTGCAAGGTTCATCACATGCTGTTTCAAAGTAATTTTCCCCACTGCTGTTTTTTTTCCTTTGTCACTCACTCATAAGACTACATTTTAATGAGTTAATAAGAATAGGCCTTTCAAGAAGGACCTGAATAGGAATAAATTCACGTCTATGTGTGTGTTTGTGTGTGTTTGTATGCATGTGTGTGTGTGTGTGTGTGTGTGAGAAAGAAAGAAGAGGCTGCTTTTCTTCTTTTTTTCTATTTCTCTTGATTATTGGAAAAGCAGCATGATCAAGATAGAAATATAATTTGACTATTTTTAAAAGCTAGCATTTTAGATCATGTTAAATGGTAATGCTATTCAAAATTATTTGCAAGCAAAATACATTCATGCTTTCTGTTTTAAATAAAGTTAAAAGGGCAAAGAAGCACAGTGTTGAAGGAATCCTAGAGTCTTGTTACATTTCTTTTAGGTCAGATACCATTTGATATAAAAGAGTAGTTGTTTATGGCACAATTGTCAACTTACATTAAATTATAACTTTTGAGATACTAACTTGAAAACTTTAAGCATATGATATTATGCATTACATCTTCTGCCCATTAAGGAATCCTAAAGTGAGGTAACCAAAGCCAGAAAATACTGGTTTAGATTTCAAGCCACAATAAGTGTGAATATACCCTCAATTTAATAAAATGTATAATGCAACTTCCTGAGGCTTAAATTTCTTACAATTGCTCTTGGAATGAGCACTTGTTTTCCCATTATTGGCCACTTTAATCTACTTATGCACTAGTTGTCCCATTTAAAGATCACTTTATAGTATTGGGTGATCTGCATCTGAGGTATGTGTTCCACTACTGCCTGATGCAACAACACAACAGTTTACATATTTCTGAACTTGATCTGAAAACTGATTTAAAAATCTATAAAGACAATCAAATTTCCTTGAAAATATATACACACAAGTCTGCTCTGAGGTGGCTAAAATGAAGTAAATTTAGTTTTAGGAGACAGGAAGAAAGCCAAGACTGGGAAGTAAAGATCCAGAAGTAAATGGGCCCTAGCAATGACCAAGTTCGAAAACCATCCCTCCCCAGAGAAAATTAGAAGAGGGCAAGGAAGACAAGCATTGGAAAAGTAGAATGTTTGTGCTTTTTCTTTCCAGCAGACTGCATTAAATATTCAGCAAAAAGGGAGATCAGCTTACATTACTCTTCTTGTTTCTCATGTATCGGCTGACAGGTGCTGTAAACATACATAGACAAACATGGTCCTAAGCTTGCAATGCTCCAGTAACTGAGGGCATAAATACTTTTATTTCCCATTGCAATTACATTAGATTTTTGCAGGCATAATACATTCAGCTATAGGATACACTGGCTCATACAAGAGAGAAACAATCTGTTTTTATCTTGCTGTACTTTAAAAACACTTTAAAGATCTGCAATGCAGTGGGAGGTGTATGTTATTGTTACTTTCAAAAACAGAGTTGTGGGTTTTTGGTTTTTTTTAGGATTGACTGGAAGGGAATTTAAATTCTTCAAGTTCCCACATAAACATTTGAATATGAATTGTAACACAAAATAATAAGGCTGTTATGTATAGATCCCAAACTCATCTTCTCGTTTTCACAGGATGAAGAAATGCACATGCCAGTGTGAAACAGTTGACCTTGGCTAAGAGATGGGAACTCGTATTTAAAACATTCACTCATTCATGTTTAAGAGATGTCATGGTAAATAAATTATGACTGTTTACACATAGTCCTAAGTGTCTTCTTTTTCCACACTATAGGCAGCTATTTGGCTGAGATGGTATCATTCAGTGATCTAATCACACTCTACCTTTTTTCTCACTTGAATTGTACTTTTGGCTGTCACTTGCTCTTTTGAACAAAGGTTTACATTATTAGAAGACATCATAATAGCCTATCTCCTTTTCCTAAATTGATATTCAAATCAATAAAGATAAGGGCAATTTTGTCTTTGTTCCTAGCAAAATGTACCATCTGCATGTGGCTTATGATATTCAGCTGCAAACAAAATTCAAGCATAAGGAAGTCGTTAATACTACCCTTAAGTTAAACTGCAATTCTAAGTATTTTATAAGCTTTGTAACAGTCAAAGCCAGTAAAATCGACCCTGTATATTTTTATTTCATCTCTGTTGGATGATATGATATTTAATAATTGGTTCTGGCACCTCGTTGCAAATTATTATAACTTTGAGATTCAACAGTTTTAATGAACATATGGGCAGCACAGCCTCAGAACATATATATGATACAGTCTATCAAGGGGACCTTCTGTCTTGTTTTGCTGAGCTTTAAGGGGTCAGGTAAATTTTGTTGTGTAGACTTGTGCTAAGATTCTTCAGGTTTTGTATTTATGGAATTAAAAAAAAGTAGTGAATTAGATTTCTTCTCTGTTGAAACTCTATTTGGATGCAAGGTTCCTACTGCTGAACAATTGTATTTACTGTTATTGACATGTGCGCTATTCTGTCAGGATTCAAAACAGTATTTAAAAAACAGCATCTGGAATGAATAGGAAAGACATTCTTCAATCCTAAATGTATGACTTTTGTATCACATGGTACCATATTGTATCAGTGTTTGTTTCAGTTAACACTACATGAAAGTTGCTAAAAGCAGAAGACCTCATCAGATTAATGAAAATGAGCACACTTAAAACAGCTCATTAATACCGTACATGGCACAAACCTGATCATAAAAAGAAGATGACTGCCCAAGGAATCTGATATGTTGCATATTAGTCATGTACCCATAGGAACAATATACACTCTTCAGCACCACCATCTCAGTTGGTTATTTTGTGCTTTCTATCCATAGCCATCCTATAATCCCTGATTTTTCATCTGTTTTAGGCCATATCAATTGCTATCTTATCTATATCTTGACTGATATAGACAATATTGGAACCAAAATAGGCCTTTCCTCTGTACCCAAATCTCCCATTGATTCACCAGGAGATAAAGATATGTAAGGAATTTAGAATCAAGTCCATTATATAAATTAATAGTATATGCAAATAACTGAATAGAAAACTGTACAAAAAATAAAGGAAAAGAGAATGTTGCTATGCGTGAGTATTTGGGATGCGAGGATAGTTCAGTTTGTCCTGATTTTGTTACATTACCAGTCAATGCACCCCACCCTTCTCTCTTCCTCTTCCAAGCAGCTTGAAAATAATCACTTTGGGGCTAAAGCAATGTTTGCACAAGTTTTTCAAGGGCTGCTTTTTATTATGCAAGGCTGCATTTTTGAAAAACAAAAACAAACAAAAATATCCCACCCATCTTTCCTACCAAATTCTATTTCTTTTTGTTGTGTATGAAATGCTTATTGGAATTTGTAAATGCCTCAGGTTTCTTTGTCTGTATCTTGCCTTTTATTCACCCAGCTTCATCTCATGTTCAGAGCTAAGGTTGGTAAACTTTACTGTTAGGATGGTAATTTGTGAAAATAAATGCAAAAAATCCTTCTAATGACTGTGAACAGCAATTTGAAATCATACAAACACCCTGATTTGGAAGTATAAAAGGTATATAAACATTTAATATTTTTGGGACTGTAATGTTTGTATATTATGCAGGAAAGCTCTTATTAGAATGTCTTTGAGACATTTTTCAATCACTTGCCTAGCATAATTTGAACCAGTAGGTGGAGTGCTTGCTAATAATAATTGAATGTACAGAACTTGCTCTTAATATAAGTGCAAGATACTTTTCTTATTTTAAACTGCTAAAATCAAATTTGTACTCAGCTCCTTCTATTGGTATAATTAGTTGGCAATAATATTACAAGGGCAGAGTTGATTGTATGCAATCCTGTAGTTGCATTTTAGAAAACAGAGGCAAGCAAGGCTCTGGACGTTAGAACATAGTAAAAACCTCAAAGGGAAATTTTGAAAAATATTTTTTTAGAATTTGAAAAATGTAAATTTTGATCGCCTCTCCCTCCCTAAAGTTTGGTTTTGTTACTATGTGAATTTCACCCTTTGCAAGGGATTCACATAAGAATCTATGAAGTACTTGGGCCCCTCTTCAGTTTCACAGGTTAAATTCTCTGTTGACTTAATACCATTGAACTCTAAAGAGTTGAACCATTAGAGGCTCTGGCCATTTATTAAGACAGTAGGACCCAGCGTTGCAAATACTTACTACTGAATGCAGCACATACTACTTTATGTAGTCCCACTAAAATCAGCATGAGTTTGCACAAAAGGCAGCACTCTGCTTGGTCCTGATTTTTTAAAGGAACAGAACATTTAATGTGACATGGAAACTTACACAGGTTCTCAGGGGTGTTTCAGCCCTAGTGCATCCATCAGAGTCCACTGCTTTTTAAATATAACACTGCAAGTAAAGCTATGAAAATGGAGTTTAATCTTTATCATGAATGCTATTTTTTCAGTGAACATTTTAAAATGTATTTCTAAGGTACAACACTACACACTCGGATGATGATGTCAAATGCATTTCAAAGCTATAACCATATTTTCACTGACTACATCAATATAGCTGTATCCACATTGCACCTAATGATGCTAATGCAAAAGTTAAATCTGAAAGGAGGGAAAAAAATTCCAGACCAAAATATAGGACCAGTAATAATATTTAGAAACAAGAATAAATATGTGAAATTGGAATGGAGAAGCAACATCTCTCTCTTGGTTAAATCTATGAACGGAAAGAGGCAGAATGATACTGGTGATCCACTTTGTCAACTTCTCTTTTCTTGTCTTTATTCCTGTTTTAGGAAAGCAGACGTAATCCCATTTATGTCAATGGAAATTTTGGACTCAGAACAGTGTATAGGTCTAAATGCTAAATTATCCCTCCTGTGTCACTGGTTCATGAATTTCCTTGTCCACAGTGGCCAGGACAGGGAATCCAGAGAGGCTATAGTAGCACATGCCATGCCTCAGTTCCTGACCTTCCTTCCATTCTTCTCCACACCAACCCCATTGCACTGACCACTCTGATTCTACCTGCTTTCATAGTGGAAACTCACTGTGACAATGGAGCTGGAGGTAGGACTTACCCCACAAATCTCAAGTCTGTAATGGTGCTGCTGCAGGCACTTGTAAAGAGCCCCAGTGCTCTCACTGGGGCTCCATGTGGCAAAGTGAGTTGCTCACACAATTCACTTTGCAAGATTGCGGGCTAAGCAGTTAAAGATAGAGTGATTTGAGTGGGAGTTTTATTTTATTACGGCAACATAAAAGTTAATTTAATACTTCACTAATGTTTATATTTTAGTTCCTCGTGTAACTATTTGAATTTCTTTTTTCACATTTTTGCACATCACAGAGCCATCTTTAAGAACAGTCCTATGTATATATACACTACTACAACAATAAAGATCTTAGCATGTAAACAATGTCATTTCTTTGATCTATGAATTTCTAAGAAAAGACTAGGTATATACATGCAAATTTGGATATTTATTTTAATGTTTGTTATCGAGACAGAAAATGATGTGATAAACTCAGAATATTCAAGATTTATAATATAATACTTGGAAATACTTTCAGTGCAACTTGGTGTGACTCCTGACCTTTTAAGCTATGTGTGATCTTGCTGTCCAGAAGCATAGTAGCTGATGTATTCTGCCTTTTGGCTATGACAAAATCTCATTTAGAGAAAGTTATATGCAATATGGAAAAAACAATGCAAAATAATAAGTCCTTTCTTTAAAAAATTCAGGTTTGTGCTTTGGGAGGAACCAGGTATTTTTATATTAACTTGCCAATGTACATATCAAAGACTATCATAATAGAATGCTGAACTCATATTGGATCACACTGACTTACAACTATAGCTGGTGTTCATACATCATTATGGGACCTCAAGAGGTGGAATCAGACCCACAGCTCCAAACCTGACCCTTTCCCCAACCTGTGTAATTTGCTAGGAACTACATGAGAACAAGGGTGTTTGGAATCCTAGTCTCCCATGCCGCTGAGAAAGCTGATAGAGAGAAGGACTGGATGATCCACATAGCCATGAATCTGACCCATGTCTGCCCATGCCCCACTTAGCACTGTGTGTGGCTGTCCTTTGAGCTCCCACAATGCTGGGTTCCATAGTCCATGAGAAGTGCTGGAGATACTATGTCAGCTTTTGGTCTCCTGGGCAGCAGAATCATATGCCAAAACCCTTTTCATCAGTGGTGGAATGGGTACGATTTGGGATTTAAAGAAGAATTTTTGAAACTGCTTATTTTTTCAAAGAGTTTAAGTGAAGGGGGGTTACAACTTCAAATTGGATCATGAATCAGTATGTACTCAAATCACATTTACTATTAACAGAAGGTGCTATGTGAGCAAATCTGGGAACAAATTGTTAAATACTAAAAGTAATAAAGTAATACATGTAATAAATTCCTATGTATAATATTTAGTTTTGTGTTAGCTCTCCAGTGCCATGTCAGCTTTTGATTTTATCTTGATCCAAAAGCAATGAACAGATACATCTTGGAAGTCTCTGTGGCTTTTCCTTCTTCCCCGCCCTCCTACCCCCACCCTCACTTATTTATCACTTCCTATTCTGTGAGTGTCACTGCTTATGTATACACTTAGCATATTTTTATTCCTCTCATTTGAAAAAAAATATTTTGAGTTCACTTGCTTTTTTGTCAGTTGTCATTCATTTTACCTTGTTTTGCTTGCTTCAGTATGTTACTTCCCCTTATATTGTGAACTATGTCATCTGTGCCAATGTGCATCCTTTGATAGTAAGTATACAGTAGACTTTACTGAGAAATAGAAAGGAGAAGTGTTAGCCACTGCTCTCACCAAGATTATATTCTCTCTTAATAGAAGCTGTTGATAGATCCTGTGAGGCTACAACACTTGGGGTGTTGACTTGCAGAATGAAATCCTCTACACACAAGCACAGCAAAATATTTTGGTGAAAAGTAATTATCAGAAATAGTGACACTAGTAAATTAGTTAACTACATTTCAGCATGAAGCTTGAGTTACCCCTGCCCGTTCTTGTTCCAGTCCCATCTAAAATCAGCAGTTCGGCTTAATGATGTCACAACATTTGCCAGGCTGTGGGCACTGAAGAGAAGACGTGAAAATGCTCCCACTGAATCAGATCCCCTCCTCTCACTAAGCACAGTTAAACAGCCCATCTGTCTCACTCGCTTTGGAACTGTTAGCTTTCAAACATCATTCTATTATTACCACTGCAGTTCTAAAGAACTGTCTTCGATTTTAGACTATGCATTTGCAATCAAGTTTTTTGAATTCTCTGTACATCGTTAATGCAAATCTTAAAGCCTGATACTGAAATAGTACTAGTCAGCTCTTCCCAGTAGGATCAACTACTGCAGATCACCATTCATTTACCCAAGGGTAACCTTTTGTAAAATACAGATATCCTACTTAAAAAAAAATCACAACAAAAGAATCCAACCCCTCCCCAATCTCTAATATTTTTCAAAGTGTGAATTGAAGAGGACTGAGAGACAGATGGGTCTGGATGATCAGGTTACCTGTTATAGCGGCACATCTGCCAGGGCAGTCAATCACTGTGATGTCTCTGACAGGTCGATGGAGCCTGAGTTGGGAAGGCTAATGCTGAAAGAAGAACGGCTGAAGAAGGACTATCCTTCTGCCTGTCTCTTGGGTTTGACTAGTCTGAAAGCTGTACTTGAATTTGCCCTGGTTAGAAATATGTCTGTCTGTAGCACACAGACATGAAGAAGAAGACTTCAGTCACAATAAAAAAGGGCTAGTGTATTCAGCACATTTTATCGTGAAATAGCTCCAGTCTTGATTTTATTTTGTTTCAGGAGACAAGAAATAAATGATTAAAATGTCTTTTTGGCAAAATCTTCTCACAACAAAAAAGGGGAATAAATATGAATCATTGGAATAAAATGAAAGGTTAAGAATGTCAAGTAAAAAAACCAAATAAACTGAGTCAGTGGAATAGTTTATTTTTCTGGATTCATGATTACATTAATTTGCATTAACCATGTTGCCTTTCTTCTGCTTTTTCCAGCATATTTATTTTCTGAGCTGCTGCTCTGTAAGTGAAGGTTAATTGTCCTGTAAATAGTTTACACTAAGAAGTTCTGAGCACTAGAAAGTACCGAGCAATAGGAAGGTTTTTCACAGTTACAGTCAACTTCCAGATCTTACTAACATTTTGCACAAATGTGTTACAATAAGTACAGTGCTAATTGCACTGCTATTTTAATTCATCTTGCACCAGTGTGGATTTACTTGTGGGGCAACAGTCTCAAAAATAGCTTGACTCCTCCCCAACCACTAATTAATCAGATGCTAAAATTGCCTAACTGTAGGACCAAGGAAAGTGCCCTCGTACACAGCTAAAAAGCTTACCAGACACAAAAGGCTCCTGGCTTTTAAAGACATTTCATTTCCCTTTTTTAATGTAATACATCATCAGAAGCTTTTAGACCAAGAAAAAAAAACTTAGAGCAATATTACATTCAAGGACATGATATGACATATCTTCCTGGATTAAAAACTAAAAGCAAGAACAAAAAATATGCATTATGATGCCACTATACATCTATAATGAGGAACTACTGCTAGAAAAAAGGCCAAATGTTAATAACAGTGAAATACTGTTAGAGGAGACATTTTTCCAAAATGTAAAAATGAGGAGTATTTGTGAAATAGCTATTAAATAGATATTTTGTGTCTCATTATATGCAAGAATTTCTGTGCTAGCCTCTACATTTTTAATAAGCAATACTTACTGTATTCAAAGTATTATTATGTTGTCCATTTATTTGCATTTCCTTCCCCACAGAGTGATCTTATATTTAGCAGCAGATGGTTTGGCTATCAGAACAGAATATGAGTTAATTATTTGGGTTCAGAATACCAACAGAATAAATTCATACAACATTCAATGGTATGGTAAGGATTAGACAGCTATTTGCCTTTTTGTAAGCAATATATTTGGCACCTGACAGTTATCCAAATATGAACTATATCTCCTACAAGAACAAAGGATTGTAAACCAGTAAGTACAATCATACATACTGAAGCAGAGGGGAAGGATGGTTTTTTTGCTTATGGCACTGGAATAGGACAAACAAGATGTATATTGTTCTTAGCTCTTTGACAATCTGCAAAGGGCCTGATTTAAATCCCAGTGAAGTCAGTGAGAACTTACAGCTGACTTCCTTAGACTTTGAAATAGGCCCTGATCCTACAAACACTTAACATGTGTATAACTTTGCTTATTGACATTTTCCACACTTGAATTAAATTGGTCCAATGACACACTCTTGTGAATAAATATATTCATACATATTAGTTGACCTAGGCCATTTCTCCCACCTGTAAAATAGAAATAAGACTTCATGGAGGTGTTGTGAGGATAAACAGGTGCTCAGATATCACGCTGTTGGCACCATGGAAAATGCTATAAACAAAAATAAAGGTTGATACTTTGAATGAAGTGGAATTCTAATATTCTATTAGTATGAGTTTTGCAGGGGTGAGGAAATCTCAGGCTCAGGAGGCTGGATGCAGCCCCGGGCTTGCCTGGATCCGGCCCCTGAGACTTTTAGCTTCTCCACCCCCTAGCACTGGGGAGCCTGTGCTGGCACTCCAGCCTCCCCACTGTAGGACTGAAGCCTGGGCCTCCCTAGACTTTAGTGTGTAATGGGAGTGTGAGGAGTGTCTTTCTTCCTCTCAGTCAGGTTTAAGAGAGATACTTTGACATTTAGCTCAGTGCAGGACGATTAGGTCAGAAAGACCACAGGTGACACACCAGCTCACCTTTAACCTGAAGAGCTTTGTGCAAGCTTGATTGTTTGTCTCTCTTACCAACAGAAGATGGTCCAGTAAAAGATATTATCTCACTCACCTTGTCCCTCTAATATATGGGACTGACTACTTGGCTGCACCACCCTTGCATATCACAGCTGAGAGTTATTTTGTGTTCAAATACTGGTAAAGTGCTTGCAAGGAAAACAGTATGTTCCTTCTTTTCCCAAAGTTTGTTATCAGATTAGACTCATTATCTCCAATGATTTGTAATGGTTAATGTATTTGTCTTTGTATTTTATGGAATGAAGCCGAGCTATGCTAGTTACTGCTAATGAGTTAACATATATTACCTGAGCTTTTACCTATGTTTAGAATATCTGTGGTAACAACAGGCAAATGTTGATTTGTAATGGCTTTAGCAGTATGCTCTAGTGGAGTAGCTTGAGTACCCAGCACTGACAGAATGGAAACCAAAATGAATTTCAGAGCAGTCATTAGATTGCAAATCTAGGTTTCTGCATTGATTTCACAGTCCTTCCTACTGGTTGATTTGTGAATTAGCAGCGCTATTGATTCTAGACCAGCCTTCCTCCTCCTCTAACGCTCAGTCACTTTTAGATGGCCAGTAGTGAAAATTCAAAATGGCAAAAAAAAGTATTTTAAAATACCAAATATCAAGCGCTGCTACAATATCTTCAGCTGCTGAAAATAAAATATTGAGCTACTCAGAAATGCTTTCACAGCAGCTGAAGGCTAAGGCAAAGTCTAATTCATTTGTTCTGTCATTTGTACAGTGCATATAAAGCCTTAATAAACGAATGTATCCTGAGATCAGTATTAAAGACAGAAATGCCTGTCTATTGTCTCCTCACTATTATATATATAATATACAAATATTGGTTTATATGTTTATCCTTTGTGAAAGCTGTGGAGAAAGAGATACTGGAATACAATGATGTGTAATAAGAGAACATAAATTTTATTTAAATTGCTAGAAAATATATTTACAAATATGGTAACATCCATCAGCCTATGACCTGTAGCTATGAATGCTAGAATATTTTGTCAGAACTCATAAGATAAGATGGTAATACTGATGCATATGTTAAAATGAGATCTTGTCTGTCTTGATTTGGCATGTTTCTGGAACTTGATTATAGCAGAAAAGAAATAATTCCCAATAGTGATAAAAAATTGCATCCTTTTAAAGAAACTGGAAAGACTATTGCAACGATTAATAATTTCCCTTTATAACTATTCTTTTATCAGCCAGCACCAATTTTTTAAATGATATTTTCCAGCAAATACATTTGAGAGTAAATAAAATACACCTAGACATTAGCTTAGATTCATTTCGTTCCATGAATTAAGACTTCTCATGCAGTAAAAATATGTTCTACACAAATAACAATTAGTATTTATTTTTATTGGGAAGACGGTTAAATATTTCTGCATGCTTGATTAACTGTCTACTTTAAATTTAGTGATTTCCCTTATCAAAAAACAGTGCATTGTTTCAAAGCCAGAACAAATGACATTGCTTTCTATTTAAATCACCGCCTTTGCTGCCATTAGTACAATAGTTACATGGGAAGAACTGATCATGTTCTCTGTGATGTTAAATGTAGACAGCAAAAAGCACCAACTTGATACTGTGCTGGTATGCTGCAACTGAGCTATTTTTAATATTTCCTTGTAACTGATTTGTAAGTGAATTGTGCTTAGGCAGTGTCAGAACTTTCCTGTCAGCTACTTTAACAGCAAAGAGATAGCTCAATGAATAATTCATTGAAAGCAATTTTCTCCTAGTCACTGAGTCATCAATCATAGTTGCCTAAAGAGCCTTGAATTGGCCAGCAGAGCTCTATTCACAGGTAGTGTGATTTAGGGAATAGGAGCCACATTCATACTGACAGGTCAGGTAGCAATAAGTAAGGGAAGGTGTCTCCTTTCCAGCCTGCTAATGAGTCCCAAAACTGCATACTATTTTCAATTCCCCCCTTTTTGTTTTTTGTTGTTTTTTTCCCCCTTTTTCAAAATATCACTCAGAATTGTAGCCATAGGGTAGTTTTGCCAAACAAAGGTGCAGTTGGATGAAAAACCAGTGTAAATATTTGCACATTTTTTCTGGCAGAAATCCTACTCTGAAAAGAACCTCTTCAAAAGGGAAAAGTGATTTGATACATGATTGCATGCATTTACCCATGTAATTGAAATAATGAGAGATGATTGCTTTGAGCTAATAGTCATAAGTTACTGGTCTTTTTGTTTAATCCAACCATCAGCTGTCAAGAGCCTCACAGGAGCATTGGGAAGATGCACCAAGGATATCATTTGCATCACCTCAGACTGTAATTTTGTTGTTTTTTTCAGAGCTGATACAAGCGTCAGATTCTATACAAATCTCCCTGGTGCATAAGCGCTCCAGTGTTGTTTTGATAGGAGCAAAGAGAAAAGGAGCACGTATATGCCTGCTCCTAGTAGCTTAAATGCTCTCAGGATCACAAATAAAATAAAAGCAGTTTTTGGCAGACTTCTTACAATTGTTAAAAACTAATTTTGCATCACAGTCAAGGTAGGTCTTTGTGCTTGAGAAAGTCTCATTTGAGCACAATTTTCAAATATATACATCTTATATCATTGTGCTTATTGTTCCAGATGACAGATACCTTTGTGGTGTATTATACATCACCCATTAATTCCCTAAGCACTACCTATTGTATTAATACCAGCTGTCTATGACAATTCAACCAGCACAAGAAAACAGGCAAAAACAATGGTGCAGTGATGAGTCATAATTTTCATAGTCTTGCTTAATAAGGAGGTGTGAAAAATGTTTTCTAAATATTGTAGCTCTGCTGTTGTCTATATGTGATTATAATGTTTATGCAAGCAACACAAAACAATGTGTACACAATCAACATCTGGCTACCAAGATTCTTCTATACAAAGATTCAAAGAAGATTTATTGAATATTTCTCACAATTGGACAGATTCTGATATCCTTACTCAGGTTGAGTAGCTACCTTACTCCATCAGTGGTTTTACTGATTCCATATTTCTACTTAACATGACTAAGAGTATCAGAATACGGCCCAAAATAAGACAATTTAAAGAACACTTTAATCCATTTGGAACAACTTAAGTTAAAATTTGAAAAACTTGATTTATGGCAACCAAGAAGGAGATTTGAATTTGCTACCATAATATGTATTTTGCCATTTTTCATCTTCCTTTTCAATATTGCCTGCCCTTTGTATGTGGGTGAGATGTTAAGTTACCCCACAGGAGTGCACTGCCTATTAATGAGTGTAATTAATGATAGCAATATGCTCTTATGCAAGTAAATTGGTCAGTGCTTGTTGCATGGGGAATCTCTCACCAACGGTACCAGACACTGCAATCTCTAAAACAATCAATTGCTATTAAAATGATATATTATGGGCTGCAAATAGCTACAACTAGATGCAACACTTGCTGCCAAGAGCTCGTCTTTGGACTAGTAACGGGACTGCTTGACGTTAATGGACTATTTGCAGCAATATGCCCAATGCTCATTAATGCTTTTGAACTATACTTCATCCTATGTGGTTTATAAAATAAAGAGCTGGTCATAGCAACAACTGAGGTGGCATGATAGTGTCCCAGTCCAGAAAAGCTTTTAAGCATCTGGTTAATTTAAGAATGTGATTAACTGAGTGAATCACTTGCTTGTTCAGATGGTTAAAGCTGAACACATTTGAGTGCTTTGTTAATTTCTGGTATAGATACTTAGGATGAGATCCTGGCCCTATTAAGCCCAATGGCAAAACTTCCATTGATTTCAATGGGACCAACATTTCAACTTTGAATTCTAAATTAATTGCGCTGGCAATGATTTTCTTACACAAATACAAAAAATATTCTGACAAGTGGCTAAGAAGGAAAGGTAAAGGTTTTTTTTCCTGTTAATATTATATGTGCATCTCATTGATTCTTTTCTTTTTCAGTTCTTGAATAGGTTGATCTCACAACATTGTGCTTATTGTGAACAGTAATTGGAATACAGAAGTGCATGATTATCTATATTTATTATATTATAGATTTATTATATTAGTATATTCATGTTATATGCTGCGTATTTAATATATATGATAATAACATATCTCTTGTTACCCTTATGTAACTATTTCTTCATCACATAAAGTTCAACCAGACTTTGAGCTTTACTCATGATCAACTGATATGAAATAGGAAGACAACAATGAAGTTAGAAGGTATTTTTGTGGTTCTTTTAATATTCAGCAGTTGGTATTTTGTGCATTATTTAATTGTGCGTATGTCCCAAATCAAGACTGCAAAACTTCAGCCTGAATGTATAGCTCAACCAGGAGTCCTCTAATTATATATCTAGGAAGACTTTTAAATAGCCTGAATTTTTCAAGGATGATTTGGCTCAATGCAGGCTTAAAGGAAAAGAACCTGTATTTTTATCTTTTAAATGTTAAAGTGGCAAATGTCACTCTTTAGTAAAATCTATGCTTAGTAATACTCCTCTGGGGCTACTCAGAGTTGAAAGTCAATGATAACCCGTTAAAACCATTCTTTTGACTGAAAGACAAGATTAGAAAGCAATGTTGAAACTGTCAGTCAGTAAAGCAGTAGACTTTACATTGCATGATAGCATCTCTCCCCAAAGTGAAAAGTCTCACTTTTATGCTGAGCTCAGAAAGAGCCAAGAGATGCTGTAGAGCTAAACAAATCAAGAAGAGACACTATAATAAACACCCCCCATAACAAAACAAAAACAAATTACCATCCAAGTCCAATAAAAGAGAAGAACTCTAGAATGAAATATAAGAATAGACTCACCAAAATAGATGAATGGCCTATTTTGTCTATCATCATGGTTTCCAAAAGCAGTTATAGCCAGATGCTTCAGAAGAATGCAGAATTCCTCCATGTGATCCCATAATGCACCTTATTTTATAATCTACCATAGGGTAATATTTCTTTTTGACACAACAGAAAAAATATCTCTAGGGTAATTCAACCAAAGGGACAAATCTGAGTCAAGATCATGTTGATCCATTAACATGAGGCTTGGTAGCTCTTATAATATTTATTCTAGCTAGTATAACTGTCAGTCTATTTATTTTTGTCAATAATAATGCAAAAATGGCAGAAATGTTTGAAAAACATTCTATTCTATAATTGGGAAATGGCCAGATTATATAGCCCTATTTGCAAGGTTGCAAAATAATATTATCTATTACAAAAGCAATTAAAGATATGTTAATAGGAGCTACTAAACGTAAGCATTTTTAATTAGAATTTCCAGAAAACTTGCAGCCAAGAGTCTTAAAAGAGTTGGCTGAGGAACTCTATAGGCAATTTAAATTGATTTTATATAAGTCTTTGAAAACTGGGGAAGTTCCAGATGACTGGAAGCAAGCTAATGTGGTACTAATATTTAAAAAGTAAATGGGATGACTAAAGTAATTATATGCCTGTCAGCCTGATATCAATCCCAGTCAAAGTAATAGAATGGCTGATACGAGACTTGATTAAAAAAGAATTAAATGAAGGTAATCCCTAAGGTTTTATGGAAAATAGAGATTTTCAAATTAACTGGATAACTTTTGTGATGAGATTACATGTTTGGCTGATAAAGATTATATCACTGATATAATATACTTGGACTTCTGTAACACAATTCACTTAATTCTACATGACATTTTGATTAAGAAATTAGATTAATACAAAATCACAATGGTACACATTACAAGTTTAAAAACTGTCTAACTGATAGGTCTCAAAATGCAATTTAAACGGAGTCATAATCAAGGAGGATTATAGAATCCTGCATGAGTTAGTACTTGGCCTTCTGCTGTTTAATATGTTTATCAATGACCGAAAAGGAAATATATAAATCATTACTTATAATGTTTGCAGATAACATAAAGATTGGGTAAGTGATAAACAATGAAAAGGACATGTGAGCAATACCGGGTGATCTGGATCACTAGAGAAGCTGGGTGTCTCAATGTAGTGAACTATAAGGTCACACATGTTGGAACAAAGAATTCTGGATGGGGGTATTCCCTAGTGAAAAGAAGTAATAAAGAAAAGGGCTTGGAGATTATCACTGCAAGTGGCACCACCTGTTGGTGGTTCTGGGGATAAGCTCTTGCCAGGCATTACACGCTCTTCTGGCAGTGTCTATGCCTGCTCTTTCTTTCACCCTGTGGTCCCTCACACTCCCAGAGCTACAGCTCTCTGTTCATGGCTTAGCCCTCTGGCCAGGCCACTAAGGTCCTTCCATTTCAGGGAAACCAAAGTTCTTATGACCCTGCTGTCTGTGGCATTTCCAGCATTCTGCATCATATCCAAGTGACTGGTAATGGAACCCAGGTCCACCCTCTATAATAGGTTCCAGCCTGGGGACCCTAAAACAAATAGTCAAAGTACAGTCCTATCTCTTGCTGCTGTTTCTCTGGGTTTCTTTACACTTACCTGACTTCCCCTCTTTCTAGATTTGCCAGCCAGACCCGGCCAAAGAGTGTGCAAGGGCCAAGGCAGCATGCTGACCACACAGCCGTGCGGCTCCCGGCCAGGGGGGTTGGACTGGAAGTTGGGCAGCACGGGGCCCCTGAATGAGCGGAGCCATGGGGCCCTGAATGTGCAGGGGCCGAAGGCGATCACTTTGCTTGCCCTGCCCAAAGGCTGGGCCTGTTGCCAGCCCATGGAGTGATGGTAGACTACTTCCTGAGATCTACTCAGGCCTCTCCTGTTTCTGCCTAGCCCTAGCTGATTTCCAATTAATGGTTTGCTTCCCTGTCCCCTTCTTTGGGTGCAGCCTGGGTAGTTAATTGGTCTGTATAGCCACATCAATTCTTCCAAGCCTCGCATGTGGACGAGCTCCCAATCGCAGAAATCTTGGTACAGACAGCTGAACGTGAGCTTCCAGTATGACACTGTGGCTGAGAGGACTAATGTGATCTGTGGATGTATAAGTAGGAAATATCAAAGAAGTAAAGGAATATTCTGAACTGGTGTAAACGTGAGAGCTAAAATTAGGGTAATCAACCATTGGAACAGTTTACCAATGTGGTAGAGTCACCATGACTGAAAGTATTAAAATCAAAATTGAATGTTTTTCAAGATACTCTAGTTAGTACAATCACAGCTATTGTATTTGAAGCAGGAATTAATTCAAGGAAATCCTATGGCCTCCATTATACAGGAGGTCATATCGGGTGATCAAAATGACTCATGACCTTAAGATTTATGGGTCTATTCAGACAACTATCTAATTGTTTTAGAAACAATATCGAATTTATTTATATTATTCAATATTCTACACAAACAATTTCACTAGTTAAATAAATGCATATATCATATTAATATTTTGAAAGACTAAACTTTCCTTTCTGATTAACCCAGCAGATCTCCCAAAAATTATCCTTCTCCCTCGACATGTATCCTTCTCACTCGAGCCTCCTATTACATGTATTAAATGGGAGGTCTGCATATGTCAAACAAACAGTCATCAAATTGGAGAGAAATCTTGGCCCTAAATTTGAAGAATTCATTTATATTAATAGTGTTACATAGTTATAATTGAACTCTGAATTTGGTCTATTCTCTCTTAATTTTATTAAGAAAAAGTCTTGATTTGTTGCAGTTCTGAGACAGAGTGGAAAACGTAGATTATGTCTAGACTGCAGAGCATTTTTGGGATACCAGAGGTCCAAGGAACTTGTCTGCTTTTTTGGAACAATTTTGCCATCCCTGTAATTTTCTTTTGCTATCCCTGTAATTTTCATTTTAAGAGGAAGAAGGGATGTGTCGAAAGAGGAGATTTTTCCAAATTTGGCCCCATGTAGACAGGCCAAATTTCAGAAAAGCCTTTTCTGAAAGATAAGCTGAAAAAGATATGTAAATTATGGTTCTCAATTTTTGTATCTTTTCCCTACTTTTCTTTGCAGTCTACACATAGCCTGATTCTCAAATCAAGTTATATTAGCTATGCTAAACTGTGAAGAAAAAGCCTCTAGGTAACTGATGTAGTAAGTTACAAAATATTATCATTGTTATTCTACTTTTAAAAAACAAAAGTATATCAAATTTACTAATAAGATCTAATGTTGGAAGTCAGCAAAGTTCATACTAGAAGCACATTTTTAACAATGCTAATATTTCAATGTTGGGAAACATACCAAGGGATGAGGTAAATTCTGCATCACTGGAAGGTGAAACCCTGGCTTCAGTGGGATGGACTCCTCAAATCAGGACTGGATGACTTTTAAAAATATAATTTCTTTTTCAAGCACAATTTACTGGGTTAGATGCAGGACTCCCTGGCTGAAAACATATGCCCTAGGAAAATATACTACTTTAATAAATGTTGTTTGGCATACTATAGTACCTGGAAGAGAAGCAAACTGAAAATGGTTTGGTCATATGGAGAAAAAAACCTGTCTTCATGCTTTTGAATAGTGTTTGCTGGATGTCAATAAATGTAATACAGATTGTACAGTTTGTCAACCAACACAAAAAAATCTTGGAATAATAGTTGATAAAACATAACTGGTAATGTCTCTTAGCTCGTTATTGAATCAAAGGCCTGGTCTATACTTAAAACTTAGGCTGATATAGCTAAGGCACTCAGATGTAAAAAACCCACACCTGTGAGTGGAATACCTATGCTGACTTATTCTCTGGTGTAGATACATATAGATCAATCATTGACCTAGTTTTCATCGATCTAGCTACCATTGAATGGAGAGTTGTAACGGAAAAACCTCTTCTGTTGCCGTAACGTGTCTACACTATGGGTACGTCTAGACTACAGGCTTTTGTCGACAGAGGCTTTGTCGACAGATACTGTAGACAAAACTTCTGTCGACAAAGAACATCTAGAATACATCCAGTTCTGTAGAAAAAGCAAGCTGCTTTGTCTACATAACAGTTGTAGACACAAAGGACAGTGTAGATGCAATAACACCTTCTGTCAACAGAACTCTGTCGACAAAAGGCAACATTCCTCGTAGAGCGAGGTTTACCGCCGTCAACAAAACTGCCGAGTTCTGTCGATGTTATGTCGACAGAACTCAGCGGTAGTGTAGACGCAGGTATAGTTTTGTCGACAAAAGTGGACTTTTGTCGACAAAACCTTGTAGTCTATACACCCCCAATGGGATTATCCCCTAAGGATATGTCTAGACTACATGGCTCCATCGACGGAGCCATGTAAACTAGTTTACTCGGCATAGGCAAAGAAGCGGGGATTTAAATAATCCCTGCTTCATTAAAATAAACATGGTTGCCGTGCTGTGCCGACGATCAGCTGATCCGGCACAGCACGGTAGTCTAGGTGCAGATTGGTTGGTTGGGGAACCCTTTGCTAACTGATCCTGTAAGCCTTGTTTCACGAGGCAAAGGGATTGACCACACAAACTTCACCTGGATGTGGGCTACCAAGACCTACCCCTGGAGCCAATCCTGGAGGTGATGTTAAGAAAGAGAGTCTGATGGCCAGGCCTGTAATGAAGCTAGGCCTAGCCTGAAATGGTAATGTGGACCTGCCCCATGGGTCATCCCTGTGATGTGAAAGGTGAGGGTCAGTTTCAATGGCAAACTGGCAGTGGAGAAATGGACTGCCACAGATTGGTTGTCCACAATGGAAACTGGTGTTGAACTCGTAAAACCATACTATAAATATAACTAGTTCAATGTATATATATATATATATCTCCATACTATAACTATAATTAGTCCAATTATTATAGGCATTTGTCTGCCAAAGTGTAAAAGTTCCAGCAAATTAAGAGTTAAATTGTTTTAGGGGAACTAGGAGTGTTTTGATTTTTTTCCCCCAAAACTTAACTATATAAGAAGATAAAAGCCCACATTCACAGTGTTTTTGTCAGTTAGTTCATTTTTTCAGAGTTACTTTCTGACCCTCGTGGATGAGTCAAACATGGATTTGTTTTCTTTTAGGTTAATCCTTTTAAAGAATGCAACACTTTAGAGCCACAAAAAGTGCCAAGGTCACCTTGTCCCTTAATTTTAGTATATCTGACCTAATGACTAATATTTCTTATTCTGAATTTAAAAAGCCACAAAAATACACAGAAATATTATGTTTTCATTAATGAGGCACAAAAAATAATCAAAACAGGCTCTTCTTTAATTCTGAATTTAAATGTTTTAAAGTAGACTATGTTGCAAAAAGAGAAAATATATTTTTTCCAGGAGAAAGGGTTGTTGTTTTAAAATTACATATCTGAGGATCAAAATAAAGTGACTATTCATTGTACTATCCAAATAGCCTATCTTTGTACAAAAAAACCTTTCATTTTCACAAGTAAATTGACTAAAAGGCACTGTTACCTAGCAACATTCATTGTGTTTATGACCTTTCATCCAATCTGAGCTCACAGATGTGCTTCCGAAGCTAATAAACGTACATCATACAGCCCCGCCTGCTTTGATGAGCTATATAAGCCTTTAAGCATACTAAGAAATGTCTTTTATAAAAACAAAGTAAAAAAAAGATAAAGCTGAAAACACTTTATAAAGTCTAAAGTATGTTGCAGAAACATTTTTTTTAAATCTAACCTCAGTCAGAAGTATCTAACCTCAGTTTCCTAAGTAGTACATTTACATACAATGGACATCCTACCAACTGTGGGCCAGACTTAGACTGTCCTTAAGATATGATTGATTGACGGATTGATTTTTATTAAACAATAGCATGATCCTTTCCCAACTGAAGCCAGAAGGAATTTTTAAGGTGACTTCAATGGGAGTACAACTGTGTCCTGAGAGTTATTAAATTTAAGGTAACATTAAACATTTTTTTATGTAAACATTAACATCCAAAGGATCTGCATCCAGAATTCTAAGTTAAAATTCTGCCCTCAGTATATACAATATACCAAAGTTACTTCAGTGTACGGTAAGTATGTAGTCACTCTTTGTTATATAATGGTCTGAGGCTAAGCTCCCAAAGAAAGCAATAGATTCTCTAAGTGGTTAATGTTCATAAAGCAATTTGAAGGTGAAAAGTGTTATATAAGTATTGCTATTATTATCTTTGTCATTTTTAGATAGCTTGCACAAGCTTTAATATTAAAGTGCAATTATAGTCCAAAAAGTTACATTATAAAAACGACTTTGTGGGGTTCCATATTTATTCTCCTTCAGTACTTCCAGCTATAAGGCTTCTCTATTTATAACTGTAAAAGATGGGCTTTCTAACTCTACAGACTTTACTAGAAATATGAAAATCAGGCTGTGTCCTTTTGCATTTTTGCACTGTGGTTAATTCTAAAGATTCTGCAGTCAGACTTAGATAATTTTATTGATGTAACTGAGACCCAATGAAATTCAGTTTGGTCTTCCACAGCTATACTAGTTCTGCAAGCAATACCTGGAGTAAAAACTTCTTTCTGTCAGTAAAGCAGTCAGAAGTGACTCATGGAGCAGATGATGAGCAACTACTAAATTTACAGTCACTTTTCTGACCATATTTGCACTTCTAACAAGTTGATGGGTCAAATTCTGCTATCAGTTACAGTGACTGACTGGAGTTACTTCAGATTAATGGAAGTGTAACTGAAGGCAGAATTTGGGCCTTTATTTCTCAATCATCCAAAGCCCAGATACAAGATGGAAAGTGTTTCCAAGACCCAAGATGAAATGCACACGCACACACACAATCCTTCATACAGGAAACTTACAATATTGTGGGAATCTTACCTTTAGAGCAATGGTGCCCAAACATTTCCTTTTCCAGTAATGGAATCTGTCTACATTTCTTCTCCCCCTCCCCCCATAGCTGCACAGTTGGCTCAGCAGAGGAGCTTGGGTGAAGGCAGAGCTAGGGGCAGAACTAAGGATAGGTCAGGAGCTGGGCTCAAGACAGAACTGGCATGGGAGCAGAGAGGGAATGTAGGAAGAGCTCAGCTGGGGGCATAGCAGAGGGGTGGACTGGAGCTGTGGCTATTTTTGAAGCTGGAATGGGGTTGGAGCAGGGCTTGGTGGCATTCTTTCCCTGCCCCCTTTGGAGGCTGATCTGGGCTCTACTATGAACCTTGCCCCCCGAATGTCTCTCCATGCTATCCTTGGGGGGAGGGGGGAGGGAACACCTCAGAGTTTGGGGACCACAGATATAATGTAAGTAATAATTCTGTAATCTCCGTTCCATAATTTATTATTTCTGATGTAAACAATTTTCAGTGGGTCAGCAGACTTGATCTGCTTATTACTTCAATAACAGAAACTAGAGTGAGGGCACTGTTTTATTCATTTTAATTTCATTTGCATAATTTAACTCTTAATGAAAACTATTTGACATTGTGGGTGCTCAGCACCCTTGAGAATCAAGCCAGCTTAACTTAAATGTCTAAATACGGATTCCAGAACCTGACTGCAATGTTTCCCAAGTTTGAACCTTTTGATCACAGCATGTAATGAGATTTTATTTGTGACCTGTCATAGCTCATCCCAATTAAGGTTACATGATTCTCAGTGTAACCCAATTCCACTAGCTGGTGAGTATAGGGGATGTGGGTTTGGTATGTGGGGTTGCTGATGACCTGATGTTATGTTTAATGGCTATTAGATGTAGTGCAATCATTAATAGTATCAAAGGGGGGTGCCCCCAGATCTCATAAGGACTTATGTACAGGAGCTGTCAGTACTTCCGAGAACAATTTCAGTAGTTCTCTTAAGAGGTAGGGACCTGGTCCCAACACTCATATTCCTGGCTACTCATTAACCAGAGGCTTAAGGCCTCAGAATGTCAGCCCACATAACTAATAGCTTTGTGGGTTCTCTTAAGGTCTAGTGCTGCCATATGATGGCTGGAAAATGAAGTTAATATATAAGGAATATTTAAACAACTGCAGGAATTCTGTGCTTATTATAAACAGGCAGTCCAATAAATGGATCCTTTGTTGAAGGCATCTGTTGCTCCTACCCATTAGATATGGGCAAGATGGGGGAGGAATGAGTGAGACCGCCAACAAAAAGAAGGACACTGCAGAACTGTTTCTTGGAGTTAATACAGCCATAGAGTTTGGAAGAAACTCTCCAGCCAGTGCTCTCTCCCTTGCCAGAAGAGAGAAGCAAAGGCTTTGCTTTATTAACAATACTAAGCAAAGCTCAGACCACAGACCCTTTTCCCCCCTCAGAACTCTCTGAACCAAAATTACCACCAGTTAATAGCTGTAAGGGCAGATATCCCCTGAGGTACCCTCCAAAGTTCTATTTGAGTCACTCTACTGGCTATCTCAGGAACAGATGAACACTGGTAAGAGTTCACCACAGGATTTAGAATAGTGATTATAATCTCTCAGCAAGCCAGAAAAAGCTTCCATGGACAGGAATAGTGGATGAGAGTCAAGGCACAGCAGGCAGTTTGTGCCAAAGGATCCTTCAAAGGCTTTGTTTCTCTCTTCTGCCAAGGGAGAGAGCACTGGCTGGAGAGTTCTTTCCAAACTCTATGGCTGTATTAACTCCAAGACATAGTTCTGCAGGGTCCATCTTTTTGTTGGCAGTCTCACTCACTCCTCCCCCATCTTGCCAGTATCTAATGGGTTGGAATAACAGGTTTCAAAAGCAATTGTTTTTACTCTCAGAGAATACTCTGTACTGGTGCAGAAGATTTCATTCCTTAAGGTTTACCTTAGTTTTGTTGATAAAAGTAATGTTAACACCCAAAAGCTGACACAACAAAAATCAACAGAGGGCGTTCAGACTTGCTCCCTCTGTTGACAGATTATGTCCACACTGGGGACATCATCATCCACAGTTTGAGCAATGTGCTGTGGGTATGTATCCAACAGTGCTGTGTCCTGAGCATCTTGGGATTCCCTCCGAATTTTCCCACAGCCTCCTTTCTGCTGGGCATGGCATCATGAGGCATTCATCATGAGCTCTTAGTGCTAAAGAATGTCAAAGAAGCACAGAGGCCTGTCCCCCTCTCCCTGCATCAGTTGTGTTCCCAGTGCAGGACAGAACAGGAGCAGTCCAATGATTTGTTCTTTGTTTGTCAGATACTTCCCAGAGTTTTGAAATGAGAGGGGCACGTGCCTGCAGGGCAGCAGAGATCCAAAAACTGAGCACAGCCATCAAGGCAGGGATTGTGAGATACTGGTGGAAGCCAATTTTGTTGACAAAATAAACTGACTCTTTGCTGACAGTAAAGGGAATGGAAAAAACAAAAGTCTCGCCTAGGGACAGAAGTCTTTTGTCACTAAAACTGGGTGTTTTTCCTGACAAGTTTCATTGCTGCGTGAACGCTCTGGCTACGTCTACACTGGCATGATTTTCCGGAAATGCTTAAAACGGAACAGTTTTCCATTATAAGTATTTCCGGAAAAAGCGCGTCTACATTGGCAGGATGCTTTTCCGGAAAAGCACTTTTTCCGGAAAAGCATCCTTGCCAATGTAGACGCGCTTTTCCGCAAAAAAAGCCCCGATCGTCATTTTCACGATCGGGGCTTTTTTGCGGAAAAGAAATCTGTGCTGTCTACACTGGCCCTTTTCCGGAACAGTTTTCCGGAAAAGGACTTTTGCCCGAATGGGAGCAGTATAGTTTTTCCGGAAAAGCACTGATGATTTTACATTAGATCATCAGTGTTTTACCGGAAATTCAAGGGGCCAGTGTAGACAGCTGGCAAGTTATTCCAGAAAAGTGGCTGATTTTCTGGAATAAGTGGCCAGTATAGACACAGCCTCTCAGTTTTGTCACCAACAGGCAGATTTTGGCAACAAAACTTGGTAGTGTAGACATAGCTTTAGGCAAACACAACTATCACAACACCTTTCCCAGAAATGATGTTGTGCCCCTTCCTTCTGGGGCTATCTCAAAAGATGCTCCCTAGGCCACAGAAAACACTTAGAACTTTCTAGCTTATTAGCAGCCATTTCATGTTTCCTTCTGTGCAGATTAAGCCTCTGTAAAACATATGGTGAGTTCTCTAACATACTTCTGATAATACTCATGCAACAATTCTAACAATATTCCTTAATGTTAGTGGAAAAGTCAGACAAGTAGTTATATTAAGTGAGATGAAGCTCTCTTTTGTGGAAAGAGGAATACCTGAAAAAATTGGAGAGTATTATGGTCAGTTGCAAACAACTATGTCAGAGGTCAATGTTACTATTAGAACATATGCAGCAAAAATTGTTCATTGACAGTATATGTCATATTTTATCTGCATATATCTCCATTATTTTAATATCTCTTCTGTGAAACCAATTTTCCATGTTTTCATTTCTTCCACCCCTTATAAAATCCTTTAGCCGAGCAATTTTATGGATATCTGAGTAACCTGTTAATATATTGGGGAAACCAACTTGTCCAGCTGTTGGGTTTTAATATCAATGGGGTCTGAATAACTATCTTAATGTCTTACCTATTTAATCAAAACTATTGATCTGGGTCAAAAGCACTACAAACTGGATGTTAAAATCAACACAACTACCTTATGCATTTCTCTGACAATATTACTGTAATCAAAACTACTTGAGGAGAAGAGGCTGGAAGGCTTGCATCATAGGAGGTACATATCACAGGCAAGGAAAAGTAATGGCTTCCAAAACTATCTCAAGTGACTCCACCCATGCTCCACAGGAGTCCCCCAGATCCACTCCTCTGCTTGCTCTTGTGATGCTTGAGACTGGGGAAGGTAGCCTGGGGGGGAGAGGTGCTGCCTGTCCTTTCAGTTCTGGGACAACTCTGGGGCTCAGTTGTGGTGGTGGGGGGACTTGCTAGTCAAAGGTGTGGGAGGCCACAACCTCAGCCTCCCCATGCCAGGCCTTCCTCTTGGCCGGCTCTTAAGAGTTCTGGGGCTGGGCTGGGCTGCAGCTATGCTACCTGCAGGATCTCCAGAGCTCCAGGACCAGAGAAGGCTGGGGCTGCACTGACTGTCAACTCTTCAGAACACCTGGGCCAGGGCAGGATGGGGCTGCACTGCCTGCCAACTCTCCAGAGTTCAAGGGCTGGGACAGAGTAAGGAAAAGAATGGACAAGAGCCAGTGGCAGATTAGATAAGTCTTATTTCCATTATTTCTTTATTCTGGCTCCTTTTACCACTCAAATATTGCCAAAATTAAAATAAGCTTTTTTTATATTTACAGACATGATCATATGCCAGGATAGAATATGCTAGAAAATCTGAGTTACAGAATATCTAACAAAGCAACTGGGAGACAGAGAACAGGAAAAAAAGTATTTTTTTAAAAATCAAATGGAACTGCTTAACCTGGGATACTTTTCCATCTGTCACCAAAGCATTTAGTTATTATCACATAGATAAATGGTGTTTAACTAGGCGTTGGTGGAAATCAAGTTAGTCTGTTTTCTGTGGGGCCCTGCAGGGATTGATTCTGGGCCTTGTGCTAGTTAACAGTTTTTCAGTGACCAAGAAGTAAACATAAAATCATCACTGGTAAAGTTTGCAGATGACATAAAATCTGGGGGACTGATAAATAATGAAGAGGACAGGTCACTGAGTCAGAACAAACTTGATTATTTAGTAAACTGAGAGCAAGAAAATAATATGGCTTTGCCTACACTATAGCTTCTTGTGCAAAATATATGCAAATGAGGTGAAGTGTGGAATATCTCTGCACCTCATTTGCATAATTAATGAGGCTTCGGTTTTGTGTAAGAGTCTTTTGTGCAGAAAGGAGCCATTTACACAGCTCCTTTTTGCACAAAACCCCCCTCTTGCACAAGAGCCGTTCTTCCTGAAAAAAATGTGGGAGATGGCTCTTGCACAAGAGGGTTTTTTTGCACATAAAGGAGCTGTGTAGATGGCTCCTTTTTGCGCAAAAGCCTCTTGTGCAAAAATGGAGCCTCAATAATTATGAAACTGAGGTGCAGTGATATTCCATGCTTTGTCTCATTTGCATATGTTTTTGCGCAAGAGGCTATAGTGTAGACATAGCCTATGTGTTTTAACAACAATAACTGGAAACATGTACATCTAGGGGAAAAAATGAAGCCCATACTTCCAGATGAGGGACTCTATCCTAGGAAGCAATAACTGTGAAAAAGATGCTGGGGTCTTGGTGGATAATCAGGTGAATGTGAGCTACCAGTATGAGTCTGTAGCCAAAAGAGCTAATGTAATCCTGGGATGCATAAACATGGGATTCTCAAGTAGGAGTATGGAGGTTATTTTATCTCTGCATTTGGCACTGGTGCAACTACTGTTGAAATATTCTCTTCAGTTCTGGTGCCCACAATTCAGGAAGGATGCTGAGAAATTGGAGACAGTTCAGAGAAGAGCTATGAGTATGATGGAAGGATTAGAAAACATGCCTGATAGCAATACGATCAAGGAGCTCTTAACAAAGAGAAAGTTAAAGGGTGACTTGATTAAAATTATACATATCTCTATGGGAAACAAATATTAAATAATGGGCCCTTCAACCTAGCAGAGAAAGATATAACACGATCCAATCCAAGTTCCCTTTAAGCTGCACGGCCAGGCAGCCACACAGATGCCTGATGCAGGGACTCAGGGCAGCTGCATGGAGCACCACCTCTGCCCGCCAGCGCTAGCACAGAGGTGCCACAGCAGAGCTGCATGGGAACTCAGTTCTCAGGCTGCGGGAGGGAAGAGGGCACCTCTTCTCTTCTGTGACTGCTCTTTGTTGCATTTTGGGGGTGGGGACACCTCTCGCCCAGCCTTGGCTTCTCCATGCTGGGGTAGGGGAAGGAGGCACCTCTTTTCTGCCTATAGTGCCCAATCCACAGTTGTCCCAGAGATGCTGCTGCCCTGGGACAGGTGACTAGCCTGTACCTGCTCCATCTTGGGTATAGGTGCCCCTCCTCTGGCTGTGCCCACTGGAGCTGTGACAGCTGAGGAGTGGTGCCTCTCACCTGGTCCCAAGTTGATGTCATCAGAGAGGGCTGGGAGTGTCCTCTCTCCAGGTATGTCTACACTACCACCCTAGTTCGAACTAGGGTGGTAATGTAGTCAACCGGAGTTGCAAATGAAGCCCGGGATTTGAATTTCCCGGGCTTCATTTGCATAAAGCTGGGTGCCGCCATTTTTAAATGTCTGCTAGTTCGGACTCCGTGCCCCGCGGCTACACGCGGCATGAACTAGGTAGTTCGGACTAGGCTTCCTAGTCCGAACTACCGTTACTCCTATTCTGAACTACCTAGTTCGTGCCGCGTGTAGCCACGGGACACAGAGTCCGAACTAGCGGACATTTAAAAATGGCGGCGCCCGGCAACATGCAAATGAAGCCCGGGAAATTCAAATCCTGGGCTTCATTTGCAACTCCGGTTGACTACATTACCAACCTAGTTCGAACTAGAGTGGTAGTGTAGACATACCCCCCCTCATATAGCCTGCATCCTGGACCTCTCATCCCTAGCCCCACCCAGAGCCCTCACCCCACAACCTAACCTTCTGGCCTACTCCTGAGTCCCCTCCCCGGGTATGTCTATACTAGCACCCTAGTTCGAACTAGGGAAGCTAATGTAGGCATTCGAAGTTGCAAATGAAGCCCGGGATTTAAATATCCCGGGCTTCATTTGCATCTTCCTGGGCGCCGCCACTTTTAAAAGTCCCTTAGTCCGAACTCCGTGCCCGCGGCTACACGGGATCCTAATTCGAACTATCTACTCTGTGCTGCGTGTAGCTGCAGGCACGGAGTTCGGACTAAGGGACTTTTAAAAATGGCGGCGCCCGGGCAGATGCAAATGAAGCCCGGGATATTTAAATCCCGGGCTTAATTTGCAACTTCGAATGCCTACATTAGCCTCCCTAGTTCGAACTAGGGGGTAGTGTAGACATACCCCTCTACCCCTGCCCCTTGGCACCATCCCTACCACACACTGTCCATGTGCTGAATGACTTTTGTTTTGTGATACATCACCTCCATATTGGTGTACAAAACAAAAGTTATTCCACACAAGAACTTAAATAATTAGAGGGAACACTGGATCCAATTATTGGAATTTGAAACTAGACACATTCAGATGGAAATAAAGTGTAATTGTTTAATGGTGAAACTATATGAGCTGTCCTCAAAATCCATGAATCTATATAACAAAAATTAAGAAATATATTTTCCTGAGCAATCTCACTGAGTACCGCTTCAATCTTCATCCTTTTAGTGGAATGCTGCTGTGTATGTCATAAAATAGGACACAGGATCCATAGGCAATACTCATGCCTCCATGCAGATCAGTCTGAGTTGACTCCTTCACATATCTAAATATAACACATGGAGCTTCTTCCTTCTTTGATATCCAGTGAGGTCATCATTATTATGAAAAAAGGAAATGTAGTCATTTTATTATCATCTTAACTTTCTTTCAGTGTAATATTTTCTTACTGTGTGCCTGGAATCAGAGTATATTCTAGTAGGGAATTCTACTGAGAAGGATAGCAATTGCTGTTATATATCTCACTAATCTTCTAATAAATAATATAAGACTGTTTGCATTTATCACAGTGATCGTAAAGCAAATACCTGTGTGGGGGAGAAAGCTTGCATATTTATAAGAGTAAATTTACATATAACTGCACATAAAATATGCCATTCCTTTGTAAAATACTTCTTTACAATTTCCATTAAAATCATCATGTAATTATGCTAAACACACAAACCTAACAAAAATTATGCCAAGCATTATCAGAAAAAATGTACTGCGATTCCAAGGGCATATGCTCTGCAAGAGTCTTCTGCTTACTATTTCTGTTATTTGAAGGGGGAAAAGGGGAAATGTGTATTTTGACAAGAACTCTGTGTTAAAAAGCCCCAACCCAGGAAAGCATTTAAGCACATGCATAACTTTATGCATACAAATAATTCCATTGACTTCCATTTAAGTACTTTGCTGTACCAAAGCCCATGATAAGGTCAAATGAAAAATATTTTATTCATAGGAGTAACTGATTTCACTATCATATTAATTTAAAAAATAATCCATGTTCAGGCAACAGCAGCTGAACATGATCACTTCCTGTTTGATTATCTGAATGTGATTCCAGGAATGAAGTTGATCCTGCAATGTATCATTGATCTGTGATACTGAAAGTGTGAGTTAACACAGCACAGTAAGGATGCGTCTACACAACACTGTAACTTAAAATAAGATATGCAATTTGAGCTATGCAAACTGTGTATCTTATTTTTATTCTATTTCAAAATATCTTATTTCCTCATTTGACGCTGTCTACATAGTGCCAAATTTTGAAATAAAGTGCTATTCCAAAACGTCCTTTACATTTCATAGAATAAGGTTAATAGGGACATCAGAATAGTGAGTCCGAAATAACGCACTTGCTTTGAAGACGCGGGATAGCTATTTCGGGATACTCTGGTATCTCAAAATAGCATTGCATTGTAGATGTAACCTAAAAAGAAAGTATGCAGAAAAAAATTAGAAGAAACACCGAACTAATTTATTTTAACAAATAGTTGTAGTCGTGTAGGAAAATATGGGTGGTGTACTTTTGGTTACTACTAGGTGCTCTGATTAATTCTGGGATTCAGAGTAATCCTTAAATTTCAAATTTTAGAAAGAAAACTGTGCAAATTTTCTTAATTTAAGAAGTTGATTTCACTTCCACTATTACCTCTAACAGTTTTCCTCAACCCACTATCATCTTAATTTTTTCTGGGTAGAGCTTCAATCCATTTCAATCATCCAAGTCTTGTCTAGACACTGGGAAGGCTGATCAAATCCATAATAGGTAACAGAAGAAATGGTCAATAGGATCCTGTATTGATTTCAATAATTGCTGAAGTGTAATGCCATCAGTATGTTGGCTACTTACTTCACCCACAGTATGTCTATACAGCACTGTGTAGCTTGAAATAAGCTACACAATTTGAGCTCTGCAAATTGCGTAGCTTATTTTGAAATAGACCGCTATTTTGACAAGTTCCTTAATCCTCGTGGAACAAGGTTTACTGGGATGTTGGAATAGCAAGCCTGTTATTTTGGGCTAAGACATGGAAAACGCTATTTCAGAATATCAGACATATCCTGAAAAAGCGCTGCTGGCTAGACATACTCCTTCTGTCCTCATATGAATAGAATAGAAGACAGAATGGAATAAGTGAGCAGGACAATGACAGAAGAGAACATTTCTGTGTTCTATAACCAATGAAACATAGAGCTTAGAAATGGAAAGATCTACTTTAACCTAGTTAACCTTCTGCTCCACGCAGAATAGTTTTTTACAATACTGAGTGTGAGGGTTTGTCATCTATTACTAGAGTTCCCAGTCTGTCAATGTTGTTGAAGCCTCAGTTGCTGTTAATTACATTGCAGTCATGTCTGAAAAGGCTTCTATATTTTTCATCTTTGTCTAGTAGCAGATGTCGACCAGACCACTGATTTAGGATAACAGTACAGCAACACACCCTTCAAAGGTCCCCTAAAGTTAACCCAGAAACTGATGCTGGTGCAGAATATAGCAACACACTTGGTGTAGGATACCCTTCAAAGGGAGCCCCATGTTGTGGCATTTGCACTGGTTGCTCGCTGGTTTCCAAGTGAGATTGGTTTTGACCCATAAAGCCTCAAACTAAACTATACAGGTACGTATGGTTGATTTACTCAAGGAGAAAGAATTCACAAGATATATACAATTGGGGGCTCGTCTACATTGGCCCCTTTTCCGAAAGGGGCATGTTAATTTCAGAGATCGTAATAGGGAAATCCGCGGGGGATTTAAATATCCCCCGCGGCATTTAAATAAAAATGTCGGCTGCTTTTTTCCGGCTTTTAGAAAAGCCGGAAAAGAGCATCTACACTGGCCCCGATCCTCCAGAAAAAGCGCCCTTTTCCGGAGGATCTTATTCCTACTTCAAAGTAGGAATTTAAATAAAAATGTCCGCCGCTTTTTTCTGGCTTTTAGAAAAGCCGGAAAAGAGCGTCTACACTGGCCCCGATCCTCCGGAAAAAGCGCCCTTTTCCGGAGGATCTTATTCCTACTTCAAAGTAGGAATAAGATCCTCCGGAAAAGGGCGCTTTTTCCGGAGGATCGGGGCCAGTGTAGACGCTCTTTTCCGGCTTTTCTAAAAGCCGGAAAAAAGCGGCGGACATTTTTATTTAAATGCCACGGGGGATATTTAAATCCCCCATGGATTTCCCTATTACGATCTTTGAAATTAACATGCCCCTTTCGGAAAAGGGGCCAGTGTAGACGTAGCCTTGGATTGGTATTTAATCATAGGACAGCCAAAGATTTCGGATGACTATTCTTTTATCATTTTATAAATCCAGTTAAATAAATACAATTGTTCAGGAGACGGCCACTGGCACTGTGTCAGACTGCCACAGCTGCAGTGAATGAAGATGTGCAAGCTGCAACCCCCGTGGTATAAAAGAGAGGCTGCTGCTGGTGACAAGATATGTTCCATGAGAGTCCATTAACTTTGTAATCATTGGAAATCGTTGGAAATTGTGCTCAGATGTCCCTAGACTGCATTGAGGTCTTCAGGGTGGTGTGTACGTTTGTGTGTGAGGTGATCTTCAGCCAAGCCAATTTATGTCAGTTTTTTTTAGGCAGTCCTGTGGTGAACTAAAGTATGGCCACAAATTTCTGTGGTGCTAAGGGGTTATGGTCCTATCCTCAACATACCACACAAGCAGAGATGACTCATACCTGCCAATAGCGGGAATGGGGGCAGAGTGAGGGCAGTGGCTTCAGCAGATGTTACCAAGCATGCTTGATACAAGCCAATCAGCAAATCTGGGGGAACACATGACTCCATATCTCCCCTATTTCATGAGGCATAAGGGAGCGGTCGACAAAGGCGTTCCCTGTCGACTGATCCGCGACTTGACTCGTACACTGTGCCGACAATCAGCTGAGCCGGCACAGCGCGGCAGCCATTTTTATTTTAATGAAGCCGGGGATATTTAAATCCTTGTTTCATTGACTGTGTCGGGTAGCCTATTTTACATGCCTCTGTCAGCAGAGGCATGTAATCTAGATGTACCCAAAGACATTAACTGGTTGGCACATTACAAAGCCTATTTTCTTGCCATTAACATCTGTATTTCCACATCCAAAGCTGTGTATGGGACACATCAAGCCCACTTAAATTAGCTTCACTAACACACAGGTCCTATAATTGGTCCTACTTCTTCTGCTGTTATCTATATAGGGTATGTCTATGCCAGGAAATCATTTTGAAATAACTAAATTTGAAATAATAACCCCCCAAAATAATAAAATCAAAATAGCATGATCCCATTATAGGGGAGCCTTGAAATTAGTCCAAGGCAGGCTCCATTACTGTGGACCGGCTACCTTGACCTAAACCTCCAGGAAGCACTGGGGAGTAATTACTTCAAATTACTCTGGGGAGTAGTTATTTCAAAATAGCAGCAGCGGAGTGTCCACACTAGGCTATTTTGAAATAACTATTTTAAAAATAAGTGTTATTCCTCAAGGAAAGCAGGAGTACAGATTTTGAAATAACCAGCCTGTTACTTCGAAATAACAAGCTAGGTAGTGTGGACTCTGCTTATTATTTTGAAATAATTCCCTAGTGCAGACCACAGCTAAGATGCCACAGGACCACTCATTATTTTTAAAGTTGCAGACTAACACAGCTACCCCTCTGAGCTCTATTATGCCTTAAGACAATTTTAGAAACATGGATGGCACTGAGGAAAAGGCAACAGGACCAACTTCAAATTATCATCAACAGTTTATATAAATTGTCTGACAAATATACTTTCCTTTCTCTATACAGTCTATTCTCTTTCATGACATTTGACAGTAAGAATGTAAGCAAAAGCATCTAACTTTCATGTTTTCTAATCCCAACAATAGTAGAAATCCCTCCTGCAGCTTATCTGGCTGAGTTTATACTTTCTAACACCATGTTTTCTTTATTTCCAGCAAGTGTTTATTTTTCCTTCCAGACACTGTCTGGATTCAGTTTGACAAAATTAATTAATTAATTAAGCTTAAAATTGTATTCTTAGGTGTTCTTCGATTTTCCAAGTTTAAATTAATTCAACAGAGACTTCATTACAATTCACAGAATAGCATTGTATCAACACGCGTGGAACTGGAGTTAAAGGACCCAGCTTCTCTTTGGGGATTGTTACTGAAAAGATACCAGGAAACAGGGAACCCAGGGAAACTGGAAATGTGTAAATTTAGGCTGGAAGCAACTCAGTCCATGGACAGAGCAATCCATGGGGCTTGATAAAGTTCCACTGGTTCAACTCCACCATCATTCAGCTTCACTTTTTACCAAAGTGACGTTGGGGCTGTGAACACTCTGAAGGGCAGCAGCTGACTGCATGGGCCATGGAACTCAGTCTGAAGCCCCCAGATACTGTATTTGCAGATGCAAACCTAGCTCAGCAGTGGACCCAGTGGAAGGAGGCGTTTGAGCTGTTCACACATAGAGCCATGCAGGAGGACACAGCAGGAAAGTAAAATTGTTATCTGATCTTATCGGGGGAAGAAGGCAGAGAAATCTACACTGCTCTGAAGCTCACCACTGCCTCAAGTCTCACAGAAGTCGTAGGAGCTCTGGGGAGCTATTGAGCCTCACCAGAAAGAAACTGTAGAATAACACAGACTTTTCACTAGAGACCAATCTAAAGAAGAAGAAACAGAACCCAGTGTTACAACCTTATGCACACTGAATGCTGCATACAATTTTGGGGGATATGACAGACTCTGATTCAGGACAGGTTAGCCTGTGGCACTGGGATCCCCAAGCTCCTCTAGGAAAGGGAATCTCACATTAGACAGAAGCTTTGACATGGAGCATGAAGAGGGATCTTCAAGAGAAAAGATGAAATCATTGAGCATTTTGCTCAAAAGCAGTGGAAGGTCTCAGAAAGGTTCATTAGACACAATACAAGAGGAGTGTGGCACATCAGGCAACAGTGATGACATCAGTCCTCTCTGCTTGAATCCAAGGCTTGGGCTACACTACAGATTTACATTGGTGTAACTATGTCATGAAATTATACCAACCTAACCCTTAGTGTAGACAATTGGTCCTCTGTAGCCTCTCAGGCAAGTCGCGTATCTATCCTGATTGGAGATCTTCTCCCATCATGGTAGGTAGCATCTTCACCAAGTGCTGCAGCTATGCAATGTGCTGGTGCAGCTGCACCATTGCAGCACTGTATGTGTAGCGAAGGCCCAAAACCATATCTGGTCCAGGCTGTTTGGACACAAAGGCAACTAAAACCAAAAATAACAGAGAATACCAATTGAAGTGTGTGGAGACAGATGGTAAGCACCACAGATATTTCATGCGATATACAGACCTCCAAGCCATGGATCTTATCAGCATCATAGAATCTTCCTGAGGTTGGAAGAGACCTCAGGAGGTCATCTAGTTCAATCCCCTGCTCTAAACAGGATGAACCCCAACTAAGTCATCTCAGCCAGGCCTTAAAAACCTCTACGGACAGAGAGTCCATCAACTCCATAGGCAACCCGTTCCAGTGCTTCACCACCCTCCCAGTGAAATAGTTTTTCCTAATATCCACACTGGCCCTCCCCCATTGCAACTTGAGACCATTGCTCCATGCCCTGTCTTCTGCCACCACTGAGAACAACCTACCTCCATCTGCTTTGGAACCATAGTTCCTCTTTGGAAGATGTAGTTTAAGGTTGATATCAAATCCCCACTCACTCTTCTCTTCTGCAGACTAAATAAGCCCAGTTCCCACAGCCTCTCCCCATAAGTCATGTGCCCCAGCTCCCTAATCATTATTATTGACCTCTGCTGGATTCTCTCCATTTGTTCACATTCTTTTTATAGTGGAGGGCCCAAAACTGGACCCTGTACTCCAGATGTGACCACACCAGTGACAAATAGAGGGGAATAATCATTTCCCTCAATCTGATGGCAATGCTCCTACTAATGCAGTCCAATATGCCATTAGCCTTCTTGACAAGAAGGGCACATTGTTGACTCATATGCAGCTCCTCATCCACTGTAATCCCCAGGTCCTTTTCTGCAGAATTGCTGCTTAGGCAGTTGGTCCTCAGCCTACAGCAGTACAAGAGATTCTTTTATCTTAAGCATAGGACTCTACACTTGTCCTTTTTGAACTTCATCAGATTTCTTTTGGTTCAATTCTTCCATTTGTCTAGGTCACTTTGGATCCTATTTCTACCTTCCAGTGTATCTACCTCTCCCCCCATCTTAGGGTGTGTCTAGACTACATGCCTCTGTTGTCAGAGGCATGTAGATTAGACACATAGGCAAAGGCAAATGAAGCCACGATTTAAATGATCGCGGCTTCATTTACATTTACATGGCTGCCGCGCTGAGCCGACAAACAGCTGATCAGCTGTTTGTCCGCTCAGCACGCTAGTCTGGACGCTCCCCTGCCGACATCAAAGCCCTTTGTCGGCAGCCCTGTTATTCCTCGTGGGATGAGGTTTACCGGGGCTGCCGACAAAGGGCTTTGATGACGGCAGGGGAGCATCCAGACTAGCGCGCTGAGCAGACAAACAGCTGATCAGCTGTTTGTCGGCTCAGCGCGACAGCCATGTAAATTTAAATGAAGCCGCGATCATTTAAATTGCGGCTTCATTTGCCTTTGACTATGTGTATAATCTACATGCCTCTGACGACAGAGGCATGTAGTCTAGACACACCCTAGTGTCATCCATGAATGTGCTGAGGGTGCAATCCATGCAATCATGTAGATCATTAATGAAGATGTTGAAAACTGGTCCCCGGCACTCTACTTGATACTGACTATCAACTAGACATCAAGCTATTGATCACAACCCGTTGATCCCAATGATCTAACCAGCTTTCTATCCACCTGATAGTCCATTTATCCAAGCCACACTAATTTTAACGTGCTGGCAAGAATACTGTGGGAGATCGTATCAAAAGTTTTACTAAAGTTAAGGTATATCACATCCACTGCTTTCCCCATATCCACTGAACCAGTTATCTCATCATAGAGGGCAATTAGAGGTGGGGAGAGCAGTCACATGGTTAGTGGACCCCATGTCCTGCCCTCACTAGTTGCCCCTGCCTTGGGAGCGGTTATTAAGGGGATGCCAGTGAAATAAGGAATGTGACTGCAGAGTTAAGCTAAAAGCAACTCTTTACAAAAGAGAAAGAGGTCTTAAAAAAAGAGAGAGGGAGAAACCGAAAGAGCTTGAAAGAGCCCATAGATCAACTGGAGCTCATAGATCAATCTGTATGAATATCTCTGGAATATAAGTAGTAAAGTGCTGAGTCAATCTGCCTTATACTCTTCTCTACAGTGTCCATATTATCCATAATAAGATATATGAAATTGTGAGGGGGAACCACAATTCCCAAAAGAAAGCTCTTTTGTTTTACTGTTTTTATACTAATGCATTCTCTTTTTAGTTCTAATGATAATTCATCATCTAATGTGTCATGTCCAACTGAAATGGTAACATCAGCCTACAATACGTGACGAAAGTATGAAACTGCCAGCCAGCGTATATGGTCTTGTAATCACAAAATCTCTATTTCTGGAGGATTCCATGTAGCTTATCGTCTGAAGCCAAACTCTCAAGTCATGATACTATGTCTGCTATGATAGGGCATCCAGTCTTACAATTTCCCTGATTCCTCTTGAAAAGAGGCAAAGATTCTGCTATGCACAACAATCTATATTCCACCTGGGATAGCAGATCCACCCAAAAACTTTTTGTTTTTAATTGAGCTGACTGAGAACTTTAAGTACTGTTTTACCAAGGCTTCTCCTCTAGATTATGCTAGCTCTTCCTCCCCCGCTTCCTTCTCTTCTCATCCACACACCTGTTTTTCAGACCATATTAAGCATGGTTAAGGATGCAGCTAAAGCTACACATTTTAGTGTGCAGTTCCTCATTTCTGTCAAGTGACTCTTAAATAAATATTCATCACGTTTCATGCTTAAATATGACAGAAAAAGTTTTTTTTTAATTATTGAATTTATTGAAAAAGCACAAAGACACACACAGATAAAGAAAGGGAAGTTTATAGAGAAATACTGGGATAGGATAGCTGCCTAGGCATGCATGCTCGATAAGACAGATATGCAGTAGTTAATGAATAGAAAAAATGGAAAATGCCTTAAAGGGTTCTGTCTTGAATACCCCATACCACAAGTTGAGAGACAGAAAATAGCAGGAAGGGAACAGAAATGGAGAGCAATGGAGAAGGAATAGGAAACAGGGAAGGGAAGATTCAGAAAAAGAAGGGACAAAAGGAGAAATAAAAAATGTAGGCCTAATATACTTGGACCTCAATAAAGCATGACACACAGTATCACATGGGAAATTATTAAATTAGAGAAGCTAAGAATTAGTACATGTATAGTACAGTGAATATAGAAGTGGCTAAAGGGAAGAAGGCAACCAATCATCCCAAAAGGTGAAGTACTGGACTGGAGGGAAGCTGCTGGTAGAGTTCCTCAACAATTATTCAGTATTTGTATTTATGCCTATGGCACAAATAGTATGCTAATGAAATTTGCTGACAATACAAAATTGGGTAGCATCATCAATACAGGAGAAGATCTGAATATTAAGCAGAAAGATCTGGAGGACCTTGAAGACCGAAGTGACAAAAATAGAATGAAAAGCAATAATACAAAGTGCAGATCATGCATTCTTATTATAATAAGAAGATTTTCTGTTACTAGTTGCGGGATTATCAGTTGGAAGCAATAGAGGGAGAAGGAAACATATATGTGTGGCTCTATCACAGAATGAGTTTTTTAAAAAGGCTAATGTGATTCCAGTATGCATCACATCTAGTATGCATCAGGCAAGGCAGTCCCAGTCAGTATTAATGCTATTATACAAGACGTTGGTAAGACTTCATGTGGAATACTGCATACAATTTTGGTCACCCATATTCATGAAACATGAATTCACACAGAAGAGATGCAGAGAAAAACTATTAGGTTGATCAGAGGATTGAAGGGCCTAATCAGAGTAGGCTAGAAGATCTTGGCTGACTCCAATTACAGTAGGGGTTTATACTTAAAGGAGAGGGAAGAGTTAGAGGACAGTGTTGGCACAAGATCAAAAGGATGTAAACTGGCCTTGGACAAATTCATACCAGAAATCAGAAAAAAGTTTCCAACTAGCAGAGGCAGGAGGGTCCAGAAAAGCCTTCCAATAGCGAACAGTTTTGAGCGAGAGTTTGGACAAATTTATGAGTGTAAGGTTGCTTGTAGTGGTGGGATAGTGATTAGCACCTCTGGGGTTCTCTTTTGGTTTATGTCTTATGTTCCAAAACCTCATTTTTCAGGGCTCAGGAAAGGATCCCCTCCTGTATTTGGAAGGGGGAAGGGTTAAACATCCTCTAATGCATCAGGAATGGCCATGTCTGTTGATAGGACAATTAGGACCAGAATAAGCATTCTCTCTCTCTCATCTATTTGGCTAGCTGGTTCTTGCTCATATGCTCAGGATCTACCTGATTGCCATATATAGGGCCAGGAAGGAAGTTTCCTCTAAGTCAAATGGTAATGGCTTTCAGGGTTTTTTTGCCTTCCTCTGCAGCATGCGGATTGGTCACTTGTCAGTATGGTCTGGGTATATCTCATTTAATCAATTCCCTGCCATAGCAGGGTCCTCAGGCATTGGTGTTCTCAGTCCTGCCTATTCTCTCCCTGTGGTACACAACAGTGTAGTCTCCTTGGGCATAAAATCGTTAAAGAAAGAAAGAAAGAAAGAAAGAAAGAAAGAAAGAAAGAAAGAAAGAAAGAAAGAAAGAAAGAAAGAAAGAAAGAAAGAAAGAAAGAAAGAAAGAAAGAAAGACGTTTTAGACTGTGTCTACTTGTCCACTAAAAATTTTTTGGACTTTCCATTTGCCCCTAGTGCTCTCTCTGTGAAGGTTGAAATGGATTGGTAGAGCATTGAGGTAAAATTCCCACTGCTGTCCTCCGCGCTAAGAATAAATAGAGGGCCGCAGTTTTTATTTTGTCAATCTAGTTCTTTTCTCAAATTCTCTGAATCCATTTTCAGATATAAAAAAGTAAAATATTGGGTCAGCTCACTGTAGTTCGACTGAAGTTTGTAACCTCTGTTTTAAAGAAAAGGCCCCATTTCTTAAAAAAATATACATTTTCTGACAAATTAATTTACAAGCTTCAGTTTGAAAATACAGTAAAACTCCATTAGTCCAGCATCCAATGCTCCGGGACTCCTGATGGTCCAGCACCATCAGGAACCTGGAAGTGCTGGGGTAGCCGGAAAGGCTTCCCCCATTCAGCTGCTGCTGAAACTGACCAGCAGCTGAATCGGGGAAGCCGGGAGCAGAGCAGCTGGGGTGCTGCCGGGTTGGTCTGGTAGCGCTGCCCCTCGGGGCTGCGGGACCAACCCGGCAGCACCCCAGCTGCTCTTGGGGACGCCTGGGGCAGAGCAGCTGGAGTGCTGCCGGGTTGGTCCCGCAGCGCCGAAGGATGGCGTTGCGGGACCAACCCAGCAGAACCCCAGCTGCTCTTCCCCAGGGGTCCCCGATTCAGCCGCTGCTGAAACAGATCAGTGGCTGATTCCAGGAAGCCCGGGGCAGAGCTGCTGGGGTCCTGCTGGGTTGGTCCCGCAGCGCCGAGGGGCGGCGCTACGGGACCAACCCGGCAGCACCCCAGCTGCTTTGCCCCAGGCGTCGGGATTCAGCCGCTGCTGAAACTGACCAGCAGTTCCCCAAGCTCTGCCCTGGGCTTCCTGGAATCAGCCGCTGATCTGTTTCAGCAGCAGCTGAATCAGGGACCCCTGGGGCAGAGCAGCTGGGGTCCTGCTGGGTTGGTCCCGCAGCGCCGTCCTTTGGCGCTGCGGGACCAACCCGGCAGCACTCCAGCAGCTCTGCCCTAGGCATCCCCAAGAGCAGCTGGGGTCCTGCTGGGTTGGTGCGGTAGCGCCGCCCCTTGCCGCTGCGGGACCAACCCGGCAGCACCCCAGCTGCTCTATTGCAGGCATTCCCGATTCAGCTGCTGCTGAAACTGACCAGCAGCGGCTGAATCAGGGACTCCTGGGGCAGAGCCTGACTATCGTAAGGGGGGGCTATGAGGGGTCTGGGGTGGCATCCCCTCCCACCCCACTCCAGACCCCTCATAGCCCCCCCTTCTGATAGTCCGGCATATCTGATAATCCGGCACCCCCTGGGTCCTAAAGGTGCCGGATTATTGGAAGTTTACTGTACATGGCCTGAATTGCACCTGCATGTAGGCATGTACTTTCCTGTGATGATGCAGATGGAATACTGCAATTGTTCCTTTTAGGTTCTCTGATAATAATGTTACATATTTCACTGTTAATTTGTTAAAAATCCTCTTTCTGTTTTGGTCTGAATTTTAATTTTACTGCCTTGAGGTAACTTGCAACTTTCTAAAGCTTTGTTCTGTAGGTTCAGAACAAATCTGTCATTTTTTATTTATTTATTTAACTATTGTATTTTGTTAACAAAAATTATAGGAGTGGACAAAAAAGTCTAGAGAGGTATTTGTTATACTGCCGGCTCATGCCAAGGCTCCAAGTCCTCTGGCTCATCTCTGTGTTAGTACTGCTAAAATAGGTATTAGATTTATAAAATTGTGTTTAGACTTTAAAATGCTTCTAGGATGCTGCATGTGTGAATCTTACTTATAACATCTGTACCCCATGTTAAGTGTTTGCATTGTAATCCTCTCGAATTGTGTAAATCATGAAACAGGAAAGGACCATCAACCACATGACTGTCCCTTCATGTGACTCCTCCCTGCACCCCCCCTAGCTTGAGGGAAGGCCATTCTTGAGGACAATCCTCCCCCTGTCCTGGGCCCCATTTCTTCCCACTTCCCCGCTCCCACTCCAACTCCTTCCCCAAGCTTTGACCTTTCTCCACTCACTCCCTGCCCCTGCTTCGCTTCTCCCTGCCTCTTCCCAGTTCTGCTCTGCTCCTGCCACCCCACTCTACCTCTTTTCCCCAGCTTCTTCCCACAACTGATGAAGGAAGGGAGACTAGTTAGAGTGCTGGTGCTGGTAGCAGGGTTGCCTCCTGCCTGCAGTACTCACCAGCGGCAACTGGAAACAGAGTGACCTGACTCCCAGCAGCATCACTTTGCTTCCTGCCACTAGTAAATGTGGGGACAATTTCACCCGTTCCCCCAAATCCTCTCCCCCAAGCAACACAGATGGGAGCTGTGGGAGCAGATCAGACTGAAGCTAGGTTGCTCTGCTTTCTGCCATTGCTGGTGAATGCAGGGATGGGTATGACTTCTACTGCTGTTGCCAGGCCCCACATTCATTCCCCAGACAACACGGGGCATTGCGGGACCCGCCCCCTCTTCCCCCCAAGTACAGGGCCCAGGACAGTTTTCCCCAAATCATCCAATAGATGGGATGCTTCTGTTGGCTGCTGATCTGTCTCTCCCTGCCCCGGCATTAGGAGGACAGGACCCTTCGCATCCCTTCCCCCCACATTGTCCCTGATTGTTAGGTTCTGCCCAACAACAAGGCCTATTGAAATCAAAGGAGTCATTGTGAAACATCAACAAAAAAAACCCCACAAAGAACAAACATCAAAAACTTTGTAGATTGCTCCCCTCTCCCCATACCAATGAAGAGGAGATATGTTAGGGTACGTCTACACTACAACGTTGATTCGAACTAACTTAGTTCGAATTAGTTAATTCGAACTAAGCTAATTCGAACTAACGCGTCTAGAACTAAAAACTAGTTTGAATTAGCGTTTTGCTAATTCGAACTAGCAAGTCCACATTGAGTGGACCCTGAACAGGGCTTAAGGATGGCCGGAAGCAGTGCCAGCAGGGCGTCAGAGGAGGACTTAGAGCGTGGAGATGCTGTCTCAGGCTAGCCGAGGGCTGCGCTTAAAGGGTCCCGACCCCCACCCCGGACAGACAGTTCTAAGGGGTGCCCCACTTGCAAAGCAGTCCTGGCTGGATTGCCCGGAGTACCCACACTGGGCACATCATACCACTTGGCCATCAGCCCGGCTGAACTTGCCGCAGGCTGCCATCTGGGGAGAGGGGGCAATCGGGGGGCTGCAGGAGAGCTTCCACCCCAAGAAGCCCGCAGAGCCAGCCCAGTCCTCCCCATCGGGGGCTCGTACCCCATTCCTCCCTCACCTCCTTCCACTTAACCTTCCCTAGCCCCCCTTCTTATTGATGTACAAAATAAAGATAACGTTTCTTCCAACATTGACTCTGTCTTTATTGAACAAAACTGGAGGAGACTGGGAAAAGGAGGTGGGAGAGGGGAAGAGAAAGGCTGGGAGAGGGGAGGGCAACTAACATGATCAGGGGTTGGAAACAGGTCCCAGATGAAGAGAGGCTACAGAGACTGGGACTGTTCAGCTTAGAAAAGAGGAGATGGAGCGGGGACAGGATAGAGGTCTCTAAAAGCAGGGGTTGGGTGGAGAGGGTGCATTCAGAAAAGTTCTTCATGAGTTCCCCTAAAGAAGGACTAGAGGACACCAAAGGAAAGGAATGGGTAGCAGGCTTCAAATTAGTAAGAGAAAGTTGTTCTTCTCAAAGCAAAGAGTTAACCTGTGGAACTCCTTGCTGCAGGAGGCTGTGAAGGCTACAACTAGAACAGAGTTTAAAGGGACGTGAGATCAAGTCATGGAGGTTGGGTCCATGGAGTAGTCTTAGCCAGGGGGTAGGAGTGGTGTCCCTGCCCAAAGTTTGTGGAAGGCTGGAGAGGGATGGCACGAGACAAATGGCTTGGTCACTGTCTTCGGTCCATCCCCTCCAGGGTCCCTAGGGTTGGCCGCTGTCTGTAGACAGGCTACTGGGCTAGATGGACCTTTGGTCTGACCCAGGACGGCCATTGTAAGCTCAGGGCTCAGGGTCGGGGGTCTCAGTGGACCCCCTTGATTTTCATGCACACCTGCTCCTGGGTGGCCAGGCTGGCAGCTATCCTGCCCTAGCCGGCCACTTTCCTGTGCCTAGTGTGGAGATTGTGGACGAGGTCCACGATGTCCGCACTAGCCCAGGAAGGTGCCTGCCTCTTGCGGTCCAGGGCAAGCTCTCGGGAGCCACCAGCCTGGTCCCGGGAAGAGGAAGTGGGCTGGGGGACATCGGGTGGGTGGCTCTGTGCCGTGCCAGGTGCAGGGTCTGCTGGCTGGGTGCTGGCAGGCTTGCACCTGGCACAGGCACCGTAGCCAGCCCGTGCTCCTTTAAGGGGTCCGGGGCCGGGAGGGGGGCATAGAGTTTCCCTGGTGTTGGCCAGAGTGGCCACCAGGGAAACCTGGGGAGGGCTAGCCTCCCACTAGTTCGAATTAAGGGGCTACACACCCCTTAATTCGTACTAGTAAGTTCGAACTAGGCTTAATCCTCATAAAATGAGGTTTTCCTAGTTCGAACTAAGCGCTCCGCTAGTTCAATTCAAATTCGAACTAGCGGAGCGCTAGTGTAGCGGCTATGAATGTTATTTCGAACTAACTTCCGTTAGTTCGAACTAACATTGTAGTGTAGACATACCCTTAGTGAACTCATCCCATCATTTTGAATTCTAGGAGGAGGGGATAAAACATTCTTGACAAGAAGAAACTGTCTCTCTGTGCTTCTTGAACTCTGCAGGATGAAGATTTCTAAGCATAAACAAGAGTTCCCGCGTGCTTAGGCTGGTTAGCCCTAAAAGGATGTAGAGTTTGTACATTAATGCAGCCTCTGTTGCAATTTAGAACCTAAGATTGTAGCTTATTTGTGTATGTATGTTACTTCAACTCTCGTATTTCTTTTCTTAATTAATAAATCTTTAATTAGTTGATTACAGGATTGCCTACAAAAGTTGTCTTTGTTATAAGATCTAAGGTGTAAATGATTTGGGGATAAGCGACTGGTCCTTTAAGACTGGAAGTAATATTGTTGTGATATTTGATGTAAGGGACTATCTATCACAAAAGCAAGCTTATCTGAATGGGAAAATAAACTGCAGTACTCAATGGGACAATTTGCTCAAGCTCTTGTAATACTTGGGGAGCTCATCCTTGATAACAGGGTAGTGAAATCTAAATATAGAACTCACAAAAAGTTTTGGATTTGTGCCCTGCTTCTCCACCGTCTGCCCTGCAGTTGGTACTCCCACTTTCAAGCCACTTCAGACAGCTTGATAATATTAACTCTGATGTGTTATGGCTTTTGTTCTGTGGCTTTTAGACATTGAAGCTGCATACATAGTTGCTATGCAGGAAAATAATATATTGGTATGTCCCAAGCCTTGGTGTCCATTTAATTTTAAGTGGATCTTGGATACAGTTGGATACAGTTGCTGAGAAAGTTTGTCAGATAAACAAAAATATGATTTTTGAGAGGTTCTGTAATACAGAGATTTTTTTCTCACTTAGATACTTATACAAAAACTGGAAGGATAATAAAGTGCTCATATATTTTGTTTCAATTTTAAAGTAAAAAAAATCATATTTTTGTTTATCTGAAAGACTTTCTCAGCAACTGTATCCAAGATGAATCTTTCCTCCTCTCTGTATTTATTCCCTTGGGATTGTCCTTAAGAAGTATTTTTTCATGGATTTGTAGATGCAGAAAACCAGAAGAAATGTGTTCATTGCAAATTAATGAATATTCATAGTAGAATTTTAAGCCAACAATACTAAAATGCACCCATTATTTTTCTGAGATCATTTTTTCTTTTTAATTACTCATTGTGACACAGGTTCCCTTCTTTGCCTTATTGCTTTATGTTAGTTATCATCCAGAAGCCTACTGATATTTATTTGAAGAAAATTGCTGTTTGTGTAACGGTCCTAATTATAAACATGCTTCATAGGGTATGTCTACACTACAACGTTAATTCGAACTAAGCTAATTCGAACTAACGGATCCAGACTAAAAAAACAGTTCGAATTACCGTTTTGCTAATTCGAACTAGCATGTACACATTAAGTGGACCCTGAACCAGGCTTAAGGATGGCCGGAAGCAGTGCCGGCAGGGCGTCAGAGGAGGACTTAGAGCGTGGAGATGCTGTCTCAGGCTAGCCGAGGGCTGTGCTTAAAGGGTCCTGAACCCCACCCCGGACAGACAGTTCTCAGGGGTGCCCTGCTTGCAAAGCAGTCCTGGCTTGGATTGCCCGGAGTACCCACACTGGGCACATCACACCACTCGGCCATCAGCCCGGCTGCACTTGCTGAAGGCTGCCATCTGGGGAGAAGGGGCAATTGAGGGGCTGCAGGAGAGCTTCCACCCCAAGAAGCCCGCAGAGCCAGCCCAGTCCTCCCCATTGGGGGCTCGTACCCCATTCCTCCCTCACCTCCTTCCACTTACCCTTCCCTAGCCCCTCTTCTTGATGTACAAAATAAAGGACAATGGTGTTCCAAAATGGAATCTGTCTTTATTGAACAAAACTGGAGGAGACTGGGAAAAGGAGGTGGGAGAGGGGAAGAGAGAGGGTGGGAGAGGGGAGGGCAACTAAAATGATCAGGGGTTGGGAACAGGTCCCATATGAAGAGAGGCTAAAGAGACTGGGACTTTTCAGCTTAGAAAAGAGGAGATGGAGGGGGGACAGGATAGAGGTCTCTAAAAGCAGGAGTTGGGGGGAGAGGGTGCATACAGAAAAGTTCTTCATTAGTTCCCATAAAGAAGGACTAGAGGACACCAAAGGAAAGGAATGGGTAGCAGGCTTCAAACTAGTAAGAGAAAGTTGTTCTTCACAAAGCAAAGAGTCAACCTGTGGAACTCCTTGCTGCAGGAGGCTGTGAAGGCTACAACTAGAACAGAGTTTAAAGGGACGTGAGATCAAGTCATGGAGGTTGGGTCCATGGAGTGCTATTAGCCAGGGGGTAGGAGTGGTGTCTCTGCCCAAGGTTTGTGGAAGGCTGGAGAGGGATGGCACGAGACAAATGGCTTGGTCACTGTCTTCGGTCCATCCCCTCCTGGGTCCCTAGGGTTGGCCGCTGTCAGTAGACAGGCTACTGGGCTAGATGGACCTTTGGTCTGACCCAGGACGGCCATTGTAAGCTCAGGGCTCAGGGTCGGGGGTCTCAGTGGACCCCCTTGATTTTCATGCACACCTGCTCCTGGGTGGCCAGGCTGGCAGCTATCCTGCCCTAGCCGGCCACTTTCCTGTGCCTAGTGCGGAGGTCGTGGACGAGATCCACGATGTCCGCACTAGACCAGGCAGGTGCCCGCCTCTTGCGGTCCCGGGCAAGCTCCCGAGAGCCGCCAGCCTGGTCCCGGGAAGAGGGGGAGGGCTGGGGGGCATCGGGTGGGTGGCTCGATCCGTGCCAGGTGCAGGGTCTGCTGGCTGGGTGCTGGCAGGCTTGCACCTGGCACAGGCACCGTAGCCAGCCCGTGCCCCTTTAAGGGGTCCGGGGCAGGGAGGGGGGCAGTAGAGTTTCCCTGGTGTTGGCCAGAGTGGCCACCAGGGAAATCTGGGGAGGGCTAGCCTCCCACTAGTTCGAATTAAGGGTCTACCCAGCCCTTAATTCGAACTAGTAAGTTCGAACTAGGCTTAATCCTTGTGGAATGAGGATTACCTAGTTCGAACTAAGCGCTCCGTTAGTTCGAATTAAATTCGAACTAACATTCGTTAGTTCGAACTAACTTTGTAGTGTAGACATACCCATAGTGAACTAGGGCAAATGGAGGAGGAGAAGGTTATGCTCAATCAAGGGAGGGTTTGTTTGCAAGGAAATTTGCATGCGGACTCTCTTGTGGAAGTTATTTCCACCATCTTGTTAGAAAAGTCAACCCTAAACCCGGCAGATCCATGGAGAGCAGCAGGAGGTCATAGCCATGTGTGTGAAAACTATATCATTGCTCATGGTGGTTCCCTGCTATCTGGCAGCATAATGATATTGGAGCAGTACCTGTGGCTGTATTAATTCTTCTGAATAACTTCACTGGTGCCAGAGAAGGGCTAATGTACCTTCCCATTCCTTCCTTAGTCCACCTGGTCTGTTTCCCCAGTAGGGACTCTTGACTGGGAAAGGCTTCTACAGGGCAACACAAAGGAGGAAGGTGGATATGGATAGAAGGGCCTCCTGTACACCAATCTGTGGGTCCAATTTGTTTCTGGATGATTTGTTAATATAATATACTAGGACAAAGTAGAAAAATATTTGGTTCTTCACATCACCTTTTAGGCTCAAAGAATTGCAAAGAGATTTGCAAGCATGAATGAAGCCCTACGCTAACAGAGCATCACCTTAATTTAAATTAGTAGATTAGGTTGAGGTTGTAATCATTTGAATGCAGCTACAGTTATGATTCTTTACTCATTTTTGGATGCAAAACTCTCTCTGACTTTGCAGAATAAAATCTAAAAGTTTCACTCACTTCTAGTCACTGTAGCAGAGATTCCATTTCCATGGAGATCAGTTCAGGCGAACACAGACTTCTTGGTTTAAAGGGGAAAAAATTAAACAGTTTTGGAATTGCTTTATACACATGAATACATTTCTTTCCAATGACGTTGGGGAACTGTTAATATTTTTAAAAGATCTAATTTTCTATCTTGTTACAATATTATCTGGATTTGTTTTAATGTATCTTCACAGCTCAGAAAGCAGCACCTGTGTGATGAATACAGGAAGAACTAAGCTTAGTATTTCCTTTGTGGCTTGATAATGTAACAATAGAAATGAGAACAGTAGCCAATTTCAGGTGAGATACCGATGTGTTAGGTTACACAATAACTTCACTCTGTAGCTAGTTAAGTACAATTATTTTTGCCAAAACAGAAGGGCAAAAGCATTTGAAGGGAGAAAGTGCATAGATAAAAATAACAGATGGGGAAGCTTTTTTTGAATTAACAATTACATTTAATAGAAAGAAATAAAATAATGAGAGAGTAGTTTTAATGAAGATCAGAGTTAGATGTTAATGCCTGAAATAATTATTGTAATCTAATAAAAGATGTGTCTTTCGGGGTATCACTTATTTATCTATCAAGAAACAAACCAGGGATTTATTATTACAATCATTTCTCACCAACAAATGGGACACATATGATATGAGAGAGCAAAACAGTACACAACATACACAGAAACATTTATGAGGACAGTTCTTTTCAGAAGACAGCAAGGTTAAAGTGTAAAAGAGCAGCTTGCTATGAATTTCAGCTTCAAGTAAGTACAGTGTCTCATCGAGAAAATTAACGAAAGGCAAGTTTATAACGGGGCCAGACATACATGTGCAATAGGGAGTGAGCAAGCATTCTGGGAGCTTTCCAATCTTTTGTACAGCTTATACAAAAGCTTGTCATGACTCAAGTCCCTCTGCATGGGAGAGTTTAGCATTGTTCTCTCCAGAGGCAGTTCTAACCCATTGGGTCCTCAGTGGCTTCCCTCATTCCCTCTCCTATCTCTCCAACTCCCCATTCACAGCAAGCTTCTATTTCCAATTCATGAATTCATACTAAAGCCACCCTTGTGTGTAGATCATATATCTCAGGGGAAGCAAACTGTGCCCATCACAGTCCTATCTTCCACTAGGCCGCTAATTGTCTTGTATGTTGATAAGGGGGATATCTTTGGTTCATCCAGGATGCCATATATGTTGTAACAGCAAACACTTATCCTATCAAAATGAACACAACGGATCCCAATCTTTGCTCACTGCTGCACTACTTTCCAGGTGCCAAACTCCTTATAGGATTTCAGGGTATATGAATGATACAGCCTTCATAGTCCCTCTGTGCATGATCCCACAACCAGCAATTAGCTGAGTGCGGAAATTGCTGCCTATAGCTGATTGTGGGTGCAAAATTGCATGCACAAAGAGAGGGGAGCTTTTGAAAGTTTAGCACTTAAATTCTAATATTCCATTTATTGAAGTAAATGTTCATCATTATGGGATCTTGAGTCTCAATGAACTGCTGTAGCTCCATTGCCCTTTAACTCAATGATGTGCAATGAAGGCTGTCACAGAACATATTAATCTCCTGCCTAGCTAAATTGTGAAAAGAAGTTAGATCTCCCCCATCCATTTCTGTGAAAATCACAGTTAGCATACACTGAACCATTCATTTTATGTGGAGGCTTTCATTGAAGGCAATACAAGCATTGTCCTGGATTTCAATGGGAGCACTATTAATCCATTAGTGGCACACTCTTTTCATCCCTGTCTTGAGATTAAGGCACAGAACTGTGAATCAGAAGACTGGGATTTAACCCAGACTTCCTTTCTGGCCTCAGGTCAGACATTAATCTGTGTCTCACATCCCACCCATGAAACACAGAGATTAATACATACTGGAGAACCTCAGCCCTATGAACATCTCAGGAATAGAAGTTGTTCTTAACTCTGAACAAAACGTTATTCTGGCAGCAGTGGCAAAGACTTCCTAAACGTGGGAGGGGGATCACCGGCTCTGGAACTGTGGTCCTACCCCACAGCCTTGCCACTGCATTACACTGCCCCTTAACTCTGAGCCCCCCTCACTCCACCCATTTTCAGTGCTGGTGCTCTTGGGCTGGGAGTGCTCCACCTGCACTGCCTGCTCACCCAGCTCTGGGTCTGGTGACAATCTGGTTGCCTAGCCTTTGGGTGGGCTTGGGCTAGGGCACATGGGGAGCTCTAGGCTTTGACAAGGGAGGGGACAGAATGGGAGGAGTGTGGCCTCAGGAAGATGGAGAGGGGTTGGAGGTTAGCCTCCCCCAATGGTGCATTCATCTGCTGCCCATGGATGGGGCTATGAGTAGCCCCCTGCCAACCCCTCTCCCTATTCTGGTGCTCCTGTATGGTGGTTCTTTTAAAAATTTACAACATTGAATCAATATAGCTTTCAAACTTTACTATGCAGATGAAAAAATGCTGCTTTTACTCATCTTAATTGAAAAGAAACAAGCACAGAAAAAGTTTCCTTACCTTGTCAAATCTTTTTTAAACTTCCTCTTTAATATTTTTTTAGTTTACATTTCACATAGTATCTTTGTTTTTATTTACCTATTTTTGTCTCTTCTACTGTCCCTGTGTACTTCCAGTTTCAAATCAAGTATGTGGTTGACTGGTTAGTTGGTAAATCTGATATTCCTACCTTTGAGGTTCTATTGTAGGTAGCCCACAAGAGCATACTCATGTTGGTGAAGTGCTCCAATGCTATGCTGTTGTTGTTATTATTGTTTATATTACTATAGTTACTGGGAGCCCCAATCAGGACCAGGGCCCCATTGTTAAGCACAAATAAGGTAATAGGAACACCATAACAAATTAGATTCTTATGAAATCTCATGGCATCTGAAGCAAAAAAAGTGCATAAAACACTTAAAAGCTGCTGCGTTTGGCTAATCCACATTTTAAGTGCATAATTAATGCTTCATAGAGTTCACAGACTTGTATATTTGCAGAGGTGCAATAGCAAGCTTGTTTTGGATCCAGATCCCTTTTTCTACAAACCCTCAAAAAGGATTTGGGGTGTCAATGAAGTAGTTTTGCATAATTTAATTATTGCTTCAACACCTTTTCCTGGTACTGGAGTAAAATTTGCCAGTCTGCCATCTGAGGATTGCCCCAAGAATCTTTTAAGATTTGCTATAGTGGCTCACTTAATGGAAAATCGCTTGGTTTAATGCTGCTTCTTCTGACCCTCTCGATCTCTAACAATTGTTCATGTCTATTCACCTGAAAATAATAGATATCAGCTGAACAGCCTCTGTGATGAAAAAACATGAGGCAAAGGAATTTTTTAGCTTCTTTTCATTGTCATTATTCCTTTGTTCCCATCACACCGTGGTCACATAGCAGATGTCTCTTCTACGGGTATCTGCTTCTTAAAGATTTTCTTATTGTCTGATTTTTAAAAATCTTTCCATATCTGGTATTCAGGAAAGGAGGTCAAAGGGAAAAGAAACCAACTACACATAAGTGATGGTATCTACTAAAGCTCCACCCACAACACTACCCATAACCCACACCCCACCACTTCCTGATGTCTTTTCTGTCCACGTCATTCCCCATCCCACCTCCACATTCCCTTGTTCTAATTTCTTTGAGGAAAGTGAGGGGAAATTTAGCAAAAGAAAGGAGAAAGGGAAGGTGGCAGAAGAGAAATATAGAGATAAGAGCAAGCTTAGGCTATGTCTACCCTACAAGGTTAATTCAAAATAAGTTATTTTGAAAAAATAATAATTCCCAAAATAGCTATTTCAAAATAGTGCATCCACACTACAAACTCCATCGAAATAGCACAAATCTAAATCGAAATAGAGTGTCCACATTGATTGGAGCCTGAATCCCATTTAAGGACCCCTGGAGGCACTCCGGGCAGGGCATGAGGACAGCAGTCACTTCCTGTAGCTGCTGCCTGAGGCTAAATGAGGCTTGTACTTAAAGGGGTTTTCCTCTACAATCATGTCTCAGACTCTTCACCTTTGCTTACCTCCTTGAGGGACAGTAAACACCACACCATGTGCTTGGGTTGCCCTTGCAGACGCCACAGCACTCCTTCCATGGAGCTGGACCTGCTGCTAGTTAATGCAGGCCACCCTCGTGGCACTTCAGAACCAAGATAGCCAACTCAGACTGGGGCACCTCCTCACCCCAGCTTGGGTGTTCATCCTACCTCACAGTCCCCTCCAACCTCCCCAGCACACCATGCACCACAGCTTTTGGCACCGGGACACTAGTTGTAACTGGTGGGACTGGATTGTCTTGGAGCGGTGGGACAACTATCAGTGGCTCCAAAACTTCTGGAGAAAGACATCTTCATGGAGCTGTGTGAATGGCTCGCCCCTGCCTTCCGGTGATGGGATACCAGCATGCGACCTGCCATCCCCCTCTAGAAGTGTGTCACCATTGCAATTTGGAAACTCACCACACTGGACAGCTACTGCTCTGTGGGGAACCAGTTTGCCATGTAGAGATCAACCATTGGGACCATGCTCATGCAGGTATGACTCTCTTGCTATTATCATTGAACTACTGCGATGGCTTCTTTAGGGAGGAAGGTGTACTCTCCATTCCTACAAGTTTTGCAGTCCTGGCTTCATAAAGCCCTGCCAGGGATGGGGTAGTTGGGATTGCTCCTACTATGAGAAGGGGCTTGGGCTTGGGGAACTCCCAAGGGCTCCTGCAATCCTGTGGTTCTATGTTTCCCCAAGTGGTGAGGGTCATCAACACCATCCTACTGCATCCTACTGTCATTACCCTGGATGACATTGATCCCATCATCGCTGCTTAGCCCCCATGGGCTTCCCCAACTGCGTGTGTGGGGGGGGGGGGGGCATTGATGGCACCCACATCCCCATCCTGGCTTCTGACCACCAGGCCTCTGACTACATAAAAAGGAAGGGGTATTTTTCAATGATTCTGCAAGCCTTCATGGGCCACAGGAGGTGCTTCATGGACATCGACATTGGATGTTAGGGAAAATGCATGACACCCGCATATTCCACAAATTCAGCCTCTTCCACACTTTTCCCCCCAACTGCACTATCAGGGTCAGGGACATGGAGATGACTAGGTACATCATGAGCAATGTGGCCTAACTCTTACTCCCCTAGCTTATCAGGTCCTACACGGAACACCTGAACCCCACTAAAAAAATTCTTCAACACCAGATTCAGCAGGTGCCACATCACAGTGGAGGGTGCCTTTGGCTAACTCAAAGGGGGAAGAGGAGGGGGAGCAAGGAGGAGAAGTCAGGGAGTGGGTGCTGCAGGAATTTGGAGGGAGCAGATACTGCAGAGACTTGGAAGGTAGAGGGTGCTAGAGGGTGGCTGCTGGATCACTCAGTTGTGGTGAGCAAGACAGCAGCTCCCAGATGGTATGGGGCAATTCTCAGTTAGCACAGTGCTCCTCCAGGTTGGTGAGCTACCTGTGGTCCTCCCACTCGAAACTAAGTTGGAGGGCACACAAGCACTTGTGACATTCTCTTGCCAGGTCATCCTGGGGTCACTTCTGCCTGCGGGTCTCATAAGGTTGTGCTTATGGAGCTGGAGGTGGTGGACGCATCATGCTCACAGCTGATCCATCTGTAAAGAAAAATAAGAAGGGCAGTCAACCCTGGAGACAGTGTGCATGAAATCTAGCCATAATCTGTGAGCTGACATCAAAGGCCAAGGTTCACATAATGGTGAAGTTTTTCAAACAAGGCCATCTGTTGCCTAGGCAACGGGCATGGACATCCCAGGGGATGCCACTTTTTGACCCTTATGTCCTGGGCACAAACAGCCATGGGAAGGAGACAGCCAGGCCAGGAGCCTGTGGGAGGGGGAAGGGGAAAGGCATGTCCCGTGCACACCGGGCCCACTGGAGGAGGGAGGGGAGGGTTTGGTGGGAGATGTGGTGTAAGCGATAGATGCCACGTTTTGGAGACAGTAGTACTGGGGTCCCCTCCTCTTCCTCCGCCTGTAAGGCTCCCCTGCAGGGGATCAGTCTCCTCCACATAACTATTCTTGCCAGAGAGTGGATGCTACCTCAGAGTGCAGGCATGACCGTGTGCCATGTGTAGCACTCCTATGTGTGTCCCTGACCCCAGCCTCCTTACCGGTGGCTTCTGGTGGGAATGTGTCCCACCACAGGGTCAGGAGTAAGGCAAGCTTGTGTGGGAACCTTGTGAGAAGGAGCGAAAGGTTCCTGTGTGAGAGCCTCATGGAGCTCAGTGCTCCATATTGGTGCTCCATGTGCACCCACATGTACAGGCTGCTGCTCGATCCCCAGCCCAAGAAGGCTGAACGAAGAGTGCACAGCCCCTCACAGCCTGCTGCCTTTCCCTGTGTTTACATACAGAAAGTTATGGAACTCATCTGAAGTGCCTTCCCTAGCCTTTTCGACCCCTGGGACACAGTCTGGGAGGGGGGTACTGGCTCCAGGTTGATGACTACCTCCTGGCTGTCAGCCATGGTGTGCAAGATAGCTTCCTCATCCTCCCGCTCATCATTGTCCTCCTCCTCCTCTACAGCCCCGCCCTTGTGGAGGTTGATGATGGGTGTGGTCAGGACAGATTCCATAATGAGAAGTAGGGAGGTGACCAGCCCTCCTCCTGGGAGTGCATCCAGCTGCTCAAAGTAGTGGCAGATGTGCGGTGCCATCCCAGAGTGGGAACTTTGCTCCTTGGCCGATGTGTAGGCCTGCCAGAGTTCTTTAATTTTCAGCTGAACATGGTCCAGAGTCTGGCTGTGCCCCTTGTGAGCCAAGCTAGTGGCCATCTGAACGTAGACTTCAGTATTCCTCCTCTTGATGTTAGCTTCCAATCTGGCTGCAGTCTTGCTTGCACCTTTGGGGGGCTTGGTGGGAGTGCTGGGGTCTGCCATGGCTCCTCTTGAGGCAGCTGTGTGGAACAGGGCTGGCAGACCTGAAACTTTAAAGGCTGCAGGGGAAGGGAAACTATAGAGTTTTGAGGAGTGTGGACAGAGTGGCCACCAGAGCAGCTGTGAGATGCTCTGGAGGCCAATTATTTTGAAATAAGCACGGCTGTGCCATCCACACTCACCCTATTTTGAAATAGCAATTTTGAAATAGACAGTATTCCTCATAGAATGAGAGTTTATTATTTTGAAATAAGAAGCCCGTTATTTTGAAATAATTTCAAAATAACGGGTTTGCTGTGTGGATACTCACCTTGTTATTTCAAAACAACATGAGTTATTTCAAAATAACTCTGTAGTTTAGACATGCCTGGAGGGGAAGAAGGAGAGAAATAGAAGGAGAGAAAGGGAAGTGAAGGAGAAGTGATCTTGAAGTCCCCTTTTGCTCCAGGATGGCCATGGAGCAGGAGAGGAGACATTCAGAGCCCTACCGGGACCAGCAGAAAGAGTAGTAGTCTTGGCAGTGCTTCTGAAGCAGTGTCTGCTTTCTGTTGGCTCACTCCCCTTCTTTGGCAGGTTGTGCTCCAGCTCCCCCTTCTGGCTTATGTGCTGTTAGCGCGTGTCCTTTTCATGCTCTTGCCCACCTTCTACAGTTTTGAATGACATCTCACTGCCCTGTCACAGCCAATATTGAGGGAGATGGGCTAGGCATGGTGGTGGCAGGCTTTGAAGGAATGTTATTGTGGCATGTCCTGGGCCAGTCTAAACCTGATCCAAAGCCATTTCATGGGCCTGATTCAAAGCCTTTTAAAGTAAATGGAAAGACTAACTGACTTTGAATCAGGCCCTAAATCTCCAGTTACTCTTCCTCGTTTTCAACTTTCATTTCACCTGCCATCATTTATGTTTCTTTACATTTGATTTTCATGGTCTGGATTTCTAGTTTTGAACTATGTCTGTTTGACTTGAATAACCTTTTGAACCCTCCACGTAATCCTACTGTTGTTTAACTTCTCTTCCTACTTCCTTTTTGTTGTTGCTGTTTAGGGGTATGCGGATATTCTATGATTCAGTTCTGGTGTGCTTAAGTAGCCTCCATGCTGAGAGTAAGGATTTTAATTTCCTTTTTTGACTTTGGGTCCTTTTGTCTAGCTTACTCATTTTTATTCAAAGTAAGCTACAGACAGCTCATTAGGACAATGAGGACAGTTTTCTTCCTTTATTGCACTTTAAAAACTGGTTAGGCACTGAGGTAATTTCTGTGTATCACTGAATTATAGAAGTACAGGACAGGAAGGGACTCAAGAAGTCATCAGGTTCAGCCTCCTGTGCTGTGGCAGGACCCAAGAAATCTAGACTATCCTTGCCAGGTGTTTGTCCAACTTGTATTTAAAAATCTTCACTGATTGGCATTCTACAAACTCCCACAGTTTATTCAGAACTGAACTACCCTTATAGTTAGAAAGATTTTGCTAATATCTAACTAAAACCTCACATGGGCAGATTAAACTTTTTGTTCTACCTTCACTGGATGTGGAGAGCAATTGATCCCCATTGTTTATATAACAGCCATTCTCATATTTAAAGGCTGTTATCAGGGTATCCACCCCCGCTTCCTGAAGTTTTCTTTTCTACTGACTAAGCATATCCAGGTTTTTCAGCCTTTCCTCAAAGGATTTAGAAAACCTGACCTATATCATTTTTGTTGCTCCTCTCTGGACTCTAATTTGTCCATATCTTTCCAAAAGGCACACATAATTGGAGACAGTACTTCCACTGAGGCCTCACTAATGCCAAGTAAAGCAAGACAATTGCCTCCCATATCTTTCATATGGCACTTCTGTTAATACATTCCACACTGATATTAGCATTTTTTGCAACTGCATCATTATTGTAGATTCATATTCAATGTGTGACCCTCTATAACACAGAGAGTATTTTCAGTAGTACCACATAGCCAGTTAGTCCTTGTGATATAGTTGTACATTTGATTTTTCCTTCTTGAGTAAAATATGTTGCACTTATTGATTTTCCCCCTGTTGAATTCATACCAATGAACCAATTTGTCTACGTTGACTTGATTTCTAATCCTGTCCTTCAAGGTGCCTGCAACCCCTCCTACACTGGTGTCATCTGCAGATTTTAGAAGCATACTCTTCACTCCATTATCCAAATATTAAAGAAAATATTGAATACTACCAGAGGCTGGGATTCCCTCTGAGATCTTTTCCACTCACCTTGCCCAGAACACTACATCAGTTTGGAAAGAACACTATCCAGTTTTCTGGATCCAAGAAATCAGTTCATCTTCAGAGTCATCACTGAGGTTTCTTTATTGGCATGCAATCAAACTACATTTGAGTTGATCAGCCTCTAATCTAAGGTGTGGGTGCATGGTATACCACACAAGTAATACACATAATCATGAATCAAGTTTTATAGACGCATTTACCCTTAATACTATGGGTCAATCATACACTTTATGTGTCAACTAATTTTTGCAACCAATCCCTGTACAGATCATAAACAAGCTGCAAAGTATGCTAGTAGGCAAAGCTGCAGCTACAAGCTTACCATACAGTACTCTTTTTACTATTTCTTTATCTACTAACTGCATGTTATTCACAAGGCCTTTTGTGAGTTTATGCGTTGTCCATTGTTATGTCCTGTTTCCTTACTTCTTCCTTACTTCTTGCATTATTCATGCAAGGCCTACATCTTTACACCTTTTTTTAAATTTTTTTTTATTATTATTACAGTGATCTTTTCGCTGAGACTTTTTTCTCTTTTTGCTTATTTTTACGCAAAATGGCAGTGGCAATTAATGAATTTTTAGTGGATTTTCAAATACATTTTACATTTTCTTTTTAAATACAAGTTTTCTTAAGTTTCATGGTCCCTTGTAAGGCTGTAAATGGTTATTACGACAGATCAAGTAAATATTTTAACCATGCTGGGCAGTTAGCCTTGCCAGCTGACCCTTTGAATCTTTTTTCCTAAAATGACTTTACACTCCTTGGCTACGTCTACACTGGCATGATTTTCCGAAAATGCTTTAAACGGAAAACTTTTCCGTTAAAAGCATTTTCAGAAAAGCACGTCTAGATTGGCAGGATGCTTTTCCGCAAAAGCACTTTTTGCGGAAAAGCGTCCGTGGCCAATCTAGATGCGCTTTTCCGCAAAAAAGCCCCAATCGCCATTTTCGCGATCGGGGCTTTTTTGCAGAAAACACTACTGTGCTGTCTACACTGGCCCTTTTGCGCAGAAGTCTTTCAGAAAAAGACTTATGCCCGAATGGGAGCAGCATAGTATTTCCGGAAAAGCACTGACGATCTTACATGAGATTGTCAGTGCTTTTCCGGAAATTCAAGTGGCCAGTGTAGACAGCTGGCAAGTTTTTCCGGAAAAGCGGTTCATGATCATTTTTATCCAAAGTGCTTTCCACCTTCAGAGTCACAACCAATTCCTCCCTGTTGGCCAAAATGGCTGCCCCCTGCTTACTTTTCTCCACTTTTTGGAACAAAAGGTACACAAGGGGAAAGTGAGCTATGTGGCATAAAGCTCTTAGAGCCCTCACCTGACACCTATTTAAAATGAAACAGGTGATGATCTACTAGTTGAAAAAAATAATGTCTCATAATTATCTCCTTCAGATAAACAAAATGTCCTTTTCCCTAAAATGAAAGGTAACGTGTTGTTACTGAGGGAAAATAAGTCTTTTAAAAACCCAAGGCTCTGCAGCTCAGATGACATAATGCTTAGGATCTGTAAGTCTAGACACAGCCCTTAAGTTTTCTCTATGTGAATTGCAAGTGAAGAGCAGATGACACGGTTAAGGTATTCCCATTTCTAAAGTGATCTTTTTAAACTTTAAATACATTTTTTACAGACAAAACCTTGTTTGGCTAGCAGTCTGATAATTACTGTGTTCTAGCAGCATTCTGTTTTATTGTCATTTTCCTTCTACATCTCAGCTGTCTGTGACTTTAGTAAGTTGGTTGTTACAGTTACATTTTTCTTTTTCTGACTCTCTTTTTCAAACTAGTATGTGTTTTCCTTCTTTTTTTCCCCTTACAATCTGTTGTTTGAGCTTATCAATGCCCCTTGCATTGCTCTTAGTTATTGTTCTACTAAGGGGTATAACTGTAGCCCTCGTTATATCTGCAAAAATACATTCAGAAGCTGTCAAGTGATATAGAAGTCTCTATTTCCTTTTTTTAGTGACTTTGACTAAATCATTCATAGTCCAATAGTTGAAGTCAAATTGTCATTCTGTGCATGCAGCATCATTTACAATTGATTATTTACAGACACATTCAATGTGTAGGCCCCATTTTCTTCAGAATGGCTGTAAAGGCTTCTGGGGGAGGAGTGTGTGGGAGGCAAGCACGGTGGTGATAGTTGTTAGTACCTGTCCTCCCCTTTGCACCATTTGATAGATTACTAAGGATTTGAGGAGGCATGATTGTGCCACAGTATACTGCCATAACTAGGGGTTTATTATCAAACCAAGCATTCTTTTTTAAAACACTTTAACTTCCTCTTAAACACTTCATCACTTTCACTACCTCCATTTATCTGGTCCCCTCTGAGCTCTGTAGTGTTAATTTGTGCAAAAACGCCTTTTAACTGCACATACCTTTTTCTTAAATCACCCACTTTAGTTTTTCCACTGTTTAATAAAACATTTCCCAAGACCTCTTTAGCTACTAAATTCTGGGATCATAACTTTTCTACCTTATCTCCCAGAGTAACACAATTCTCAGCTGACTTTTTTTCAGCAGCTCTGAGCTAATTTTCTGTTTTATTTCTTAACTTAGCACATTTTGCCTGCAAAGCTGTACTAAATCCAGTCCTTGAAGGATGGCTCCCTTTTATTTTGGATTTATGAAAATAGGTAAAAGACATTGTTTTCCCCCTGACCTTTAAGGAATTTTTTTCCATTTGGTTTGTTTCCTCCTCTGCAGTTTTGATTTTCTCTTTATGCTTTTTGCATCCATCCTTCATGGTGGCATATTTCATTTGTAAAATGTTAGCCATCAGAAATAATTCTTGTGAAACTTCTTCCCTGATTTGGGATTTCTTTGTTTTACGATTTAAAAACCACCACCACCAAAACCTAGATACTATATTTTCCATGGCTACCAATGGATCCTATTTTTTTGAAAAATGTCAGTGGCATTCATCAAACCCCTTGCTATGCTCTGCCATTCAAGGGACATCTGCCATGCTCTGTCTAATACCACTCTCTGACGTTTCTTTTCCACTTAGTTTTAGTCTTCCCCTAAATACTTCTCTGGGAAGTTCATAGATTATGTTGGGTATCATATCTAGTCACCATTAACCTTTTTAGTGATGAATAAAGCAAAATAGCATTAAACACCTCAGCTTTTTTGATGTAAACAGTTATTAGTTATCTTTCCCTGCTAAGTAGAGGACCTGCACTTTGTTTTTTCTTTTTCATAATTCTAATATATGTATAGAATTTCTTACTGCCTTTTCTGTCCTCTGCTAGTTGTGGTTCATTTTGTGCCTTAGGCTTTCTGATTTTGTTCCTAAATGCTTGTGCTATTCTTTTGTACTTTTCCTTAGCAATTTGTCTATGTTTCCCCTTTTTGCAGGATTCCTTTTTGATTTCAGGTCATTAAAGTGGTCCTTATGGAGCCACATTGGCCTCTTATTATTCTTCCTTTCTTTTCTTAGCATCAGGATAGTCTGAAGTTGTGCCTTTAATACTGTCTCATTGAGAAAGTGCTAGCTCTCATGAAGTCCTTTTTCTCTTATGTTATGTCTCCACTTACCAATGCTCTGGCAATCGATCTTCTGGGGTTCAATTTAGCAGTTCTAACAAAGACTTGCTCAATCAAATGTTGGGGGTGCCCAATCAGTGCAGGTATTCATCACTGTCATGAAGAGTAAGGGAAGTCAGTGGCAGTGTTTCTCCCATCAACGTCCCACTGTGGAGATAGCACCAAGCTTGGCTTAAGGTACGTCAACTCCAGCTAAGTTATTTATGTAACTGGAGCTGCATACCTTAAGCAGACCTTCCCCTTGCAATGTAGGCTGAGCCTTAGACTTTCTTCCTATGGGACCTAACCTACTAGTTTTCTGAGATTTTTAAAGTCTGCTTTTTTATACTCCAATGTTTTTATTATGTTGCTTTTGCTCCTTCTGTTCCTTAGAATCATGATTCGAAAACTGTCATTTCATGATCATTTTTATCCAAAGTGCTTTCCACCTTCAGAGTCACAACCAATTCCTCCCTGTTGGCCAAAATGGCTGCCCCCTGCTTACTTTTCTCCACTTTTTGGAACAAAAGGTACACAAGGGGAAAGTGAGCTATGTGGCATAAAGCTCTTAGAGCCCTCACCTGACACCTATTTAAAATGAAACAGGTGATGACCTACTAGTTGAAAAAAATAATGTCTCATAATTATCTCCTTCAGATAAACAAAATGTCCTTTTCCCTAAAATGAAAGGTAACGTGTTGTTACTGAGGGAAAATAAGTCTTTTAAAAACCCAAGGCTCTGCAGCTCAGATGACATAATGCTTAGGATCTGTAAAAAGGTCTGTATCTCTGAGGTAACATACAAACCATGTGATTTGATAGTTGCCATAGCAACTATATTCTTTATTGCACAGCAGAGTAAATAACTATACATTGTCCTTTAAATTTATTAGCTCACAGTTCACTGCAGCTTTAGTGGAGAGTATCTTATCTGAAATCTGTTTGTAATGTAGAAGATGAACTTTTTTTTAGAACTTATACCAATGAATTCCCCAGGTGTACTGTGGTCAGAGACATTGGTATGTTGAAAAGAAAAAGGGAAATGGGTAAGAAAAACTAGTAGTCAGTGACAGACTACCAGTACCCCTGTATTCAGAGTGTGCAAGATGTATGCAAAGGCAATAGCATGGTAGAGGAGGGTTGTATGTATAGTCATAGTAGTGACTTCATATCTGCTGTCTCTTTTGCATAAGTAATGTGATTGAAATACCCATGTGGATTTGTCATACAGAAGAAATAATTCTTTTGTGACATAGGCCTCAAGAATGAGATCAATAATGATTTTTCTGAGGAATTTTTAAATAGAACTGTGCAAATACCGTATTTTTCCGTTCAATGTCTTAACTGAAAAATCACACAAAAAAACAAACCCAAAATAATTTCAGATTGATTTGATACAAAATGCTTTTTGAAGTTTTTGGCAAACTGGCAAAAAGAAGGAAAAAAAATCAGATCAGAGTAAACAATATGTCATTTTCATTTTTTATCTTTGCTTTGTTAGTGGTTTTTTTTACCAGATTTTAATAAAATTCCAGAAAAAATTAAAACACTATTTCAAATTGAGAGATTTATAACTTTCTATTCCAACAAAGTTCTGATTTTTTTTCTCCCTGATTGAAACAATTTTTCCTAATTTGGAAATAGTTTCTGTCAAAGCGAATAAGCACAAAACAGTTTTTCACAAAAAAAAAAAAAAAAAAAAAGTCAGCTTTATTTGTAAGGTTCCCTGTCCCCATGGTACCTATATATTTTTAACATAATTGGTGTCTGAATGAGTTGTTTGTGAAAGTTACTGCACTGCTGGAGACTTATGTCCTACATTTATCCAGGGAATAGAAACATTGTGGGTAGTGATGCAAATTTTCAACCCCATCTTCTCACTTCATCTCATCCCTCATTTAGGGTATGTCTAGACTACATGTCTCTGGCGACATAGGCATGTAAATTAGGCTACTGGGAATAGGCAAAGAAGCGGGGATTTAAATAATCCCCGCTTTGTTAAAATAAACATGGCCGCTGCGCTGTGCCGACGATCAGCTGATCCGGCACAGCGCGGTAGTCTAGACGCGGATCAGTCAGCTGAGGAAGCCTTTGCCGACTGATCTCTTAGGGGCTTCTTAGCTGGTACCAAGCTGATGCAGTGAGAGAGGACTGGGGTTGTTCTCTCCCCCTGGGGCAGCCTCCATACTGAACCCCTCATCCCAAGCTCCACCCTACAGCAATGATTTAAATGAAGAAAAATAAAAAGGAATTGAGTTAAGGACCTGGGCAATGCAGGGTAAATATTCTAGCATGAGTATAAAACAAACTGAAGACTTGTATAAGATGCCTCTTTCACTAAACTCCAAAATGATTTCATGTTACAAAAAAAGATTTTACCTAATTTTTTTATTATTAACTGTGTGGGTGTGTGAAAACAAGGAACCCAAAACTGAATAATCTCAAACATGTATGTATCAATAACTTCAGCAATAGTGTGACCTTACTGCTTTGACCTTTCCCCTCCAAAGTTTTTTAGTGACACTTCCTCATACAACACCATCCCTCAGACCTCACTTAATGTATAGCTGGATCCCTTTGTTGCTTACTCATACAAAACTCAACTGAGTTTTGCCTCTAATAGCTAGAGAAGGATTGAGTCCTTAGATTATTAACTCTTTGGGAGTAGGGAAACCATTTTATGTCTAAAAGCACTATGCACCTCTATAGCACTCTACAAATAATAATAAATAAAAGTAACTATGAAGAACTATTGTGTTTCAGAGAACTTGATGCATTTCTCATTCCTCAATTCTAGTAAGTTATGAGTATCTATAGACAATATCCAATAAAAACAATGAGGTTATGTCTACACTGGTGGGTTGTTCTGTAAGAACATCTTACACAAGACTTCCTACGCAACAACACTTGACAAGAACACATCTACACAGCCGTGTGCTTTTGCACAAGAGATGTGCTTTTGCGCAAGAGCATCCATGGCAATGTGGATGCTCTCTTGCTCAAGAAAGCTCTGGTGGCCATTTTAGCCATAGGGCTTTCTTGCGCAAGAAACCCCTGCCGCGCATCTACATTGCCTTCTTGCGCAAGAGCTCCTGTGTAAGAGGGCTAACACCTATTAGAAAAGAGAGTAGCTCTTGCCCAAGAAGCCCTCTCTTCCGATGCTGTACTGTAAATCTTCTTTCGCAAGAGTGGGCAGGCAGTGTGGACGCTCTGCGGAAGAATGGCCATTCTTGCCCAAGAACCCGCCAGTGTAGACGTAGCCTGAGAGTTATGTGCTCAGCACCCTTCTGGACTAGGTGTAAGCACAGCTGTTTAATGTGGAGTGTCCAAATGAAATGAAAACCATAATTCTGAATTTTCCTGCCTTTCCTGGCTAAATTTTTTCAAGCACCTATCATTTTGGAAACTTGTTTCTTTGCATTCAAAATCAACAAGTTGTATTTGTGCTAATTGATTTTGCCATTGGAAAGTGCAAGTGACCAAGTACTCAAAGTTTTGTTGAGATTGAGGAACCTTCAAAATTTTGCCTAAGGGGTAAAATTCAGACATATAAAATATTATTTCAATGTAGATTTTTGTGGTTATAATTTTTTTGCAGTGCATTTGGCCTGAAATATGTTAACAAAATTGGAAACAGCTGTGCAAGAGACTGTTCTCTCTTCCATTTATAGTGTTGTAGCCCAATATAAACTTCATCATTTTCGTATAAAGCAACTTCCCCCTCCCTCCATCCAGATGTTTATGGATTTCTCAAATAATCTTCAGTGAAATTGCCAAAACCAACAAAAAGTCTTAACATGTAAATTCAACATATTGTTTCATACTCATCACAGCCTTTTCTGCATCAACGCCAATCCTCATCAGATTTCAGATGTACTTCAGTTGACACAGCTACAGTAGAGGACTCTGAGTCATCATCCCATTGTGGGCTGGGTTCTTTTTTATTTTATTTTGTTTGATTCATGAACTGCTTTTTGAAATTCTAAAAATGGTTCATGAATTGCTTGAGAGATGGCAAAAATTAATAATGATCCAATTTACAGTACATTGAAATGTACTGATTATGAGGCAACAAGATGATAATTTGAGTTCTTAATGGCAAAGAGGACTCTATAGTGACAGGTTCTTTTTGCCCTCATGCTGGGCACATGTTATTATATTATAAAATAATCATTAAACACTCAGGCCCAGATCCAGCAAAGCACTTAAGCACTTGCATAATTATAAGTTTATATAAACTATAACTATAAAGTTAAACAATAAAGGAATCAAAATGACTGTAACTTAAACCTTATAGTTAAGCATGTACTTAAGTGCTTTGTTGGAGCTGGGCCTTACATACTATGGTGACTGACACTATGCAGAACCCTAAAATAGATACATTTTAATAACATTATTTGCATTGTATTGTTACTGTTATGTGTCATTACCAAACTATCTGCAATAGGGATGTTAAATACCGGTTAATTGTACAGTCAATTAACCACATTAATTCTTATTGGTTACTTGACTATTCTATAGTCTCCGAGGGTGGAGCTGGCAGTCAGTGCTCTCCAGCCCCACTCCTGAGGAGTCCCCTGCCACTCCGTGCTGCTACCTCTATATCAGAGGCAGCGGTGTGGGGTGCCAGGCGGAAGCTGGTCTGCAAGGGGAGCCAGTTTAAAAACCATCTCCCCTTGTGGACCAACTGCCTGTTGCCCCACGCTGCTGCCTCTGGTAAAGGTCCAGGACCCAGCGCAAGCCAGGACTGAGCCAAGCTGCCTGCCCACCCAGCTTCTAATAAAATTTAAATGCAGAGTCACAGTGGGGGTTGGTCCCAGACCCGGCACAAGCCAGGACTGAGCCAGGCTGCTTGCCAGCCTTCTAAAAAATTTACTGTCAAGATGGAGGAATGCGTGTAGTCTATAGCATTAACCTATAAACTTTTGCTTATCGGTTAGTACACTATTACCTTCCTAATCTGCAACATAGGTGTTTCCATACTGACACAACCATTAGTTGATATATTATTCCATCTAACTCCAGTTGAAGGTAATGGAAAAATTCCCATTTAATTGAATGGGAATGGAAACGATCATTACTTCAGTATACTGCCTCTGGAAGTAGCTTATGCTGGATGCTTCATAGAAAGTATACTCTACTGAGCCTTTTACTGGAAGTGTTTATAAGAGATGAGACCTTTCTGTCTTCAGCTTGTGGTCAACTTATCCACTGATACTGACTTTCAGAAGGAATCAGGCACAAAGATTTTTGTAAGTTTGAAAATCTCACTTTATGATTTTAGCTTAGCTATTGTAACAGGGCAATAGTGTTACAGAAAGTGAAGTTTTTCTTATTCTAACCAATATACTAACCAAGATACTTCTTTCAATGCACTCTTTGTTTATATAAAGTTTATCAAATGAGCAATTTTAAGTGTGTGACCTTTTTGAATAATTAATTATACCCGGTTCTTGTGAAAGAATGACAATTAAAATATCTGTTTGAACTTTATTGTACTACTCAGATGCTATTTGGTTATAACATATCAGCCAGAGACTTTTTACCTTTTTTTCTTACATATATCACCATCCAGGTCAGTAAAAATGTTTTGCTCATGCTTTAATGACCTCACTGGGTAGTGAGCTCAGGCCACATTTATACAGGAATGAGGAAACTTACATTTAGGTGCCTAAATATGAATTTTCATTACTTAAAATTTGGAGCCAGATGTGATGTTACACTCCAGATTCCTTATGAAAACATGCTTATGATATGGATGTGACATAACTGAAGTATTCTTTATGCAAGATGGCTCATGTAATATAGCATTGGAAAGGTTATGATTTTCTGAATGTGATTATCCAATTTGTATACAAGTATCATTTCTGAATCTGAAGTTAGAAATATTGACCAGGTATCTGTATTCCAAATGTGCCACCTTGGGTCCCCCCCTCAACTAGCCCTTCAAGTACAACAATGAAAACAATGGGCTGATGGCCCATTAGCCGTGACAATGGACTATAAAAGAATTTAGTCTTCCTGTGGACATTCAAAACAACCTGCTACAAGAAATGGCTGCCATAGCCTTGTCTGGACACCTGTCCTCCCCTTTTGGAATATCAGTGTTTATCCACTGAGGCTATGTCTAGACTGCAAGCCTCTTTCGAAAGAGCCTCTTTCGAAAGAGAGCGTCTAGACTGCACGGAGAAATTTCAAAAAAGCGGCTTGCTTTTTCGAAAGAAAGCATCCAGTGAGTCTGGATGCTCTCTTTTGAAGAAGCCCTATTTACATTGAAGAACGCCTTCTTTCGAAAGAGAAACTTTCGAAAGAAGGCGTTCTTCCTCGTAAATTGAGGTTTACCGCCATCAAAAGAAAAGCCGCGTTCTTTCGAATTAATTTCGAAAGAACGCGGCTTGAGTCTGGACGCAGGGGAAGTTTTTTCGAAAAAAGGCTACTTTTTTCGAAAAAACCCCTGAGTTTGGACACAGCCTGAAAGACAAAGAGCTCTTGCCTTACTCAAGAGCTATGGTTTTCCTCTGCCTCCCACCCAAGGAGACTTTGAAAAACATTTGGAAGCAACAACTGAACTGGTGGGGAGAAAAGTTTGGCCCAAGCTTGTGAGTAATAATACTTGAAGTTTCAAGCTGCAGGCCTGTGCAATTGCCTTTCAAGACTTTCTGTAATGTGTTTGTGATAATATCTAGAATGAGGAATTACTATTTGCAACCAAATCGTTTAGTGAATCAAGCTTAGTTTGTGTGTGTTGTTTTATTTGCTTAGTAAAATTTTTTTTTTCCGTTTGCTACCTCTTTAACTGCATAAAATCCACCTTTTGTAGTTAATACATGTATTTTTTGTTTATAATATAACCATGTTCATACAATTCATGCTTGGGGTGAGATGGGGTTAAGAGACTGTGAATACTTTCCTCCACATGGAGGGAGGAGGCAGATTTCACCATATACCTTTTGGTCTGCACTCCAAAGGAGGTAGATACCTGAGTCTAGGGGTAAGTCCCTTAAAATGAATCTTCCAAGAGCTTCTCTCATTTAGATAAGTCTTGGAAGTCTATTTTCCTGCAGTTGGGTGTGGCCCTGCCTGTGTGTGTGTGTGTGCTGGAGGATGTTCAATTGCTTGGCAAGACAAGTACAAAGGGAGCCATAACAGGCTGCCACAACAGGTGGGCTCAGTGGTATCTCAGCACATCAGATGGCCTCCCAGGAGGGCAACCTGTCACACCAGGTTTGAAAATTTTGTACTTGACTTTTAAATCTTTGTGTCAGGCAGTGAGACAGAATTATTCAGAAATTGGTAAAGTAAAACTCACAGTATGGCTTAATTATAAACTTAATGAGAGTTTACATACTATTGCTAAATATTGAAACCATGGGATAAATCCTCAGGTGGTGTTTATTGACATCTCTGGAGCTAAATCCCTTTACAGCAGCTGAGGATTTGTCCTTATATTCAGGAGAATTATGTATGTTTTTGAATAAAAGAAAATAAGAAGTCTTCCATATCAACTACACTTCACAAAGATAACGTTGTAAAAGAGTGGAATTGCTGTAAAACAGGATTGGAAGTTTTCCATTGAATGATGCATTCAGAACACTGCTTCCTTCCATATTAACATAAATATTCTCTGCGATGTATTGTTCTCTCTTCAGTTCTGTTTAACTGATTTCTTTTCATGGCAACAAAATTAAGCACACTATTGCTCCAAAAAGCTTTCAAAGTTGTAAGTGAACACCTGACCTGATACACGATAGCTATGTAAAATCATTTAATCAGTGCTTCATTTTATATTTTTATAAATAGGATGTGGCATATAAAATCTCACTTTCCTTAGTAATAAAAACAAGGACAAAATAGATAAACAATGTAATTGAGAAGCATGGAATGAAGTAGCAGAGCAAGAAGAAACATAATGAAGTATTTTGAATAGGGCTGACAACATTATTTGAGAAAGAAGACAAAAGAAATACAGCACAAAGATAGAAGAACTTCAGTGCTGGCAAAAGCATCTGTCTGCCTAACATTATTTGCCTAACATATGGATATTTAAATTCATAATTCCTCTAGATATTAAAATAATGTTCTCAACAGAAACATAGGTTTTATGGCTACTTACAACAATTTGTAACCTACTTATCTCTCCTTTGTCTTATGATTACAGAGGTATTAATTGCCCACTTCATTTTAAGTGGTTTCTTGCAACATGTGTTTACTCCTTATACTTTACTTCTTGTCTTTAGCTGGAACATTCTTGTTACTTTTCACAGATGGAGCATCTGCCCCTAACTGGCCCTTGAAAGGTTATACCCCAGCCCTGGGAGAGGACTGGAGCTGTGGAGCCAGCAGCTGTGGCAGGTATGAGCCAATTAGGGCCCAGCTGAGTGCAGTATAAATAAAGGCTCCTGGAGGGGAGGAAAGAAAGGCTTACTCTTGCTATGGAGCAGGAGGGACCTGGTTGCTAGGGAAGCTGGAGGCTTCCTGACTTAGCGCAGGGATGGGGAAAGTTAGGCAGAACTGAGGAAGCCCTGGCCAGGCAAGCTCCTAGGCTGCAGGGCCTGAAGGAAGACCTGAGGCTGCTAGGGCTAAAGAGAGTCAGTCAGTGCAAAGGCAGCAGGTCCACACCCCTCGCCAATGGTGAGTGGCAATTTCAGACTGCAGTTTGCTCCTGAGGCAGGGGCTAGATGAAAACTGGCAGTAGGGTCACTGAGGCAAGGCGGGCATAGGAGAGTGGGGGTTCCCAGAGGAGCACTGCAGTAGGGTAGTACCCAGAGAGAGGATGCCACAGTCTAGGAGAGACGTGGGTCCTAATACACAGTGATGAAAGAAAAAGGTAACCGTCGGTAAGACACTGGCTGAAAGGAGGTGCTGCAGGGGCTGAAGAACTAATTCCCAAAGTGACCAGCAGAAGGCCCTGTGGTTGTGAGTCCCACCGTGATACACAGGGTACGTCTAGACTACATGCCTCTGTCGCCAGAGGCATGTAGATTAGGCTACCAGACATAGTAAAATGAAGCGGCGATTTAAATAATCGCTGCTTCATTTAAATTTACATGACTGCCGCGCTGAGCCGACAAACAGCTGATCAGCTGTTTGTCGACTCAGCGCATTAGTCTGGACGCACGGGTGTCGACATCAAAGGTATTTGTCGACCACCCAGGTATACCTCCTGGGATGAGGTTTACCTGGGTGGTTGACAAATACCTTTGATATCGACACCCGCACGTCCAGACTATCGCGCTGAGCTGACAAACAGCTGATTAGCTGTTTGTCGGCTCAGCGTGGCAGCCATGTAAATTTAAATGAAGCGGCGATTATTTAAATCGCCGCTTCATTTTACTATGTCTGGTAGCCTAATCTACATGCCTCTGGCGACAGAGGCATGTAGTCTAGACGTACCCTGTGTATCACGGTGGGACTCACAACCACAGGGCCTTCTGCTGGTCACTTTGGGAATTAGTTCTTCAGCCCCTGCAGCACCTCCTTTCAGCCAGTGTCTTACCGACGGTTACCTTTTTCTTTCATCACTGTGTATTAGGACCCACGTCTCTCCGCTTCATTTTACTATGTCTGGTAGCCTAATCTACATGCCTCTGTCAGCAGAGGCATGTAGTCTAGACGTACCCACAGACATGAAGAAATCTGAAAAACTCAAAAACTTGTTTCTTCTACCTGAGGAAGTTGGTCCAATAAAATACATTATTTAATATTACACATTAAACATTCTTCCAAGAGTCTCTTAAGTCATGAGTTAACTAAAATCTCAAAGATATTCATGTTTAAATTAAAATAGTGTCCACCCTATTTCAGTAAAGTGGCAGATATCAGTATTTCTCACTCATGCTGCCCTTTTCAAATGCAGAACTCTGGTTAAAGTCAATAGGAATTTCAGTGGGAAACAATAAAAGGATAAGGAAATAGTCTGATCCTGCAACCATAGCATGCATGTCCCTCCAATTGAAATAAGTTGGATATCATGTATGCATACTTACTATTTTATTATTGCTTACTGTTGATATTACAAGAGCACCTGGAAGCTCCAAAACACCTACAATTTATATGATCAAGCTTGTCCCTAGTTTATAAGAACAAGTGCTTTTTCAGAGTGCCTGAGGGAGGATGCAAGGGTAAAGCCTTCTTGAACTTCCTCCACTGTTTTGTGTGCCAATACAGAGTCAGTGGTAATTTGCTGACAATCTATTAATTTTGAGAAAAAAAATGATTAAGTGGATAAATGATTTTATATACAGTTAAAGCTTTATTATCTGGCATGTTGGAAGAATGGGAGTGGGGGTGCCAGTTAGTCAAATATTATGGTTAATTAAGAGTTCAGAATGTGAGATGGAGCTATTGGCTGACTCCAGGGGATGCGGTGTGGGAGGAGATATGGGATCTAGGCTGGAGGCGCAGGCTCTTTCATGAGCCCAGAAATGAGGTGTTCAGGGTGCAGGAGGGGATCCAGGCTGAGTCAGGTGCAGGAAGGGGTGAGAGCTTCAGTGGTGGTATGGGCTCGGAGATGGGGCTGGGAATGAGGGATTTGGTGTGCAGCAGAGAGTGCGGGGTGCTGGGCTTGGGGAGGAAGTTTAGGTATGGGAGGAGGTTCGGGGTAAGGGGGTTTGGGGCAATGGAAGGATTTGGGGGTGCAAGATCTGAGCATCACTCACCTCTGGGGGCTGCCTGAAGCTGCAGCATGTCCCTACTACACCACCGCTGCAGCTCTTATTGGCTGTAATTCCCAGCTAATGGAAAATGCAGAGCCTGTACTCGGGTGGAGCTGGACTAGGTAGGGGCAGAACACAGTGCCTCCGTGGCTATTCCTCCGCCTATGAACAGCAGTGATATATCACTGCTTCTGGGGAAACATCCAGAGCCAGGTATGAAGCCTGAAGGACTTTAAATGGGACATTTTAAATGAAGATAAAAAATATAAAGACTAAGTGTGTTAAATTAAGCAAAGGTTGGTGTTTTATCAAAACAGTGGAGTTGGCACAATATCATCTTTTTAATGTATTTCAGCAAAATTAGGGAAAGTTTCTGAGGTAGGAAATTAAACTATTAAGGCAAGATATGATAAATATAATCCCACAAACAAATGTGTGACTTTCACACATCTACCCTGTTAACATGTTATGCTATTGAAGTACAATCTTACTTTTACAGCCCTTTATCCTTAATGCTCACAATTTACATTAAAAATCTCTTATCCTATGTATAAAAAGTACACAGTAAAGAGATTTTGGGCTCATTTAAAAAATAGATATAAGGCCACATGCATATGAAGATAAGTAGTAACTGGAAGTATGACATAGTGAATATAAGTAAAAATGAAGCAGGATCAAAGGCTAAAATAGGTAAAACCAACTTAAAATTACTTTATCAAGTTAGATGTCTTCAAGTCACAATGACCTCATGGAATACATCCTAAAATATTCAACAGCTGACTGAGTAGGTATCTGAGCTGAGCTATCAACGATTATCTTTGAAAGCCGATATAAGACAGGAGAAATTCCAGAGAACTGGAAAGGAGAAAATACGGTGGCCATTATAAAAAGAAAAATAAGGACTACCTGGGGAATTATAGATAGATCAGTTTAACTTCAGTATTTGGAAAGATAATAGAACAAATAATTGAGCAATCTATTTGCAAATCCCTAGAAGATAATAAGTTGATAAGTAACAGTCATCCTGGAGTCGTCAAGAGCAATCATGCCAAACCAAGATAACAGCTTTTTTTGACCAAGTAACAAGCCTTTTGGGTGGCAGAAAGTGGTAGATGTGATGTGTTTTGACTTTTGTAAGGCTTTTGATTCTGTGTAGTACATGGCCTTCTCATAAGCAAACTAGGAAAATACAATCTAGATGAAGCTACTGTAAGGTGTCTGAATAACATAAAACTGTTACTGGACACTAGTTAACAGTGGTTCACAGTCAAACTAGAAGGGCATATTGGGTGGAGATAAGTTATAGGCCCAATTTTGTTCAATATTTTCATCAATGATTTAAATAATGATGCAGGAAGTACACTTATAAAGTTTATAGACAATACCAAGTTAGAATAGTTTGCAAGTTCTTTAAAAGGAAGATCATAATTCAAAATTATATGAACAAGCTAAAAACTGATCTGAAATACTAATACTAATACATAATAATACATAATAATTTATTATATTGATATTATAGTTACTGATTATTCCTTGTTAAAAGGAATAATTTGCATTTGTCCTTATTAAATAATAATAATAATAATAAATTGTTGTTATTAGGAAGGAGAAAGAAGTTCTGCAGAAAGGGATCTGAGAGTCATATTGCATCACAATCTAAACATGTGTCAACATTTATGTAACATTGTTCCAAAAAGCAAAACATTCTGGGATGTATTAGCAAGAGTGTTATAAGCAAGAAACAAGAAGTAATTTTTTTGCTCTACTCCAAGCAGATTAGTCCTCAAAAAGAGTAATGTGTCCACATTTGGGCATCACATTTCAGGAAAGGTGTGGGCAAATTGAAGAAAATCCAGAAGTGCAAAAAAAGATTAAAGTTCTTGAAAACATGATCTGTGAGGGAAAACAGAGAAAATGGTGTTTGTTTAGTCTAAAGAAGAGAAGACTGAGAGGGGACATAATAACTGATGTCAAGACCATAACAAGTTGTTTGAAGGGAAAAGGGAGAAAAAATGTTCTCCTTAGGCTCTGAGGGCTAGACAAGATGCGATGGACTTAAATTACAGCAAGGTCAATTAATGTTTGACATTGGGGAAAACTTCCTATCAGAGGCTATGTCTACACTAGGCCCCTAGTTCGAACTAGGGTGGCTAATGTAGGCATTTGAACTTGCAAATTAAGCCTGGGATTTAAATATCCCGGGCTTCATTTGCATGTTCCCAGGTGGGCGCCATTTTTAAATCCCCTTAGTTCGCACAGACTTCCCGCGGCTACACGCGCCAGTCAGAAGTTAATCCGAACTTAATCCTTAAGGACTTAGTTCAGATTAACTTCTATCTGCCGTGTGTAGCTGTGGGCAGTCACTTTGAACTAAGGGGATTTTAAAATGGTGCCTGCCTGGGAACATGCAAATGAAGCCCGGGATATTTAAATCCCAGGCTTCATTTGCAAGTTCGAATGCCTACATTAGCCACTCTAGTTCGAACTAGGGAGCTAGTGTAGACATACCCAGGGTGATTAAGTGTACCACCTGGTAAATTTGAACCTGGAACCTCAGTATAGGAGCCTCTACAATTTGAGCTATAATGCCAGCTGGCTCTCATCTTAGGCTATAGATCTCCTTTGTTCTTATCTCTCACTATAAGTGGTATAAGGCTACATCTAGACTGCATCCTTCTGCCGACAGAGGGATGCAAATCAAGCACATCAAAATTGCTAATGAAGTAGGGATTTAAATATCCCAAGCCTCAGCATAAATATGGACGCCGCTTTTTTTCAAAATGGAGTTTAAAAAAAAAAGGAGTCTAGATGCGGCTCTGTCAAAAATAAAGTATTTTTCAACATATCCTGTATTCCTCAAAAAATGAGATTTACAGGATCTGTCGATAAAGGCTTTATTTTCGACATATCCGCATCTAGACTGCTGTTATTTTTCGAAAAAACTCCATTTTGAAAAAAGCGGCGGCCATATTTATGCTAATGAGATGCAGGATATTTAAATCCCTGCTTCATTAGCAATTTTGATGTGCCTAATCTACATCCCTCTTTCGACAGAGAGGTGTAGTCTAGATATACCCTAAGTGTCACTACATGGGACAGTGGAAAAACACTAGGGGTAAGTCTACACTGCATATCTATTTTGGTGTACCTCTGGTATGCCAAAATAGCTACCCCACATCTACACAAGCTGCCTGTTATTTTGAAATATTTTTCAAAATAATGGGCATGCTATTTCACCATCCTGATAAACCTCGTACGAGGGTTAAGGGATGGCTCGAAACAGCATGTTATTTCAAAATCTGGCACTGTGTAGATGTGCCAAATTTCAAAATAAGCTATTTTAAAATAGATTCAAAATAAGATTCACAATTTGTGTATCTTAAATTGTGTATCTTATTTTGAGCTTAGGGTGCTGTGTAGGTGCACCCTAGGTGAGTGGGTTACATACATCCCCTTGCTGGGACAGTGAATCACATTAAGTGTGTGGGTTACATAAGCACTGGAATAAATTGCCTAGTGAGGTGTGGAATCTCCATCACTGGGGATTTTTAAGAGCAGGGTAGCAAACACTTGTCATTGATGCTATAGGTAATACATTCCCTGCTGTGGATTAAGGGACTGGACTAGTTCACCACTTGAGGTCCCTCCTAATCCTACAATTCTAGGAAAAGGGATTTCCAATGCCAACTATTTTAACTATGTATGGAAATAAAGTAATTGGATATTCAATCCATGGACATGTATAATTATCCTGTCTATGAATGGGTTCACAGTTACTGAATGAGCAAGTGTGGTTTCACATGTATTTTTTTCACATACAAATGGCTTCTAGCTTTCTAAATGTGCTCCTTTCACATTTTCCCAACATTTCCGGAAGAATTAAAGTCCATAGTAAATAGTTTTTACTGAAGCTCTAAGGCAATTATTTAAAGAAAAGTAACTAAGGAAAAGCCTCAATTTTTCAACAAAAAAGTTCAATTTTTCAGAAATAACTGCTTCCATTTCAGAGACACTATAAAGGTTTTCCTTTAAGACTAGTTCCACAACCAATCAGTTTCCAAAGGAATTATCATAATTTATAGAATGTGTTTATGATATCATCCATTGTGAATATTATCACATCTCTTATGCTTCTGGCCAGAACTATTCACATTGGATTTGTCATTTTCATCCCTAACAAAACTTTCTACTGTTTTCATTATAATTATTCATAATCATTATGCCACTTCATGTGAAAACTCTTCACTTGTTCAATAATCTTTAGCCAGGTAACAATCTGTAAATGTAATTTTGCTTTCTCTCCCTAACTTTTTCAAATTTACCTGCCTTTGAAGTTGAGCAATCTCTTTATTTTAACTGAAATAATGTGCTATTTAATCTGTGTGCAACTAAACTTTTGAATATCCTCATCATTTCTGTCTAATTTTACTACATCTATATTGTATGAGCCCTCACAACAAACACACTCACACCCTACACACTCACGCTTATATACAGCCATCGAGCTGCAAGAAATGGCATCAGTGAGTAAATAGTTAACATTCTTCTGTCTAAATGAGCACTGAACCAAAGACACAGGTTCAAATAAAATTGCAATCCCTAAAATAGCAGAACTAAGTCTGAGTACTGGTCTACACTACAAAATTACTTTGGTATAATTACATCACTCAGAAGTGTGAAAAATTGACCCCAACTCTCCAAAGCAATGCAGTTATACTGACCTAATCCCCAGTGCAGGCAGTTCTATGTATGTTCTTCTGGTGGCACAGAAGCATCTTCAGTGAAGTACTACAGTAGTGCACAGTTATCTTTTTCATAGACCTGCCATAATGTCTTGTCTGCTTGAATTTTAACCAGTTCCACCTATTGTGGTACTTCAGTGAAGACATTATACTAATGGAAGGACTTCTTCCATCAGCATAGTTCATCCACATCCCCAAAAGGCAGAACTAGGTCAATGGGAGAATTTTTCCCTCAGCCAAGCCCTGTCAAGAACAGGGATTAGGCCAATTTAACTGCATCATTCAGGGCTGTGGATTTTTCACATACTTGAATAATGTAGTTATACTGACCTAATTTCCTAATGAAGACCAGACTTGAGATTCAAGATTACTGGCGCAGTTTGGATCTCCAACCCGGGAGCTGAATGTAAGTAATTTGTGACTGGAACACAATGGGACAGTTATTGCAAGGGAGAAGCAATGCCTTCCTTCAAGAGAAGAGGGGACTACATTAGAATCATAGGGTGTGTCTAGACTACCTAGTTTTGTCGACAAAAGTGGACTTTTGTCGACAAAACAATACCAGCGTCTACACTACCGCGGAGTTCTGTTGACATAACGTCGACAGAACTCCGCGGTTTTGTCGACGCTGGTATACCTCGTTTTATGAGGCAAAACACCTTCTGTCGACAGAGTTCTGTCGACAGAAGGTGTTATTGCCTGTAACGTTGCGTCCAGACTACGGAATTCTGTCGACAAAGCGGCTTGGTTTGTCGACAGAACTCCATGTGTCTGGACGCAAATTGTTGATGGAAGTTTTGTCGACAGTATCTGTCGCCAAACTTCCGTCGACAAAACGCGGTAGTCTAGACGTACCCATAGAATCAAAGAGCTGAAAGAGACCTCAGGAGCTCATCAAGTCCAGTCCTCTGCCCAAGGCAGGACCAATCCCAACTAAATCAACCCAGCCAGGGCTTTGTCAAGCCCAGACTTAAAAATCTCTAGGAATGGAGATTCCACCACCTCCCTAGGTAACCCATTCACCAAAAGAACTTAAAGGTCACCACTAAAAAATACAGTGAAAATGTTCAAGCTCAGGTGGGAGCCTGGACTCTCATATTATACAAGTGGGGTTGGGTCTCAGAGGTCAGGGTCCATCCCAATCCTAAATATCTACATGATAATTTTTAGCCCTGAAGCCCAAACCCAGTAAGCCCAAGTCAGCTGAGTGTGGGCTCTGGGACTAAGTGCCAGGGGTGTTTTACTACACTCATTTAGGCACTGAGTAAGTCTGGGAGCATACAGGCTTTGTGGCAGCTAAGCCAGGGTTTTGTTAATACTAGTGGTGCCTGGCACTGTGGTTTAGGTTGCTTAAAAGGGCAGTTAGATGCCTCAATACCTTTGTGAATCCAGCCCCAAGTCTCTTAAGAAAATAACAGTTATGCTCTTTCTCAAGCAGGTATCCCTTGACAATTAGAAACCAGTCCAGTTAACAGGGGAGAGGGAGAAGAAGGGCAAAGCGGCAGTTGCTCCAGGGCCTGGTTATTCAAAAAGGTGTGGGACTCCCACCCAGTACTGCTAAGGTAGCAGTGGTAGTAGCTGAAGCCCTAGACCCTTTAAATCACCTCTAAAGCACTGAGTGGCATGCCCTGAGTGGTGCCCAAAGGTTGGCAGGGGGCCCGCCCTTTGTGTCCAAGGCCATGCCCCTTCTGCAAAAATGGGGTTAGGGTCCCCTTTCCCAGAAGCCCAGCAATTGTGTTGGCCCCCTTGTTCGAGTCTGGCTTTTTTAGAGAAGATTATTGACAGCATCTGGAAAGATAAATATCACTGTTGAAAGTTCTGATGGGACAGTCAATGGGATTTTCAACTCCTAAGTATCTGAATCCTTTTGAAAATGAGATATAGGCTCCTAAATCTGTGAGGTGTTGTGATGTTGTGTGCCACAACACCTAAATACCTTTACAAGTCTGCTCTTTAGTCCCTATACACTGTAATAGATGTTACTTTGCATGTGGTAGAGAAGAAAAATGTAATTGTTGCGGTGTCGTAAGGCACCATAAGTTTAGCTGTGAAGGAAATAGATTTACACTTTGTCACAATTATCTTTAGAAAAGTACACTATCTACATGGAGCCAGAACCAAATATAAACACTGGATGATGGATCTATCAGGCTAATTTTCAGCATCATTGCCTATACTGTATATCCCAAGAACAGTGGCAATACTTGGGTGAGATAAAATAAAGAGAATAAGATCTCAAATGTTGTTATACAAATTAGTTATGTATTATAATTACTTATTGCATCTTGATATTTCAAGACCTACTAGAAGCAAAAGCAACTGCTATCATGCCACAATAATCACATTTTATAAGTCTATCTGGCTACCGTGTACTGGAATTACAATGTAATCAGTTCATAATTTCAGTATACTCAGTGTCAGTGCAACATAAAGTACACCCAGAAGTTCTTGAGTAACCTGTTGAAAGTTTGTGACCTGCACTAAGTGCATCTTCTATGACACCCTGAAGGACTGAGACACTCATTAAATGCAATGCACTCCACCAACATTATAGCAGCACCCTTGGAATTCAAGAAAAAGGTGTTAACAAGATAATTAGAGTGGGCTTGATGTAGTTTGAAGCTAGCATAGTGTAGTAAGTAGTTTTGTACTAGAGCTAGTGGTAGATGACACAGCCTTATAATGAAGCTGAGTGTATGTCTGAAATTTTTAGGAGTGTGAAAACTGAAAGGGCATTCTTGCAATGGTATAAGTGACAAAATAGGCATCAGCAGAATTATACAACAATTAAACCATTTTCTTTTCCATATATAGACAAACAATCTTGCCCCAAAGGACCAAACTTTCAAGCAACCTTCTAAAAGAAAAAAGAAAATATAGTACTTTCAGGATAAATACTTTGATCGGTAACAGCCACCTGTGTCTTTTAAACTAGTGAAACTTGATGATATCTGTATATAATGTTTAAAATGTTACACCAAATGAACAATATAAAGCCTTCCAGATATGAAATATATATAGATATTTAATCACTCTACAAATGTGTAGACTTAAACAGCAATATTCTTCACATTTATTTCTTGAAATGCAGATTATTAATCTAAAGTTTATTTTAAATTAGACCTAAAGTGGTTCTATTTTAAGGATTTGACATTAGCTTGGAAAGATTATGGATAATTACAATTTTATCCAATGTAGGGATAATTTATTCTGAAGATGAAACATTCAAATAGGTATAAATCTGAAAAATTTCAGTTGAAATCTCAGGCCAGATTTGCAAAGGCTTATGCTCTCAGGAGAATTGTTACTGAACATAATGATGGGCTAATCATCACTAGAGTGCAAGTTGGTTAGAGATGATTTGCATACTTGTTTTGTAAATGTTACATGGCTGAAATTATTAATTAGCATCTAATTAATATTTGTATTGCTGGAAAAAGCATGCTTTAAAGCTTGGAATCAAGTAGCAAATATGGACTAGTTAATTATCCATCTGTAATTGTTGCAATCCCTTTATGGTAAAATAGATTAATACAAGTGTTTTTCATGGACCCATAGGAGTGACTCCATAGTTAAAGCTGTAAGGCAATTTTTATAATGAGCCTGATTTTAATAACCCCTCTGATAATTCTCAGAACAAAACTCATTGCTGCCCGATGTTTCTCATATGCGCTCTCTAGCCAGAGGACTTTATTTTTTAAATAAGAGGGTTATGGAACAAAATATTTCTGAGGCCATGTTTACACACAGAATTTTCAGTGATTTAAGTTGAACTAATGTTAGGCTAGGTCTATAAATGTCACAGCAGCATAGCTTCAGCACAACAACTATGACACTGTAGAACTTCAGAGTAGATATTCTCTAGAGTGATGGGAAGGGACCTCCTGATGCTGTAGTTAACCCACTTCTCCAGAAAGGTAATAGCTAGGTCAACAGTAGAATTCTTCCATCAACCTACAACTGCCTACCCCAGAGGTTAGGTTGGTTCTAACTACATCTCTCAGAAGAGTGGGTTTTTCACATCCTGTGAGATTCAGGCCATGTCTATACTACAGAGCTAAGATGATTTAAGTTACAATCATAAACTGCTGTAATTACATCTCTTGTGCATGTTCACACGAAGATCCTTATGTCAGGAGAGTCTGTCCACAGTTGGTGCTCTAGCACTGACAGAGACAGCAGTGTACCACAGGAAGCTATTCCACTGTGCAAATTGCCAGCTCTTTCTGCTAGGAGTTCTGAGAATGTTGCGGGATCACTGTCCCATGATGCAGTTTTCAAAGTCCCATAATTTCAAGTGCTTGTGACTACATTTCATGCCAGTTTTCAACTGTAAACTCTGAGCCAGCCACCTCTGTCGAAATGCGTGGACCTTGCACTGCTTATCCCTTGTGCAGCTGGACATAAGAATGCCATGCAGATGCAAACCTGCTACTGTTGTTAACTGTGTAACAAAATAAAGGATACATCTGCCTCGTGTAATCGAGTGCTATCAAAACAAAATGAATAAATACCAGAGTTGCCATTTTTTGCTTCAGGCACACCCGAGCCAGACTGCTGTGACCTCTCTGGAGTCAAAAAGAGTTTCTGACTCACCATGCTACTGGATGAGCCTGTCTCCTGTCCCACTTTCTCCTCTAACTGGATCTTCTTGTCTACCACTTCACCCTTGGAGTTCACTCTGCTGGTCACTGCCTCCAGTTCCCCTGTATTATCTATGAGACGCTTGGTGGTACAGATGGGGTTGCAACAAGGATGGTAGTGCAGATGATGTTGCAAATCTGTGTAGAAGCAGTGTGTTTTCAGTGCTGACCCCACAGCAACTGTTGGCCTCCCTTACCTTCTGGTATTCTCGCCTCAGCTTCTTGATCTTAGCATGGCACTGCTGCATATCCCTTTCATACCCCTTCTCATCAATGCCATGAAAAAGCTACTTTTAGTTACAAGTTCCTACAGCCGGATTGGAGCTGCAACTGCACAGCCGTCTCTCCTCACAGACCCAAGAGATTCAGCAACTCCAATGTAGTCCATGTTTGCTATGGGCATCTGGGAAGGTGGAATGTGAGTTTTCTATGCCAAACAAACAGGAAGTGGAATTTCAAAAATTCTCTGGACTTTAAAGAGGATGGGTTGCATGTCTATGTACCGGACTGCAGGACAGTGGAGTAAAAACTGCTTACCAGAGAGGTTATGATGGGCATTGTGGGACATCTCCTGGAGGCCATATAGGGTGACATAAGTTTGCACAGTGCCTACACTGATACTGCATCACTCTTAATGTGTTGCAAAAAGCTCAGTGCCACTTGTTGACATGGTTTTATTATGCTGGCACAAGAGGAGATTTAAATCAGCAGGGAGAGCATTTTTCCGTGTATGTCTCTGCTGTTTTGCTGATGAACCTAACTTTTGTTGACAAAACTGTGTAGACAAGGCCACAGCTAAGTCGATGTATTTTTTCAGTGTAGCCCAGCCCTTGAACAGATTTAATTAAACTGGTGCAAAAATCTATTCAGATGCTCTTATTTCAGTCTTAAAGTGGCTCATCCAGGCCTGGTCTACACATTGACATTTGATTGGTGCGATCATGTCGTTCAGAGGAGTGAAAATATAAACCCCTGAGTGAAACAGTTGAACTGGCCTAATCCTGGGCACTAGGCCTAATCCTCGTTCCATGAGGCGTACAGATAGTTTGGAATGGCTTGCTAGTTCGAACTATCTAGCCCGTGCCGCGTGTAGCCGCGTGGCACGGGGTTCGAACAAGCCGGCATTTAAAAATGGCGCCGGCCGGCTTATGCAAATGAAGCCCGGGAAATTCAAATCCCGGGCTTCATTTGCAAGTGCGGTATGCCTACATTACCACCCTAGTTCGAACTAGTGGGGTAGTGTAGACATACCCTAAGTTTGGAGAGCTCTCTATTTTTTTAATGTATCTCAAGAACAACATGTTATAATATTTGAATTTGCTACAAAAACTATAACATCATGAATCATTAGATATTATAAACCACACCATAGATCTTGAAGAAATTCAAAGGGCTGGATTATACAGAAAATTTACACTGGGATTGATTGCTGTCTCTTTTAGGGCTGTGAAAAATCACATCCCTGAGAGATGTAACTAAGTCAACCTGGAGTAAACAGTGCTAGGTGAAGGGATGGAATCTTCTGTTTGCTTCTCAGGGAGGTGAATTAATTATGCTGACAGGAGAGATCCTCTCCCATCACTGTAGGGAGTGTCTACACTGAAGCATTATGGTGGCACAGCTGCTGTGCTGCCATAGTATTTTCAGGGTAGACATACCTTACGATAAGCTATTGATGCTTTTTAGCTACACTGAAGAAGATGGCAGGAATTATAATAGTGGGATAAAAACTCTTGTTCAGGGAGTTTTAGAAGCTCTGCCAATGTATTTGATGGAGCTTGATGAACACTTAAAAAGTGAAATAGCTGACAGAACTTGGGATTGCCACAGAAATACCATACATCAAATCATTCCTGTTCAAAGTATATCAAAGCATACCAAAGTATACTGAATACTCCATCCCTTGTACAAATTCTAATGGTTGCAGATTCCAGTGTGTCAAATTATCTGAAACATGAAAGGTAAACTTCAAAATGGGTTCCACATGTGGAGAGATGGAAACTGCTAGGTACATACAATTTATTGCTGATTCATTAATTTTAATGAATTAATTGTCAAAGAATGATTGTCAAGGACTTGAACAAATAATGACCAATGAATAATTTATTTGATCCTTTTTGTCTGTTTTCAAATGTTCTGTGAAATTATCAGACATTTCTCGTGTTTGTCATTTAAAATTGTTCACTAATTTTTTACATCAGATACATTTCTGGTTTGCAGATTGTTCATGTAAGTCACATAGCACATTTTTGTTTAAAACCTCAACTCTAAAATTTCTCATCTATATGGATAATGGGTATTCAACCATCTCTACACCAATATTTCTCCTCCCCTTGGACACTTGAAAGACGAAGAGCTGAACAAATGGCACAACAGAGAATGGAGTGGGCAAGGAGTAAGCAAACCAGAGCAACGTCCCTGCCCTGTGGAGCTTGGAATGGAAAATAATAATATAGATAGTGATTTCTTCCTGTTCTGTGTGCCCCCAGCCTTCCTTGCACACTGAAGATGCCCTTTGATATGAATCCCCAGAATAGTGGCTAAGAAGTTTGCAGTGGTTCAACTCAGTAAAACCATGCTGTCGAGGCACGGGGCCAGATACTGAATATAAGGGAGGCACACAACCTCTACAAGGAAGTCTCTAGCTTGCTGCAGATCCCTGGGGCTGACACACCTCAGCTGCTCCATAGTACATGTGGGCAGGCCTTGAAAGCAATTGTGGCAAACCATGACCCCCAGTTAGAATACAGAAAGTCTTTGGACTTATGACGCCAGACTTACATCAGAGCCACTTACCATGCTTTTCAATTGACTGCTTGATTCACCCCTAGTACATTCAATGTGCATAAAGTTTACTTGAAATTGCTTCCTGGTTGGGTTATACTGGTCTGGTGCTGGTTCTATTCTGATTCATTTTGAGGCAGAAGGGTAGCTTGTTGCTGAGTAAGGTTGCTGTGGTTTTTTGATGGTCTCCACGCCCAAGGCTCAGCTAGTCAGAAAGCTCCAATAGTGATTGCATGAGGATCAACATTTGTGTTGTTTTCCCTGGCTTTCTGAACCTGTGTTGCTGGCATTCTGAGCAAAACATATGTGAGATTATATGTGTATTAAAATGGTGCTTGCAAAATACAATGTACAGTAAATACATGGAAGTTGTAACAATCATATATAATTAATTTAGAATAAAAATCTGAATTATTGTAGTGAAAATAGTTCTGGTTTGGGAATCATTCCCCCCCTTTATGCTATCGATTCCTATACGAAAAGCTGGTTTGACTTATGAAGAATGAATTGTGTTGTAAGTCCAAGGACTCCCTGCAAATGGGAGGAAATGTCCATATGGAAAATCTTATAGATTTCCATTACTTAGATTCCACCTGTGAGTTTCTTCCTGTGGGTGTGCAATTGGGTCCCAAATTAATATTTACATAGCAAAGTAAATGTGTATAGTGCTTTATTATTTGTAAATCATGCCAAATATAAAACAAAAAGGATGTCCCAAAGATCAGATACCAGTACAGTGTTGCTGCATTCTTCCTATACCCAGCAGGGCTAAAGCTGAATTGAGCTATGCAACTTCAGCCAAATCAATTGCTTAGCTGAAGTCAAAATAGCTTAATTTGGCTTTTGGTGCTGTGTACACAGCAGGAAGTCGAAGGAAGAACATAATTCCTTTGACTTCTCTTACTCCTCATGAAATGAGAGTTACCATGAGTCTGAGTAAGAAGTTCTCCAGTTCGATATTAGTTTGAAATTACGACTTGTAGTGTAGATGTGCATGATATTATTTTGTAATAATGACAGTTATTCTGAAATAACATTGTTGTGTAGACATGCCCTTAGTGAATATAGTTTATAGAAGTAGTTTGGACTAATATGTGAAAATCATGATCTAGCAAATATCAAGACAATGATGAAAAGAAGAACCTGACAGTTAGGAAAGCATTTCTTCTTATCATCTTATCTGTATCTCATATTATCCCTTGGCTTAATACAAATAAAATCAATAGAAATTTGCAAACTTTTTGCTAAGATCAAATAAATTTCAAGTAGTGACAGGGTTATACTATTATATATCAGGAAGGAGCTGTCACCTGTTGAACCTGCCTTATGTAATTCAATGCGAACACAGACAGGCAAACTCTAATGATACTTCTGTTTCAAGCAAATCTATTCTTCCATGATAATTTTAACCCCAAGACAGTCTATTTTCATGTGAAATGTGATCTCTTGGAGAAAACACTTTTTCCTTTCAATATTTACAATGTAAAGTAATTATAACACTTACCAAACCTCCTGTTATGAGTGACTTAGCAATGGTCAGTTACTTAGCTCTATCATGGCGATGATATTTTAAGTGTACTCCAGTTTGATACCAATAACCTTAGATCCAAACACCCACAAATTAAAAAAATTCAAATTCCTGAAGATAAGCATATCTTTATTTAAAAGGTACTCAAGATTTTATACAGATTTTGCTTCATCTTGTGTCATCACAGTGCTAAAACATGAATATCCTCATTGTGACAAGAGACAAGAAAACTATGTGCAGAACTCTTCTGGACTAAATTCTCAATTATCCATACATGTTTTAACCAAAATCCACAATACCAGAGGAGAAGTTACTTGTAACACACACAGAATCAAAGGATGCTTAATTTTTAAAATTACAATTTTTACTTAAACCATGTCATTTTTATGACAAGATATAAACTACTATACTCATTATGGTAGCTTGCTACTTACTAAAGCTTGTGAGTATCAATAAAAGGCTTATTAAACACAAACTTGTAGCAAACCATATCATTATTTTGTTATTCAAACATTTGAGAACCTTTATAATCCAACAATGTAAGTAATACCTACTTCATGTATCACTTGCCCATGAAACCTCTGAAAAAGTGTAATAAATCATCATGCTACAGTATTTGCAATCATAAATACAATGGATTTTTTGCATTTGAAAAAAATGCTAATTTTCTGTAATGAGACTTTTTTAAAAAATGCATGAAGCCTTCTATGTATTCCCCTGTCTTGTAAAGTTTTTATCCTAATATGTTTTGAAATACAAGTTAGTGTCCTGCCTGCCTTACAAAAGCTAGGTGTGCATGTGCAAGCACTTTAGCAATTTAAGGCCCAAAGGGTCTTGTGGGAATCCACATTCCAAGTGGAAATCCTGTATGTCTCTTCTAGGAGAAAGTGGTTCAGTTGCCTTGACATATTGTCCTGGAGGGGACTCCTTGCAGTTAGGACTGCACATATAGAAAGGGACAATATGGTGGCTGTGGAGAGAGCATATTGCACCGTAATTAATTATCATTCCCAGGAACCTTCTCCCAGACTATAATAACTTTTCAGTGAGCTCCTTTGACTATGGGAAACCCCTCTTCCCACCACAGATGGAAGAATCCTAGCAGTTGCTCCCTAACTTGCTGCAGAAGTACAGGCATCTTACTGAATGGTTGTGGTTGCTACTGTATCCTCTGTGATCTAGTGGATCAAGACCTAACTCCCCATTTCTTTGGTGAGAGGTTGCAAACCTAGGTCACTTCAGTGGACTGGTTTGGAGCAATCTGTAGAAAGGGAAAGTCTAAATCTCTGGGGTTGTGTAACGGGAGGAGCCATAACAACAGTAGTTATGATTATCATCATGATTTATTTATAATATATATTTGCTGGTGCTGCTTCTGAACAATGAGTCACACAGATAGCCACAGAAATACAGAAGCTTCAGGGGGTAGCCAAGTTAGTCTGTTACAGGGAAAAAAAACCAACAAATGCTCTAGTAGCACTTTATAGACTAACAAAACATGTAGATGGTATCACGAGCTTTCGTGGGCACAGCCCACTTCTTCAGATGATCAGAGTTATGAGTAGGGGATATGAAAACTCGAAATAAATAGGAGAAGGGAAGCAGGGGGTAGAGGGAGGAGAGAAAGAAAGCATTTCTCTTTACCCCCCCTCCCTTCTCCTATTTATTTTGAGTTTTCATATCCCCTACTCATAACTCCAGTCATCTGAAGAAGCGGGCTGTGCCCACGAAAGCTCGTGATACCATCTACATGTTTTGTTAGTCTATAAAGTACTACCAGACCATTTGTTGTTGTTGTTTTTTCACAGAAATACAGAAAAAGGTACATTTTCCAAAATCCCGTTTTAGAGAAATCCTTTCAGGACAAATGAAAGTCCAGTCTTATTAGGTGTGGGACAGTGTCTTCCTCTGTGTCTGGAAAGCACTCTACCACATTTTGGGTACTCTCACAATCTAAATAATAAATAGAGACGAGAACCTATCCATCCATTTCTCATGAAGAAACTAAATATTATTAAAATCGATCACTGATTTGCTAATTATGAAAAATGGGCCTGAATAACTCAAAACCTTGGGAAGTTCTAATCTGATGCCAAATACAATTATTTAAAGTTTTTCAGCTATCATTCTATTTTTCACATTGCTCCACTTTACTTTCTAAATTATTGTGATGTGATGGTTTTGGTCAACACAGTGGCAGTTGAAACAGGCACCTCCAGAGCTAAAAGCATGAGCTGCCAATGAGCCAGTGTTCTGTAACTCAGAACTAGAACAATTCACAACCTTTGCAGATCTGCACAAAGGAAGACCTGTAACACACACACACATACACTGGTGAGTTATATTGGCATATATTTATCAGACAAACAACTGAAAGCAGTGGTGGGCAACCTGCAGCACAAGGGCCATATGTGACTCATTGGGATTCTATGCATGGCCCACAAGACATTTTGTTTACTGTTGCCCATATGCAGGCTTGCCAGATTCCACTGGTTACCATCCACTTAGGTTTTTTCCCCTACTGTTTTACTAAAATGACACACACTTAAAGCAAGGACAACTGAAGCCAGGAGCATGCTGATTACACACAACATTGATTGTGAGAACTGTGTGCTCCCTCTGCATTAAAACACTTATTTTCTTTTCAGTCCTATCAGACTTTAATAGTTATCGGTTTGATTATTGACAAGATTCAGATATTCTGCTTTAACTCAGATTTCCATATTTATTATAAGAACCAAGCTACATATGGCCTGTTAAATTAACCGATGCCAAAATGACTACAAATGTTGTTGCAAAATGCCAAGAAGCCCCCCTAAGAAATGCTGCAGAGTTTGAATATTTTATAAATAATTATACAAAGCTCAGAATAATATTTTAAAAAATTCTCGCTGATGAAACTCTTCCTAAATTCGGTCAGCAATCCCAAACAGAGATATATAGTCCAATAACTCTGAAAGTACTGGACACAATTTTGCTTCTGCTCTCTCAGTAGCTTTTTGGTATAGTTAGCTATGTGAATTAAGCTTATAAAAACATTTAAAAACTTGCTAGATTGAGTGTTCTTAGAAGCATTTAATGAACACACAATTAGTTTCCTGGTTTTAGTCAAACATAAGGTTGATGTTTATAAAAAATGTAGCTCTTATAGATCAAAGTCTCTGTTGGACAGTAAGATTTTGGCCACCATATTAGCAATTAAAGTAGAGAATAATCAAACAAATGTTTAACAAAGAGATAAAGCAGAAGATAGATTGCCACTAATATTAGAAATTACTTTAATCTCTTTAATTTCTCTGTTTCTTGCCATATCAAGTAATTTTGCCACTGACTACATCAGAAGTTTTTGACAGACTAGAGTAGATTTCCCCCCACCCTCCCTTCATTTGTTCTTATTCTTGATTCACTTTGGGAAAAGTTATTTGACAGGATCAAGGAATATGGCATGATTAAAGGTAAAAATTGCAGTATATCGCTTTAAATCCAGAGGCTAGATTCTAATATCAGTTATATGGTGATGCCGGTTCAGAATGGCTCACTGCCTACAATGGAGGTGCTGTGGATTAATGCTGGTAAAAGGTAGGTCAGAATCTGTTACCAAGGCTTAAGCTGTCTGAGGTAAAGATGTGGGCCTGTTCACCCCTTGTTCATCCTTCATATTTGAATTAATGTCTTTAGTCCTCTAATCCCTTTGTTAAAGCAGTAAGAGAGAATAAAAGGTGGTAATACTGAACATTCAATTGCACACCAGCTAGTTATTTTTTACTATCCATATATTTTCCTTGCCAATATTCCAAAATTATGTGGGACTTTTCCTCAAATGTCTAGATTTAAATTTAAATCCACCTAATTTTTCAGTTGACACAAAATGAACATGTCATAGTCAAAATGCTAGATTTTTTAACTTTAATTATATGATATTATCATAAAATATAATAGAAGACCTAAACAAGTTGGTTTTCAGTGTAGTTAAGAAAAGCTTATATTGTATATTCTAGTGGTGCTGACTATTTTTTAAGTGTTTCAAAAAATATACTGTCATATTTATTTGGAGTCATAAATACTTTAATATGAGATTTACTAACTTCAAAGGTAGACTGCGCTAATCTGTAAAAATTATAATACCAGGTGGCATAGAGTGAAGCAATGTTTAAACTAGTCCAAGTCCCCAACAATACTGGATAGAAACCTGCAATTTCAACTAGCAGATAGCTTCTTATTACATAAACTAGATGCACCTATCCATGTATTAAGCAAACCACTCCTAAAACATACCAATCACATTTTTTATTGCAGAGTTTGGTCACAAAATTTGCATCTGCCTATTATTTTCCAGTAATGAGATGACTTGTCACTAACGCTTCATTTGACAACTCTATTGCTTCTTTGTCACAATATCCAGGTAGTCCTTGGTAGTAGAGGGGTAGGATTATAGGCTAGAGACTGCAACCATCTTTGAGCCTTTGAAACTTGAGCATATTTTAGGTCGACAGGGGGAAAAGTTTCTTCCATGAGCTATAGCTTGATCACTTTCATAGATGGAGGACACATTTGAGTGATGGCCAAGTTTTTGCATAAGACTAGGTGTGTCAAGGACCAAAGAAATATTTTTAGGATGTCATGAAGAATGTTTCAAAAGAAATATAATCCAGTGCACCTGGAGGTATACCTGCTACTCTGCTGGGTTTAATAGAAGACACATGGCCTTATAAAAGAGCCACAGTTGGATTGACAGGTGGATTGACAGGTGCTTGTGAACACTACAGAGAGGAAGAAGGCTCCTTCAGAGGTCCAAGTCAGTAGGCATCAGCAAGGAAGGCCAGTGGAGGCAAGAGGTGCTGATCTTTAAACAGATCTTTAAAGTCTGGGATGAAACTGGGATGGAAACTTTGCAAATTTTAGTTCTATTTTGAAAGATTTTGTGGAGGACTAGTAGGAACTGGGAACTAGAAGGGAAATTTTTTGAATATCTGACTTGTGTGGATTTTGTAAGAGACATGAGTTAAGAGGAAACAGAGTCAGGCCTCAGTATAGTGCTTGACTAGCACGGGGTACAGAAGAGCATTCAAAACCTTTAACTAGGGCCTTAATTGATGTTTCCTCCTCAAGGATCAGCAATGGCAATTTTGCATAGATGGTTGACCTGGTTACAAGACTTTGTAGGTTCAGATGCCTCATAGGGCTTGCAACAGCCACTTGTTCAGCAGGGACTGACTACCTGGCTATAATTGTTCAGGGTTTATAAACTAAGTTGCACACTTGTTTTTCAACAGTCATATATGTCTGTCTTTTGTTAGTAACCTGCCTTTAGCAAAACATAATTACAGTTTCTGCATCTATTTAAGTTTGAAGGATGATTAAAAGACACATCTGAAAATAGGCTTGCTGTCCAAAATCTTTTTTGAAATGGTACAGAAATGATTGCACTGAAACCTGAATTCATTACCTGTCACCACTAGGAAGGCACCATTCATCAAATTTCTAAAATTAAGCACTCAAAAATGAGAAAATGCCAACTAAAGATTGCTTGTACAAGTTTCATTTTGCCCTTTGTTTGAATGCCTGGATCATATGACATTAAATTACATAACTATATACATTTCTGTCTGATACTATCATATTATTCATAATCTTAAATGCATATGTGTGCTCTTTTCGCATTATTATTTGTTTTACTACTGCATATAAAAGCTCTACATGGACCAGGATCCTGCTATACAAACACAGAACAAAAAGTCAGTGTACGAGGCAAACAGAGAGCATGAATATCTTTTACATAAAAGGTACAGAGTAACGTAAACTGCGTGAGCAAACTGTACTTATATTACATAGTGTAGATTAAATGTTCAATGAAGAGTAATATAGTACTAAAAACTTCCTGATATATATAGGCAACATAAGTTTGTAGCTAAGTTAGCTTCACAGCTAATTGTCTCATCACTCAGATTATATTTAAGGAAGTACAGTATGTGCTGCTGATGCAAATTAAATCATTGAGTAACTGGGTAAAATATATATCTTATTGAAAAGGAAAGTTATGTAAAAAGTTACACCAATACAGATATGTAGGAGTACCATCACAATGCAATTAGAGTAAGTGAAAAAGAATGAAAAAATATTACAAAATATTTTATTGGTGTATATGATTTTGTAGGGGGTGATAGATTTTCTTTTTAAAGACATAGTATGCAACCATGTAATTAAAGACTACATTGCAATAAATAAACAGAGAGTGTAACCTTAACTTTGGTATTTCCGGAATTTATTTTATTTTATTTCAAGGAATAAACTCTTTATTGCAATAAACTATCTTGGTAAGTTATTGAATATGGTATTTCAGAAAAATATTTCTGCTGAGTGCCTTATTCTCAACTACTGCATTCAGATCATTAAGCCTATGTGCAACACTCCTAAAAATCAGTGTTCATATGAGATGAACAAATGAACAATATACTAGATGAGAACAGAAGAACAACAGGCAAGTGGTATTTGAGGTGATTCATTTTTAAGAGGAAAAATAAAATCTAGAGATACCTGTCAGAAATTAGGGAAGCTGTATTGCTAGAATTCTTATTATGTTCTGAATTCCCAATAGTATCAATTGTACGAAACAAAGTGACAGGTTGAATTCTATCATTTGTACCCATTAAAAAAATTCTAATGTGCTAGAAACAGCAGGGTTGTTAGAAGTGTATTGGTGTTCTGTAACAGGAGTGGAACTGAGAAGCCTAGGGCTGGACACAGTGCTTCCATTCTTTGTCTCTCTCAACATTCAGTTACCCAAATTCTATACCGAAAATTATCCCCAGATAAGGGATAAGGATTGAATGAACACTTTTGCAGACATATATTTGTTAAAACAATGTTGTAAAAATTCACTAACTGTTCCATTGTTTGCAGAAATAGGCAATTAATCAACCATGACATAAATTAGGAAAATTTTGTTACATGAGGAAAAAAAAGCAGGGATGTCTATAATTAGGCCACATAGACTCCATTCACTGATTTTTGTCTGCAACTCTGAACAATTCCAATATATGGGAGACAAAAATCTCATCTGGTGCAAATCAGTATAGATCCAACATTTTAAAAATTTAAAGACTTACAAATTCTTAATGGAAATGATCCCCTTTAAAGCTAAAATAAATGTCTAAGCTCCCTTTTGAATCTTTGAGATCTGAATTTTAATATACTCCTATTTGAACAGAAGGTCCTTGTGATTTGAACAAATTGGGATTCATTTTTATTACCTTGAGGGTTTTGTTTGTTTTGTTTTTAAAGAGAAAACTTAGCATAAAAGTCTATTGTCTTATTTACATTCATGTAAAAAATAATAATTTTGCTGAACTCAGTGAAGTTTCTGTTTCGTTTCTGGAGACAATTTTAGAAGCAGCCAATCTCGAGGGAGCAAATATATATCAACTGAGTCCAAATGAGCTGGGCCAGATACACCCAAGGAAAGCTAGAACTCAGAAAGGAAATTTTGAAATAGAAGGAGAAGGCCCCATCCAACTATCTCATTTTTGTTTTCTCAGGAAAATAAAATTAATATATTTTGTTATTATACCACATTGTAAAGGAATACAAATGATGATAAAGTCAAATGATGATTAGTCATGGGAGTATTTGAGAGGTTGACTTGAAATATTTCAGTCTGATAAACTGGTAAAGCAGTCTATAAAGAACTTAAAAAGTATCTCACAAAACAAGGTGACCGGCAACAAAATATCAAATGAATTTTAATAGTGATAAATGCCAAGTAGTACATATTGGAAAACATAATCCCAACTATATGTATAAAATAATGGGGACTACATTAGTTGTTACCACTCAAGATAGAGATTTTGGAATCTCTGTGGATAGTTCTCTGAAAACATCCACTCAATATGCAAACAGAATGTCATAAAAGCAAACAGAATGATGGGCATCATTAAGAAATGCACAGAAAATAAGACAGGGAAATATCTTACGGACTTTATATACATTCATGGTATGGCAATGGACCACCCACATTTTGAATACTGTCTGCAGATGTGGTCACCTCCTCACAAAAAAGATATCTTGGCATTGGAAAAAAGTTCAGAATGGGGCAACAAAAATGATTAGCAGTATGGAACACCTGCCATATGAGGAGAGATTAATAAAACTGGGACTTTTCAATTTAGAAAAGAGAAGACTAAGACGGGGGCGGAGGAGAATATGACTGAGGTCTATAAAATCATGGCTTGTGTGGAGAAAGTAAACAAGGAAAAGTTATTCATTTGCTTCCCATAACACAAGAACTAGGAATCACAACATGAAATTAATAGGTTGCAGGTTTGAAACAAACAAAAGGAACTCCTTGCCAGAGGATGTAATGAAGACCAGGTCTTTAATAGGGTTCAGAAAACATCTAGATAAATTCATGGAGAAGTCCATCAATGGCTATTAGCCAGGAAGTGCAGGAATGGTGTCCCTAGCCTCTGTTTGTCAGAAGCTGGGAATGGGAAATGGGGAATGGATTACTTGATGATTACCTGTTCCATTCATACCCTCTGGGGCACCTGGCATTGGCCACTGTTGGAAGACAAGATACTGGGCTAGATGGTCTGATCTACTATGGCTGTTCTTATGTGCTAGATCCTTAAACAATGGCCATCTGGACTACGTAATCTGAATAGCTGTGAGCTGTGTGTAATTTACAGGGAGTTCAAAGACCCAATTCAACGACAAACAATCACCGTTACAATATGCTGAATCATAGTTGTACACAAAATAGATAGCATCCACAGGTGCATTTCTTATCAGGGTGCAGTACATTCTGACTCTAGGCAGAATCCAGCATGGAGGTGGCATGGAACTGAAAGTGTTAGAAAGCTCACATTATCTTTTGCCTAATATAAAGCTTGAGAACACAGCCACTCTCTTTCCCTGTAAATGCTCTAATTGTTGTTTTCTCAGCTTGTTGCTCAGCTTGTTTGTTTATATGGATTCTGTTGTTGGGTATTTTATGTTGCATTTTGTGCCTATTGTACTTGGTTTCATTGCTCATTTTAATGTGAATGTTTTTATAAGAAATGATTTTGTACCACCCTAAGCTATTTCCCAAAACTACTTTATCTCAAATCTGCACGGCTGCCAGAGGGACTCTTGTGTCCCACTTGGCAATGTGACAAGACACGTTGGTTGATGGGTATGTGCTTCACTTCATTAAAAGAACCCAAATACATTTTTAAACGTCAGTCAGAACATGTCACAAGATATTAAAATCAATACAGGTGTATAGCAGGCAAAATGGTTTAGTGCTGTATCAGCTGAGGATCTGCCTACTATGTTTGGGTTTTTTAAAAAGACCCTAAAAATGTGGGGTCTGGTAATGAACTGATTCTTTCTGGGGAATAGTATTTTAGGATGAAAGAGTGTAGTCTGGTCACCATGCTCATCCAAAGCTGGGCCTCACAGCTTACACTTAATGGTTGGGTTTTACCACCAATTGTAGCTGTGGCTTTAGGATGATAACACTTGTCCACTAGGAATTGGATACAGAGCACTAACTCATCTAAGATTGGCCACTGAAATGTCACTAGATGGTCATAAATAATATGATCTAGATTTGAATTGACAGCCTCCAGGAGGAATAAGGTATATCAGATTCACTGCTGACATATCTGGGTACAACACTACAGGCAGTCCCTGAGTTACGTGGATCCGACTTACGTTGGATCCCTACATATGAACGGGGCTTTTCTCGCCGCGGAGGACGCGGGTGGCGGGACCGCCCAGATGCGCCGCAGTCCCGCCGCCTGCGTCCTCCACGGCAAGAAAAGCTGCTCCGTGTCTCCCTGGTCTACCCGGCAGCGCCCCAGCTGCTCTGTCCCAGGAGTCCAGATTCAGCCGCTGTTGAAACTGATCAGCGGCTGTTTCCAGGAAGCCTGGGGCAGAGCATCTCTTCCCCGGGCTTCCTGGAATCAGCCGCTGATCAGTTTCAGCAGCGGCTGACGTGGGAACACCTGGGGTAGAGCAGCTGGGGTGCTTCCAGGTTGGTCCCCGCAGTGCTGCAATGCGCGGACCTACCCGGCAGCACCCCAGCTGCTCTGTCCCAGGCTTCCAGATTCAGCCGCTGTTGAAACTGTCCAGCGGCTGATTCCAGGAAGCCTGGGGCAGAGCAGCTCTGCCTCTGGCTTCCTGTAGTCAGCCGCTGGTCAGTTTCAACAGCGGCTGAATCTGGACGCCAGTTCCGACTTATATACAAATTCAACTTAAGAACAAACCTACAGTCCCTATCTTGTACGTAACGCGGGGACTGCCTGTATTGAAAACAATGGTACTATGTCCACTTACACCTGTGATGAATTTGTCCCAGTATCTCATATCCTTTCTGCTTCCTGCATTCTCTTAAGTAATCTTGGATAACAAGGCAAACCTCAGAATATTGATTCATTTAATAATTTTGCACCAATATTTGCTATTCTAGTGGAAATAGTTGGGACTTTTGCATGTACCTAATTTACAGACACAATTGCTTACAGTATTTAATTTTGGTTCAGTGCCACTTTTGCCTTAGTAAGTTTCCTACTGCAGACAATCTGTCTCATCCCTATGTCCCTGACTCAGTGTCTGGGAAAGTGTCTCCTATCAATCAATGAGAGAAAGTGCTGACTCTGGAGGTGCTGACTTGGCACCATGGAGTGTAGTTAGAGACTGTTGGTAGTAGCCAAAGGAGGTTAAAAACTGTTGATAATCTGTTAAAACTCTTCAGAAACAGAGCAGCTAATAAACAGGAGGGAAAAGACAAAAAAAGGAGAGAGGCGGGGTTTTGTTCTGCTTTTTTAATGTACAGGAACACAGAGGAGTTCTGGAAAAAATTAGCACAGTCAGGATGCTGAGAGCCATTGAACTAATTGTAAGCTCTTTATACAATGGAAACTACTTTATGTGAGAAGATGCAGCAGTACCCTCCAGCAGCCCTACTTTCATATACATATAACTTGAGTTTGAAACTATGAAATCAGGTGGGAGATTAAGACCAGCCACACACAGAGTGGCTTAGTCATGTCTGGTGGCAATGACTCTGACTAGGAAGAAAAGAGGAAAAGGAGACATATTTATGATTACTTTGGGGTTGATTACATAAATGGAGTTTGAAATACTGTTCTGTAAACTAGACATTCCCAACTGTAGTAGAGACCTCTCTGGGGGATACACAGGAGAAATTATGTACTGTGGATTTTATGTGTTAATTATTTTATTTATTCTTTTTCATAATGGACTACTCAGACAGACCTTTAAAATTATGTGGGAACTTGTTAAAGACCAAGTATCAATGAGAACACAGACACATAGAAACACTGACATTCACAGAGCCCACACCATTCACCGTCCAGCATAGGTACAATTGCGCAACAACTGAGTTTAGGACTTAAGTTAAAAGTCTCAAACTCATGGCCTAGGGGTCTTCTGCAGCCTGAGCACTTCCACAATCCAGCCCACACAAGGCTGTTGGCACATGAGTCCCTGGGGCCTGAGGTGGGTGAAGGTCATATCCTTCACCAAAGTCCAGACCCTGCTCATCCCCACCCTGACTCTTTCCACCTTCTCCCTCCATGACCTCTGCTCTGCCCTCTGCCCCTATGAGCCTCCTTTGTTCAAGCCCCCTCCCCAGAGGGACATGGTCTCAGAGATTACTGGGGGGGGGGGGCCTGGCACAGGACAGCAGCAGAAGTTGGGTCCCCACAGCACTCCCTGTGGCAGTGGGAGCTGCAGAGAAGCAGAGCAATGCAGCAGCCTCTGCTCTGCTCCGCCATCATCTCCTAGGCCAGCCCAGTCACTCCACTTCACTGTGGTGGTAGAAAATGGCACATAGCAGCTCCAGAGTGGGCTGGCTTTGGAGACAGCAGCAGAATGGATCCATGCCAGAGAGGGACGCCCATTGATCCACTAGGAGGATCTGAGGACTGGCACTGGCCCTAAGGTAAATTGAGTTTGAGACCCCTGACTTGGGGGAGAGGAGTCTCAGTTGTATAAGTTATACTACAATTATATCTGTATATAACAATGGAATATGGACAGATGGCTAAAGACAGGGAGTATTAAGAAGGACACATGAAGTATCAGTGATGAGAAGGGTAGGGATATGTAGGCAGATGGTAGATCTCAATGGGGTTACTCAATAAGAAAAGCTTGGGAATCTTTGCTCTAAACTAAATACGAAATGTTTTAAATGCCCCATAGAGAATTAGGTGGAGATGGATCAGAGAACAGTATTACAGTGTATTAAGTCTTATTAAACAAGGTCAACAATTTTGTACAATTTTAATTCAGTGAACGTGTGTTATGTGAGTTTGCAATAAAAGCTTCCCCTGAAAAATAGTACCAATATTCCACTATGACTATGGCAGAATGACTGTCATTTACCTTAAGCATTTCCTTGTCCACTGCCTTTCTAAATATTTTATATATAAAATCGTTGCAGGGTATCATTTAAAATAAATATTTCACTGGACACAGATAGTAACACATTTAAATTAGCTATAGCAATGTACACTCTCTGTCATAACATTTCAGCATTGCCATTCTGAACAACACATCACATAATTGGCCTGCTGAGCAGGATGAATCAATGTCTGTTCAATCTCATTTTTCAAACCCATGAATTAGGTTTTAACCATGTGGCTACAAAAAGTAACAATACAAAATAATAATTGATGTTGGGGGATAATCTATCTGAATATTTATCTGAGTGTGTCTCATTTTAAAATGTTGTTTTCCTGTTTTGAAATTCCTATCCTACCGAGTCTCATTCTATTGATTCCAGCTTTGAAGCTACATTTCTGAAAATATTTGTCTGTTCATAAAATCTAGGGTATTTCCCAATCACAATAGATGTAGGCAAGTTTAAAATTGTACAGGTAATGTCAGGCCAGAATAACAATATTGCTATAAAGTCAACTGATTTAGTAATTGTAGGTCATATGTAGGAAACTAAATTTAAGATGTCATTTTGCAGTGCATTATCAAGATTAATGAATATGCCTCTTTTTGGCTAGTGAGCATACTCCACCATGACAGATCAGAATTAGCTTCTTAGAGCCATGTGTTATTTATATTACACATCAGTTTACAGTTTCATACATATAAACTACCTATTTTGTGTTCTGCTCAATTAAAGGAAGTGAGCAATTGCAAAACAACCATTTAGGAAGTGGGAAAATGCATGTTTTGTGGGCAGGGGGCCTGCAACGTCACCAATCACCTTCCTTTGCCCTGTTAGTAGGAGGTTCTTGGGCCCATTGGCATCTGACATTCAAATGCTATGAAATTAAGCTGTCAGCCAGTGCACTGAGTCATTCTCTGATTGTTAGTCAGACAGAGAGGATCCCCCTTGGCACAATCATCAACCTCATTTGGATCATGCAATTCTGTCTGGGCTCTGTACCATGGCCAAGATTCAGTCCACTGTGAATTTCTACTCTCATCTAAAAGATAGATCATTAAATTGGGACCTTGATATATGTTGTTGATTTATTGACTATATCCCATTCATAAACTATCCTGCCATGAGAGCAGGGGTCTGGACTCGATGACCTCTCGAGGTCCCGTCCAGTCCTAGTATTCTATGATGGAATAATCAAGTTGGTCTATATGACCACATTCAGTTATTTTGTCCATCTATTTCTCAAAATCCTGAAGAGAGAAACTTACTTCATCTACTATATATTCGAGAGAGTTTGTCTGTTTGTGTGTCTGTCTGTCAGTTCAAGAACTTCACCTAAATGGTAAGAGCTAGGGCCACCATACTTGCTATTCTGCTTCCTCTTATCATAACTTAAAGCAAGATGAGGGTTTGGTTGTGCCAGGAAAATGGGATGTGCCTACAGAAAAGAGACAGTATTCCCAGGTAGGTAAAAGGGACTGGCTGAGGGACATTTCCCCCCAAGTCCAGGACTGCCCCCTTCCCCAAGCCTCCTACTCTCCAGGAGCCATTTCAGGTGGATGGAATGAGAGGTTGAAACCGCTCCCCCGTTCATATGGGAATATTGCGGGCAGTTCCGTTTCATCAGGGAATGAGGGAAAAGTGCACCGTTTGCTGCATTTCTCACTCTGGCTGGAGAGTGCAGGAGGCAAATGAACCTGGACCTGCACCAGCTGGGGGACATGTATCCTTCCCCAGCCTGTGCCCATTGGAGCTGCAGCAGCCATGGAGAGGCACTTTTGACCTGACCCCAAGCTGCTGCAGTGATAGAAGGCTGGAATACTCATCTCTCCCTGGGACCACCTTCATACTGACCCCCTAATACCCAGCCCCACCTCCAAACAATGATTTAATTGGAGCATGTACGTTTTTACCAAAAAACAAAAATTAATTGAGTTAAGGACCCGAGCAACATTGGATAAATCTTCTAGTATGTGCATAAATGAATTCCTAGAGCCACCTCCTCTTCCACCACAGACTTTCTATTAATTTTTTAACTCTTCTTGAATAAGGAACCATTGCCATGAGAACTGAGAATGAGTTTCTTTAATTTCTATGAGTAAACAACCATTTTAACAACTCCCACTGCCCCAATTCAATCTGCTTATGTGCCATTCTTTCCCATCAGAGTTTGATTTTGCATGCCTTATACAAAAGCCTCTTATTTTAAAAACTATTAGTATGTCTACCCTGTAGAGCTATTTTGGGATAATTCTGGTATCCCTAAATAGCTATTCCATGTCTTTTGAGCAGCTATATTATTTCAAAATATAGTGGGCTTGCTATTCCAAAGTCCCTGTAAACCTTGTTCCACAAGAACTAAAGGACGGTTTGGAATAGTGCTCTATTTCAAAACTTGTCACTGTGTATCCAGTGCCATATTTCAAAAAAAGCAATTTCAAAATTAACTTGAAATAAGCTACACAATATATGTAGCTCAAACTGTACATCTTATTTCAAGCTATGGGTGCAGTGTAGACGCACCCTTACAGATATATTTTTGAAGAATTACTTTTTAACTTTTCCTGGAATGACTGATTCTCACAAATCACTGAGGGTATGTCTACACAGCAAAGTTAATTCGAAATAACAGCCGTTATTTCAAATTAAAAAGTTAATTCAAAATAACAGCTGTTATTTCGAATTAACTTTAATAGCATCTATACATACAAACCACTATTTCAAAATTAATTTGAAATAGCAGAGCGCTTATTTCAAATTTTGTAAACCTCATTCTACTAGGAATAACTCCAAATTCGAAATAACTATTTCGAATTAAGTGCTGTGTAGACACTTAATTCAAAATAGGGGGCCTCCAGCCTTCCCAGGGAGCAATGGTGGCCACTCTGGACACAACCAGGAAAACTCCTCTCTTCTCCCCCAGCCCAGGGGCCCTTAAAGGGGTAGAGTCTGGCTACTGGGCATGTGCGAGCCAGAGGCCTGCCTGCAGAGAGCCAGCACTGCCAGCCCCGCACCCAGTGGCCCTATCATGAGCCGGGCAGCCAGTGCCAGCCTGGTGTCCCTCGCACAGTCCCCCAGCTCCCAGGGACTAGCCAGGGGCCGTAGATGGCGCGCACCTGCCTGGACTGGTGTGGAGATCATGGACCTCATTGAGGTTTGGGGGAAGTCTCCCAATGTCCATGATCTCTGCACCAGGCAGAGGAACGTCTATGGCCGCATAGCGGCCACCATGGCCAGAAAGGGCCACAGGCACACACAGGAGCAGGTGCGCTTCAAAATAAAGGAGCTGTGGCAGGCATACACCAAGGCCACCAGGGGTGGCACTACAGCAGGGGCTGATACCTGCCCCTACTGACCCACCCTCGACTGCATCCTAGGGGGCGGGACAGTCTGCACCACCCCAGGGGCAACAAGCCGGGACCAGAGGGCCCTGACCCAGATGTGGCAGAGGGGCCAGCACGGAGGGTGCCACACCAGCGGGACCCCCGAGCTGTCCTGGCACCAAAGTCAGCAGGGTTGTCAGGGGAGGCCACACCAGGTAAGTGCCATCACTGTCCCCTACCTAGGGGAAGGCAGGGAGACCAGGGACCGCGCGCATGGGCCATGCCTCCCACGGATCACATAGACATCTGTGCACATGCGGGCATGTGCTGTGCCACCCTTGGGCAGGTGGCTCCAGCTGCGTGCCACACAGGGGCCAGGCCTGATAGCCACAAGCATGTGTGAAGAGACCTGACACGCTCCCGACCCTGGGGCGGGACCCAGCAGGACGCCCTCTCTTCACACGCCCCCTCTACACAAAGGCAGGGGACATCTTCCCTCCCCCTGCCTTGGCCGCACTATACACGGCACAGGGGTATGGGTGCAGTCTTGGGGCAGCTCCCACTCCTGGGCTGTGTCCAGACTCAGGGGTTTTTTCGAAAAAAGTAGCCTTTTTTCGAAAAAACTTCCCCTGCATCCAGACTCAAGCCGCGTTCTTTCGAAATTAATTCAAAAGAACGCGGCTTTTCTTTCGATGGCGGTAAACCTCAATTTACGAGGAAGAACGCCTTCTTTCGAAAGTTCCTCTTTCGAAAGAAGGCGTTCTTCAATGTAAATAGGGCTTCTTCGAAAGAGAACATCCAGACTCACTTTTCGAAATTTTCCGTGCAGTCTAGGCGCTCTCTTTCGAAAGAGGCTCTTTCGAAAGATGCTTTCGAAAGAGCCTCTTTCGAAAGAGGCTTGCAGTCTAGACATAGCCCTGGAGAGAGCGAGACATCCCGACTATGGCCTATGTGCAAGCACGTCGGCTCTGATGGTGCAGGGCATGGTTGCTCACCTTGCAAGGGGCGCTGAGCATCATCCACAGTGTCCCCAGGAAGAACTGACCACTCCCCTTCTTTCTCCACAGCCGCACCAGCTGCACATGCAGGGTGCACCACCCTGCCCGAGACAGCCTCCTGCACTCTTCCAGACCACCAGCATGTAGCAGGGGCACCGGGACCAGCACCTGGGGCCCTGTGAGCCCTGCACCGCACCATCCAGGGCTGGGTACAGGAGGACCTGCAGCTCTGCTGGGAGTAGCTTGCCCAGGGCTGTGCCATGTGCTCAGACCTGCAGGCCCTGGTGCAGAGCATTCTGCCCCATGCCGCTCCAGCGCCTGAGGACATGAGGGAGGAATGGGACATGAGCCTCTGGTGGGGAGGACCGGGGAGGCTCTTAGGGCTCCTCTGGGTGGACGCTCTCCTGCAGGGCCTCCTGGAGCCTTCCCCCCCCCCAGATGTCAGCCTGCGGCGAGTGCAGCCAGGCTGATGGCATTGACCCCATGGGATGCACTGGCATGCCCAGGGGCAGCTCTGGCTCCATGTGGACAAGTACTTTGCTGTCCCTCATCAAGGTAGACAAGGTAGCAGGGAACCCTGAGAACTGTCTGTCCAGGGTAGGGGTAGAGGTAGAGGTAGGGTCCCTTTAAGCAGGAAGCTCAGTTAGGGTGTGTCTAGACTACATGCCTCCTTCGACGGAGGCATGTAGATTAGCCAGATCGGAAGAGGGAAATGAAGCCGTGATTAAAATAATCGCGGCTTCATTTAAATTTAAATGGCTGCCCCGATCTGCCGATCAGCTGTTTGTCGGCAGATCGGGGCAGTCTGGACGTGACGCGCCGACAAAGAAGCCTTTCTTCATCGGCACAGGTAAACCTGGTTTCACGAGGCTTACCTGTGCCGATGAAGAAAGGCTTCTTTGTCGGCGTGTCGCGTCCAGACTGCCCCGATCTGCCGACAAACAGCTGATCGGCAGATCGGGGCAGCCATTTAAATTTAAATGAAGCCGCGATTTTTTTAATCACGGCTTCATTTCCCTCTTCCGATCTGGCTAATCTACATGCCTCCGTCGAAGGAGGCATGTAGTCTAGACACACCCTTAGCCTCAGGCAGCAGCCCCACACACTAAGTCTTAACCTGATGCCCTGCTGGCACTGGTTCCGGCCAGCCTTAACTTCGGTTCAGGGTCCACTCAGTGTGGACATGCTATTTTGAAATAGCAAAACGCTATTTCGAAATAGGTTTTGTGTATAGATGCGTTATTTCGAATTAGCTTATTTTGAATTAAGTATTTCGAAGTAAGATAATTCAAAATAGCGCTGTAGTGTAGACATACCCTGAGGGACAAATTTTGCTCTCATATTGTTGGAATCCCGCTGAGACTTCTTGACAAACATTCTGTTTGACTCCAAATTATGTCACTCGGGTATCTTAATTTGGCACACTACAAAGGTATGGTGAGTTGATCAGACCGAAATGCAGGGAATGAATGCAAGGAATATCAGAGATATAAATTGATCCAGAAAACCTCTTCCTGTACATTGCATTCACTACACATTATGTTACGTGTTTTGGGATTGGCTTGGTCACTTTATAGGAACCAATCCCTGTATAACTGAGGGTATGTCTACACTACCCCGCTAGTTCGAACTAGCGGGGTAATGTAGCCATACCGCACTTGCAAATGAAGCCCAGGATTTGAATTTCCCGGGCTTCATTTGCATAAGCGGGGAGCCACCATTTTTAAATCCCCGTGGCTACACGGGGCTCGAACTAGGTAGTTCGGACTAGGTTCCTATTCCGAACTACCGGTACACCTTGTGGAACGAGGAGGGTAGTGTAGACATACCCTTACTGTGGCCAACCATAGCTTACTCTTGACCTCATTTTACATTCCATGCTTATCTTGTCCATTATAAATGATTCCCTGAGTGTTCCGCCTTATATTTGCTAGTACGAACATTCTGTTTCTAGCCTGCTGATCCATTTACCTCAAAAAGTAAGGCCTCATCCATTTTCAATTACTCGTGTCAACTCAGGCCTACATACCACTGCTTTTGTTTTTCTTTTGTGTATTAGTATTTATTTTATTCATATCAGACCTTTGCTTGTATTTTATATTGAGTTTACTACCTAGCAATATATTGCCAAGTCCACCAATGGTGTTATTCTGCCTTTGCAGCTTTCTCTTAATCTTAAATGAGTGAAGATCGTGTGTGGAATGAGAGAGAAATATTTGCCCCCTTTCTTTTCTTGCTGAGTGATTTCTAGATTCTTGACCCCTGCTCACAAAGGTTTGAAATAATAAATTTAAGATCAGAAGTAAATTCATTTTTGCAACTTACAGATGAGATCTAGCCTCCAAGACTCTTCTCACTTCCTAACTCATGACCCCATATGCTGCACCATACAATACAGTTGAGGGCCTAAGAAATACCTGAAATTGTCACCCCATGGTTATAAGCATTCCCAGATTTATAACCATGGGAGATGGAAGAAGATGGAGAATTTGGAGTCATGGATAAAACTAAATGTAGTGGGTGCAAATAGAAGGAGAGAAGACAAACTAATGTTTGAAGATGTTTATAATATGCAAAAGGACTTTTAGTTTGGAAACCTTTCACTGAACAAAGCTGAGATGAAGTCACAGATTTACGGTATTTTGTCAAATAAGGCATAAAAGATGGACAGCGACTTCTGACTCTCTTTTGTGACATGCACTAAGGCTGTGTCTAGACTACATGCCTCTGTCGGCAGAGGCATGTAGATTAGACACATAGGCAAAGGCAAATGAAGCCGCGATTTAAATGATCATGGCTTCATTTACATTTACATGGCTGCCGCGCTGAGTGGACAAACAGCTGATCAGCTGTTTGTCCACTCAGCATGCTAGTCTGGACGCTCCCCTGCTGACATCAAAGCCCTTTGTCGGCAGCCCCGTTATTCCTCGTGGGATGAGGTTTACCGGGGCTGCCGACAAAGGGCTTTGATGTCGGCAGGGGAGCGTCCAGACTAGCACGCTGAGCGGACAAACAGCTGATCAGCTGTTTGTCCACTCAGCGCGGCAGCCATGTAAATGTAAATGAAGCCATGATCATTTAAATCGCGGCTTCATTTGCCTTTGCCTATGTGTCTAATCTACATGCCTCTGCCGACAGAGGCATGTAGTCTAGACACAGCCTTAGTTCATGTCACAAAAGAGAGTCAGAAGTCGCTGTCCGTTGACGGAGCCATGCAGTGTAGACGTACCCTAAGTGAGAATCCCTCATCCCAATATTATTGACTTATGAATTCCTGCTTAAATTATTACTCATCATTAAAATGTGAATTTGTTTAAAAAAAATACATTCTGTGCCAGAAGCTCAGAGCCCTGTGTACTAGTCCCAATAACATCATCAACAGCAATAAAATATCAAAAATAAAAACAAACAAATATATATAAAAAGAAACATATGTGCTAGAACCTAGTAATTCACATTGACTGGAAGTCACATTGCAAATTACTGTATTTTGTGATTTAATGTAGCAAGTAAGTGAACAAACACAATTAAAACCAAAGAATAATGCATCAGAAAATGCACTTTACTCATTTGTTTGACAAGTATAATTTTGTTATGATAGCACTTCAAAGTATACTAGTAAATGTTCTGTAGTGTATTTAGTTAAACTAATGAAGTTTAAGTAATGTGAGACCTCACTATAGCTCCTTGCATTGCACCTTCATTGGAGAAGTGGACACTGATGCTGGAACTACGGGTGCCTGAGGGTTGCGGCAGCCCCTGGCTTGAAGTGGTTTCCATTGTATCCAGGTTTTACAGTATGATTCAATGGTTCTGAGCGTCTCCACTATACACATTGTTCTAGCACTGCTGGAAGGAGGGAGAGTTTTGTATGAAAATTATGGAGTAGGCAGACTCTCAATGGTTGAATTACCAAGCTTCCAATGTAATTAAAAATATGAAACATTAAGGATGAAATTCCTCCCTTGAATGAGTGTGAATGGATCCCATTGAAGTCAATGGGACCATTCATTCATCTCCAAGACCAGAATTTTTTTAAATTAGGAATACTCTCCAGCTTCTAGGATGATGAATGAATGAATAATTAAATGCCCTGACACTTTCCTTACTTCCTACCCAAGAAAATCTCCTTTTAAATGAATACCAACACCCAAAACCAGCCATGGTCTTTATTTAATCAAATAACAAATTACCAGAGTTTGGCCAATCTTCTCACTGCAACAGTCCAAAGAATCTTCTTTGTAGAGCTGGCCAGAAATCGGTTTTTTTGTTTGTTTGTTGGTTGGTTTGTTGGTTAGTTGGTGTTGTTGCTGGTACAGCTGCTGCTGTTGTTGGTTTTTTGAAGAGGGAAGGGTGGAACCTCCTTTTGAAATGCTCTCATTTAGATATTCTGGTTTTCCCATTGGAAGTTTTGAAAATGTAGTAAAGTGTGTTCCTTCCCTCACCTATTCCCTATCCACCACATTCATATTTATCCAAACTTGGTTACTGTTTTCTAACAGTGCAAAATAGGAAAAAGTAAGAAAGCTTTGGAAAGTGGAAAACCTCCTCTCATTTTTCACTTTTAAAAGTAACTTAAGAGCATTAAGTGTTGAAGGATTTATTTTAAAAATTAGTAGTGTTACTTTCTATCTAAAAGTAACATGGTCATTATTTTGTTACTGATTGCAGCTAGTAAATTCTGGAAAACAGAATGTGGAGGGTGAAATAACAATTTTAAAACAAAAAAATTACATGTGTAATATATTTTAATTTTCCCACTAACATTTTTAAATTGGAAATAAATATTTTCCTTGCCCAAAAATGAAATTGTGTTGACAACACTGTATTTTCTGGAAGAAAAAAATCTTCAGAGAAAGTTTGACCAACTCTACTTTGGTGTTACCAGTTATAGTTTGAAGAACAAAATAGATTCTAATATCAATTTTTCCAGCATAAATCCAGAAAACTCCATTCAAATCAATTAATCTGTACCAGTATAACACACATAATAGTTTGGCCAAATATCATTATCAGCCTGGTTGCTCTCTGAATTCACCTAGTCAGTGAAATATTATGCCAGGAATCTCAAATGGGAAATAAAAAATAATCAAAAATCTTTCTCTTTCCAGCAACACAAAAGACCCCAAAAGTGCTTTTATTTCTAAATTGTTGTCATGTTTTGGGGTTTAATCCAGAGCAGCAAAAGTTCCTGCCCTGTAAACTTCAGTGCCTTAAATGATCTGTTGCTTTGGCTCACAGCCCAGACACCACCAGCCAGCAAACAAGGATGTAGATTCCTGACAGTCTGTGTTATGTAAAGCCCTGGTTTAGTGCTCTGACCTCAGCAGCCTATCTACAACCCTCGTCTTCACCAGCCGTGGTTACTACTTGCAGGGTTACTAGGGTGCTGAATAAGGGACATCTGGTACAACTGTTTCTATTCAAGTGAGCTCAAAGGCAATCAATCAGAACTATGCAGTGCAAACTTTCAAATTAATATTAAGTTGACTGATCCCCTGTTAAAAAGTTACATAGTTGGATTCTTTTTATTTATCTTCTTATCTACAAGACGTTAGGATTCACACAGGGATGGGTTTCGTACCCCTATCCCTGCATATACACACTCACAGAGAGATGACACATACACACTCCCATAGACTTCTCTCACACAGGAGAGAGGGAGGATCGACCAACCCAATCCTCCCTGCTCAGCGCTCTGCATTCTTCATGCCTGGCTGGGACCCCTGGGCTCTAGGCTGCAAGGTCTTGGGATTTCCTGTGGTGCTAGCTCAGTCTGAGGCAAAGGAAAGTGTCTGCCAGTTAGGCTGTTGGTGAGCTGAGCACTCCCACCAGGTGCAGAGCACTGGGAGTGGGCAGTTGGTGACACAGAGGCGCTGGGGGAGAGGCAAAGGGGCAAATCAGGAATAGAACAGTGAGCGGAGGGAGCATGTAAAGGGCTGGTTGGTGGGCAGTAGAATTGTCGTGTAACTGGCCACCATCTGGTACCTGCCCACATTTACCAACCACCACAACTCACAGTAAGCAGCCAGTGCAGGTTGGAAAAGGGTCTTGGGATGAGGTCCTGATGACCAAGAGCTAGCATTCAGTGGGGACTGCACTGATGGACTAGCAGGGCAGCAGCCAGTCCCAGGCACTGCATCTTCACCCTGCCACCAGCCTTCACAGCCCCTATTGTCCCACTCACCTCTGGTGGGCAGCAGACTGATGAGCAGGGATCCAGCCATTACCAGGAGTTGACGTGCCAGTACTGATGTAGGGAGACAGACAGTATTAGGTATTTTTCCCATTTTTAAGAAAAAATCATGGCACCTACAGGAGGTCTTAAATACTGGGCTGTACCTTTAAAAATGGGACATCTGATCACCCTAAGGTTGACCCAACATGCCCCCTCTTTAGGTTCACCCAGAACTGTGTACCTGAAGTGTCCAGACCTTTCCTGGGACATTCAACAAAGTCATAAGGTTTGTTGATCTCTTCAAGAGACAAAAATGCAGATTATCATTTTAATTGGAGCTAACAATTCTTTTAGGTGAAACACAGCACTGAGCTGAAGTATAATAAACATAAAACAAGTTTTTTTCCAAATGGACACAGGTAAAATGTGCCAAATGAAAAGGATTGAGGTAAATGGGTTACAAACTTACATGAAAATATACTTTTTAATGGCCTAATTTAACAGATGACAGACAGCTCAAGACACTTTTCTCACTAATCATTCTTTGGCCAGCATGGTTGACCGGGCCCTCCAGCCAAGACCCAATTTACAGACCACACAGTGATTGGTTCTTTTGACTCCTCACATGTAGGATAAAGTTGGAGTCTTTCACTTTCACTCACATTTCCAAAGAAATTGTCCAACAAATCAAGAAGGGGTTCTGGGGATTCAGTGTCCTATGTCTCCCTGGGGTGAAGGAGACAGGTTAATTCTTTGTGTCTTGAGTTGTCAGTTTAGCTTGATGGCTTTGCTTACTGCTACCTAGGTAAACTGAGGTAAACCCACATTTCTTTGTTTAGGACAAACATGTTTGTTACTGTTACCTACTTTAAGTGGTCTGGTTTTAAACATGTCCTCGTAATCTTGCACATAAAAAATATAACTTTATATATAAAGTTGCTACATATATTTTACTATATTATTAACCAGCATGTTCCTAGTTTTCAAATTATACAAGGCATAGTTTGTACAAATATCATTGCAGTAGCATGTACGGAATGAATACAGAGGAGTTGAGGGGTCACATATGGTCTCATGAAAAAGTAAGGGCTAAAGTACATTAGTTCTTAGGAAAGGCTATGAGAATTTGTGTTGGTGTAAATCTCCTCTAGCCAAAGAGCAAAAGAGCACGTGTCACCAGATTTTGATCCTGGACATACAATAAACATACTTGACTGAGATCCATTATCCTTAGTGAACTGATAAAATGAAATCATCAATATTTTGGACCAAATATTCTTCAAATCTATATGACACTGCTGGATCCACTATAAGATAGGATAATTTTTGGCTCATATCTACATTTACGTTGTACCCTAACATCTCTATAGTTTGGGTGTCAGTCTTGGATTCCATTTTAGAGGCCAGAAATAGGTTTTGTCTTAATTCAGCAATCACCAAGATACTGCTGATTGGTACGAAGCACAGATGTAGAGAATTTGAGCTATCTTTGTCGAAGTGTGTGGCGGTTATCTTAAGCTTTGCTTTATACCATTTGCAGATTGTGGCCAAGAAAAAAGCCTTCTAATTTTGATAATTTATTCAGCCATATTTTATTTTAAATTGCACTGATTGCTACCAGTTCTGCTCACTTTCTTTCCGCTGGTATGTGCTCCCCTCAATGGGCAATAATGCGCTGGCTAGACTTCTTTCAAGGAACAAACTATTGATCATCATATTTCTGTAGTGAAGTCATTGATCCAGACACACAGCTGAATGAGGACAAATACAAGGTCAGATTTTAAGTGACAGGCTGTAACTTTATTAAACTTGCTACACACACTCACACATCAGGCATTTTACATAGTTTCAGTGTGAGACTTGCAGGGATCCTACTGTAGAACCTATCACTTGAAGTAGATTCTATTCAGCCTACCTCTAGTACTCAGGTTACTCTTCTGAATTCTATCAAGTCCCCTTCTTCCAGGAAGGGAATAATGGGTACTAAGGAGAGGAGAACCTCAGCCCATGAATGCCTCAAGGAATCCCCAAATCCATGATCACAAGGCCCATCAGCAAAATCCTCAGTATGCTTTCCTGCTGAAATCATTGTATTTGCTGTAATAACTAGAGCAAATAGATTTTAAGTACTAGTGTTTATGTACCCTACAAAATCACTCATAATTTTTTTCATCTAAACTACCCCCATGATTCACTAAAACCACGGGCCTATTCAACTCCCAATAAAGTTAGTGGAGAAGCTTCCATTGACATAAGTGATACATATTCAGTGCCTATGACTGAAAATTTGACACCAGTGAGACCAATGGAGTCAGGATTTCTCTTTACAGAGTTTCGACTCAGGGCTTGTTCTGTCTGTTTCAATATGATGATGACTGGTATTCCTCTCCTTTGTCCAGGTCATTGGTCTAGAGACAGGTTAAATTTGGGGAGGGAAAATATTATAGAAAGATGTACAACATCCATGTACCCTGTTCAGAAAGGAAAAGTATTTAATGAATGTTTTGTCCCTAGGCCAGAAAAGCATAGAAAAAAAAGTTTGGCCAATAGACTTAACTGGGAGGAATTGGAAAGCTTTCGGGGGGCACTCCAATATACAGATCTAGACAAATCAGAGTGGGTGGGGACAAAATACATTAATAACAGGTGGTAGTTAGGGCTGAATGTAGGAAGTATGGTCCACTCTTCCTGTGTGACCATGGGCAAGTCACTTAAGCTGAGTCCACATTTAAAAATTAGATTGACATAGCTCTAATGCTCAAAGATATGAAATTTACCCCCCTGATCCCCATGGCAATTCCAACCTCAACCCTGGTGTAGACACAGCTCAGTCAGTGGAAGATTCCTCCCACCAACCAAGTTGCTGTGGCTTGGACAAGTGGATTAGCGACAGTGACAGAAAAACCTTAGAGGAAGCATCTACACCATAGTCGACAGAAGCCTCGCTGCAGTGCTGTAGCTGTTCTGTCGCAGCACCCACAGCTCAGACATGGTCTTTAGCCTCTCTGCCTCATGTGGAGAGGCCAATAATAACACTTTACACCCTACACAGAGGGGGTGTTGTGAGTATAAATAAATTGAAGATTGAGGGTCTCAGATACTATGTAATGGGGGCCATATAGGGTGCAACTACATTGCAGGACAAAGTCGAATCAAGCTACACAACTTCAGCTACATTAATTGTGTAGCTGAAGTTGAAGTAGTTTAACTTGGCTTTTGGCACTGTCTACACTGCCGGAAGTTGAAGCAAGAACACCCTTCCTTCCACTTACCTAAGCCTCGTGAAAACAGGGTTACCAGCATCAACCAGAGTGTCTCTCTCACTTCATTAGCTGTCTTAATTAAACCGCTAATTCAAACCCTAGATTACTGACAGTGGCAGCTTCAATCTTTCTCTGCAGCGCAGATGTACCTATAATGACCTAAGACTAATACATGAATTAATAGGGAAATTTAGAGCAACATCAGTACAGATTTCTTACGTAACCACACTGAAAACCCTGAGTGCTTGCTTTCAGAAGGGGGTGGGTCTCCATTCTTATACAACCCAGTAATTGTCCAGGGTATTTCCATCCTAGATAACGTCATGGAAAGAGCTAAAAGCCCACCTGCTGGTGTAATTTACCCAGAGGTAATATGCAGAGCTGGTCCAAAAAATGAGAACAGGTATTTTGTGAAGAAAATAGATGCATTTTTGTTTTCTCAAAATTAAAATTTTATAGTTTTCTTTAAAAAACTGAAAAAAGAAAATGTGTTGTGTCTTAAACTGAAAAATATTTAGATTTTATTTCCCCATTATCTCTTTTTTTCTCTTTACCTCTTTCCCATTTATTTTTCCTGGGCTCATTTTGCTAGTTAAGGTAGGGGGAGGAGAAGAAAAGAGAGAGAGAAGGTAAGTGTTGAAAACCTAAACATTATCATTTTTGGCAACTCAAAAATTTGTGATTGAATTTTACCATTTTGCAATTTGTTTTTCCATCAAAAAATTGAAAATTTCAGATGGATATATTTTTCAAATAAATAGGCCATTTCTCAATAAAAAAAAAAGCTTTAAACAAAAAAATAGGACCAGCTTTAGTAATGTATGTTGGAATTTGTGTGAGTTTAAATCTTGTCCATTTTCTTGTCTTAATTGCTTTCTGACAGTGCCGTAAGCAGTCAAATGGAAGAGCATGGCTCCTAAAATAAAAAAATTGTTAGTGTCTGCAGAGAAAATTGATACCATTCCTGTGGATCTCATGACACCTTCCCTAAGAGTTTTCTCTTGCTTAATAGTAGTCTTTTTCACCAAGGAGTGTTGCTGCCATCTTCACCATCTCATTGTTTCAGGCTTAAACTTCTATAAGCTGTGGTGGGAGAGTTTGTGTTGAAAAGAGAACCATTAAATCCCATATTGATTTCACCAGAGAAACATGTAGGCTAGCTAGGGAATCATGTCACATTGAGCTGCTGTTCCTCAGCTTCTCCTCTCCTCTCACTGTACAAGACCAACCAAAATGCACATAGTCCCAAAAATATAGAATTCACATAGAGGCATTTCTGCAGGCAAAACACAGTATACCTTATAGCTGTTGTTTCTTCTCTTTTCTTCATCTCTTCTTGAACATTTATGGCTGCCCACCATGGAAGGGAACTTTTGCCCCTAAAAATGAATCACAATAAATAAGCTTAGACAAGTAGGGCACACTGTAGTTTAGTTATTCCTATAGTATAGATCTGATTAGTAAAGTCACTTTTGCAAACTGCTATTGTCCCTTTAAAATTTCAGAAGTACTTGCATAAGGTGTGGTGGTACCATTAATTAATTCTCCATAAAAAGAGAGACAACCAAATATACAGCAAGTCATCAATAGAAACTTCATTTTCAGTTGTTTTAGCAGCCATTTTAGTTGTGTAGACCAACACTGTGCTGTTTCTATTTATTCAAGTTGCAGCCACATTATCAAATTCAATGACTTTCCAGCAGTGAAGAAAATACCCTTAAAGCTGAAATGTTCAGCAGCAGTACATTTGACACCATTTGTATATAATCCACTGGAAGCCAAACCAATCAGAGGCCACAGGGAGGCCATTTTGTTGCAAACCCCATCTCCCCACTCACAAAAGGGGGTGTGAAGAATCAGCTTGTAAAAATGTTCTCACTCTTACCACAGAGTTTCTAAGATGTTCCACTTAAACACAACATAAACTGCATTTAAATCTCTAGTGCCAAGCTTCCTCTTTTTTCTTTTCTAGGTTCAAATTGGTGGAGTGCGGGGAGGGGGAAAACAGTCCAGCTCCATTGGTCCTCTACAAGATAAAGCATTATTTTCATTTAAAGAACCATAACGCATATGTCATAACATTTTTGCTACATTATATTTCTATGGGCATGTCTAGACATCAGGGCTAAAGCTGAAATCAGCTACGGTTGCTTATTTCCTAAGTGGAAATACGCTTTAATTGTGTAGCTTAAGTCTAAATAGCTTATTTTGGCTTTTGGTTCTGTCTAAACAGCAGGAAGTCCGAGAAGGAGGACTCTTCCTCTGACTTCCCTTACTCCTCATAAAACCAGAGTGACAGGAGTCAGAGTAAGACGTCCTCCAGCTCGATATTATTTTGACATTATGTCGAAAAAACTGCTTGTAGTGTAGACACGGACTATGTTATTTTGGAATAATGTCAGTGTTAGACGTACCCCAAAAGTTACTTCATAAATCTAGTTGATGGTTTTGTTTATGATTGTATGATGAACAAAAGACTTCTTTTGTTTAAAACAAACTCTGTTTTAAAAGGTTTTTTTAATTTCACATTTGCAAAAATACAAAAACTGAAAAAAATGTGATGCTGCGATGGCTAATGACCCCAAACCTTGCCTACAGAAATGTACCGTATCCTAATGAAACCCCATGGAATAGAGATCAGTCTTTAACAGATAGACAAGATAAATGTAGGGCCTGGGTATGCATTGTACAACACAATGGGAGTTTTGTCCCTGATTTCAGTGAGTTTTGTGGTCCATGGTTTAAGCCACAATTGCAACTGTAACATAAATGGTCAAGGCTCAAATTCCATATTAATAAAATCCCACCCCTAAATGGTAGCTACTTCTTGAACAACAGTAGGACTCGAAGTGAGGATCTCTATAGCTAAACAAATAAGTCTCAAGCTTGAGATAAAGATTCAAGCTCTGAAACGAACTACATAACAGACGCACACTCTCTATAAATCAGGCAAAGAGGGAAACATACAACATACACTTACCAGAGAGTTACACAAGCACTGCTTAGCCTTTGAAGAAATATTGATGAACGTTGAAAACTGAAAGTTTCTTTCTGGGGAGCTGTTGCAAACGTCTACAGAATTTGGTCTTTATCTTAATATCTTTAGTTAGTGTCCATTCTTGATGCAGATTGACTACATGGGAACCTACCATTGACATTTTGGCAAAGATGGGAATTGTCCAACCTCCTTTACTCAGGGACTGGTGTATATAATGTAAAATATACAAGTTGCACTAAAAATTTACCCATATGCACAGCACCAATTTCTTCTTCTGTGGGAAGCTGTCCTGACACATCCTCAACATCTAGTAGCACTTAGCTTAAAAGGGGCAGTATTTAGGGCCAGATCCTGTGAGTAGCACCTTATTTTGTAAGCAGTCCCAGTGAATTGAGCCCTTAATTCTTAATAAATTCTGATGAAATAATGTCTTTTTACTTAAATCCAATAGCCAAAATAAGAAAGCATTTTACTCCCTAGTAACGATGAGAACTGCAGAAACTTAGTTGCATTTTGGTTTCTTTTAAAGTCTAAAAGACACTTTTACCTATCAATTCCCCCCTCATCACCCCTCCAGAAATGTAGTATTTTTCCCTGTGAAGCTGCTATGGCAACTGAGGAATGACTATCCCCAGCATGACATAACCTATTTTTTTTAACATACACAAGATAAACAAGCAAATATTTTTGATGAGGCTCCTACCTTTAACATTTTCAAACTGGCTCACAGATTTTGCACAATAAGTCGTGTGATTATTTTTAGTGGTTTATGTATATTTGATGCTATGTACGGAAAGAAAGGCCTTGCCAACATTCTGAAACGTAGGTGTTAAAACGCATCATGCAGAGTTTTTGTAAAATGTGTTAGCAGCAATTTGCAGGTTTCCCAATATTTGATACAAACGGAATTACTGTATATTAGATGCAAAGTATACAGTGTACGTGGGCAGAGACAGATAGCTTATGCACGTAGCATGGCCTAGATGGTCCCTGAACCCTGTTCAGTTAGGAGGAGTTCCTCTTTCTCTTGCATGCTGCAGCATAGACAGCAGCAATCATATCACTCCATATCACTTTGGTCCGGAAGGAGGCAATGAGGGTGTGAGATCAGGGGTGAGTGAGAAGGGTTGTCACAATGGGTCACAACTTCCAGAAGGTGTCAAACTACTGTGCCATTTGGCTTATTTTCTGCCCCCCCCCCCCCCCCCCACCTCGGCATGTTGCCTGGGTTGGCAGCCAAAACATGTTTTTGTGCTGACAGCAAAAGAGAGCCACCAGTGGGTGGCATCTTGACCCTACCATTCTCAGTCCTGTCCTGCATAGTGGTCCAATATATAATGTTGCAAAATTCTGCTGTATCAAGGGTGTGTGTGCAGGGTGGGAAGGGGTATTATTGTTTTACTGTTTGTATTACCATAGTGCCTAGAAGCTCCTATCCAGCTAAGGGACCCATTTTCTAGTTCCTTCAGGCATGATTACATCAGAATCTAGGTATTCATTTAAAAATAAACTGTTTCTAGCCTCATGATTGTGGGGCAGGGGAGAAGCTTGAAAACAGGACCAGAGAGTGTTATTAATGCAGTGATGCCTGCCTGTGTCTGCAAAACCCTGAAATAATAACCCATAAGACATGTGAACTGCCTTCTGCACATTAATGTGTTGGGATAAGAAGGAGTGGTTCATGTCAATGCTACTCAAGTAAAAGATGGAGCTCACTCACTGAGACTTTTCTTTGGGTGGTGAACTAAAGAGGCAGACCAGTAGATTAAGAAAAAGGAGGCCGTCCAAATTTATCCAAACAGAAATAATACACTTCCTCTACTAGCCATGAAGGCCATTCTTTGGAGTAATTGTAGCAACTCCACACAGGTTTGGGGACACAGCTTGCACAGGAGGAGGGGTACAGGTAGTGAGTGGTGCCTATGGCCATGATTGTCTTAATCAGTCTCCAGTTGTAACATGAATCACAGAGGAAGTGATTAGATAACCTAAACATTCTTCCCTGTTTCTGTCTACTGGGATCCAATGTAATTGAAGCCCCAGATTTACTACAAATAATATAATATATGGGGGCAAATCTTGCAGTTTTTACTCAGACAAATCTGTCATTAAGCCAATCCATGAAGGACCAAATTCTGCTCTAAGTTAATCCACTGTAAACCCAGAGAAACTCTATTTTAGTAAAGAAGGGTGATCAGATGTCTCAGATTTAAAAGGGACAACTCAGATTTAAACTCTCCTGCTGGTGTCCTGACTTTTTATTTAAAATGGGAAAATTGTCTCATTTTTCTGTATCCCCCCTTCCCCATCAGTACTGGCAGGTCCACTCTTTGTGCAGCCCCTACTACATGCCAGTTCTCAGCCAGAAGGGCTCTATCCCCCTGTCACATTTCCATTTGGCACTGGCTGTGGTGATTAGTGAATGTGGGGAGGTGCTAGGCAGTAGCCAGTTACACATCACCTCTAGTGCCCAGCCATCAGCTCTTTACATGCTCCTCCTCCCACTGTTCTCTCCCTTCTTTACCCCTTTGCATCTTGCCTTCTCTGCTCCTCCATGTCCACATCCACAGGATGCATCCCACTTTCAGTGCTGTGCAGAGAACCAGACCCTGATGAGAGCGCTCAGCTCACCAAAAGCCTGGATAGCAGGCTCCTTCCTTCCCTCACTTTCTCTGGCTTGGCCAGCAGACCTTCCAGTCCAGGGCACTTGCCAGGTGGAGCCGAGCCCTGCATGTGCTAAAGCCACACACAGCACTGGCACACGTAGCTTCTCTGCCCCTCAACTAAGCTGTAGAGTAGCAAGAAGGAAGCAATTTCCAGCCCTTTTACACCCAAATCTGCAGAATCCACAGCACCCTCTTCACACATGCACAACCCACTGAGGCTCCATCTTCTATGTCCCCTCTCCTGCTGAGCGGCCTTTCTGGCTAGGTTCACTGATGCCCCTGCAGTCAGGTTCCATCATCCCTGGTATACAATGGATCCTTAGGTAGACAATGGACTGGAGGCAGCTGTGCTATGTCAATGGCCAGCAGCAACCTGCAGGTGTTAGCTGCATTTCAGCACTCTGCAGGCAGGATGGGACAAGCTGCTTCCAGTTGGATGGGGAGAAGAAATAAGTTCTGTAAGAACATGGGATAAGTCATCCCTTCTCTCCCCCCCATCCCGTCCCCCCGCCAAAAAAAACCCTACTGCTGAAAGACTGCTGGTTGCATTCTGGTGTGAACTCTAGCAGAAATTAGGGGAAGGTGGCATGTGATTCTGGGTGCCCCCACATATGTTTCTTCAGGAAGACGCAGCATCAGGTATCAGAACAGGTGGGTTCATCCTAGGAACTCCACCAGGCATGGAGGGCACAGAGCACTGGGCAGGAACGGTTGGGTCATTTGATCTCTCCCTCACCTGTGTGAAAGAGGTGTATGGGAGGGCATGTATGTCACCTCTCTATATGGTTGTATGTGGAGGATATCAGGGACTGTATATCAGTATATATACACCTCTGTGTGAACACTAGAGCCTTAAAAGATAAGAAGGTAAATAGAAAGAATCCAACTGTGCAGTGTTTTGTTTAAGTGGGGGATCAGTCAACTAGAAATTAATTTAAACTGCATAATTCTGACGGGTTGCCATTAACATGTTTGAATATGAGTAATCTTACCAGGCACCCCATATTTAGCATGAGGAAATATGGACACTCTGTAGTCAATGGAGTGATTCTGCATTTATAACTGATGCAACAGAGAAGAAACTGAGCCACTTCCTCCAGAGTGGCAAAGAATAATCAATGTTTATTACACCTTCAGAGTCACAAGCAGGTAACGCTTACACACAGAGAAGGATCAGGAATGAACAAAATGGAAGTGAGTTTGCAGAATTCTAATCAATGCTTTCACTGAGCAGACTGATAAAAGGACATCAAGGCAAAAAGATGTTAAAGCTCTCATAATTTGCCTATAAGGATCTGATTCTATCAATAACTCCATTGACTTTTGTGGTACAGACTGGAGACGATCTCGGCTGATGAACAAAATGTGCCCAACACCTTCAAACACTTACTGGTGTCTGCAAAATAGTGGGAAAAAAATCAGTAACAAGATGCTATTCTGAAGAGCAAGCCCTGGAGAAGCAGATATGTCTGCTCTCTAAATTTATCACAACAAATTTCAGAATCATTGCTAATAATGAAACACTAGACACCATATATATAGTAACCCAATGTCTGTGACTCTGTAATGCTGAAATGCTGGCTGTTCCCTCTGGGCAGCGCTGTTGCCTCCTTGGCTGTTCCCTCTGGGTGACGCTGTTGCCTGAGTCATGTCCTTCGCCTTCCGCCGTGGTGCTTGGCTGACTTCTGCGCCGCTCAGCCGAGCCGCCGCGAGGGAACAAGTGGTGCAAGCAACCATTTGGGCTCCACACTCCCCATGCAGCACAGGGAGCATGGAATCCAAATGGTTGTTTGGGCTCTGTGGTCCCTTGAGTGAGAGGCAGGAGGGGAAGGAGAAGAGAAAGAGAGAGACAGAGAAAGAGGCAGGAGGCGGAGGAGAGAGAGAGATAGATGGAGCGAGAGACTGGAGGCTCAGGAGAGAAGACCGACATGGAGGAGAGACCTGAAAATCCCGTCTTAGGATGGGCTAATTAGCTAGTTGCCTAATACATGTCCAAATGTCAAGTGTTTGTGCAGCACTATCTCAATGTTAGAAAGCACCATAAACTTTGTTCTGAAGGAGGCAAATGCTGACAAAATGCTGAATGTTTTATAACTGCAGCTTATTAAAGGACTATTTAAAGAGATTATATGATTGAGCCTTTTAGTGTTGAAGCTGGGCTAGTGAATCAGAGGGCCATGCTTTTTGTAATCATTTGTATTGGCACAGAATGTCATATTACTATTGTGTAGAGCAAGTTAGCTTATATTATGAAAAACGTTAATCACAAATGGTGTTTTAATATTAGCATTGATATAGACAATTAAACTGTACATTTTTTCTCCTTTGGAAGATCCAAACTTTAATTTGGAAAAATGTAGAAATAACTTTTGGTAGGGACATCCCTGGTGGGCATTTATTCTCCCCACAAAAGTACTGCAAAATTCAAAGTTGTCAATATTCAAGAAAGCCCCCAGGGCTAAATTAAGCAAGGAGTGTTGCCAGACCAGACTGAATTGTATTGGCAGAGCAATGAAGAAAAGACTGAGGAGCATCTGCCTGGCATATCAACCATACATTTTTAAATGGCAGAATATAGAGGTATCCCAAAGTAATAAATTGCACACTGGCTGTGTAATGAGTGTATATGCAAGCATATCAAGATGTTAGACATCGTTTAGAACTTAGAAATTAAGAAAAGGATATTGAGGTTACTCCCTACATTAAAAAAAACTGCTATGGACTTTCAGTTTCTATCTGTTGCTTTCATGCCTATACAGTTGTACCCTGGATTCAAAATAACTTGTTTGGAACACCCCTTAAATCAACATCTCTGACAGGACAATGCAAAAACTTGTTTGGAACACCTCTTAAATCAGCTGGAAATATGAGTGTAAAATTTTAGTCTGGTGTATAGAAAAGTATATATTTAAATGTTCTATTCATGGGAAGGTATACCTTACTATTGACACAGCAGTAAATTTACCTCTCATTCAGGCTTATGTGAATGGAGAAGAGCAGACTTTATCCTTTATATTGGTTTATTTCAAACTTTCTGCATTTAATTCCCTGTAATTTTATGTCAGGGGAGAGTAAATACCTCGAAAATGAAAACCTTGGGTTTCTGTGCCAGACAATGCCACATAATGCAGTCTTTGTAATATACTACATAGATATAAAGATTACTTTTGATTTTTTCACATACATATGCATTCGATGCCAATAGCTCATACTTAAAAAAAAGGGGGTGCCAACCAGAGTGTGTAGCCACTAGATGTAGAACATTGACCAAGACATAAAATGTCAAATTCTAGGGTTCCTTACTGAGTTTGTATTCAGACCTATCTTTTGCAAGTGCCAATGAGAGTTTATCAGAGACAGACTCAATAAAAACCAAGACAGAATCTCAGGATTTGGCCCACCATAAGCCTTAAGCCATCAGGTACTTTAGGAGTTAACTCAACCTGCAAAATTTTAAAAAGTTTAATATAAGCATCCCAGCAATAGACAAATACAAAGGCTCTGATCGTAAGCAGTCCTCTGTTGCTATTCAAACTTGAACAATAAAACAACACTTTGAGAGCCTGATTCTGGGCTACAGGCAAGCTCATCTCATGGGGAGGGACGCAAAGGTCTCTTTTGAACTCCCATAACATGAGCTGACCAAGCACTGGGCCAGTCACCAGTGGTGTTCTCTCTAAGCAGTGTGGCAGCACAGCTTCACAGGTGATTAATCAGCCCCGCCCAGTCAGTCAGCTCCGTGATCCGAGTCCTGAGCCTCTGAGGGAAACACTGGTCACCAATGTAAAATTACACTGACTATCAATAAGCCTAAAAGAGGCTCTCCCCTACAGCACATTTCTGGGTTGCACATTTCTGGCCACTCCTCCTTCTCCAACAGCAAGGAGAAAGGATTATGTAGGTGTCATTACAGCAGTCGTATGCCATTCAGGGCTCCTTCTCTGCAAGGAAGGTCCTCCAGTAGCTGGTTAAATTGACTTTAGGACCATGTTGTCTTGATCATAGATCATCAGAATAAAGTGGCTACAGAGCAACTAGGCGAGAGGGCCTACGGCTTTGTGACAAAATAGAACACATATTATTGATAGTTTCTGCTAAAAAATTACCCTATAGCCTCACTTGGAGTGGTTGCTACTAACTATAAAACAGAGTGAAGGTGTGGGTACAGTATAAAATGCATAAAAGTAACTTTTGATGTATTAACCTTTAAATACCGGCATGTGCACTCTTTAAAAATGTTCTAAATGATGTCTGATGTTATGTTGAATATCTTCTTTCAAAATAAATCCTGCCCCTCAAGCATATCTCTCTACAAAGTAGCTATCCTGTAATGTAGACTATAATAGCCCTTCTGTACTAAGAACAGAAATAGAAATAGATACTGTATGACTAAATGCTGATTGACAGTTCCATCACATGCTTGGCTCTTCTTTAGCTGAACTGCAATAAAAAGTTTCATATCCTACTGTTCAACAGATAATAAAACAGTGTACACAGATGTAACCCTGTGGAAGAAAAATTTTCTACTATGCTATAATAACACACTGAATACTTGTTTTTCAAATAAATTAGCCAAAGATCACATTAGTACAGGTCTATATAAAAGGAAGTTTCCCTTATCAATTACCTTTTAAATGATATTTCTAATAAAAATAGCATGGAAGACAGTTACTATATAAATGCGTTAAGGAAAATATGTTTTCATGATATGCAGGAATCCAAAAAAAGAAGAAAAAAAGATTTGGGGGCGGGGGGAGAAGGTATGGAGACACTGACTGAAATGTCTGCCAGGTACATATCCAAGACAGCTTAAAAGCTCTTATGAAATGAAACATGGCTTTTGAAACTGTCAGAGTTTGCCACCTAGATACATTATTGTAAATGTCTGAAGGATTCCTTGACAGAAGAAGTTTTATAAGGAGGAACTGAGAAGCTGGGAAAAAGCAAAGGGCTTCACTCACAGAGTAATGGCTTATAATCACACATGATAAAGAAGTGAGTCATCTCAGTGACTGACAGAGATAATTAAGTGCACAGTATAGCCACCACAACAACCAGCACGGAGTCCGGCAAGAGAATGATCAACATTTTTGTCAGAAATAAGACCATTTACTAGTTGGTACATCGATCCCCTCCTGCCCCTGCCTCCATTTATTCTATTGTGCCTCATTCTGTGATTTGCAAGAGTTATTGGCTCTTATGTTGAAACCAGGTGGTAAGAGAATAGAAAGTAATGTCTCCTCCATTTAGCAGGAACATATTATGCCAAGTAAGTATGAAAATGGTATGAGACGTATGTACCAAAGGTGTCAGGAATTATTTTGCTGTTATTATGCCATTCCTAGATAGAAAACTAACTTTCAGTGGGGCATTAAAAGAGATTTACATGAAATTTTATTTATTATATTTTATTTGTTTAAGGTAGCCCTATAATGATTAAGTACTTTCCAGATGCTCAAGAAGGTCTGTGCCTCAGAGAGTTTATGGACTAAGGACAGATAGACAAGGAAACAGAGATTAGAAAAAAGGGGACTTTTTATACAAGACAACTAGATTCCTCATATGCAGCACAGCAGAAACAGTTTTCTAAGGGTACATCTACACTATGGCTACGTCTACACTGGCCCCTTTTCCGGAAGGGGCATGTAAATTTCACCAGTCGTCGTAGGGAAATCCGCGGGGGATTTAAATATCCCCCGCGGCATTTAAATAAAAATGTCCGCCGCTTTTTTCCGGCTTTTAAAAAAGCCGGAAAAGAGCGTCTACACTGGCCCCGATCCTCCGGAAAAAGTGCCCTTTTCCGGAGGGTCTTATTCCTACTTCAAAGTACTTTGAAGGGCACTTTTTCCGGAGGATCGGGGCCAGTGTAGACGCTCTTTTCCGGCTTTTTTAAAAGCCGGAAAAAAGCGGCGGACATTTTTATTTAAATGCCGCGGGGGATATTTAAATCCCCCGCGGATTTCCCTACGACGACTGGTGAAATTTACATGCCCCTTCCGGAAAAGGGGCCAGTGTAGACGTAGCCTATGTGTTTATTTTGAAACAAGCTATTTCAGAAAAAAACCCTCTAAAATATCTTATTTTGAAATAGTGCATCCACACTACAAATGCTCATAGAAATAGCACAGAACCATATTGAAATAGTGCCTCCGCTCTGATTGGAGCTTAAATCTCATTTAAAGCGCCCCAGAAGCATTCTGGGCAGGGCATCAGGACAGCAGTCACTATCAAAGGCCCCCCTCCCCGTACAGCAATGTCTTTGCCTACCTCTTTGAGGGACAGCAGACTTTCCTCACTGCTTGCATGAGGACACCACAGCACTTCAGCCATGGAGCTGGACCTGCTGGAAAGCAGTCGCCAGCCCTTAGACCTGCTGCCACACCTCCTGCAGTTACTGCTAGCTGCTTATGTGGCACTGCAGAAACAGGACCTGCAGATCCCTTCAGAGCACCTCTTCTCCTCTCTCCAGGTGCTGCCCCTGCCTTCCCTTGCATATCGTGCACCGCCACTTCTGGTGACAAGACACCAGTTCCAACTGGTGGGACTGGATCATCAACGAGCGGTGGGGCAATCAGCAGTGGCTCCAGAACTTCCATATGCAGAAGGACACTTTCTTGGAGCTGTGTGAATGGCTTGTCCCTGCCCTCAGCCGTTCCTCTCCAGAAGTGGGTCCCTATCACATTGTGAAAGCTCACCACGCCAGACAGCTACCACTGCGTTGGGAACCAGTTTGGTGTGGGGAGATCGACCGTTGGGGCTGTGCTCATGCAGTTTGGTGTGGGGAGATCGACCGTTGGGGCTATGGTCATGCAGTTTGGTGTGGGGTGATCAACCGTTGGGGCTGTGCTCACGCAGTTGGATGTGGGGAGATCGACTATTGGGGCTGTGCTTCACTATTGTCCCAGGAGGGTAGTGAACTACTAGAATGGGGTTCCTGTGGACCGGGGTGGAAGCTCCCTCCCTGGAAGGTTTGTCAGTCCCGCCGTCACAAAGGTGAGACGGGGATGGGTTAATTAAAGGTTGGGCCTGGTGTGTGGGAAGAGGGGATGGATTTGGGGAACTCCCAAGGGCTCTGGCAACCCTGTGATTCTCTGTTTGTGAAGGCCATCAACACCATCCTGCTGAGGAGGGTCATCATCTTGGGTGATGTTGACCCCAACATGGCTAGCTTTGCTACCATGGGAATCCCCAATTGGGGGGGGGGACCGATGGCACCCACATCCTCACCCAGGACCCCGACCTCCAAGCCTCCAATTATATCAGCCGGAAGGGGTACTTTTCCATAGTCCTGCAGGCCCTCATGGACCATTGAGGCTGTTTCATGGACATCAAGGCAGGCCTGTGCAGGAACCCTGGGTATGTCTATACTACCACCATAGTTCGAACTAGGGTGGTTAATGTAGGCAACCGAAGTTGCAAATGAAGCCCGGGATTTGAATTTCCTGGGCTTCATTTGCATATTGCCGGGCGCCACCATTTTTAAATGTCCGCTAGTTCGGACTCCGTGCCCGCGGCTACACGCGGCACGGACTAGGTAGTTCGGATTAGGCTTCGTATTCCGAACTACCGTTACTCCTCGTGGAACGAGGTGTACCGGTAGTTCGGAATACGAAGCCTAATCCGAACTACCTAGTCCGTGCCGCGTGTAGCCGCGGGCACGGAGTCTGAACTAGCGGACATTTAAAAATGGCGGCGCCTGGCAATATGCAAATGAAGCCCAGGAAATTCAAATCCCGGGCTTCATTTGCAACTTCGGTTGCCTACATTAACCACCCTAGTTCGAACTAGGGTGGTAGTGTAGACATACCCCCTGTGAGCAGGAGCACAAGGTTCCTGTGTGGCAGCCTCATTGCATCTGTGCGCTCTGGACTGGTGTTTCATGTGCATCCACGTGCATCCACATGCACAGGCTGCTATGTGAACTGTGCGGACAAAGAGTGCACAACCCCACACCACCCGCCACCTCCCCAGGTGTGTGTCTAGGAAAATTAATGGATCTCATCCACTAGGCTTTCCCTGGAATTGTCCATTCCCTGAGCGACATCCTGGGAGGGGAGTACTGGATCCAGGGCCAGGATGACCTCCTGGCTGGCAAGCATGGTGTTGGTGCTGGCTTCTCATCTTCCTCCTCCTGCTGCACCTCCTCATCCTCCTCCTCCTCCAGGAGGCTGATGATGGGTGTCTCCAGCCCAGAATCCATAACAAAGGAGGGGAAGGAACTGACCCCCCTGCTCCCAGGGTGTGGTGGAGCTTGTCAAAATAGGGGCAGGTCTTGGGTGCTGTCCCTGACAGTGAGCTGCGCTCCTTACCTTTGTGTAGGCCTGCTGTAGCTCCTTCACCAGACCTACACACCTGTTCCTGGGTATGCAGGTCTGGTGTGGAGATCCTGGAGTTTTGCCTCCTCTCCCCAGACCTCAATGAAATCCAGGATCATCACACCAGACAAGGATGGGGCCCTTCTCTTCCGACCCTGGGAACTATAATGTTTTGATGAGTGTAGACAGAGTGGCTATTAGGGCAGCTCTAAGAAGCCCTGGAGGTCACTTATTTCGAAATAACCCCAGGCGTGCTGTCTACACACACCCTATTAGAAATATCTATTTGAAAATAGGCAAGATTCCTCGTGAAATGAGAGTTACAGATTCTGGAATAAGAAGCCCGTTATTTCAAAATTATTTCAAAATAACAGGCTTGCTGTGTGGACACTCACCTTGTTATTTCAAAATAATGCTGCAATGTAGATGTGACCTATGAGAGAATTATGAATGGACAGGGTGGGACCCTGCACATGATCTTCAGGGAGGTTATATCATACATGTGGGGAGCATGAAAGAAGGCAGAAAAAATGACCACGGGAAAAGACAACAAATGGGCAGATGAGTCCCTGACATAAAATGTCGTCCTCTTGCTTAGTATTCATTGGCAGCCAGCTATTCCCCTCCAGTGACCCCAGTCTCCTTGTGGTCCCACCAGTCAATTCCTCCCTTTCAATCCCAATGCACACGCCCACCATGATGAACTGTTCTGTGACATGCAAGAGGCACTGGAGGAAGAAGGGTATAAAGGTGAGGAGCAGGGATAGGTGCACTCCCCATGGATACGATTAGAACTAGGCAGGAAGAGGTGGACTGGGGGCAGGAATGGGCAGAGCCTAGGGCAGAGCAGAGATGGGATGAAGCAAAACCTGGGATAAGGCAGGACAGAGGATTGAACACCCCCCAGACCCAGAGGAAACCAACACCATTTCTTAATGTACTACATTGTTAGTGAGCCCTAATGTCACCTATTTTGATTCATGTCTGTTTGTTATTTTTCATATTTGTTTAGATTTCATAACCAGAGCCTTAATACACTGTATTAAAATAAAACAAAACACCAAATCAAAGACAACAGCCCAACACTGATGAGCAATCCTGCAATAACAAGTCAGTGTGAATACACAATGAGGGAAAAACAATGCAGTAGAGAAACAGATTTCAGTGTCAAGTTTCCCAAGTGTTATTATAAATAACAGGAAATTAAAAAGTGCTCTTAAAATGTCTGAACATTATTTGGATCTCTGAATCCTGATTTTTCAAGCGGGAGACTGCCAACTGCTTCAATGCCTGCAGATGGAAGGGCTGGCACATAATGTCAGCTTCAGAGAAGTTGCTCTGACTATCCTCCAAAATAGATTTGGGAATAGGTTGCCTTCTGCTGCTTCTCCAGATCTGTATTGAACTGGACATCCAAGAAAGAATTCATCCCTTTGTAGATTTCAAGGCCAAAAAGACCATTGTGATTACCTAGTCTGACCTCTGGTATAGCTCAGGCCATAGAACTTCCCTTAAATAATTCCTAGAGCAGACCTTTTAGAAAATCATTTCAATCTTGATTTTAAATTTAATCAGTGATGGTGAATCCACCATAACCTTTGGTACATTTTTCTGGTGGTAAATTATTATCACCATTAAACATTGAGGATATGTCTAGACTGCTTTGTTTTTTCAAAAAAACTGCCCTTTTCTTAAAAAAAAAAAAAAAAAGTCACCTGCATCCACACTGCAATCGCATTCTTTCGGAATTAAATTGAATGAATGCAGGGTTTTGGGTTTTTTTTGACATTGGTAAACCTCAAATTACGAAGAAGAAAGCCTTTTTTGAAAGAGCTCGTTCGAAAAAAGGCATGTGTAGACGCAGAACAGGGAAATTTTTCAAAAAAAGAGGCAATCGAAAAAAGCACAGGTGCCCTGGTGGCCATTCCATGAATAGCAATCAGGGCTTTCTTTCGAGAGAGCATCCATGCAGTCTGGACACTCTCTTTTGAAAAAGCAGATCACTTTTTCAATATAGTTTTGAGGTGTAGATGCTCTCTTTTGAAAGAAGCTTGCAGTCTAGACGTACCCTCAGGGTTCATTTCCAGTCATCAGAGACATTAGAACAGGGTGGGGCATTCCAACAGTTGTCATGTCATAGTGCCAAACACCATGCTAAAATAACTACTTTAGTCCTATTTCAGACTCCCCTCTTTGTGCATCTAAGAGCTTTATTAGCCCTTTCGGCCACAGTATTGCATTGGGAGTTTCCATGCAGCTGATTATCCACCAGCATCCCCAAATCTTCTTCAGAACACTTGCTTCCAAGGATAACCCCCCTCTTGTAAGTAGCCTTATTAAAATTCATATGGTTTCTCATACCCATCTTACAGAGCAATCTCAATAGCATGGTATTAGTACCTGTCACTCCCCCAATTTAAAGTCACTGGCCAACTTTATCAGTGATGATTTTATGTTATATACAAAATGTAAAATAGAATTTGGGCCGAGAATTGATCCCTCTGGGACCCCATTAGGAACATCCCCACTAAACTGTGATATCCCGTCTACCATTACATTTTAAGACATATCTGTTAGCAAACTCTGATATGTGTCATAATTTTATATAATTCCGGGGGGGGGGCGGAGTTCAAATCAAAATGTCATGTGGTACCAAGTCAAATGCCAACCCAAAGGACAACGACAGAGGCAACTAGTGAGGGAGGATTTGGGGGAGGGAGGATATTGGTCATGTGACCTCCTCCACCCTAGAGAAGGGCCATGACCACCCTGCTCTATCCCAGGCCCTGCCCTAGCTCCACCCCAACCCTGTTCTTCCCCACCATTTCCCCGCCCTTGCTCCACCTCCACCCTGCCTCTTCCTCCAACTGAGAGGCAGCCTGGGAGACTGTCAGGGCCGTGGAGATCCAGCACTGGCAGAAGGGGTCCCCACACTTACCATCTCCCCACTGGCAGATGGAAGCAGATCAAGGTGGCTCCTGCTCAATTCGCTCCCCCAACCCCATTGCTATACTTCCCACTGAGAGGTGTAGGTTGGTCATGCCCACCCTCCTCTGGAGCAGCATCTCAGGAGAGCAAAGCAGCAGGGATCACCTTGCTCTGCTTCCCCCCACCACTGCCAGTGAGTGTGTGGGGGCAGTCCCCTGCTGTGGGTGCCAGCCCCTCCCTCCCAGTTTCTCTCTGCTGATGGCCAGCCCCTCTGCCCAAAACGTGGGGGTGTGACGGGCCAGCGGCAACCGACACTAGAATGGGGTGGTCAGTAGCCCCAGCCCCAGCACAGTGCACAGGAGGTGCTGCCTCATCGGCGCACTGCCGGGAAGACATGCCCGCCGAACGCCATGAGGAGCAGAGCCCGGCAGCCATGGGGAATACGACCGGCTGGCAGAGGACGCCGGGACACAACTCCGCCCCCTGTGTCCCGACGTAGGGATGCCAGCGATGGCGGGGGCAGGGACGAGGGAGCTGATGTGACCTCTGGCGGGAGGTTTAAAAGCCAGCTGTGTGCCAGGACACAGGGTTGGATGCCACAGAGATGATCCCTCCCACCTCCTCGGTGGAGACGGAAAGGCGGGACACCGGAGGAACGGCGGGCCAGCATCCTGCATACGTCCGACGAAGAGGTAAGGACTGGCAGCTCGGATACGGGGATGACGGGCCCAAGGGCAGCTAGGAAGCAGACCTGGGGCAGGGCCCTTCTGGCACCTGTGGGCTGATGCGTTACGGGGTGGAACCCCGTCAGCTGGGTAAGGGTCAGCACCCATACCCTTAGGGCCCTGGGCTGGGACCCGGTGAAGAGGGTGGGCCCGGGTTCCTCTAGCCCCCTGGATTCCTCCATGCAGCACAACGCAGGCGAAAATGAAGTGAGAGAGCGACGGGAGGCTCCGTCACCCCAAGAACTGTGGGGAAGGACTGAGGATCCCGGGAGGGGAACCAGGAGTGCTAGGCTCTCTGGGCCCCGCTTCGCCACTCCCCTGAGGGAGGTGTCGGGAGCTCATGCCCATCAAAACATTGAATTCGTAAGGACCAGACAGCGGGCTCGCTGGACCATGACCCTGCGGAGGGGATTATGCACTCGTGCCCCGAACTAGATCTGTCACAGGGGGCATATAACCCCTTGTGCCCCCATGTGTTGCCCCTCGTTAAGGGTATTACATCAATACTATACCTTTATCAGTCACTTGTCATCTCATAAAAAAGCTTTTAAATTAGTATGATAGGATCTATTTTCCATAAAGCCATGTTGATTGGCATTAATTATATTACACTCCTTTAATTTCTTTTTAATCAAGTCCCATATCAGCCCCCTCCATTGCCATGCCTTGGATTATTAGCAGAATAACAGGGTTTTAGTAAGCTGGGTCATCCTGTTTACACTTTTTAAATATTGGCACAATATTTGCTATCTTCCAGTCTTCTGGAATTTCCCTGCTGTTCCAAGACAGATTGAAAATCAATATTAATGGTCTAGAGAACTGTTTATATCCTCTTAAAATTCTTGAACTTGCCCTTGGACTCTATCTGGACCTGCTGATGTATAAATGTTTCACTTTAGTAGCTGTTGTTGAAGACCATCCCAAGATACTATTGGACAGGGAAGCAAAACATTCTGATGATCTATCCCAGTGTTTCCCAATTTTATTTGGCCATGAACCCTTTTGAACTTGAAAGAATTTTGTGGAATCCCTGAGGGTACGTCTACACTAGCTCGTTAGTTCAAGCTAGGCAGGGTAATGAGGGCAAGCGGAGTTGCAAATGAAGCCCGGGATTTAAATATCCCGGGCTTCATTTGCATGTTACTGGGTGCCACCATTTTTAAATCCCCCTTAGTCCGAGCTCCGTGCCCGCGGCTACACGCGGCACAGAGTAGGTAGTTCAAATTAAAGGTCCGAATTCAAACTATCGTTACTCCTCATTCCACGAGGAGTAATGGTAGTTTGAATTAGGATCTTTAATTCGAACTACCTACTCCGTGCCACGTGTTGCCATGGGCACGAAGCTCAGACTAAGGGGGATTTAAAAATGGTGGCACCCGGGAACATGCAAATGAAGCATGGGATATTTAAATCCAGGGCTTTATTTGCAACTCTGCTTGCCCTCATTACCCTACCTAGCTCAAACTAACGAGCTAGTTTAGACGTACCCTGACTGACTGCGCTGAGTAGTAGCATCATCGTCCCCACTCTCTGGCTAAAATGGCATTACACAGGGACACTTATTGTGACAAACACAAATGAAAATTGTTTTCAATAAAAGTTATAAATGAATGAAAATTCCATTCCATTACAATAATTCAGGTTATAATGGAATTTTCTCGCGGGAACCCCTATTTTCACTTTGCCATTTGGGAAACACTGATCTAGCCAGCTATCTATCTACCTTATAGTCCATTAATCCAAGCCATACCTCTTTAACTTACTGGCAAGAATACTGTGGTAGACCATATCAAAAGTTTTGCTAAAGTCAAGCTATATCACATCCACCACTTTCCCCATATCCACAAAGCAAATTATCTCATCATTGAAAGCAAACAGTTTGGTTAGGCCTGACTTGCCCTTTGTGAGTCTACGTTGACTGTTCCTGATCACCTTCCCCTCCTCCTATGCTTGAAAATGGATTCCTTGAGGACCTGCTCCATTATTTTTCTAGTCACTGAGGTGAGATTGACTGATCTGTAGATCCCCGGATGCTCCTTCCTTTTTAAAAAAAGATGGGCATTTTTCTTTTTCTGATTGTCTGGGACCTTGCCTCATCGCCATTAGTTTTCAAATGGCCAATGGTTCTGCAATCACAGCCAATTCTCTCAGCACCCTCACATGCATTAGATCCAGCCCCATGGACGTGTGCATGTCCAGCTTTTCTAAATAGTGTTTCACCTGGGTACCCCTGACAATTACAGGAGGCAGAAGGGGTGCTCCTGTTTTCCCCCTTCTGCACACACCTGTTTTGGGTAATAGGGAGATGGGAGGCAGCAAAGCTTGAGGTGATGCAAGAGGTGAAGAAGTGGCAGGGGCACCAAAATATTTAGGTGCCATTTTTCCTAAGGCCAGCCCTATTACAATGCAGGCATTTATACCTGTACAATGTGGTTGTAACAAACTACCCAACTAGGGTGTGAGGACCTCAAGTCCATTTCACACTCCTCTAATTTTAAGGCCTCTCTACCCCACCACAGCAGAATCAAGCAAATTTAGCCTAAGTGGGAATCACTTGTTTGACATCCACTTTGTACAGATGTCAATGACTGCATGAAGTACAGGGCAATGGAGTATCAAACCCATGAACATTTATATAGTGGACAAAATGAGAAAAACATCAGTACAAATATGGAGGTTCTGATTCTCATTTACACTATGGACCCCTTTATACTACTCTGACAATATAAAGGGGCCACAATGTAAGGACTTGTCTAGACTGGCATGTTTTGTCACCACGAACTGCCTTTTTGGCAACAACACAGTGAGAGCATTTACACTGTAATGCGACTTTTATCAGGAAAAACACCCAGTTTTGGCAACAAAACATCCAGCCCTGTGAGTCTTTTGTCTTCTCCCTTCCCTTTATTATCAGCAAGGAGCTAGTGTAGACTCTGCTGTTTCTTTTGTTGTGAGAACTGGGTTTTACCAGTGTCCTACAGTGCCCACCCTGATGGGTGTGCTCAGTGTTTTGTGATCTTTGTGTAACCCTTCTTCCGGGTAGGCCTGGCAGCAACCAGGGCTGGGTTCAATATCTTGGGGTCCATCTCACACAGAACCAGCTCGAGCCCCCATCCAGTAATCTGGGAAATTCACACACCCCTGGGTGCCTCTGAGAGGCAATGCTTCCCCACTCGCAAGCACTGAGTCTGAGTGTAGGAAAGAAACATTTAATGAAACAGAGAGAGAATTCATACAACATTAACTTGAGGAAAATACCACAAACAGAGTTCATAACCCAAACATGAGCTAAGCCCTCACCCCCAGCCAAGAATCACCTGAAGTCCGAAGAGTCCGACACCCCAAAGGTGTCCCTGGTCAGTGCCACCCAGAGTCCAAAAGTTCACCCGCAGGGTTTCACCTCCCAACATGGGTAGAAATGGGGGTAGGGGGATAGATAGGGGGCACCTTACAACACTCTGACACGCTTCACCAGCTGTCTCATCCTACACCACTGGACGCTTTGCTGGTCACCTGCCGCCGCTTCTACTGGCTGTGCCGCACTGCTGGTCACCTGCCGCTGCTCCTCACCTGCCGCCGCTCCTACCAGCCGCACCATGCCATTGGTCACCGCTCCTTGCCTGCTGCCACTCTGAACTATGCTGATAGTCACCGCTCCTTGCCTGCTGCCGCACCATGCCACGCTGCCGGTCACCACTCCTCACCTGCCACCGCTCCGTGCCCCACCCCACCACTGGTCACCACTTCCCGCCTGCCGCTGCTTCACTGCCTGCAATGGGTCTGGCTCTCAAACCAAACCAGTGATTTCAGCTCTCAGTGATTTCGACTCTTTAGCCACCAGCTGGACTAGCAAAGGAATCATGGAGTCTGCTTTAAGTCTGTCCTTAAAACAAAGGGGGAAAGGGGCAGGTTTGGCCAGTCTGACTCATGCCTAGCAGGTGTGAAGTAGACTGACTCAAGCCCTTTAGCCCTTCCCCCCAGCTCAGTTCACTCAACTCTGGAAGGAGGGAGGCTTCTTCCTCAGAGACCTCTTACAATGATGGTGGTGTCTCTCCTGCAAGCACTGGTGGCATGTTTTACAGTTCCCACATTTAGAGGTAGCATGATTAGTGACCCCCAAAACAGCCCCAAATTAGTTACAATTCTCCACATTCCATTCCAACACTGACCCTCCATCAGCTCTGGCTGAATTGGATTTACATAGCCACACCTCGTATTCTCTCCCCATCCTGGCATGAGCTTTATTTACATATCAACAGTTAACAATTAATTATCTTGCAGAGCTAAACAATTGTAGCGGGCACACCCATCCCTCCTTTTAGCTGGCTGATAGCAGGCAGCAGTTCAGCCCCTGCTTACATCTGCTATCCTGGGGTATGTCTAGACTACAGGGTTTTGTCGACAGAAGTTTTGTTGACAGTATATGTCGACAAAGCTTCTGTCGACAAAGAGCGTCTAGACTACATCCAGTTCTGTCAACAAAGCAAGCCGCTTTGTCGACATAACAGTGTGGACGCAAAGGACAGTGTAGGTGCAATAATGCCTTCTATCGACAGAACTCTGTTAATAAAAGGCATTATTCCTCGTAGAATGAGGTTTACATACGTCAACAAAACTGCTGAGTTTTGTCGATGTTATGTTGACATAACTCAAAGGCAGTGTGGATGCAGGTATAGTTTTGTAGACAAAAGTCCACTTTTGTCGACAAAACCCTGTAGTCTAGACACACCCCTGGAGTCACGTGCCCTTTCAACATTCTGGGGAAGTATATGACAGCTGAATGAGATGCTCCATTTGGGGAACAAAGAAAGAGCAAATAATTGGAATGCTCCTATTCTGCCCGGCTAGGAACACAACAACAGTGCTACAAAGGCATCCCAAGAAGCGCAGGGATCAGCTCTGCCTTTCCACAACACTGCACTGTGGGATGCTTACCCACATTGCTTTGCTCTATCTGTTGTCCGGGTGGTAGAACTATGACCATGGCATGTCAACAGTGGGAGACAGGAAAAACAGTTTGGTTTTCATTTATGGCAACATTTGTATCGCCACAGCACTTTAGTCACCAGACCTTCCCAATGCAGACATAGCCTAAATAAGAATAAGGCCCTAAGAACTTAGAAATCTTGGATCTCATTTGCACTATCTCTTCCTTATACCACTGTAGCAGCATAAATGGGTGCACATTACACTTACATGCACTGGGGGGGCTATTTACATAGCCAGAGTGGTACAATGTAGCCTCAGTGTAAATGACCATCAGGCTCTCTCTCTTGTTCCTGGGAATTAAAGACATTCTGCCTGTCCTACTATTTTAAATTGTGCGAAAAAATTTGTCATGGTTTATTGTCTCTCTTAATATTAAAAAGGTAGCTGCTTCCAAAGAAGAACAGTATCATGGAGCAGACCCATTTAAAACATCTCTTTCTGAAGCTTCCTTTTTTCTCTTCTTCTCTCCATTCCATACTGGAACCTCTGCTTATGCCAGCAGCTCATTAAACTGGCTGCTGAGTCTCTTCCTTTTGAATTTAGCACCACTGCAGCAGGTTGGTAACAGACCCTGGCTCAAATATCTTGTATAAGGACAGATCTGGAAAGTGATCTGCTTTGGAGCAACCCTGTGGAATAAAGCTGTTGTTTTGCTGGCAGTGAGAGCAGTAGGATGAATATCAAGTGACTTTGAGAAAACTCCCTTTGGCTATTTTAGCTTAAAGAACTATGGGGATACACTGGCACCCCTGAAGTCAAATTTACATTGGCCCTCATCCCAGCTCATGATGCCACCCTGATTTTGAGGTCCACTGATGCAAACCATACACACAATGCTTTATGAATAATGTAGAAGAGACACTTTTGACTTTTCTTGGGGGTTCTCTCTTTTTCATACCTTTGCTCAGCTTTTTTTTTTTCTTTTTTTTCAGACCTCACACTTGAACCTTGACTGAAAAAGAAATACTAAGCCAAATGTATCCTTGATGTAACTCCTTTATGATCAAGGCAGGGCCAGGATATGTCTGCAATGCAGAAAAAGATCCATGTCAGCAAGACTCAGAGCCCAGGTCAGCTGGCTCAAGCTTGCATTGTGGGACTAAAAATAGCAGTGTAGACATTGACTGGCATTCAGACTGGGGATGTAGCCCCATCCCTGGAAGCCATCCTCATTAGTGGGTTTCAGAGCCCAGGCTCCAGCCTGCACCCCATCATCTACTCCACTATTTTCAGCCCCCGAGCTCTGAGACTCACTACAGAGTGTTCTTCCCCGCCCCCACACACGATACAGATATAGTTGCATTCTGTAGGCTCTCCTCAGTATGGCTCTGCAGTATCATACTATAGTCTCTAAGGAACACATTTTGAAAGGTTAGGTACCTAATTGTTATTGCTTTCAGTAGGAATTAGGCACCTACATACCTGTAAAGATCTGGTCCCGAGGCTAACATCATTAATTACATATTTCATATTGCAGTGCCTTCCTGGCTTACATCAATCTATACACAACAAAAACTGGCAGCCATTCTCCGGATTTCTGCCAAATATAAAGGTTAAAATGTACATTGGCATAATGTGGGTGTGTAAATAAGGAATTTGTGTAGTCCCTTATTTAGCAACGTAAGAAAACATATTTCAGGTCGAAGATGAATAATTTTGCTTCCCTCCAGGTGTCTATTTTCTATTTTGGAAGTTGCAAGGATAGGATTAAACATGTACAAGCACTACTTAGCAACAAAACACTAGGGAGCCATACTGTGTGTACTATAACTTCATTTCATAAGACTATCATCACAAACTGCCAATATATCATCACTGCCAAGATGTCTTTCCTTGAAAACAGGGAAAGTCAAGGAAGTGGCCCCCAAGACACCCCCAATAAGCTCCCTGCCATCACCCAGGCCTCCCATCTGGTGAGTTGATCATCTCCAAGGATAACTGACAAACAAATGTAGCTCGAGATGAACTACCTCTTATAAGGAAGCAGATTTGCCCAGTGAAGGGGCCCCAACTAAATGTAATGTAGGTTTATTATCTGTTTAGAGTCTGGCGTTATGGAGCTGGCAGCTTTAGAACATCACATACTGCTCAACAGGCAAAAGGCAGATTCAGTATTTTTACAAGAAATAGTGATCCTATGGAAAAACTGGTTTGTTAAACAGTTTTATAAAATATTAAGTATGTTCTTTTTCTCCCTGTAGGAGGAGCTGAACAGTTTGTCAGCTCTCTCGGACAGGGTCCTCTCCACTCCCTATGGTTTTACAGTGCCTGGCACAATCAATCCATATCCTCTAGCCTGAGCTGCTGCACTAATTATCCTAATGTGCTATTTACTTCTTAGGCTTTTCAGAGCTTTACTGCATATATTGCTTGTCAAATACTTCTCAGGCCAGATTAATTCTAGTATCAATCTAAAATAATTGACTTCAGTGGAGTTACTTTGGATTTTCTACTCTTGAATTCCAGAAGAATTTGGCCAAAGATTTTGGCTTGGATAAACAATTGAATACCACTGGGGATAATTGATGAATTGCTATAGGATACATCTTCCTTTGTCACTTACTTTTTGAAATGAATAATTTGATGTAATGACAATTAAATACAAATATTCTTTTGAATGTCTAAGAGAGAAAGTTGTGCTAGTTTGCATCTGCAAAAACAATGAGGAGTCCTATGGCACCTTACAAACTAAGAGTGTGTCTACACTATGGATAAAGTCAAATTAAGATACACATCTTCAGCTACATTAATTGTGTAGCTGAAGTTGAAGTACCTTAACTCAACTTTTGGTGCTGTCCACACTGCAGGAAGTCTAAGGGAGCATACTCTCCCTTCAATATCCCTTACTCCTCATGGAAGCAGGACTACCGGCATTGACTGGAGTGCCCCTCTTAGTTCAAATTAGCGAGTCTTCACTAGACCTGCTCATTCGAACCCTGGAAGATTGACAGTAGCAGCTTCAATCTTCTCTGTAGTGTAGACATACCCTAAGAGATTTATTTGGGCATAAGCTTTCATGGGTAAAAACATCTAATGAAGTGAGTTTTTACCCACAAACGCTTATGCCCAAATAAATCTGTTACTCTTTAAAATGCCAAAGGACTCCTCCTTTTTTTTTAATTTGAATTTGTAAGTGAATTTCACCACCTTTCTGTGTGAACTTACAATGGAGAGAACTTCATGTTGAAATACTCATAACAAGGGGATTTCACCATTAGTGATTGGTTTTTTCTAAGAATCAAAAAAACTCAAAAAAAGTCTTCCAAAATAGTAATCCTATGAATCCCACAAAATATCAAGTGTGTGTAGAAAAAGGAAGAGAAACCTTTTTTGCAATAGTGATTAGCGTCTACTTCTTGAACCTGCATGCAGGTCAAAGTCAGGCCATTTGCATTGTATTGCCTAGACTTATAAACCAAACTGAAGAGTCAATGTGAATAGCAAACAATAAAGTTATGACTCTACACATTCGAGAGTCTTTGCAACCTCTTGCAAGATAAATAAAAGGGTCTGTTAATGAATGAAAAATCACTTTAAAGATTTGCAAGAATTTTTGGCAGCAAGGTCTTCTGTTTGTAGCAACTAACTTTCATCCAAGACTCAAGTGCCTACTAATAGAAGTCAGCAAGAGGGGGTTGGAGTAAAGCTATCAGAGAGACTCTTGATTGAAATCATACGCTGTTTTAGGTGAGTGAGAACCAAAAAGATAAATTGTTACATTGGTAGGTTTTGTACCCTCTTTGGCATTATTTTTGCTATCCACACTTCACTGATGTTATGGCATAATATAAATGACCGAAAACTGAAACACACAGGTATTGTTAATAGAACATATGTTGAACACAAAGGAAGGAAGTTGGTAAGTAAGATATAATGAACTCGATAACCATTGATTGCATGGGTCTGATAGAAGTGAAATGAGGTGGAAAAATGTCTTTACAAAATTAAATTAAATAGTATGTCATTTCTAGTTGCCTTCGATTTTGAAACTAAAATTTGGAAACGTGACTTATGCATGTAGTTTAGTTGTATTCATGTTGGTCTCAGGATATTAAAGACACAAGATGCATATGGTAATATCTTTTATTACATCAGCTTCTGTTGATGAGAACAACAAGCTTTTGAGTTTAACACAGAGCTCTGTCTCCCTCACCAACACAAGTTGGTCCAATAAAAGTTTTTACCTCCTCTACTCTGCCTCTCTAAATGGGCCTTAAGAATTCATGAAAAAGAGTGATGCCAGAGATGATGAAGATGTGCTGCTCTTCTTAGTCAATGCATGCTGTGCCTCAGAGGGATCAAGATTCATCACCAAATTTTGCTTGCTGGTTAGATTACTAGCTTCCCCAGCCTCAGCCAAGTACAGATGGGGAGTGTAACATAAACATGCTGCTAGATGGTGGTCCGTGACAAATGAAAGGGCCCAGCAGAGATTATAAAATGGAAAACATTTATGCATGTGGCCATTGCTGGTGGACACTCTCTTTTTCCTTGACATAGCAATTTTATGTTTTTACTAGCTTTGGAAAAGGGTAGCATCACAGTTCCAAGAGGTTATCAATAAAAGCAGAGACTCAGTTCCAGTAGAAGGAGCTGCAAACTGGAAGAACAGATACTTTATAGGTTTCTTAAAAGAACATTTTTTAGCAGGATTAGAAGGCACTTAAAAGATTCAAACCACATTAGTCAAGTATGTTGGTGTTGGGTCATGGTGAGAAACAGTTTAGATTGGTGGATCCGGTGATTACAAACCATGAGAAAATGCCACTGTCTGCTCAACACTTAATTACTTTTTGTAAATATAAAGCTATTTCAGTATGTCAAAATGAATATACCGCAATTATTTTTCTTCTTCAGAGTAACATTAATTTCTTGAGGAGGAGGAATTATGCTAATCCTTACATATGTTATTGCAAAATTAATAATTGAAAACTGTGGAAGAAAGTAAGCTGATGTATATGAGTCAGATCCTTAGAAGTATTTAAGAGTGATTGATTAAACACAATTATATTTTAGTAATTGTGAATTTAATCAAATAGGGCTGGCATTTATATTATAGGAAAGCCAATTAACTATATGGGAGTTGTAAAGATCAGCTCAGAATCAGCAAATATTGTAACTATGAATTGCACAATGGGGTTTATCAGAATGGGGCATTGATCTCACTTGGGGCCCTAGAAATTACTGAAATATTGCTCATTAGTACTAACAACGTTGGTTTGACTGAGTGTGGCAGTTCCTATGTTCCAAATTTGGTATTCATAATGAGACTTAAAAATTGTGTAAGCCACTTTAAGAGGGTTTTTTTTTTTAAGGTTTAAAAGAAAGTAACTCCCAAGTGTTTAACCATAATCACTATTGGGGAAAAAACACTAGTAACATATACTTTAAAAACCACTTATGAAAAGCTACACTCCTAATATGAAGTAAATAATATATGTTTTAGAAACACTTATGAATACCTATTCACTTATTACACTAGCATGGCCCCAAAGCAGTATTGAGTAAACAATAGTTCTTCGATCACGGTCTGGTATATGGTCAATCAAGTAAACAATATGTTTTTTTTACAACAGTGACTGAATGTGTACTTACACAATGTATCATTCAGACTCATTATGGACTTCCAAGAAAATAATAAATGTTCTAAAGTCCATAACTACATATTTAGGCAATATATACCTGTTACCATCTATAGAATAAATAAGTATTGTAATAATACCACAATCACCAGGGTTTACCCAGTAATGTGGAACAGCCTCAAAAGATTTTGCAACTTCTTTTTTCACTTGTTGCAGATTTTCCCACCATTTTTTGTTGTATTTAGAGAGAGATGTTAAAATGGGAGGAAGTTTTACTTTCCCAGAAACAACTGCTTTCTAAGATGAGAGTACCCTGGCAAGCAACCTGGAGAAAGACTTCTGGTTTTATAAGCTCCTAGAAAATGCTCTCTATCTTAGCCCATCAATTTGACCCAATCACCTTGATTACCAGTAGAGCTGGACAAATTCTTCAACTAACACTCACAATTTTGCTTTGATGGCATGTGTGAATCTCAGTTATATTTTGGCAAAAAGTCATTCACAGAGAAGGTTTTTTTTTAATCACTGAGGGTATGTCTACACTCCAAAGTTAATTTGAAATAACAGCCATTATTTCGAATTAACTTCAATAGCATCTATACATGCAAACCGCTATTTCAAAATTAATTTGAAATAGCGGAGTGCTTAATTCGAATTTGATAAACCTCATTCTACGAGGAGTAACTCCAAATTCGAAATAGCTATTTCAAATTAAGTGCTGTGTAGACATTTAATTTGAAATAGGGGGCCTCCAGCCCTTCCCAGGGAGCCCTGGTGGCCACTCTGGGCACAACCAGGAAAACTTACTCTCCTCTCCCCCAGCTCCGGAGCCATTAAAGGGGTAGACTCTGGCCACAGTGCCTGTGCCAGCTCCAACCCTGTAAGCCCAGATCCAGCAGTGGCCACAAGGGCCCCTGACCCAGTGGCCCCAAAACATGACCCAGCAAGCCACTGGCAGCCAGCCCTCCACCGATCCCAGGAGCAGTCTGCCAGCTCCCAGGATCCTGACAGGAGCTGGAGAAGGTGGGCATCTTCCTGGTCCAGGGTGGAGATCATGGACCTTATTCAGGTTTGGGGGGGGATGCCCCCAACGTCCATGATCTCCGCACTAGATGGAGGAATGCGGCCGTCTATGGCAGGATAGCTGCCAGCCTGGCCACCAAAGCCCACATGTGAACCCAGGAGCAGGTTTGCATGAAAATCAAGTTGGTCTGGCAAGACCCCCAACCCTGGGCCCTGAGCTTCCCCTCCTCCTTCTTCCCCTTGCTTCCCCCTCCCCTCTCCCACCTTCGTTCTTCCCCTCTCCCACCTCCTTTTCCCAGTCTCCCCAGAGGTTTATTCCCCCCCCCCAGTTTTGTTCAATAAACCCAGTTTCTATTTTTGAACATATGTGTCTTTTATTTGACATCAGGAAGGGGGGCTAGGGAAGGGTAAGTGGAAGGACGTGAGGGAGGAATGGGGCACGAGCCCCCAGTGGGGAGGACTGGGATGGCTCTAAGGGCTCTGAGGGATAGACACTCTCCCACAGGGCCTCCTGGTTCCTGACAGTCCCCCAGTGGACCCCCTGGATGGCAGCCTGCAGCAAGTGCAGCCGGGCTAATGGCAACGACCCCATGAGATGCACCAGTATGCCCAGGGGCAGCTGTGGCTCCATGTGGCCAAGTGCTGTGGTGTCCTGAGTGTGGGCACTCATGGCACTCCAAGACAGGACTGCTTTGCTGTCCTTCATTGAGGTAGACAAGCAAGTGGGGAACCCTGAGAACTGTCTTTCCGGGGAGGGGTAGGATCCCTTTAAACACGGAGCTCAGTTAGCCTCAGGCAGCAGCCCCACACACTAAGTCCTAACCTGATGCCCTGATGGCACTGGTTCCGGCCAGCCTTAACTTCAGTTCAGGGTCCACTCAGTGTGGACACGCTATTTCAAAATAGCAAAACACTAATTCAAAATAGATTTTGTGTATAGATGCGTTAATTCGAATTAGCTTAATTCGAATTAACTATTTCGAGTTCAGATCATTTGAAATAGCGCTGTAGTGTAGACATACCCAAAGTGATTCATGGAAAGAAGTCCCATGATGACTAGACCTACATGTGTGTTTATATGTAGTTTCATGCCCACAAAATTCACTCTACCATCCTGAAAAGCTCTTTAATTTCTGTTCATTGAGAAGCATATCAGTAGTCCAGCTGGGGAACAGAAATCCCTGCAGTTGACAGACTAGATACTATCACTAATGAATGGCAAATAATATAAATCTAGTGTGAGATTCTCACTCCAACTCTGGCCCCTTTGTGTCATATAGTATGGAAGCAGTGAAAAGAAGCCCCAACACCCTGATTTGGGTCAGGGAAGGATTCTCCAAACACACCAGCTGTGGAAAACACTTGCAGTAGAGGGTATAGCCAGCAACAGGCCCCCTCCCTTCTGCCCCTTAGCTGCACGCCCCCTATCTTCCATCTTAGCTGTAGTTTGATCAAGCTTCCTGTTATGTTGAGCAAATGCAATTTAAGTAGCTTCCTGTTATTCTGAAGCACTGGAAAATCCCGATAATCTTAGATGCTCTGTTTGGAAAGCCCCCCTCACTTTCATAAAATTAAATGTATTTATGCTTATGAATAAGTGCTTTGGCAATGTCTGAGAAGTGTGAGTGATAATAACGCATCCCTGAGCAAGATCTCTGAACTTGGCTATATATGGAGAGGCCAAACCAGCTTGTGAGCAAATATATCTGAAAAGAAAAGGTCTATAAAAAGCTAATCGTGGCCAGGAAAACTTGTTTGGAAGACCAATGTAATCACAGCTGAGCCCGGGACCGACTGGAAGCTGTAGGGCCCTCCTGCAGACCCGGAATGACTTTGGGGACCCTCAGCACCTTTGCGGCAGATCTCCAGGGAGCTATCACCTGGCCAGCATTCCAGTCACCTGCAAAATCAAAAGTAATGTACACCACGCCTGCAGCCTGCCTCCAACTTTCCAGCATGAATTTGATGTATATGTGTGAAATTATCTTGTGTCATTTGCGTTTTTCCAGAATAAGGGTTATGGCAGAACATGAGTGAGATCTATGGTATTCACCTGAAGTCAGAACGTTAACCTTAGACTTAGCAAACTGGAAACATTGTTATTTATATTAAATGGTATAAAGTTGTATTGAAATGGAAGTTGAATGTTTCATACAAGATCAGTTTTAATTATATTCACTTTTTCTAGCGTGTAGAGATTCTTCCATCAAAGCCATATGCTTGCTTGTTCTTGTAGGAATTGTTGCAGGATGAAAATCCTAGAGCATGTCTACATAGCAGGGCTAAAGTCAAAATAAATTATACAACTTCAGCTATGTCAATTGCGTAGCTAAGTCAAAATAGTTTAATTCGGTTTTTGGCACTATCGACACAGCAGGAAATCGAAGGAAGAACACTTTTCCTTTGATTCCCCTTACTCCTCAAGAAATATGGGTTACCATGAGTTGGAGTAGGAAGTCTTCCAGCTTGCCATTATTTTGAAATAAAGGCTTGTAGTGAGGACGCGCACCATGTTATTTCAGAATAAAGTTAGTTATTCTGAAATAACACTGCTGTGTAGATGTACCCCTAATGAATATTGCAGTTAATGGATGTTTGTCCAGTGACTTGAACAGGATGGAGGATGCAGGATGAAGTCCTACAATTGTACTGATATTTTTAATACAGTAAAAAAATTCATACAAATCACAGCCAGTGAAAATTGCATAAATAAAGACTATAGAATTTGGCCCTTCGTGTTTTACATACACTTCCTGAACAAATTTAATGTAGGTCAAAATTTGAGCTGAGCTCTAATGTTCCTTTAAGCAATATCATCTGCTAAATATATACTACACCAAATGGATATCAGAGTCAAACTATGCTGTGACAGCTCTAATAGCTAACAGTCACAAAGCCACAGCAGAAGAACAAATGCTGAGACTTGAAAGTTCAAAGGATCAATAGATAAGTAGTATGTTATGTGATAGTTGAAATTAGATCTTCTGAGAAATAAATCTTACCCTGTAATAAGGAAAGTAACCTAATGTGTTTAGAGCACAGCTTAATACAAGATTAGATCCCAAATATTCAACATGTACAATGCTGACTATGAACAAATCCAGTTCCATATGTTCATATAGAAAAATTCTCTTTTGTCTGTGGCCATTTTCAGGCACTTAGGTTGTTTTTAGGCTAATGATTTTAGTTAAACTTTACAAAACAAAGCCTTTGTTTGTAAGGTGATAAATGCTCTCATTATTGTATTTCTTCTCCTGTTTCCCACTCTAAGGGGTCATTCCTGTGTATTTTATTAGTTCTGCATACCTGATGTCTCTTGCCTCTTTTGGTAGAAAATACATAGTATAAATATTGTATTTAAATACACAGAGGACCTGATTTTGAAAAGTGTCTTCCATTTATATGTCTCAGAGGAGTAGCTGTGTTAGTCTGTATCTGCAAAAACTATCAGGAGTCCTGTGACACCTTAATGGCCATGCATTTGACAAAGTAGTTTTTACCCACAAAAGCTTATGCCCAAATAAACCTGTTAGTCCTCAAGGTGCCACAGGATTCATTCCACCCCCCCATTATAGGTAGGTACTACTGCAGGTGCATTTGACAGAACTCAGGCAACTCTCTGATTGCATCCACAAATCATGTGTCTGGAGGATTAAATTCTATGAAAAGAGTGTGAAATTATCTGCATGCCAAATTGTGATCACAATTAACAATATATGTGGGCACAAAATGGTAGATGCAAAAGCAGAGGCTAGCTGAGATCTTTCTTAAGAGTCAGCACCTCAATATATGGTGAGTGTAGCAAAATATTCATGACAAAAACATGCAAAATGATTCAAAGTTCAAGGTTATGCATGTTATTAATTTGAAAATGGGCCCATGGTCATGGAGTGCTTTGACAAATTGCAGATTTTTTGTGTGCAAACACACCCATATCCGAGTGAAAATGTGCCCAATTTTCATCAAAGGTGAATTTTAAAATAAATCAACATTCACTTGCATTTTCACATTAACTGAAAAAACAGTAATTTTTGTTAGAACAGAGAGTGTAGCAAAATCTGAAGGTTGCAAAGATGGAAGACAATTTAATGTTCAGTTTCACAAAAAGAGGAAATGTGAATTTTGTGCATCTTTCCTCTTGACTTACCCATTTACTCTACTTGTTTCTATGGTGAATATGTCATGGTTTGAAAAATGCCACTATACAAATGTTTTTTATTGCTCTAGTAACTGTATAGAGGCAGACACCATACTATGGCCAAGTGAAGTGGGGCTGTAGAAAGAGAGCAGAGTTATCTCTGAGAACCCTAGGAAGACTTTCCATGCTTTGCTTTGCCCCAGCTGGCCCCTAGCATATGTTAGCACAACATATGGGCTTCATTGACGATATTGCATTTGGACTATATTCCTCATGTGCCTCACCCCACTCTGAAACTCTGTGCGCAAGGATTGCTATCTAGTTCTATACACACTGCAGACTCACACACACCTAGATAAGTCCTGGTCTTGCTCTGTCCCTTAGTGGTTGGTCTTGAAGTATGAGCATTTACTTTTTAGTTTATGTAATGCATGAGTGGGTGTCTTTGTTATACATGAGTTTCTCTGTATCTCATTGCACAATGCAAAATTGTCTACATTCTCAAGAGTTATGTATAAGTTTTAAACCTGCGCAATTTAAAAAGGACCAAAATATTTGTTTTAGGATTAAATGAAAAATCTTTCTTCTGTAAAGCAGAAAAATTGTAAGTACAGCTATAACACAATGGGATACCCAGCTTTCTAAGTCCATCCTCAGCCTTCATGGTTGTACTACTTGGACTGGCTAAGTTTGGTCATATACATTTATGCCTCTTTATAGGTTTTTTTGTTTATATACAAAGATGCTCTTTGGAGGTTCCCCCCTTTCTGTTGATTAAATGGGATTTTCTTTTGTCTCTGAATTCTCTTCTATGCCAACTACTACAAGAGGGTATGTCTACACTACCCCGCTAGTTCGAACTAGCGGGGTAATGTATGCATACCGCACTTGCTAATGAAGCCCGGGATTTGAATTTCCCGGGCTTCATTAGCATAAGCGGGGAGCCGCCATTTTTAAATCCCCGCTGCTTCGAACCCCGTGTAGCGCGGCTACACGGGGCTCGAACTAGGTAGTTCGGACTAGGGTCCTATTCCGAACTACCGTTACTCCTCGTGAAACGAGGTGTACCGGTAGTTCGGAATAGGCACCCTAGTCCGAACTACCTAGTTCGAGCCCCGTGTAGCCGCGCTACACGGGGTTCGAAGCAGCGGGGATTTAAAAATGGCGGCTCCCCGCTTATGCTAATGAAGCCCAGGAAATTCAAATCCCGGGCTTCATTAGCAAGTGCGGTATGCATACATTACCCTCCTAGTTCGAACTAGGAGGGTAGTGTAGACATACCCGAAAAGACTTATAGATGGTTCATATCCTCTAGACCTGATCTCATCTGGTGAGCATCCAGTCACAGGAATGTATGTGTTTTCTGTATTTCCTTTTAAAGCTTTTCTTAACCCTCTTGAAAATAAAGCTTGTCAGAAACACTGACTAGCCCTTAGCATTTACTCTTAACTTCACTGCCCTCCAAAAGTAGAACGCTTCTCAATGCTACAATCTAGTCCTAACACAACAGGTTTTTGTTTTTGGTTGTTTGGATTATCTTTAAAAGAACAAGCAGTTCCAGAATTTCCAAGGCTAAGCTGAAACCATGTCTACCATTTGTACAACGCTAAAGCGATTGTCCACTTGTAGGAATTTCTGGAACTCAAAAGACAAAACAATTCTACTTTGTGTGTAAATTAGCCTGACAGTGGCTACAGTGACGCTAAATATACTCATTGCTTAAAAAAACCTGTCATTTCTATTAATTTCAGTGTGTAACTATATATTAACTGAGAATCAGATTTCACATTTATAACTTGACAAATTAGTTTAATGCTGCTATAGAAAGAATGTAAACATAGCAGATTGATTCCATGTTGTCCCTTCAACTATAACTATATAAAACAGCATTTACTGAAGGAAATGGAAATTCACTTTAGTCCTGAATACTGTGCTCAAGTAAAAGTTCTGGAATTTAAGAAGCACTTAGTTGCTGCATTAGGCCATTTAGGATGTTTCATCTTCTCAATTGACTGTAATTCCAATCTGCTCAAGTGCCCTGTTAATGACCTTCCATCTCACAGCAAGCTCAGGAATTCAGTGTTTATACTTTTTTTTTTTACTATACCACAAACAGAAAGAAGGACAGATTCTTTTCATTATGTCTTTACCATAGCAGAAGGGTGTAAACTTGTACCACTATTTAAAATGAAAAGGGCTAAGCTTCATGCCTTCTAATGAAGGGTGACAGATTCCAATGGATCGAAGTATAAGGGAACCAGTTTAATCTACATTTCTTACTGTCCAATACCAAGTGATTATATTTGTGCTATCTAAACAAGTGGAATTTGTTTTATATGCTAGCCTTAGCATGGAGAAATTCCTTATTTACATGTTATCTTCATAATAGTAGCCTTCTATTCATGTGAGAGAAAAAAATGGATCTAGAGTACAAAATCTTTATGACACAGTCCTTCACCAGACATATTCTCCAGAACTCATTTTAGTTAACAGGACTGATCCTCCTGTGATTGGCAGTTTTATTGAAGTCAATGGTGCTGCACTGATTTACATCAGATGAATATCTATCAGGGATGATCTAGATGGGGCTTAGTCCTGCCATGAGGAACTGGACTTGATGATCTCTCTAGGTCCCTTTCATTTCCAGTATTCAATGATTTTACGATCCCACAATTTATAATTCCCCATGAATATTTAACTTGATAATTTGTTGTGGTCATTGCTTCACTAGCCAGACAATAAAAGTATCAAAACTTATTCCAACTTTGTGTGAGTAATGTATGCAAGTAACCATATTTTACATAAAAAGGCATTGCATTTCTGCAAGAGATTCTGTTACTGCATTCTGTAAAGCTTAATGCCCATCTCCATGAAGCTACTTTCTTCACAAGACTTGAAGAAAAGCACTTCTATTTTATGCCATATTTACTCTGCATACCTTTTGTTTCCACCAAGCTACACTATAATTCCATGAAATTTCATGCCTATAGAACACTCTACTGATTCTTTTGAGAGAAACTAAATTTAAAAAGGGGACAAAAGCTCTCATAATAGTCTGACAAAAATATTCAAACAGTTGAACTCTGTATTCAGGCAAACTAGCAAAGGATTTATAAAGGCGTTTCCATAAGAAAAGGTAATTATAATTTTCTTTAGCAATAAGAATGTTTTTGCAGCTTGCTTTTGCCACCTCTGCTAACCCAAAAATCCCATTGGATTAAATGGAAATTGCATAAATAACCCTAGATGGGATATAATGTATGCAACATATCCAAAACAGAATGCCACTCTTAGGGTTATAAATGCAAGATTACTTGGAATATTGGTCCTCATTCTGCTTCATGTTCATGTACCACAGAGAAGCATAAAAATTCATGAGGATAATTACCACACTTCCTTCCAAGTTCTACCCCCAATTTATGTGCAGCCTTACGTAACTCACAAATATTACTTCAGCAATCAATGGCAGCATGTGGTCTTTACTGCGCTGCCACAATCAGGTGTGTATGAATGTGGAGTCCAAGCTTTAAACCTGAGATACCTCAGGTTGAATATTTTAGTTTCCCTTATTACCAGAGTGGCACAGAGGACTTCTCAGAGCTCCTGGAGGAATAGGCCTTCTTAAGCATGATGCACATCATTCTAAGGAAAGCATTTCTGGATATACAGTTGTCACCCAAATTTGTGGCATCTGTTTTGGTAAAGGAACAGCAAATACCTCTGCAAAACCTCTGATCAACAGCACAGATATAATGGTTCCTGGGTGAGGCCGTTGGAAAATGGCTGAAGTAGGAAGGAAAGATTGCTAATTATACTGAACTCTCCAAGTACTGGGTTTCTTCTAGCATGAAGCATTCCTTCATTGCATTAACCCTAACTTGATGCATTTGATCATAGTCAATAAAATTATTGTATTTGTATTGTGGCCTGAACTGAGGAAACTGAACTGAGAAACAGAATCCCCATTGAGCTTATCTCTGTACACACAAATAACAAGAAAAGGTGTCCCTTGGCCAATTACATAAATCACTCTATTTCTTGCACTTGATTGTACTAAATTCCAGATAATAAATAAGCAGAAACATACGGGAGCTCTATAAAGAACTGCACAGAGGAAGATATTTGCAATGCATGTCCTCAAGTTCTATTGATTCTAAAAAGCCCAGGCTCTGTGTCATGTATTCTTGAGCGCCACTTATTGACATCTTACCTATTTACATGTTTATAGATATTTCAATCCAGTAAAAACTGTGAGCCAAATTCCTCTGAACTGTGAGGTTGTAGCTACAGTGAAAAGAAAAATACCCCACTGTGGCAGCAAGTCTCGGAAACTAGATGAGTTGGGTATCCGGGGCTTGTACTACAGTGGCATTGTAGAAGTTTTTTCCTGGGCAGCAGCTTAGCTCGGAGACCTGAGTAAAGTACGGGAGGAGCGCTCAGGTCCTGACCTCCAGCTTGAACAGAAATATCTTTCTGCTTTCAGTGCTGTAGCCTGAGCTCCTATGAGCCAGAGTCTATAGACCTAGGCTCTGAGAAGTGCTGCTAGACGGAGGGAGCATTTGTTTGTTTTGGGATGTAGACATATCCTGAGGGGCCCAGAGACACCAGACAGAGCTTCAGAGATTATGCTGATTCATACTTTTTGCATTATTCCAAGAAAGATGTCCTGCACTTTTAGAATAAAATCAAACCCTAGCAGTTTTCATTTTAAAAAAAAGTTGACCTCTCTTATCCAGGAGGTGAATTACTTGTATCCAGGAGGTGAATTACTTTTCCGTGTTCTTCTGCAGAAATGCTAGTCTACTGTTGTGCATCATAAACACAGAGGCTGTGTCTAGACTGGCAAGTTTTTCCGCAAAATCATCTGCTTTTGCGGAAAAACTTGCCAGCTGTCTACACTGGCCGTTTGAATTTCCACAAGAACACTGACGATCTCATGTAAGATCGTCAGTGTTCTTGCAGAAATACTGTGCTGCTCCCATTCGGGCAAATGCCCTCTTGCGCAAATCATTTGCGCAAGAGGGCCAGTGTAAACAGCACAGTACTGTTTTCCGCAAAAAAGCCCCAATCGCGAAAATGGCGATCGGGGCTTTTTTGCGTCTAGATTTGCTTTTGCGGAAAAGTGCTTTTGCGGAAAAGCGTCCTGCCAATCTAGACGCGCTTTTCTGAAAATGCTTTTAACGGAAAAGTTTTCCGTTAAAAGCATTTCCAGAAAATCATGCCAGTGTAGACGTAGCCAGTATGTATTCATTTTAAAATGATTGAGGCCAGAGTTCTGATGTCACATTTGTATTAGAATCTCAGAACATGACAATGTAATTTTAGTCACTTTCTTTAAAGCAAAAGTTTATAATTGTATGTAGGCTTGGAAGAATTTGATTTTCTTATATAGGGCAACAGATATCAATGTTTTATTTAACCATTTTTATGTATGTAAATTTTCACTGTTGTGTATAGTTATGGGGGTAGGTCCAGCAATAATTTCTGAAAGACAGATGACATTGAGATTCGAAAAGTTAAAGCTTTATATTTTAAAAACACAAATTGTCAACATCATGTGTCAAAATATACTAAGTACTTTAAATATATTTTAATCAAACTCTAAAAAGTTTCCAAAGCAGAATTCTTATTTACTATAAATATATCTCATCAATAATGTATATATCATGCCATCAGTTTGTATGTTAACAGGAAAATTGACATTTTCCAGTACAAATCTAATCCTTCTAAACTTAATTATATGTCAATAACTTCTCATATTTTGGTTGTTTTATTCTATGACTTCAAAAAGCAGCATCAAATTCTTTAATATAATTTTAGATTTCAAACTCCATGCATAATATACAGCAGCTGACAATAATATAAACAGCGATTTTTCTGTTAAAACATCTAGGTAAGTAGAGTGGCCACAAATACAGTAAACGCAGCATTATGGGGACAAAAGATGTTGTTCAAATACTTTCATTGAAGGACATCTCTTAATCTGTGCACACATAAAATGTTATATATTGCAACCTTATCCTTCTACCTATCATCCATCTAGCAGACATATCTTCATATTGTATTAACTGGAACATTCCACAGATCTATTCTCTCAACTTTCTTCTTTCCCCTGTGGTAAATAAATTAAAAACAAAAACAAACAAAAAAACAGGCTGGTTTGATGCATAAGGTACTAAGAAATCTGTGGCCTAAGATATGATAGAAGTGATTGGATGACGATGGATATGTTGTCTATAAGAGAGTATGATCTGAAGCGTCAAGAAGGAAACAATATTATGCTTTCTTCTGTGTATAGGGATGGTGAACGAGATAGCTGAATTTTTATTCTAGTTGTGGCTTAATGGATGTATTCCTTCTGCAATATATACAGAGAAAACGAAGTATGTTTTGTTCTCTTAACCATAGTAGTAGTGAAGATAGGAGAAATGATTAAGTTTCTGATGTTTACATGGCAAATAAAAGATATGATGTTTCTGACGAGGTGAAGTGCAAGAGGATGTGACCCATAAATATTAGGTAAGTTGTGTTATCTCTTACTGGAAATGTTTATGGTGTGGTGTGGCATGCATGGGTGAGGGAGGGTTTCTGGTAAACAGACTAAAGAGTTAGGGTACGTCTACACTACAGCGCTAGTTCGAACTAACTTAGTTCGAATTAGTTAATTCGAACTAAGCTAGTTCGAACTAACGCATCTAGAACTAAAAACTAGTTCGAACTAGCGTTTTGCTAGTTCGAACTAGTAAGTCCACATTGAGTGGACTCTGAACAGGGCTTAATGATGGCCGGAAGCAGTGCCGGCAGGGCATAAAAGGAGGACTTAGAGCATGGAGATGCTGTCTCAGGCTAGCCGAGGGCTGCGCTTAAAGGGTCCCGACCCCCACCCCGGACACACAGTTCTAAGGGGTGCCCCGCTTGCAAAGAAGTTCTGGCTTGGAGTGCCCTGAGTGCCCACACTGGGCACATCACACCACTCGGCCATCAGCCCGGCTGCACTTGCCGCAGGCTGCCATCTGGGGAGAGGGAGTAATTGGGGGGCTGCAGGAGAGCTTCCACCCCCAGAAGCCCGCAGAGCCAGCCCAGTCCTCCCCATCGGGGGCTCGTACCCCATTCCTCCCTCACCTCCTTCCACTTGCCCTTCCCTAGCCCCCCTTCTTATTGATGTACAAAATAAAGATAACGTTTCTTCCAACATTGACTCTGTCTTTATTGAACAAAACTGGGGGAGACTGGGAAAAGGAGGTGGGAGAGGGGAAGAGAAAGGCTGGGAGAGGGGAGGGCAACTAACATGATCAGGGGTTGGGAACAGGTCCCAGATGAAGAGAGGCTACAGAGACTGGGACTGTTCAGCTTAGAAAAGAGGAGACGGAGGGGGGACAGGATAGAGGTCTCTAAAAGCAGGGGTTGGGTGGAGAGGGTGCATTCAGAAAAGTTCTTCCTGAGTTCCCATAAAGAAGGACTAGAGGACACCAAAGGAAAGGAATGGGTAGCAGGCTTGAAACTAGTAAGAGAAAGTTGTTCTTCTTCAGAAAGCAAATAGTTAACCTGTGGAACTCCTTGCTGCAGGAGGCTGTGAAGGCTAGAACTAGAACAGAGTTGAAAGGGAAGTGAGATAAAGTGATGGAGGTTGGGTCCATGGAGTCCTATTAGCCAGAGGGTAGGAGTGGTATCCCTGCCCAAAGTTTGTGGAAGGCTGGAGAGGGATGGCACGAGACAAATGGCTTGGTCATTGTCTTCGGTCCATCCCCTCCAGGGTCCCTAGGGTTGGCCGCTGTTGGCAGACAGGCTACTGGGCTAGATGGACCTTTGGTCTGACCCAGTACGGCCATTGTAAGCTCAGGGCTCAGTGTCGGGGGTCTCAGTGGACCCCCTTGATTTTCATGCACACCTGGTCCTGGGTGGCCAGGCTGGCAGCTCTCCTGCCCTAGACGGCCACTTTCCTGTGCCTAGTGCGGAGATCGTGGACGAGGTCCACGATGTCCGCACTAGCCCAGGAAGGTGCCCGCCTCTTGCGGTCCAGGGCAAGCTCCTGGGAGCCGCCAGCCTGGTCCCGGCAAGAGGGGGTGGGCTGGGGGGCATCGGGTGGGTGGCTCTGTGCCGTGCCAGGTGCAGGGTCTGCTAGCTGGGTGCTGGCAGGCTTGCACCTGGCACGGGCACCGTAGCCAGCCCGTGCCCCTTTAAGGGGTCCGGGGCCGGGAGGGGGGCATAGAGTTTCCCTGGTGTTGGCCAGAGTGGCCACCAGGGAAACCTGGGGAGGGCTAGCCTCCCACTAGTTCGAACTAAAGGGCTACACAGCCCTTAGTTCGAACTAGCTAGTTCGAACTAGGCGTTAGTCCTCGTAAAATGAGGTTTACCTAGTTCGAACTAAGCGCTCCGCTAGTTCGATTCAAATTCGAACTAGCGGAGCGCTAGTGTAGCGCATAGGAAAGTTAGTTCGAACTAACGTCCGTTAGTTCGAACTAACTTTCTAGTGTAGACATACCCTCAGAGAACCGTTACAGCTCTTTATGGAATATTCATTGTGATATTTTACAAAACTGTAAATTAACATGATTTAAAGATTGTATGACCTGTGAGTATAGTTGAGAAATAGTAAAATATATTTTGACTTACATTATCATACTTTTAAATTATTTAATTTGTGTTCTTTTATTAACTCATGAAGTGGTAACATTAGCTTGAAGCTTGCAATGTGTTTGCCAATGAATAAACACTGCACAGAAAAGTATAAACAATGAGAAGTCCTATGGTACCTGTAGAAAAGATTACCGTATTATACGGTCAAACAGCCATGTACACCAGCTTTAGCAGTTTTTGACATTTTCCCTCAAACTGGCCTTGATTCAGCAACATGGTGAGGTAACTAAAAATCCAGTGAAATCATTCCCAATTTACTCCAGTTTTGGTGAATGAAGATGGGATTACTAACAAGCTTAAAGTTAAGAATGAATTTACATACTTGCCTGAATTGGGCTGCTAATGCTTAAATCAAAGATCATTTAACTTCTTATGTTACTTTTTTCAACTGTTCAGACAGTCCTTAAGTGAGTACTTCAGTGTCATAAACAATTTAATCACTGTCATTCAAAGTACCTAGGCTAGCACTTTTCACTGTTTATTTTGCTTTCTATATACAAAACAATTAAGATTACATATACAAGTAGCTACTTGAAGTAAATTTGTTCAAGAGATAATAGGGATACAGACTTATTTCTCCTTCATTCCCTTCTCTAATTTGAGAGAATGTATAAAATAAACTATTAAAAACTGAGTGGAATAAGGTAAAGTATAAAAATCTTCACAGGGATATGGCAATTTGTTTTTACCTTCCTTAAAGAATTACTATAGAATATTTGAACACAAGGCTCTTAATTGTTTCAAAGTTTCAGTTGAAAGCAATGGAAGATGTTGCACATTTTTAAATGAGAAAAAACTGTAAAGTGAGCAATGTTGTTTTTCTACATTGGAAAAGGAAATGGATCATTTTAAGTCCTGAGGCTCACCTTAGCTAGGAATTCCCATGGTGTTTGGTCACTGAACACACAGTATGTGAAATCAGATGCCTGAAAGACATATACCCATGCAAAAGTGTGTGCCGCCACCAACATTTACTTCTTATTCACCCTGTGGTGATTTTATTATTTACCTGTACACTTACTTATACAGCATCCATCTTTTCTGCTTTCATCTCCATGACAGTCTTATTCATTTCCAAATTCCAGCATGTGAGTTATTTGGTGTAGAATTTCCCTGTTGAATCCGATAATATGCAAACACTTTACTTCTATGAAAATAGCAGTGCAACTTTTTTTCTAAATCAATCAGCTTTATTATATGGTAAGTTCTCATGGGAGCAGCATGAAAGGTAAACCAGTGGGTCTGAAATAAATGTGACAAAATATAAAACCTACCCTAGTGATATGAAATATTTTAAGATTGCATGAGAGAAAAATGTGTTTCTGTAGTGACAGTTATTGGATGCAAATGCTAGTTGCACAGTCTAAGGCTCAGGATTATGTAGCTAGCTAGCTAGCTACTCAGGAGTTAATCATCTGTATCCCATCAGAAGGGTCAGTAGCAAGCACTGTTTCTGCATAGCAGAAGCTCATCTGACATTCAAAAAAGCTGAAGTCACTTAGGAACATGAGTTCAGTTGAAAACTTAGGAGCTTTTCCAAATTTTATTCATCATGTCTTCACACCTGTCCAGAAAAAAACCCTGTTAACTGTATTTTGTTTTGGTGGAGTTACAGTGTCAATTCCTCTTCCTTTTGAGGTTTTCTATTTTGATGTTTTCACCTTGTGATATACTTTGTAGATAAAGACTTTCAATATTAATAGGTCACATGGACCAGCAGCCTATTATTTATTACAAATAGGTCCACAGCAATGAAAAATGTAAATATAAGTGCATGCTCAGGAATTTTATAAGTGCCTAAATCATTTTATAATGGTTTATCTTAGATTGATAGCCACTCGCAATGCAAATGGATTGTTTTATGCCTGTACGAAAGCCATGTTCATTTACAATCTTATTGAATGAATACAAAACATACACACTGTGAATTACTGTCCCTCCTCTTTCTATTTTCATATTCTATCATGCAATATTCCTTGCAAAGCACTTACCCACTGAGCTATGTCAAACTAAACTAAGATTCATCACAATGAAAAGTGAAGTGTATTTACACTATAATTATATTTCTTATGTTCTATCAGTTCACTTGAGTGCAGAGGGACCTACTCTTCTTTACCAACTGTGATAAGATAAAACAGTTTTACCATAAGACTGATTGAAGTGAAGAAGAATGTTGTCTACATGAAACAGTCATATGCTACCAGTAATTAGAGTGTGGGAGGAACTGATGCTGGTACAACTAATGCTATCAGAGAAGTACAGCCTGAACTGATTGATTGGTTCCTGTAGAGCAAAAGTCACAAAAGAGGGGATATGGGATATAGACTTCTCTACAACAGTATAGTCCCTCTAGCAGATCCAGACTATGGCTGTGCCACATAGTCCATCTTCACAATTCACTAGAAATATGTGTGTGAAAGTAGCTCTGAATATTTCACATGTTGAACAAAACCAGGATCCACATGTACCATTTTAGCTTTAGTTCCTATATTACACACATCTTAGAATTTTCCCTATTCCATAATTTTATTGTTTCTTTTATGCCAAAGATAATCACATGTTCTTAAGATCAGTGGACTTAACAAATGAAAATGAATCTATTTTATTACACACACACACACAGCTCAATAAAAGCCTTCCACTTACTCCATCCAAAACTCTATATTAGGTGGTTTGTGATTAACTCAGACCTTATGTTCTTGGAAGAGTTCAAGACACATGAAGTCACCAGTCCCTCTCAGAAAGGCCTAATAATAGGATTTAACTACCTTGCTTTGGGGAACTGGTATTACTGTTGATAGTATCAGGATACTGAACTAGGTGGAACAGTCTGATCCAGTATGGCAATTTCTACTTCGGGTAAGATTTCTGAATCATTGGAGTTGTTGTGCAGCAGAAGACTCTTCCATGGGACCCCAACATACAAAACTATGGGCATAGAACAAAATCCTGCACTATATCAAAACCCAGGAATAGAGACAGCTGACTTTACAAGACCATAGGGTTTGTGTACACATTCACACCCCCAGAATCATAGAAATATAGGGCTGAGAAGGACCCTTGAGAAGTAATCTAGTTCATCCTCTCCACCATACTAAGGCAGGATTTAATATACCTAGACCATCCCTGACAGATGTTTGTCTAACCTGTTCTTAAAAGCTTCAATGATAGAGATTTCTAAGTAAGCTGTATCTAGTGCATCTCTATCCTTATACTGTAGTTAGAAAGTTTTTCCTAATATCAAATCCAAAAACTCTGCTGACCAAGACAATTACTTAAAAGATGAACTTGAGTTTGTTCAACCTCTATACACAGATATTTTCCCTTCAAAGCACGGATGAATTATTCTTTTTTTAAAAAATACCATCTCTGTCCCACCATTGAACTAATCACCTGTAACATAAATGCTAGTCTGCCCAGGCACCTAGCTGTGAGCACAAGACCTTTTCATTATGTTGCGGGGAAAAAAAATGCCGACCTCACAAGGCCTCTCCCTCAGTGTTTACAGATTGAAAGACAGGCTGCATATTAAATACCATTTCGAGATTGCATCAGCATTCTTTAAACAGCTGAAAATTCACATCACCATGAAAAGAACAAAAAATGAACACTGTTGATAAGTAAATGCCAAAACATTGTGTTTTTTTCCTTAAGTGTGTCAAATAAAACATGCAAAAAATCAAAGAAAATTAATATTGTGAAAAACTCTTTCAAAATTAAAATCGTTCAGTTCTACAGGAACTGTAGCAATGTATTATGAAGTTAGGCAGCAATCATATACATAATTAAAGAAGTGATTATATGTATATTTATAACATCGATGTATAATCCTCAATTTGTTTAACATAAAACAGAACATCAAGGAAACGAGAATTTAAATTCCACTTGTTTAATATGGAGCATTAAGTACACAAAAAATTACTTCTAATTTAAAAATCTCAAGCAAAGTTTCAGGATGGAAAATATTTGGGAGGAGGTAATGAGTAAAAAAAAGGGAAATACTAATATGTTTCATAAACAAAAACTTCTTATAAAAAAAATTTAAAGTATGACTGTTCCCTAATGCAGAGACTCAAAAATAAGATAATACCAACTCATGGACAGATCTTAACCATAGACTGGTGCCCAATAGCATGTTTCCATTGACAGGGACAATTTCCACATAGAAAGTAGAAGGAATTTTTACAGATAAGGAAGCACACAGCACATTCATTGAGTGACCCCATATACTTTCTGGGAGATAATATTCCTGAGAGGTATCAAAGGGCAGCAAGGCTGTTCTTCCCAACTTCTGTCCATAGGGGAATGGATATGTTTGAGACAGGGAACATGGGAAACAGTGAGATGTGGAGGTGGCATAGTAGCCTAACTGCAGGAGAAGGCCATGGTGAGTGCATCTACACTGTACCCATAGGTCAAAATAAGATACACAATTTGAGCTACGCAAATTGTGTATCTTATTTTTATATAACTTTGAAATAACTTATTTTGAAATTAACGTGCTATTCGACAAATCCCTTAACGTTACAGGGATGCTGGAATAGTGCGCCTGTTATTTTGAAATAATGGGTGCATTTAAAGACGTGGAATAACTATTTTAGGATAATTCCAGTAGCATGAAATAGCGCTGCTGTCTAAACGTAGCTGGTGGGTCCATCTCTACCCTTTGTAATTCCTGTATAATGCCTATATTCTCTGGAGGTAGGAAAACCTTATCTGTTACACTGGGCTTGTGATGGATCCACAGAATAAATAATCCTTTCTCAAACCACTCAGCTCAGAGCCCTCCTCCCACCCCACCCCCAGCACTACAGTACACCAGGACTAGGATGCTGAATCCCTATTCCCCACTGTCTGGGCCAAGGTTCATGGTACAGAATATTTTCTTCAGTTTCTTAATCAGAGAAAAAGGGGTAACATTTCATGGAGTTCCACAAGGATCACCTCTCTCTGGTCCTTGTTATACATTTACATGAGGTGAACTGATCAGATGACATGGGCTTAAGTTCCATCAACTTCAAGATGATGCACAGTTCTACCTATGCTTTAACATAAGAACACAAGAATGGTCATACTGGGTCAGACTAAAGGTCCAACTAGCCCAATATCCTGTCTTCTGACAGTGGCCAATGGCAGGTGCCCCAGAGGGAATGAACAAAAAATTCATCCATTCCCAGCTTCTGGCAAACAGAGACTAGGGATACCATCCCTGCCCATCCTGGCTAATAGCCATTGAGGGACTTATCCTTCATTAATTTATCTATTCCTCATCATCACTACGAAATGTGTTCATCTGTTACATGTAGAACAGCTTGCTGAAGATGAATCCAAGCAACACACAGGTGACGAGAGCATTCTGAAAAGCCTGCTGTTATGGTATAGTCTCTATTAGTTAAAGAGATACAGTCACAACTGGTCAGTTCAGTCTGTGGTCTAGGAAGTCTCTTTGATTTCTTGCTGATGCTGAGCTCACTTAGCAGTAGCCATCTCTCTTTGACTAGGATACACCACTTTGTCCTACTAGACAGAGACCTGGCCTCAGTTATTCATGCTCTTTTAGTCTCTTAGCTGGACTACAGCAACGCAATTTACTGTGCATGACTCCTTCAGCATTTAGAAAATTCCAACTATTAATGATTGTAGACTACTGCAACCCTGTCCTCCAATTTCTATATTGGCTTCTCATGGAATTTCAAAGTCTTGGTTTTTATCTTCGAAGCATGTCATGGCCATGACCCAAGATACCAAAGCTTGCTAAAGCTCCAGGATGAAGACAAAGGCTGATAGCTATGTTCCTCTAATACAATGGAATTCAACAAGAAGAGTAAAACTTGTTTGTGTGCAGTTGTCCAAACACATGGAATAAACTCCAAGAACTAAAGGACAATCACCACCAAATTCAACACTCTCCGCTCCAAGTGCAAGGTACATTTCTTTGATCTTGCCTTCTCTAGCATAAATCATATAGCAACATATATATTTGTAAAACAAGATCCCTCCACCAGCAGCGTCTACTAGAACAAGACACTCCACAACAGACCTCACTTTGGGGAGAGGATGAGAGAATAAACACATGACAGATGTTTAGTTATGCAGTTTAACAGACTACTGGGAGGAGATCAGGTATCATGGTGATGTAGGTGGTATAAAAATCTATATAGAATAGAGTAGTCCTTGAGGGCATCTTCCTTCAGTTTGATCAGAAATGATGTCTAGTCTTTCAAGGTAGGTACTCTTCCATTTTGGCAAACAGAACTGTCAAGGCCAAAACAAAGGTTCTACAAATGAGTTAAAAATGTTATGGTAAATACATTTCTGACTACCCTAAAAGTTCTAGGGATTATTGGATACCAGCAGTAGCAGTTTATCCACTTGAAAAGAATTAAGAAACTAGAGATATTGTGCTAAACGGAATAAGCACCATCAAATTCATTAAGAAACCATTAGAGCTGACTTCACCCTGAACTCTGTTTCCGTAGGGATGGCAACTTTCCTTCACCCCTTTAAATCATTCTTTTGCACACAAGACTTTATCAGGCTACTTTCTTCCGACACGGCCAACTAACTACACTCACATCTACTTGTGCTGGTGGAAAATAATGGTAAAATGGCATGCACAAAAGGGTTATATAGGGGCAATGTAATTTGTAATGGATGGTCCACTGCATACAGTAGATGAGTGAATGACAATGCTTGTGTGCTTGAGGGTGAATCAGTAATAATTATATGAAGATATACCTATCTTATAGAACTGGAAGGGACCATGAGAGGTCATCAAGTCCAGTCCCCTGCCCTCACAGCAGGACCAAGTACCAAGAGAAATAGATAACAAAGATTTTATGAAGTGACTGTTTCAAGGAGATATAGTGAATACAAGTTAAAAACACGAAAGTGTAGTGTGTTGTGGTTGGGTTGGGGGAAGCACAAGGATCTGTTAACATAATGCACAAGATACATAGTAAACATAACTTGCATTGTCTCAGATTAAGGTGGGTTCTCCAAAACTCAGTCTATAAATATCTTTGGGGATGGTGCCCATAAAGCGAAAAAGCATCTCAGTCTATGGTACAGTACATAGGCTGATGGGTGCAGCCCCCTGCCGCTGGTGCCCCAGTCCTAGGAACTCCAGCCCATTATATTAGTACAGACCTTTAGTTTGGGGTGTGGTCCCAAGAGTCCAGATTCCCCCCCACCCCCGACGCTTAATGAGGGTTTTTAGTTGGTTCCCCGCTTTGTCTCAGGGGGTGGGATTAGAGGCTTACTTGTTCCTTTGGCTGGCCAAGTGGACAGGCTTTGGTTCCTGTCCTGCAGACTGAAGAACTGCATTCCTGTCTCCTTGCTGGTGAGCTCTATCTGAGCCAGGCTACCTCCTGGCGTTAGCAACAGGTAAAGCAGTGGGGCACTAGGTGGGCCAAAAGGCCTTTCTCTCTTTACTCCCTCAGGATATGTCTACACTACCACCCTAGTTCGAACTAGGGTGGTAATATAGGCAACCGGAGTTGCAAATGAAGCCCGGGATTTGAATTTCCCGGGCTTCATTTGCATAAAGCCGGGCGCCGCCATTTTTAAATGTCCGCTAGTGAGGACTCCATGCCGCGCGGCTACACGCGGCACAGACTAGGTAGTTCAGACTAGGCTTCGTAGTCCGAACTACCATTACTCCTCGTGAAACTAGGAAGCCTACTCCGAACTACCTAGTCCGTGCTGCGTGTAGCCGCACGGCACGGAGTCCGCACTAGCGGACATTTAAAAATGGCGGTGCCCGGCTTTATGCAAATGAAGCCCGGGAAATTCAAATCCCGGGCTTCATTTGCAACTCCGGTTGCCTACATTACCACCCTAGTTCGAACTAGGGTGGTAGTGCAGACATACCCTCCCACTTACTCTCAAATATTTTAACATTGTAGAAATATGTATTTTAAAAGGTACCTACTGCATTGGAAAGCTCATATAAGCCAGAGAACATAAATGTTATTTATAATGTCAGGAGGTTGCAGTAATTTCATAACAATTTATGATGAAAAAAGCAATTTCTATTAATTGCTTATTTGTGTTTCCTCAGTTGAAAAAGTGTTACCCAAATTAGTCCCTCTGGTTATCATTAGATTTGTGAGTGCTTGAAAAAAAACCAAGCGGGTGTGCAAGCCAAAGTCATTGGCAGATGCAAAAATACTTACATTATTTTTGCAGAAATGAAACAATTGTTATGTAAACACCTACGCAATTAAAGCAAATTGAATGAGCAGAACAAAAAGCAAAATGCTGTTTTCAATTAAATGCATTTGTTATCAAATCAAAGGGTCAAAACCCCACATCAGATTGGCCACTTGGTTTATTAAATAGTCATTACATGAAAAGATGGAATTAGAACTGAAGAAGACGTAGACACAAATGTTCAGAATAATAAAAAAACTTCAGGATCATCCTATATTTTGAAAATATTGACTTGGAACAAGGAGGAAAGATATTTGGGCTAATGTCAAATAGAGAGATGAAAAGACATGAGGATGGCTCTACTCTTAAAAGGAACTCTAAGAATGGCCGTGAAGTTCCCCCGTTGTCTCTCAATAATTGAAGTGTACTTATTTCTACCTGTACTTATTTCATTTGTGTTTTCTTCTTTCACGTGTAAACTTGGAATCTGAGGGTCAAGCTGTGTTCTGTGCTTCTGAAGTAATATCAGTCAACAGGTTCTGCAGGGCAAACCCTGCCATAATTACACCTCTGCATTACCATCACTTTCACTGAGTTTGGTGTTGAAAGTGGGATTTAGTTCCCAGTTCTGCTGGAGACAGTGCATAACTGTTAATTAAAGTGGTGCTGGGGCTTACGCAATTCCTTCGCCCACTCATACCAGATGCAGCAAGCCTAGAGGTCCTGGGGCTCAGCCCTGACCCTAATTAAGCACTGGATGGGAATACACAAGAAGGAAAAGAATCCAGTGCCCAGGGATTAGAATCTGAAAGCAGTCCTTGACCTTATCTATGCACAGTGTTTAATGAGAGTTTTGTTTGTGAAAGTGTGACTTCACTTAACAATAGTTTATTCCATATGCAATGTAATAAGCCAGCAGGTGGCACCCAAGTGTGAGCAGCCATAGCCTGTAGGATCAATGACCTAGTACAGCAAGAAGCCAGGAGATTCCAGAGCAACTAGGAGGATCTGGAAGTTGGGAAATGGTTGCCACCTTGACAGGAATGTGTTTAGGATGGGAGAATCAGTGGAAAGAAGGACTGAGTTGCTCTTAGTGTGGCTGTTCATGAGTCTGACGAACAGGACTATGGTGGACACTGCTAAACCAGGATTAGGGTTGGATACTTTGGACTCAGATTCAGGTGTCTCCTCAAGGCAGATGAAAGCTGAGCAATCAGGCCAGAAGTCCAGACAGACCAGCCACTGAACAGCTGCTACCTCACCAGGCTAGAATGTCTCAAATCCATGTGCATTCTCTGTGAGGTGAGAGACGATGGGTAGAGGTGGATGTTTTGGGCATGTCTAGAGGTGGAGGAAAGTTATTGTTTTTTTTTAAAAAATAATTAAAATACCACACAGCTTTTATTGCTGTTGAATCCCCTTCAGTCCCCATCCTCTTTTAGCCTGTACCTATTCCTTTGCCTAATATTCTTTTATATAAATGGTCCCAGAATTCCTCTATGTACAGTTGGGATGTGTGTCGGGGCTAACAGATCTACATAAGCAAAGGGGAGTTAGGCTTATGCCCACTCTGAAGAGAAATAGGTGCTGGCTTGTTAAATTTGGATTCTACCAACTCGTATGTCCAGTGCAGAGAACGAGGGTTGGAGAGATTGTTAGAGAAGTATCATATCTGCTAAATTACTATGGATAACAATACAAGCAATTGGCAAATGCTATGCAGAGCTGCTTCCAGGACTGTCTGCCTTGGAGACCTGGATACCATCTTGGCCGGATTTGCGGGGCTGGGTTTTCTGAACTGTGGTAGAGCACTCGATGGGACTCACATCTTGATCCGTGCACCACCCCATCAAGCAGAACAGTATATTAACAGAGGGTATGTGTAGTGGGGTGGAGTGGCCACTCACTGAGCCAGAGGCGGAGGAACCCCTCTGGGATCCATTTTGGGCCCAGCCTAGCTCCGCTCCCTCACCTGACCGGAAGCTAAGGGGCGGGGCTAGGAGTATAAGAAGGCCGCCGGGGAGCTCAGTCAGAGGCCAGCCTCTGAAGGAGATGGAGGCCTGTCCAGAGCTCCTGTCTGGGGAGGCTGAGACCTGGCGTAGGCCTCCCTCAGCCGCCTCCCCGAAGGCCAGCCCAGGCTTCTCTGCCAGGGTTACAGAGGCCTGGCCAAGCCAGCCCGCAGAACTACCCGTGGACCCAGAGGACTGGCCCGAGCTGGTGGACCGGCTGGAACCCTGATGGTTGATGGAACCCCGGTCCCGGATGAGCCCGCGGGATACTGTAGAGCTCCAACCTCTTGAACCCTAGATTGGCCCACCCGGACCCTGCTGGGATGACACCGCTCTTGACTCCCTGGCAGACCTGCGGGAGGTACAGGTACCGGGAAAGGGGGAGATGAGAAGTGTCCCAGGGGATAACCCGGGCTGAGCGCAGCCCTCGGCCAGCAAATTGTGGGTGGGAGCCCTGCTGAGCTAGTTGCAGCTGCACGGCTGCATCCAGGGCCCCTGGGCCGGGGCGCAGTGTAGTGGGTGGGCCTGCGACCCCCTGCCACCCACTCATCGGGTGGCAGTCTCCCACTCCCCGCTGCTGCGGGTGCACTACCAGCCTTGCTCCAGAACTAGGAGCTTCTACAAACTTGTGGTTGTTGAACTTATTCCCCAGCAGCCCGGGCCTGAAGCAAGGCCGGGCGCGCAAACTATTGCCTTTTAATCCCAACCTGAAGCAAGACTGGGAATAAACACGCTGCCCTGGACTATTGTAAGGCACAGTAGCGCAGTGGGACAGGCGTATCACCCCGTCCCGGAGACAGGGGTACCACCTCCTGAAGGCCTACCGGCCTATCACGAACCCCCTGGAAGGGGGAGGAGCTCAGGATGTTGTGGGCATTGCTGGAGGGCAGTGTCCTGAAAGGGATCCCGCCACCTGCCGGCAGATCTAATTCCCCGAGCCGACGGCGGGCGGCACTGTAGCGGGGTGGGAGCCTGCTACAATATGCCATTGTCAACCAATCCCTTATGCCTTGTTTACAGGAGGTTGAAGGGAGGTTTACAGGATTGGTCGACAGGATTGGCTTTCTCTGTCGACCGATCTGCGTCTTGACTGCTGCGTTGTGCCGACAATCAGCTGAGCCGGCACAACATGGTGGCCATTTTTATTTTAATGAAGCAGGGGATATTTAAATCCCCACTTCATTGACTATGTCGGGTAGTCTAATTTACATGCATGCCTCTGTCAGCAGAGGCATGTAGTCTAGACATATCCAGAAAGGGCTACTTTTCGATGGTGCTGCAGGCTCTGGTTGACCACCAGGGACAATTCACAAACATTTGTGTCAAGTGGTCAGGCCAGGCACATGATGCCTGCATATTCCGGAACTCATACCTGTACCTCAGGCTGCAACATTCTTCCCACAGCGAAACTATGCAGTCGGGGATGTGCAGATACCTATGTGCATCGTGGCCAATGCGGCTTACCCCCTTATGCCCTGGCTCATGAAGCCATTCACGGGACACCTGGATGCGAGCAGGGAACTGTTTAACTCCCATCTGAATCAGGCTTGCTTTCAGGTGGAGTATGCCTTTGGCTGTCTGAAGGGCAGACTTAGATGCCTGCTCACTCGGCTGAACATGGGGGAACACAAAACAGGCTGAGCAGGAGGAGCAGGACCAGGCACAGGACTGGGGAAGGCCATGGCCTCCCGGATAACAGTGCAAATATCAGTGCGCTGCTGGACTAACTCATCCAACAAGCACCTGTGCCACTCTGCCTCTGCCTGCATCCTTTGGTTAAATGTGTCCTGCATCCCTTGCAGGACCGAGATGTGCGGGCACACCAGGTGCAAATATGTGCACCAGTGCCGATGGGTTCCCTGCAGCCATCTGGGTGGTGGGACAGGTGTGGCGCTTCCCTGCTAGTCAGCTGGTCCAGCTGTGGAGGACAAGAGAGAAAAGTTGTCAGTCATGCATGCTCACACTTTCCCTGAGAGGGCATGCCCTCCTTCTCAGCAGTCAGTGCCTGTCCTAGGGTCAGGGGATGCTCATTTGAGTCTCAGTAAGGCACGGTGTGACCTGGTCAGCAGCCATGGCCTCTTTGGAGCCCAGAAGGTGTGCAGGCCACCATCCTGACCCCTATCATGCATACCCCATGGCCAAGCAGCAGACAAGTATCAGGCTACAGTTGGAGTTCCCATAGGTTGCTGAGAGGCCTGAAGCTGTGTGGCAATCCCAGTGTCCCCAACCCATGCCTGCACCTGGCATCACTGTCTGCAGGAACAGGTGCTCACAGCCATGCAGATGCAGGGGTAGGACAGCCCTCCCTGAGGTCAGCTATGTGTGTGCCCCCTGCCCCCAGGCTGTGATCACCATGGCATGTCACAGCACTGCACCATCCACTTTGTTCCCACCTGCCCTGCCCTGTGTGTGTTGGACCCTCACAGCACTCACCTGATGTTCCCTCCCTGATGTCCGAAGTTGTCTGGGAGGCCTCCTGCGTCTGGGGGTATGTCTAAACTACATGGCTCCATCGACGGAGCCATGTAGATTAGTTTGTTCGGCAAAGGGAAATGAAGCTGCGATTTAAATAATCGCAGCTTCATTTAAATTTAAATGGCTGCCCTGCTCTGCCGATCAGCTGTTTGTCGGCAGATCGGGGCAGTCTGGACGCTCCCCTACCGACATGAAAGCCCTTTATCGACCTCCCCGGTAAACTCATCCTACGAGGCATAACGGGGAGGTCAATAAAGGACTTTCAGGTCAGCGCGGGAGCGTCCAGACTAGCGCGCTGAGCCGACAAACAGCTGATCAGCTGTTTGTCAGCTCAGCGCGGCAGCCATTTAAATTTAAATGAAGCTGCGATTATTTAAATCGAGGCTTCATTTCCCTTTGCTGATCAGCCTAATCTACATTGCTCCATCGATGGAGTCATGTAGTTCAGACATACCCTGGGTGTCTGGCTCCTGGGTCAGGATCAGTGTGCTCCTGTTGGTGTCCTCCTCCTCCTCCTCTTGGAGCTGCTGGTCCTCTGGGGTCTCACCCTGGCGTCGCGGCCACTGCTGTACAGGGGTCTCCAACCCAGACTCCACATCCCTCTCGGGAGACAGGGGTTCCCTTGCCCCCAGGATCCGGTCCAGGTCCTCATAATAGGTGCAATAGTGTGCTGTTTTCCCAGAGTGGGAACTGTGCTCACGGGCCCTAACATACCCCTGCCACAGCTCCTTCACCTTGGCTCTGACCTGGTCTAGTGTGCGGGGGTGGTGGCCTTTCTTACCAAAGCCATCAGCCATTCTGGCATAAATGTCCACATTCCTCCTCCTGGACTGTGGGGCCAGAAGAGACTCCTCCTCAGACCAGAGCTCCAAGAGGGCTTTGATCTCAGGCCCAGACCAGGAGGGTGCCCGGCATTTGGTGCCCCTGGCTTGCTGCAGGGATGTTTCCCTGGAGGGGCAAGGGAGGTCTTGGGGTGCTTGTCCCTGGGACGTGGCTTTGAGTGGCTCTACCAGGAAGAGCTGAGCAGTCAGGGTCCTGGTTGGAGCTGGCTTGCTGCCACAATTCTACTCCTGGGTGCCTGTGCCTTTTAAAGATGGCTACAGGCAGGAACAATAGAGTTGAAAGCTCTGGCAGGACTGTCCACCGGGGCTTCTTCCTGGAGGCCTTAATTTTTGAAATAAATTCTTCCCCACATTCACACATACCTTTTTTCAACAGAACTCTGTCGAAAATAGCGTTATTCCTTGTAAAACAAGGTTTACCACTGTCAACAAAACTGCCACGTTCTGTCAACTTACTGTCGACAGAACGTGGCGGTAGTGTAGACACAGGTGCAGTTTTTTTTGAAAAAAGACCACTTTTTTCGAAAAAAAACCCTGTAGTCTAGACACATCCTTAGTGTGAGCCTCCAGATCAGAGGTATAAACCTAGGATGCCTGTAATTCCAGTGAGGATATGATGATGTTTGAATCTTAACTGTGAGTGTCCTGTATTTTAATCATATAAATTTCTTTATTGATGTATGGCATTCTGTTATATATGGCAGTCTCCTCTCAAGCCTGACTATCTTAAAAGTTCATGGTGCAAGACTGCAACTATTACATTCCCATTCATACAACTATGAAAACTCAATTCAATACCAAACAGGAATAGCCTAGAACAGTAAATCAATATATGAGAAAATATTTTTAAAGTAGCATTTCTGTATCAATTAAAGACTTCAAAGGGTTTCCATTAAATACATGCTGAACAGTTTACTGGTGATTTATGTCAGTGCAATCTCCCTGTAAGAAACCTTTTAAAAAACCATTATAGCTCTCTAAACTATATAGCTTCCACACAGAAATGCCACTGCAGTACCGGTCAAGCTGAAAAAGTATTGTGTTCATCTCAAAAAGCAATATTTTCAGGTATATAAGCACTCAAGAACATAATAGCACAATAAAAATTGAAGCGGATTACACATTTGAAATTTTTGCACACAAAATGAACTAATGTAGAAACTAAGTGCCCTGCTATCAGTTTAAGCTGTATTAATATGATGCAGATAATGAATTATTGAAGTGCTCTTTGTTAATTGTGAACTATTTCCACACTACTATACTTTCTCATCAGCAAATCTGGGAGGGTATTTCTACACTACAGAGGAAGATCGAAGCTGCCACTGTCAATCTTCCAGATTTCGAATTAGCAGTCTAGTGAAGACAGCTAATTCGAACTGAGAGGGGCTCTGCCATCGAAGCTGGTAACCCTGCTTTCACAAGGAGTAAGGGGAGTCAAAGGAAGAGTGTTTTTCCTTTGATTTCCTGCAGTATTGACAGTGCCAAAAGCAGAGTTAAGCTACTTCAACAGCTACACAATTAACATAGCTGAAGTTGCATATCTTAATTAGACTCTGGCCTTTATTGTAGATAGACTTAGACTGTCAAAGTGCTCTCCATGGACAAACATAATCTCTGGACATCCTGATTTCTAAGAGTGTGTTTCACTAGTCCCCTAGTTTGATCTAGGGAGGCTAATGAGGGCGACCGAAATTGCAAAAGAAGCATAGGATTTAAATATCCCATGCTTCATTAGCATGTTCCTGGCTGGTCGCCATTTTAGAAATTGACTAGCCCGAAGTAACTGCTCGCGTCTACACGTGGCAGTGAAATGGGATTCCGATTTAAAGCCCTAAATCGAATTAGCTGGTAAACCTCATTGCAGGAGGAATACCAGCTAATCCGATTTAGGGCTTTAATTCGGAATCCCATTTCACTGCCACGTGTAGACGCGGGCAGTTACTTCGGGCTAGTCAATTTCTAAAATGGCGACCAGCCAGGAACATGCTAATGAAGTGCGGGATATTTAAATCCCATGCTTCATTTGCAATTTCGGTTGCCCTCATTAGCCTCCCTAGAGCGAACTAGGGGGTTAGTGTAGACATATCCTAATACGAAGGTATATCCCATAATGATGGTAAGTCATAGAATCATAGGGTTGGAAAATATTTCAGGAGGTCCTGTAAAAGCAAGACCGATCCCTTCTAAATCATCCCAGCCAGGGCTTTGTCAAGCTGAGACTTAAAAACCTCTAGGGAGATTCACCACCTCCCTCAGTAACCCATTCCAATGCTTCACCGCTTTCCTAGTGAAACAGTTTTTCTAATATCCAACCTAGACCTCCCCTACTGCAACCTGAGACCATTGTTCCTCATTCTGTCATCTATCACTGCTAAGAACAGCTCTTCTACATTCCCTTTGGAACCACTACCACCCCTTTACATAGTTAAAGGCCGCTATTAAATCCCCTTCCCCCACACTCTTCTCTTGTGTAGACTAAATAAGACCAAATCCCTCAGCCTCTCCTCATAAGTCATGTGCTCCAGATCCCTAATGATTTTTGTTGCCCTCCTCTGGACCCTCGCTAATGCATCCACATCCTTTTTGTATTGGGGGCCCCTGAATTGGGCAAAATACTCCAGATGTGGCCTCACCAATGCTGAATAAAGGGGAGTAATCACTTCCATCGATCTATTTGCAGTACTCCTTCTAATGCAGCCCAATATGCCATTAGCCTTCTTGGCTAATAGGATGCACTATTGACTCATATCCAGTCTCTCATCCATTGTAATCTCCAGGTCCTTATCTGCAGAACTGCGAGCTAGCCTGTCAGTCCCCAGCCTGTAGCAGTGTTTGGGATTCTTCCATCCCAAGTGCAGGCTCTGCACTTCCTCTTTTTGAGCCTCATTGGATTTCTTTTGGCCCAATCCTACAATTTGTCTAAGTCATTCTGTACCCTATCCCCACCCTCCAGCATATCTATCTCTCCCCCTAGCTTAGTGTCATCTGCAAACTTGCTGAGGGTGCAATCCATCCCCTTATCCACGTAATTAATAAAGATGTTGAACAAAACTGGCCCAAGAACTGACCCTTGAGGCACTCCACTTGATACTGACTGCCAGCCAGACATGAAGTCATTGATCTTTACCTATTGAGTCCAACAAACTAGCCAACTTTCTATCCACCTTACAGTCAATTTATCAAATCCATACTTCCTGGCAAGTATACTATGGGAGACTGTAACAAAAGCTTTGCTAAAATCAAGGCATATTATTTCCACCACCTTCCCCATATCCACAGAGTTACCTCTTTATAGAAGCCTGGTTAGGCATGACTTGCCCTTGGTGAATCCATGTTGACTATTCCTGATCACTTTTCCCTCTTCTTAGTGATTCAAAATGGACTCCTCGAGGATCCCTTCCATGATTTTTCTGGGGGCTGAGGTGAGGCTGACCAGTCTGTAGTTCCCCAGATTCTCCTTCTTCCCTTTTGAAAATGAACACTACCTTTGCCTTTTTTCAATCATGTGGGACCTCTCCCAGTCTCCACAGGTTTTCAAAGAGAATGGTCAATGGCTCTGCAATCATATCAGCTAGCTCCCTCAGCGCTCTTGAATGCATTAGATCCAGCCCCATGGATTTGTCCCAACATGCAAAGGTGACTCAGCTCTAGATGAGACAGTAGCTACTTGGATCATGAGATGCCATACGTTAGGACCTGTAATTTCTGTAGGCTGCACCTCTGCTGATGGCTACAGTGTGACTTTTTTATGCTTCCATACAAGTAAGAGGATAAGTATAGCTTTTGGGTGCTGATAATTTGTCTTTCTTGCAATAAATTGAGAATGCCTACAAAACCCCAATTCAACACTAAAATAATTATAATGCCAAATCTCAAATGTATTTCAGAGCAATTCCCAAGTTTCTCATCAGTGAGTGTTTTCAACATGCTCTTTAAAGTTCGTTCCCAACAATTAAAGGGTTGCATGAGCTACACTTTCCTTTCAACATTTTGTAAAAAATTATTTCCTCAAACAAGAAAAAAGCAGGATTGTCTTAAAAGATAATAACCTGGTGGTGTGAAATAGAACTGAAGTAGAAGATAACTAATTCATTAGTCACTAGTGATGAAGTTTACCCTTATACAGAACAAGAACTATGCATCAGTTACATTCTCTTTAGAAGCCTTAAGTGGAATTTAAATGTTGCATAGGCCTTGTACTGGCCCCTTGCTATAGGCTAAATTTCACTCTGAGCATGCATTCATTATTTTGGCATATTAGGAAGTTCTCAAATAATTGGTAAATCAAGGAAGAATGTATTATGTTCATTTATTTTAACAGTATAGTTTTGTTTAATTATTCTTCTTAGAACACTAATAATTATTCTGCAGTGTGACTTTAAGAGAAAGAGAATGAGTAAGGGGACCTAACTGCAACACTCTATTAAAGCTTTGCTGAGATATTTTACGTGCTAATTATGGAGTGTTTAGATTAGCGAAGCATGAATTGCAGCAAAAACCTCAATGGTTGGTGAATATCAGTTTGAAGCTCAAAAGAAAGTAATTTTAAAGGATTACATAAAATACTTTAAACATCTAATAAAAACAAGTCATTTTAAAGTGCTAGTATAGTCTTGTTTAAAATTAAAAATGAACCAAACTGTCCTTTTTATTGTACCTATTATAGAAATTCTATTTTGGAAAAACTCAGAAGTAAAACTTGTGGAAGTTGTTATCTGTTGCTAAAAATGTAAAAAAGACAATTGATACTTCTCAGATTCCTATTTCTGTTATATGACAGAATTCTCAAAATGAATTTGAAGGAACAGAATGTGTTCAAACCATTGTAAGGTAAAGAAGCAATATTAATTGACATATATTGCAACACTTGATGGAGTATAGTGTGAAGAGTTACACTAAGCTTGTGTGAATTCATTCGTCAGTCCTGTCACTTCAGTTTTAAGATGTGTTATCTGCTATGATTTACAGGTACAAGGGACTGAAAAAGAAGGCATCGCCATTTCACACCAAGAAATGTTCCAATTATACCCTGTTACCTGTATTAATTTCAAATATATAAGAGTTTGGGCTCAGTGTTCTTTATTGTTAATTGATACATGTTTAAATGTGCTAGTGCACTTTGAAAATTTTAGAATATTGAATGAGATGGAACCTCAGTATTCATTGTGAATGTCTTACAAGTGCTTTGAAGTAAGTCAGAAAAACTACACAGAGCACACAGAGCTAATTTTGTTTTAAGCATCTGTATTGTAAACACTTGTTTACTGAGGATACGTCTAGACTACAAGCCAGTACTTTCGAAAAAGCAAGCTGCTTTTTCTAGAGAGAACACCCAGGCAGTCTGGATGCTCTCTTTCAAAAAAGCACAGTTTGCATTAGTTAGTGCCTTTTTTCGAAAGAGCACTTTCAAAAAAAGGCATTATTCCTTGTAAAATTAGGTTTTATGCGGTCGAAAAAACTGCCGCATTCTTTCAATTTACTTTTGAAAGAACGCGGCAGCAGTCTAGACACAGGGGAAGTTTTTTCGAAAAAAAGGCCACTTTTTTTGAAAAAAAACCCTGTAGTCTAGACACACCCTGATAGTTGTACATGTCAATATGGGGATACTCAAAATAAATGTTAAATCAAAAAATGAAGTGAATGAACATGAAGAATGCCTTTCAGCCTGAGGTAAGTCATGATGCGTGTTTTACAGTAAGTTTCATTCAAGATTCCTTCTAATAACTTAACAGAAAACCACATTATTTAAACTGTATGATTAAAATGTGACCCACACGTTTTAGCAAACACTTGGAAAAGTTTGAAAAATGCATTGTACAAAATATCACCAATTCATCACCAAGATGATGTTGCTTTCTTGTGCCAAAAGAAGATGGCAGTTCCATTGATCAATGTAGAGAAACTTGAAAATTTGACCTTATAAAATACTGCAACCTCTTGTAAGGATTCATGGAAATCTGTGTATTTTTCTGGGCAGAATAATTTTGTAAAAGCTCACTGAAGACCACCTATACGTTGAACCTCTTGCTCTGGCTCCCTTAGGACCTGACTGGTCCCAGACCAGGTAATTTGCTGGACCAGGGGAGGTCAATGCACTGGGGTCTCTATTTTTCCTCCTGGCTTCCCTGTTGCCCCCTGGAGCTCTGCTCTCCCTTTGCTTCTCTATGGGTGACTCTGCTGCTACCCAGGGCTTTGCTTTTGCCCCATGGCTCTGCTGTCTCCTGGGAAGGGCTCCACACTCCACCCAGCAGCCCCACTGCCACCAGGGCTTTCTGCAGCAGCCTTGCTGTCACCCAGACCTCTGCCACCATCTGGTAGCTCCACTGCTGCGAGGGTCTCTCCCCAGCAGGCCCACTGCTGCCTGGGACTCCATGCTTCGCCTGTATAGAATTAATTTGTAAACTTTACCTGTACTTATACTCCTTCCAACTGAACTGAAAGCTTGATAATCTGCCCACCGAATTCAAAGACAGATGACGCTAGCATTGTTAACAATGAAATCAATAATTGAAATAAATCTTAGATGGGAATACAGATATTCAATCACTGATGAGTTAATAGTGCCGTGTTTTAAATGATTTAAACTAGTTAAATAAGTTATTACAGCTGATAGGTATGTAATACCCAAACTCTTGGGCTCATTGTATCCAAGTAGAAGGTTTTTTTCAGTTTTGGAGAGCAGGTGGGCTAAGACGACAAATTAAATACCCAATGAACAATGCCTTATCATAAGATAAGACCATTTTCTGTCAAGTTTTCAGTGAAAGCCTATAGAAAAGATTTGTCAGTGAACTAGAGAAATAATGGCCTTGTACCCCAGTTTCCTAAATTTGAACTGTTTCAGGCAAAGCATATATGTTCAACTGAACAGTTTAAAGTCCTTCTGATACAGATGTTTTGGGAAGAGCTTTTATAAATGTAACTTTGGCTTTTGGGTCCATGATAGCAATTGATGTGGTACACAGAAAGTATATTTTCTGTTAATATTGGGACAATTGGTAATTGCACATTTCCTAAAAGTGAACATGACTCAGGGCCTGATTCTTTGCAGCCCTGTACCTTGTGTAATGCCCTTTTTTAAAAAAGTTGATTTTTTTGGTGCTCAGCCAAAAATCTTATTGCAGTAATTACAGCTGCTGTTTCTACTTGCTCTGAGTTGATTTGGAAACATTCCCAGACAAGGTGGCAGTTTAGAGGCTTGAATGACTGCAAACAAGTATTTCAGCACACTGAAGCGAGTATAGGAAGTTGTGAAATATGCTCAGCAGCTGTTTTGAAGGTAATGTGGAAGGCTCCATTAAGGGCAGAGATTTCTGCATGTACTCACTTAGCTAGAAATTGGAAGTTCCTGCCCAACCAGCAGTGTGTTCTGTCAAGTGTACAAAACTGGCAGCCATTTTTAGTACCACGCATATCCAGCTTATCTCTGAAAAAATGGAGGTGCCAGGGATAACTCAGACTTAGGGTGAGGTCGCACTGTCCTGTACTTTAAAAAAAAATCATTGTGAATGAGACTTGGAAATAACAGCATACAGTAGACTCAGAATGTAGGCCAAATGTTTTTATGGAGTGTATCATATCCTCAACTAAAGACACACAGTGAGCCCCAAAACTACAGCAGTTTCATTTTTTTAATTTGAAATTGGGTATGTATTCAATATCATGAATGCAAAAACAACTGCTTATGTGATACTACTATGTGGTCATTTGGAAATTTCTTCTTGTGGAATACCCCCAAGTTCTTTAACCCTCCCTCAGGAAAGAGCTTGAAAACAAGCTGTAAGATGATAGTCTTAAAAAAGTGATTTTATTAACAAAACAAAGAAGATATGTTTGGTAAAGCATACTTGGTTGCTAGGTGTTACAAAACAACTGAAAAAAGGCAGATTAAAAGCTCAGAGTATTGATTTCCTAGGATTCAGTTTAAAAGTTACAGTGTATGGGAGGTATACAAGCTTTGCACAGAGGAATCCCACAAACCAAAAAAAACCAACCCTCATGGTTTTTAACTAAACAAACTAAACATTCCCTGTTCACCGAAATATCTGTTGTTCCAAGGTTTAGTCCTTTGTTGGCATGGATATTGCTAGAAATTCCATGCTTTGATTCTGGCTCAGGCCATGTCTCCCAGCTCTCCTCTGCCTACACACAGACTGCAGCAGGCAGATCACTGCTTCAATTCAAATCTTACACTCTCTTCCCATTTGCTCTCCTGGATCCCTGCCAATACTTCCTGGAGATTCTCAGGGACCCCACTATCTTTGGGTTTAACCCTTACAGGCAGTTTAGTTAACTGAATGGCTGGGGAAAAGGTGGTACCCCTCTGATTCATTATATATGTCTTTCAAAATTTGATGACTTGACATTCTCAGATCAAAGTCTTTTGTTGGATTTAATCTACATACTTTGTTTTGAATTGGTTAAACATTAAACTTCATCTGCTGAGGGTGTTGTGTTGCCTAGTTAAGTTGTTGGGAACCTCTTGGCCTTATGATTCTAAGACTAGGAGGAACTATTATGACCATATGAGTCTGACTTCTCATATAACACTGGCAGAGACCCTCCAAATGATCCCTGGAGCATATCATTTACAAAAAAAAAAAGTCCAATCTTGATTTAAAAATTGGCCATGATGTAGATTTCACCATGCCCCTAGATAAACTGTTCCCAGGGTTAATTACTCTCACAGTTACATTTACATCTTATTACCAGTTTGAATTTGTATAACTTTAGCTTCCAGACATTGGACCATTTTATACTTTCCTCTGCTTGACTGAAGAGCCCATTATTAAATATTTGTTCCCCATGTAGGTACTTATAGACTGCAATCAAATCACCTTTTCACCTTGTCATATTCCTTGAGAATATCACAATATGACATTTTTTAGTCTTTAATTACTCATCTCTGAACCCTTTCCAAATTATCAATATTGTTCTTGAGTTAGTGGGCACCAGAACTGGACACAGTACTCCAGCCGTGGTCACACTAGTGCCAGACACAGAGGAAAAATTCTCCCTACTGTTAGTTGAGATTTCACTGTTTATGTATTCCTGGAACACATTAGCTCTTATGCTGAATAGAGTACTCAGTGGTCAGCAAATAAAGTTTGATTCATACCTGATTTATCTAGACATCACATTGGATAGAATTCTCCGATATTGTGACCATCTTACAAAGACAAGTGATTAAGATTAAAATGGGAAATAACCTGCCTGGGAAACTGGCCAGAAAGACATGGGGAGCCAATGGCCAAACATTGCGGACTCCAGACTTGTCATTCTGCTATTCAGTGGCAGACTACTTCACTCCATTCTGGGTTCACTCATTTCAAACAAGTCCCTACTTCCCAGGATGGAACCCTTTACCCAAAGTATGGCCTCCATTCTTTGTTCCTATGTGTATACATTCTCATTTAGCCATATTAAAAAACACATTGTTTGCTTGCATTCAATTTACCATGCAATCCACTCCCTCAATTTTTAGGTTTTCTACTAACTTTATCAGTGATGATTTTATGTTTTATTTCAGTCTACTGATAAGTGTTAAATAAGAATCAATCTTTGGGGGATCCCATTGGAAAAGGAACAAATCAATGACAGATCCCTATTTACAGTTACAGTTAAAACCTATCCATTTTTAAATCCATTTAATGCATGTCATGTTCATTTTATATCTTTCTGTTTTTTTATCAGAATGCCAGATTGTACCAAGTCAAATGTCTTACAAAAGTCTAATTATATTACATCAATGCTATTACTTTTATCAACCAAACTTCTTGTCCTTTTTGTTGATTTGACAAGTTAGTTTGACAGGCTCTATTTTCTATAAATCCATGTTGATTTGATTTAATTATATTACCCTCCTTCAGTTTATTAATTGAGTTTCATATCAGCTGTTCTCTTATTTTGCCCAGGATTGATGTCAGGCTGATGGGCCTATAATTATCTAGGTCAGACCACGTTCCCTTTTTTAAAAAATGGTACAACATTAGCTTTCTTCCAGTCTTCTGGAATTTTCCCTCTGCTCCAAAAAATTATTGAAAAATCAACGTAACAGTTCAGTGAGATCCCTCAACTAGCTCTTTTAAAATATCTTGAATGGAAGTCATCTGAACATGATGATTAAAAGTATCAGGAGGCTGAGATATAACTAACAGCTAACTGAACAATGCACGGAGAATGCATTCTCCAATATGAATAGAACGGAAAAGATTTGTAATGGGGTTTTTATATTTTTTTTAGTTTGGTTGTCACTGTATCTTGTTTTGTGATCCTATAAGATTTCACAAGTTTTGCAGTGCACATTTGAGTCAGTATTAGCTAGGAGATCCATCCCATTACCTATCTACTACGGGAGATAATGGTGGAGATTCAGTAAGTGGCAGTCTTCTGATATACTACTGAGTAATGCTCTAGTATGGAGCTAAAAGGCACTATGTTCTGGGTGAGAGAGCAAAAGTTTTCACTATTTCTAGTTATTAAGCCCAGTTTTTTGCCCTTATTCCAATTCCACTAGTTACATTATTTCTACCTGAATGCCAGTTGCAGTTTCAACTAGACACAGTATTCATATTCAGTACTGTTACTATGATCTAGTGTCCAGGAATATGCTGTGCTAAGAGCATCGGATCCTTTAGGATAAAAGGTACTATAAATTATATTTATTTATCCTTGTCAGGAATACCTTGGCTACTTATAGTGTTATGCACTTCAATGGCTTTTTGTATGCATTACTCAGTTATATGTGAGCCTCCTGATTCTTTTAAGCCATAACAGATAGCCATGTTAATACTGCATTTTTCTACAGTGAATTTAATTATCAACAAGCATCACATCCAGATAGTCACTGTATCCCATATTATATTTGAATGAATGGAAATTAACTATTGGGACAACTTGCCTAGGGATATGGTAGAATCTCCATCACTCAAAGTCTTTAAATCATGGCTAAATAGCTTTCTAAAAACAGATGCTGTAGCTCAAACAGAAGTTATGGACTTAATACAGAGATTACTAGGTGAGATTCTCTAGACTGTGTTATATAGGACATCAGAGCAGATCATCAAAATCGTCCCTTCTGATCTTAAAAATGTATCCTTTTTTAGCAGTTTTGAAGTATTTAATTTTTATTCAATTTCATGAGCCTATACACATAACAACAGCCACTATTAGTATTTAGTACTTGCAAGGCACTGCTCATTAATGTTTTCTTGAAAGTTTTGTGCTAATTTGGCCATAATCAAATTTCACCCTGTGACAATTAATTAATCTGACACAAGTGTTGGTTGTTGAAATGAGAAAAATATTGACACAAATGTGTGATAGTTGTGACCTGGCCTGACTGTAACAACTTTTTTTACAGTATCTGCTGGCATGAGCTGTATTGATAAATATAACTTCTTTTTAGACTTCATAAAGCTGTGCAAATGCTGTCCTTAAATCCACAGGGCAAAGCCCAGATAACTTTAGGAATTTGGTGGCCACAATGTGTAATTGAATATCCATAGGGTTCACTCCAGATCACATTTTATTCCAGAACTCAACATTTCCTGGATTGTTCTTTCTTTCATCTGCTTCCTATTTTAACTTCAAAAGAGGATTTGGTTTGTCCCAAAAGAAATGGATTTAATGCAACTCATTACTCATCTGAATTAATTCTCTCTGATCAAGGCTATAATTAACACTAGATCAAATGAAGATTCCAGTTCTTTCAGAAATAGCCCTGCTAGGGAAATAGCTGGATCAATTGTATGTATCTTTACAAACATATTTGTGACTGTAACATTATATGGGTTTGAGATATTTTCTATAGAATTTTTTTCTATAAACATATTTGGCAGCTTGGATTAGCTATAATCCACCTTGTGCACAGTCATCCTATTAAATGGAAGCTGCATTTTTCTAAGACCTGTGGAGTGAAGTAAAAAATATGTAGTATTTAGTAGTAATAAAATCAAAAGTAAATAAGAAATTGGCATTAACTTTTCAAATATTGCATAGTTTTATCTCCTTGTTTAAAGTTTAATTTCTCCTCTAAGTCTTATTGCTCAGACAAAAAGGGCAAAAGAACTGCTAAATGAATGATTAAATAGTGAAAGCAACACTTGCACCAGCAGCCCAGATACCATGTAATAGGGTGACAAAGCTCTTCTGGAAGAATTCATAAAATGGATGATAGAAGGCAATTTCAAAGATACAGTTTCAATACCAGTTCCAGGTCCTCTGGCAGAGTATGGGTCGTCAGTGGGGGTTAGGGTTTGCTCTAACTCTCCACTGCTTTAGACTTCTCACCACAGGACACCTAGAATCTAGCCACTCGTGGACAGAGATCAGGAATGGATCTCCACCAAACTCAGTGGTTCCCCAGCCCTACCCAGTCCTCTGCACCAATCTTTTGCTCTTCTCTTTGGCTTTCTGTACCACCCTCCTCTGCTTCTGATTCTGATTCTTCTGCTGCTCCTCCTTGGCTATTTCCTTTGCTCTTCAGGGACCTCTTCCCTTGTCTTCTCTGCCTCTACCAGTCGGAGATCTCAGGCAGCTCTAGTTCATCAAAATTCTATTTCCCCATCTCTACCAGTCCCCAGAAGCTCTCTTTCAAGCACAATTGGAGTGAGTTGACTAGTCACAATGCACTGGCTTCCCTTTCTCTTAAAAAACCAGCACTGTCTCGTGACATTTGGATTTCACTCCAGTACTGTCATAGGGTACGTCTACACGACAACGTTAATTCGAACTAACTTAGTTCGAATTAGTTAATTCGAACTAAGCTAATTCGAACTAACGGATCCAGACTAAAAAACTAGTTTGAATTAGCATTTTGCTAATTCGAACTAGCATGTCCACATTAAGTGGACCCTGAACCAGGCTTAAGGATGGCCGGAAGCAGTGCCGGCAGGGCATCAGAGGAGGACTTAGAGCGTGGAGATGCTGTCTCAGGCTAGCCGAGGGCTGTGCTTAAAGGGTCCTGACCCCCACCCCGGACAGACAGTTCTCAGGGGTGCCCTGCTTGCAAAGCAGTCCTGGCTTGGATTGCCCGGAGTACCCACACTGGGCACATCACAGCACTCGGCCATCAGACCGGTTGCACTTGCCACAGGCTGCCATCTGGAGAGAGGGGGAAATTGGGAGCTGCAGGAGAGCTTCCACCCCCAGAAGCCCACAGAGCCAGCCCAGTCCTCCCCATCGGGGGCTCGTACCCCATTCCTCCCTCACCTCCTTCCACTTACCCTTCCCTAACCCCTCTTCTTGATGTACAAAATAAAGGACAATTGTGTTCAAAAATGGAATCTGTCTTTATTGAACAAAACTGGGGGAGACTGGGAAAAGGAGGTGGGAGAGGGGAAGAGAGAAGCTGGGAGAGGGGAGGGCAACTAAAATGATCAGGGGTTGGGAACAGGTCCCATATGAAGAAAGGCTAAAGAGACTGGGACTTTTCAGCTTAGAAAAGAGGAGACGGAGGGGGGACAGGATAGAGGTCTCTAAAAGCATGAGTGGGGTGGAGAGGGTGCATACAGAAAAGTTCTTCATTAGTTCCCATAAAGAAGGACTAGAGGACACCAAAGGAAAGGAATGGGTAGCAGGCTTCAAACTAGTAAAAGAAAGTTGTTCTTCACAAAGCAAAGAGTCAACCTGTGGAGCTCCTTGCTGCAGGAGGCTGTGAAGGCTAGAACTAGAACAGAGTTTAAAGGGACGTGAGATCAAGTCATGGAGGTTTGGTCCATGGAGTGCTATTAGCCAGAGGGTAGGAGTGGTGTCCCTGCCCAAGGTTTGTGGAAGGCTGGAGAGGGATGGCACGAGACAAATGGCTTGGTCACTGTCTTCAGTCCATCCCCTCCAGGGCACGTAGGGTTGGCCGCTGTCGGCAGACAGGCTACTGGGCTAGATGGACCTTTGGTCTGACCCAGGACGGCCATTGTAAGCTCAGGGCTCAGGGTCGGGGGTATCAGTGGACCACCTTGATTTTCATGCACACCTGCTCCTGGGTGGCCAGACTGGCAGCTCTCCTGCCCTAGACGGCCACTTTCCTGTGCCTAGTGCGGATGTCGTGGATGAGGTCCACGATGTCCGCACTAGCCCAGGTGGGTGCCCGCCTCTTGCGGTCCTGGGCAAGCTCCCGGGAGCCGCCAGCCTGGTCCTGGGAAAAGGGGGAGGACTGGGGGGCATTGGGTGGGTGGCTCGATCCATGCCAGGTGCAGGGTCTGCTGGCTGGGTGCTGGCAGGCTTGCACCTGGCACGGGCACCGTAGCCAGCCTGTGCCCCTTTAAGGAGTCCGGGGCCAGGAGGGGGACAGACGAGTTTCCCTGGTGTTGGCCAGAGTGGCCACCAGGGAAAGCTGGGGAGGGCTAGCCTCCCACTAGTTCGAATTAAGGGGCTACACACCCCTTAATTCAAACTAGCTAGTTCAAACTAGGCTTAATCCTTGTAAAATGAGGTTTTCCTAGTTCAAACTAAATTAAATTCAAACTAGCGGAGCGCTAGTGTAGCACCTATTAAAGTTAGTTCGAACTAACATGCGTTAGTTCGAACTAACTTTGTAGTGTAGACATACCCATAGTCCTTGATGCTCGCAAAAGATATCACACAAATGAATATGAAATAATAAACCAGAGACAAAAAACAAATCTGCAACCCTTTAAAAAAAGTTTGAATAGATTAATTTTGTTAGTCTCCTTTGTGCAGAGCCACACATTGGCAAGCAGTGTGATGTTGCTCACACATCTCAGGATGTTGTGCTATGGCCTGCTAGAAAAATCGGAAGAAGTTCTTTCAGTTGATTGAACTAGTGAGTAGGCTTTGTAGATAAGATTCTTGGTTAGACTAAAAAGTAAACCTGTACAAGTCAAATAAACAAAAAGTGGCTCTTCCAGTCACCAACTCAGAGGGATCTAGTTATAAGTAGTTTATTTTCCCGATACTAACGTCAAATCCTGAAAGATTCTTATAACTGAAAAATACCTCTAACATTTCCAATATGAACAAAATATATGTTTTCCCCAGGCATGTGGAGGGAAACTAAAAACATAAAATGTTGACAACAAAACTGGACAAGTGAAGGTATTCAGGTGTTTACTGAGGTCTTTCATATGCATACAGCTGCACCCAATAGGGAGTGGAGAACGGATGAGATCATCAAGGACTAGAACATTCTCCTATTTGGGGCAGTAGGGAAGGAGGAGGAGGAGGAGCATTTACCCCTCCTGTTATTTGTCTATTTCCCCCCCACTTCCTTCATCATTTCGAATCAGCTTGTATTACAAGAAGATATGTGGCTGAGGGGGAGTGAGATAATGGCATTCCTCCTCTAGTGCCTAATAAGCTAGTTTAAGAACAGTGGTCAGCCAGAATCAGAAAACGCACTATTCACATATAAATTCTCAATGGGCATGGCAGTCATCCTGTCTAATACTTGGGCACCCACTGCTCACTCCCTTGAGAGCTATTGGTTATGAATAGAGCTGGTCCAAAGCCAGAATTTCTGTTCTGTGCAAAAATTTGAAATAAAAAAATAATTGTAAATAGAATGAGGAAAAAACCCCAACTCTTTGTAATTTCTCCCGCAGTTTTGATATTGGATTGTTATGTTTTGATAAAATACCAACATTTCCTTTTAATAAAGTGGAAATATTTTGTTTTGACTTATCTTGTATCACAAATATTTAATATAACATTAAGAATTGAAATACTTTAAACTTAAACATTTTAACCCTATCAAATAAGAGTCAAAACAATTCATTTAAGCTTTTCCAGTCAAAAATTTCATCAAAATTGACACAGATCCAGAAAATGTTTAGGTTTTGGACAAAACTGATTTTTCTCATGAAAAATGGTTCTGTCTACATTTTTTTGGCCAGCCCTAGTTAAGAGGCTTGACATAGCTGGGCCTTTTAGCATGCCAAATGACATTTTATGGTGGCCCAGAGGTGGAACTAGTCAGAAAAGGAGACACACATTTGTAAAATGTTTTGGAAAAATAAATTTTGCTCCATTGAAAATTCTTGTATTTTAAAAATGTTTGATTGTTTTTATCAGGAAGAAATTTTCTCTCTGCAAAATTGTCCAATGCACTAAAGACTTAGGGTATGTCTACACTACAGAGTTAGTTCGAACTAACATACGTTAGTTCGAACTAACTTTCATAGGCGCTACACTAGCGCTCCGCTAGTTCGAACTTAATTCGAACTATCGGAGCGCTTAGTTCGAACTAGGAAAACCTCATTTTACGAGGATTAAGCCAAGTTCGAACTAGCTAGTTCAAATTAAGGGGTGTGTAGCCCCTTAATTCAAACTAGTGGGAGGCTAGCCTTCCCCAGCTTGCCCTAGTGGCCACTCTGGCCAACACCAGGGAAACTCGTCTGCCCCCCTCCCGGCCCCGGACTCCATAAAGGGGCACGGGCTGGCTACGGTGCCCGTGCCAGGTGCAAGCCTGCCAGCACCCAGCCAGCAGACCCTGCACCTGGCACGGCTCGAGCCAGCCACCCGATGCCCCCCGACCCTGAGCCCTGAGCTTACAATGGCCGTCCTAGGTCAGACCAAAGGTCCATCTAGCCCAGTAGCCTGTCTGACGACAGCGGCCAACCCTAGGGACCCTGAAGGGGATGGACCGAAGACAGTGACCAAGCCATTTGTCTCGTGCCATCCCTCTCCAGCCTTCTACAAACCTTGGGCAGGGACACCACTCCTACCCCCTGGCTAATAGCACTCCATGGACCCAACCTCCATGACTTGATCTCACTTCCCTTTAAACTCTGTTCTAGTTCTAGCCTTCACAGCCTCCTGCAGCAAGGAGTTCCACAGGTTGACTCTTTGCTTTGTGAAGAACAACTTTCTTTTACTAGTTTGAAGCCTGCTACCCATTCCTTTCCTTTGGTGTCCTCTAGTCCTTCTTTATGGGAACTAATGAAGAACTTTTCTGTATGCACCCTCTCCCCCCAACTCCTGCTTTTAGAGACCTCTATCCTGTCCCCCCTCCGTCTCCTCTTTTCTAAGCTGAAAAGTCCCAGTCTCTTTAGCCTCTCTTTATACGGGACCTGTTCCCAACCTCTGATCATTGTAGTTGCCCTCCCCTCTCCCACCCTCTCTCTTCCCCTCTCCCACCTCCTTTTCCCAGTCTCCCCCAGTTTTGTTCAATAAAGACAGATTCCATTTTTGAACACAATTGTCCTTTATTTTGTACATCAAGAAAAGGGGCTAGGGAAGGGTAAGTGGAAGGAGGTGAGGGAGGAATGGGGTACGAGCCCCCAATGGGGAGGACTGGGCTGGCTCTGTGGGCTTCTGGGGGTGGAAGCTCTCCTGCAGCCCCTCAATTGCCGCCTCTCCCCAGATGGCAGCCTGCGGCAAGTGCAGCCAGGCTGATGGCCGAGTGCTGTGATGTGCCCAGTGTGGGCACTCTGGGCACTCCAAGCCAGGACCGGTTTGCAAGCGGGGCACCCCTGAGAACTGTCTGTCCGGGGTGGGGGTCGGGTCCCTTTAAGCGCAGCCCTCGGCTAGCCTGAGACAGCATCTCCACGCTCTAAGTCCTCCTCTGATGCCCTGCCGGCACTGCTTCCGGCCATCCTTAAGCCCGGTTCAGTGTCCACTTAATGTGGACATGCTAGTTCGAATTAGCAAAACGCTAATTCGAACTAGTTTTTAATTCTAGATGCGTTAGTTCGAATTAGCTTAGTTCGAATTAACTAATTCGAACTAAGTTAGTTCGAATTAGCGCTGTAGTGTAGACGTACCCATACTGACTTCCTTTTTACACTTGGAAGGCTTGTCTTGTTATGGTACAATAAAACAGCTGTGAATTTGAGGCCCATGTTCCGTGCAGGGTAGGGCATTTGTCAGTGAGCCTACTCATAATATAAGCTTGAGCATGGGATTCACAACACTCCTGTCCAGGTTTGTTAGAGAGGAGTAAATAGGCATAGAAAAGGTATCGGGTTGATCATATTTTTCACCTTTCCCTTCATTCCTTCAGGAGGGAGGGGAAGGGGGAAAGAAATCCCTGAAGCTGGTATGCAGTAAGAGCAGAGAATGCCTGTTTCCATAACCTCCCAAGCCAAATCTTTGTTTTGCAGGCACTTTGAGATACAGTTCACACCAATGTCAACTCAGTGTAATGAATACTGCAGCCTGATGCCCAGCTTCTGTGTGCTATGTATTTCTCAATCAAAGGATGGGATTCACAGATATGGCATTTCATGTCCTGCCTGAAGAGATTGCCACAGAAATGAAAATGAGATAATTTAAAATTGATATATAAGTAAGTATTAACACAAAAACATAATTAAACTGTGGAAATCACTTAGGAAAAGAACTTAGCAGCAAACGATACAGAGTAGACAGATATGTAATAATAAAAAAGTCCACGTTTACATTAGGCATATGGAAACAAGAAGATGCTTAGAGCTGTCGAGTGGTTGAGATAACAAACGATAATTTTCCACTGTACTAATAGAAGAAACATTCAGCATGACTACAGTGCAGGGATAGGCAAATGCCAGCCTGTGGGCTGGATCTAGTCTGCCAGGGTTAGCCCCTGGCAGGCCCCCACACCACTGTATTTACCTGTGCCTCTGCACATGTGGAGGATCACAGCTCTCTTTGACCATGGATTGCTGTTTCCGGGCAAGTGAGCTGCAATTGCTTGTACCTGTGGAAGTGCAGGTAAATATAGCAGCAGCAGCCCACCAGGGGCCAACTCTGGTGAACTGCAACCATTTTATTGTCGACCCCTGCTATAGTGTCTCAGAAAGTCTATTTGCCTCTCTTGGAACTCACTAGCTGGTCCATTATATAACATGACATACAGTATACATATGTATATCCACAGTGTGTTAAATCACTGACCTGGGGAAGTTGACCTGGGAAGTGACTTTTGTGGAATCAAGGAGTAATGAGGACAAGATTTATGATCAGAGTTCCTTCTACATAATGTGGAGAGGTCGATGTGCCAAGGATCCTTCCCTTAAACCTGAATGTTGGGGTCATTTTGAGTCTTAGAAGTTATTTACTGCACAATTTTTTTTCATCCAACTGCTTGGCCTTCCTGAGGAAGGACAGAGACGGATCAGTTAGCACACTGACTTTTGTGACCTGGAGTTCACATATTCAGTAATCTCTTTTACTGAATCACTGTATACTCATGATCCAAATTCCTGGCAATGTTCTGGATTGGTGATAACCAAGAGCCTGATCCTGCACACTCACTGAAGCCATTGATTCAACAAGAGTATTCCCATAAGTAAGGATTAATCACTGAGTAAGAATATGCAGGATCAGGCCCAGGCGTGGATATTTCCATTTTAATAAACAATTGTTATTCTTCCATTTTTCTGAGCATTAAAACCAGTGTAGGGCAAATCAGCCCTTGTTTACTATTCCTGTGCTAGCTATTGTGTTGTTTTTGGTTTGGGTTTTTTTGTTTTGTTTTTTGTCCTGGGTCTTCAGAGAATATGCAATTTTGTATTGGATAAAATACACTTTATGTCTCTGTTGTCCTTTGTGCCAGCATGCTGTAATTTGGTAAAGCATGTGCTTTCTGATAAATCTCAGTGATTTCTCTCAGAATCCTAAACTTAAATGCCCCATTTATTTTCCTTTTCTGTGACACCAGGAACCTATATTTGGTAGCTTAAACTTCATTTTTGCGTACTCGATTATTTTCTCCAGTGTCACTAGTAACAATCTAGACTACATTACTGTACTTGTAGTTATTGTTATAACATCTATGTTGGCTTTCCTCGGGGATGTCTTTTTCCTATCAGTATGGGACCTTTATGCTCTTGTTCAGCTGATTTCATTATCAGGTTCATTTCAGCTGAAAACACAATAACCTACAATATACAACCTGTTGTAATACCCTTTTCCATCCTATACCCCTTTTTTAGTTTAGAGGACTATAATAAATCTCATGAAAATTGCTTTATAATAGTCTTTCACCTGCTGCTGCACTATGTCTGGTACTTTGTGCCTTGCTAGGATTTCCTACACCAACTTATGTGGCCTAGTTTGGTATTTATTATCCGTCCTAAGCATTTTTTCCACCTCCCCTTTGCTTCCTTGATGGGTTAGAAAATAATACTTGTATGTTTCAAGGAAACACAGCAGCCTGAAATTAAAGCTTTATGAACTTATTCACGCAGTAAATATTTATTTTCCATCACATACTTAAAATAGTTATCCCTCTGGCACTGATCTTCATCATATTACGTGACTATCTGGGTGGGAGCCCAAGGCTGGATTGCTTTAAGGAAACTATATTTTTGGCTTCTGGATAACTAGCAAGGTGTCAGAAAAGCTGGTTTTGTTCCTGGATGAGCAAGAGCAGAGTTTTCAGAGAGCAGGGGCGCAACAGTCATGCACACTTGGGCTGTGTCCGGACTCAAGAGTTTTTTTCAAAAAAAGTAGCCTTTTTTCGAAAAAACTTCACCTGCGTCTAGACTACAGCCACATTCTTTCAAGCAGGAATAAGAGATCCTCCAGAAAAGGGCTTATTTTCCGGAGAATCGTATCTACACTGGCGCTTTTCTCTGGCAAAAACCCCGAGCCGGAAAAAAGCGGCAACCATGTAAATGCAAATACCGCAGGGGATATTTAAATCCCCCGTGGAATTGCAATTCCGAAGTGTCTCATTAGCATCCCTTTTCCGGAAAGGGATGCCAATGTAGACACAGCCAGAATTATAGAATCATAAGGCTAGAAGAGACCTCAGGAGGTCTCTAAGTCCCGCTCCCTGCCCAAACCAGGACCAGTCCTAACTAAATCAATCCAGGCAGGGCTTTGTCAAGCTGAGACTTAAAAACCTCTAGGGATGGAGGTAAACCATTCCACCTCCAGAGGTAAATCATTATAGCACTTCACCACCCCCCTAGTGAAATAATTTTTCCTAATATCCAAACTAGACCTCTCCCACTGTAACTTAAGACAATTGCTCCTTGTTCTGCCATTGTCACTACTGAGAACAGCCTTTCTCCGTCCTCTTTGGAACCACCCTTCAGGTAGTTGAAGGCTGCTTTCAAATCCCCCCTCACTCTTCTTTTCTGCAGACTAAATAAGCCCAAATCATTCAGCCTCTCTTCGTAGGTCATGTGCTCCAGCCCCATAATCATTTTGGTTGCCTTCCGCTGGACCCTCTCCAATGCATCCACATCCTTTCTATAGTAGAGTGCCCAGAACTGGATGCAATAGTCCAGATGTGGCCTCCTAGTGCCAAATAAAGGGGAATAATCACTTTTCTAGATCTGCTAGAAATGGTCCTCCTAATGCAACCTAATATTCCATTAGCCTTCTTGGCTACAAGGGCACACTATTGACTCATAACCAGCGTCTCATCCATTGTAATCCCCAGGTCCTTTTCTGTTGAACTGCTACTTAGCCATTCAGTCCCCAGCCTGTAACTATGTTTGCATTGTTTCTATCCCAAGTGCAGGACTCTACACTTGTTCTTGTTGAACCTCATCAGATTTCTTTTGACCCAATCCTCTAAACTGTGTAGGTCACTCTGGACCCTATTCCTGCCCTCCAATGTATCTACCTCTCCCCTTAGCTTAATGTCATCCACAGATTTGCTGAGGGTGCAATCCATCCCCTCATCCAGGTCATTAATAAAGATGTTGAACAAAATCGGGCCTAGAACCGATCTTTGAAGCACTCTGCTAGAAACAGACCACTAACCTGACATTGAGCCATTAATCATTATCCATTGGGCTCGACAGTATAGCCAGCTTTCTATCCATCTTACAGTCCATTTATCCAATCCATACTTCCTTAACTTCCTGGCAATAATATTGTCAGAGACCTTATCAAAAGCTTTGCTAAATTCCAGTGAATCTCTAGAATTAATGCTCTTCCTTCCCCAGTCCTCTGCACCATGGACAGATACATTTTGGGGTCAGTGTCTTCCTGACACTCATGTTTCTCTCTCTCCTCATTCTCAGAGGAACTGTTGAGGCATTGATAGAAAGTAGAAAAGGAGGATGATGGACTTGTGAGTCTGTCAAGCAAGGTTTGACTATGGAGTATAACCAAGCTTTTCTCTCACTTCAACCCTTGTTCTTCTGATTAAAGGTTACTGTGTCTTGATAGCTAGAGTACACAAAAACCTATTCAAATCACCACTGTAAATATACTCCTATATAACCTGCTCCCTCAAAATGCTTGACTCCCAATTATGTGCTAAAACAAGAATGAGTTGGAATTACAGAAATTGTATTGAAGAAAATGATACCATCTACTTCACAATAGTTCTAACCAAAGAATTCAAAAAGGTTTCTCAATCATGGTCAAATGTCTACTAAGTATTTCCTTCATAAACAGTTTTTCTAAGGAGCAGCAATTCTCTCATATTTATACTGGTTCCTATGTATCACTTCTTTTCCTTTCAAATTCTAGAAAGAAAATATATTATAGAAGGGTTTTAATCAAAATAATGTGGCTGCTGTGTAAAACAATATTTAGAACCTGCAGAATACTGTGGTTTCAGGGTTTCTCATACGAGTTACAAAGAATAAGTAAAAGAATCGTATATGGTTTCTGGTAGAGATTTGGAACAGAAGTGCTTATGCTTCTTGTCTAATATATACTTCATTTTTTTCCTCTAGTTATTATTAATGATTACGAAAATAGTTGTTTCATAGAATACTTAAATTTTACTTTATTTTAAAACTGTATACAGACAAAACATGTTGCATACAGTGCTCCCCTGCACAGTGTGCACACTTTGGGAAATAGTATATCCATCTATTAAAATGATATGCAAATAGCTGTTCAAAAATCAAAGCAAATCTGAATTCAGCTTTATTCACAACTTTTTATTCACGAATATAATCAAGAAAATTGAATTAAATTTTCCATGTGCTAAGCTCTCTGTATTGTCCTGTAGTTGGCCAAATATGTCTTTTTATTTTCACAAAACTATTTTTGGAAAGGAGATATTTTGTTTGAAATATTTTGCAAAAATGTTTGTTTTTACCTCCCAAAAAATCTGTTTTTTTGAAAAATTTCAGTTCATTTTGATGGAAAAATTTCCACATCTCTTTCTCCTCTACCCCAGCTTCTTATATATTTTGTGGGGGGAGGGGAACCCTTCATTTCAATAAATAATGTAGACTAGCTCTAGTTTCAAGTGAACACTGATCTTGGTGAAAGTATCATAATCAGTTATCGTGACTTTTTTTTAAGAAGCTGTGCATGGCTTCGGGAATGAATGTATTTCTGTTTTTCTGAGATAATCACTTGTTAAGTACAGTTTCTACATCCAGGCTATAATTATGGAAGCTAACAAAAATATCACAGGGGTTGAAATATATTTGATGGCAAACATTGAGTGGTCAGAAATTTCTCCTTTGGGCACATACTGTGTGGATGAGAATGCTAGTCATCATGAAATAAAGAGAATTTTTGGTTGTACATTAGGTTTTGCTTCTAAAAAAACAACTACTCTTCAAAAATGGTTGTAATCATCCCAGCTTTTTAATTTGGTGATTTTGGCAAGACATATTTATTGTATGCCATCAAACTGACCCCACTTTTTTGATTGTTTTCTAGCCTCTGATTAATTCTTGTTCTTCTCAGACATCCCTTCTATAAACAGCCACCTTCCACGAAAGAATACTCCAACTGATATTAAAGGTACCTTTGGAACTGAAGTTGAAAGAACAGTAGACAAATTATTTTTGTCATGTCGCTGCTGGCTTTGATTGGCATATCATCTTTCCACATTCTCTAAAACAGAACAGGATAGACATCTGTTGGCAAAATCAGAATTCTTTTTTATGTGTATTGAGATTTTAGACTTATTTTTCATAGCAAGTGCACTGAAGCATTTGTAATCCATACCCTGAAAAGAGCAAAATGGAACTTGATATGCAATGAGTCTGCAAAATTTCAACAATTTCTAACAAAGATTGTCCAAACATGGGGTTGGGTGATGTTTATGAATATTTGTTTGTGTTTTTTAACAAATTTACGTTGACATTTTTGGCAGATATCATATGCCTTTTTAATATTTGCTTCCTGCATCCAATTTTTGTAATTAAGATTTACTTGCTTAATTTTTTGTGGAAAGAGGACTTCAAACTTGTACATATTAACACATGCAAAACCCACAATTTTTAAGTATCTCTGCATGCTTTCATGGAAGAAATCTGATAAAAAGTTATGTTCATCCTGTCGCGGACCAGAAACTAAGCCATGTGGCCAGTAATAAGCAATATAGCTATAAAAAAAAAGACAACCAAAAAAGTGCAGCAAATTTGAAAAATGAATAAATTTCAAGAAAATCATGATTTAATCATAGACATTCTTTGAATAGTAAAACAACCCACAACTGTCAAATAAACTATTTCTTAGCAATTAACCACTCAGCTCTGATTGCAACTATTCCATAAAAATAAAAAACTATTCTCAGGACAAAGCATAATATCTGGTGTACAATCTATGTGCAGAATTTTGTGGGTTAAATGGCCCTTAATGCGCATGTATGTATATATATTCCTCAACAAAATACAGCATTTTTACATACTCAAAATCTAGTTCAAGACATTGTTTTACCAAAATCAAAAACACGGCAAAACCTCAGGGGTCTATTTTCCCCTCAATTTCTGTGCGTACCTTCCATTATGATTAATGGCTGTTTTGTATATGCATCTAAAGGGAATATATATCTCATGAAAGAAGCTGATACAGTAGCTGAAATTTCAGTTGAAATGATGAACAATAGAGGTCATGATTGCAGTAATTGCTGAATATGAAATTGAAGCAAGAATCTGTGAAAGAAATGTCAACATGTTCTCGCCTCTAAATACAAAGATGAAAAAGGGCCAAATTCTGATACATTTAGTCACACTGAGTAGATCTACTGAAACTGAAGTTCCATTGATTTCAGGGCATCCCTTGCCAACTAAGGGTTTGGGTATACTTGAAATGCTACCATGGTGCAGCTAGATTGCTGCAACTATGCTTCTGTAGCACTTAAGTTTAGATACCTATGCTGATGGATGGAGTTTGCCCACTGGGGTAGGGTAATCTACTTCCTCCAGAGGCAGTAGCTAAGTCAACCAAAAAATTATTCCATAGATCTACAGTGAGCCCTCGCTACTTCGCGGTTCGACCATCGCGGATTCACGACTTCGCAGACTTTTTTCATTACATTATGTATATACGTGAATCCGCGATGGTCGAACCGCGAAGTAGCGAGGGCTCGCTGTATACATGTTAAATATACATGTCCCTACTTCGCGGATTTTCACCTATCGCGGTCGGGTTTGGAACCTATCTACCGCGATAAACGAGGGTTCACTGTAATACTCTCAACCTTGGGGGTGGGGAGATAGGTCATCTTACCTATGCTGCTCGAGGGGGAGGAGGGGGGGAGGATTCTCTCACTTCCAAGTGATGTGATTAAGATAATTTAATTTTCTAGTGTAGAGCAAACCTAAGACCTTGATCCTGAACTCATCACAGACATGCTTAATTTTACTAACATGAATCATCCCACTGAAGCAGGGGCTACTTTTGGTAGTAAAGTTAAGCATGAACATAAATGTTTGCAGCGGATCTAGAGAACGACTCAGCCCATGAAATTGATGTATAATATAGATGCTGCACATCACAAAACAAAGCTAATTCTTTACATTAGACCATTTTAAAGTTGTAGATATGAAAATAAATTAGACCTGCATCATTGTATATTATACAGATTGAACCTCTCTAGTCCGGAACCCTCAGGACCTGACCAGTTCTGAACCAGAGAATTTTTCGGACCATGGGAGATCAATATTGTCTAACAGCATTACCAACACTTTCACTGCTTGCTGGGCTGTTAGAGGACATTTAGGGGTAAATTAGCGCTAATTAACAGCACAGAACGCTGAGAGCTTGGACTGGTGGCTGTAAACAAACTTTATGGGACTGAAGGAAACTTGTCCACATCTATGAACAGTGGACATCCAGACAACTAAAATCATTCCAGATGACGGATATTTCTGGACTAGAGAGTTCTGGACTAGAGATTCATCCTATGATGTTATGTTATCATTGTGTGCTATTGATGAATATTCACCATTTTTGGATCAGCAGTCAGCAAGCACCACAAAACACAATCTTTGCATACCGCTAAACACCAAGTAGACATATATTCAGTTTACCTCCCTTCTTACTTGGGGCCTGATTCAGAGTCCATTAAAGTGAATAGGAATCTTTCTCCTGACTTCAGTAAACATCGGATCAAGCCCTAAATGGCTTAATTAAGTTTAAATAACACAACAACAAGAAGGCAAAAATATTCTAAATATTTTCATTTCATTAAGTTAGCAGAACTTTTCTTTTTTTCAGCTTCACTTTTTAATCCAGAAGGCATTACTTCAGTGTGTATACATTTATGCTAATCATATACTACAGCCATGGGTTCCTCTATCAATATGAAATGTTTTGTACTTGCTGTTTTTGTGCATCTTGTATTGTTATGTGCAATATACAAAATAATGTGTCTAACTATGCCATTTGTGCTTTTGAAAGAAAAAGCAAATTACTTACTGAAGAGAATGGCATTTGCATGCATGTGTGTCAGCTTTCAAGCCATTTCCTTCTACAAAATATTGCTTTCTACACTTAGAAAATGCATCCATCCATCAGTTACAAACCATTTCAAAGCACTTTATGAATCTACAGAGCAAAATGTACTTATCTTACATTGGCAGTGTCCCAGCTGTTACAAAATTGCTATTGTCCTAATACTTACAAGGCAATTTTAGCATCAGTTAATAATTTTACAGGATAGATAACTTCTAAAGCATTATAAAATGACAGACATTAAACAATAGCAACTTAGCATTTTTTGAAACAGTTCATGACAGCTTAAAAACTAAAGTGATTTTAATGTATAGTCTATGCAGTTTTAGTTTCGCACTGACAATTCCTTTAGAAGATGAAAATGTGAAAATCCTTTTAAATAGTGTATGAAAGAATAAAACAAATTTATCTTTAAAAGATATTCAGTAAAAATCTCAATTAGGAATAATGTCTCAAATCTTCCCGTACAGAAAGTAGGTGACAAGAATTTGAATTTATTTAGGCAGAAAAAAATGATGGTATCATTTAATGGTAGGGTACCACAAAATAAAAAGGCATATCTATTCATTAAATCTATTACAAAAAGAAAAATACAGTGAGTAGCATTTTATATAAATCAGTATACATTATAACTTCTCAAAAACTGTTTTCTATCAATCTTATTTTAAAAGCTTCTGTTAAAGGCAAATTCTAGTTAAATTGTTACCTTTTAATCTTGTTAAATATCTAATATGGCCACATGTTCAATTTTTGGGTAGACATTTATAATTTACCTAATATTCAGTACAATCTGTGATAGCAAAAGATTGGATGATGTGTAAACTGTTCTAAACAAATTAATTTAATTGATATTTTTAGTCTTTACTTTTGTAATAACTATAAAGAACCTTTTCAGTTAAAGTAATGTACATCACAGTGGCCTTTTTCATCAGTCTACTTATTAAGTTAAACCAGTTGTACCACTTGCTGCCATATAGCATAGGTAATTGACCACCTCATCAAACTGTACCAAAAAGAATCCCTCGGTGCCTAATTACTGCATTCTTCTGTACCACTGAACACATTAAAGTAATGTTAATGCACTGTGCTATATACATCATTACCTTTGAGTATTAGATGGTCCTTGTACAGTGGAAGAGTTCTGATTGCAGAGCAGCTGTTTTCAACATTCTGTCAATTTAACTTTCAAAACATGTAGAAACTGAGGAATAGTTTTAATATTTAGCCAATGAGAAAACATCAATTAAAATTTAAATTCAGATCTAAACAGCTCGCATGATTAAAACCTGCAAAACCTGACATGATAGGATGCAGAGCTGATCTAGCTTCCATTAAAGTTAATGGCAGGCAGGGACTATCCCTAGATTCAAAGAAAGCAGAATTGGGCACTTCCTGACATGGCAATACTCATTTATACATAGATGTTTCACTATCTATGGCTCTGTCTAAAAATCCCTGAACAGGATTAGGCCACTGACCCCACATTTTTCTTACATGAAGAATAGTCCACTTTGAGAAAGGAATCATTCAGTCCCATATAGATGTCCTATCAAACCACCCAAATTTAGAAATGGTTTCAGGGCCCCAGAATGTGAGTGATCATAGTCCCACTTGCTTATTCTCACAAACTCTTCAGGATAGTGCTCTATGGGTCAAAATGAGATAGTCAAGGGCCAGAATAGTGCCTCCACAATGGGGAACTTTGAGAGAAACTGTCTATGGGAGGCAATGTCTTTCCCAAGGTAGTTGATGGGAAAGGGAATTGCACAAACTGCACCCCGTCCCTTAAAATGGTCCACCCTTCCCTTCTGCTTTGGTTGAGCCATGTGGTGTGGCAGTGCACTGGTGGCATTAGAGTTCTGGTCCCTCCTTCTTCTTTCCCTATCTCTCCATGCCACTTGTGGCACATCATACTCCCCTAATGTTGCACCAAAGGAGAAAAGTTTGCACTCCTCCTGAGCACAGAAACTGCATTTGGGCAGAGCAAGGATGTGGTTGGCTGGTGTCAGTTCCTTTTCCACTTCCAATTACAATTATTTTTTGCAGCATACTGGATTCTTAGTCACTTCTCTGGATTGCAGTACTTTATATATAAATAGGTAACAGGACATATGGAAAGTGAGGACACTGGAGCCAGGGAATACCCACTTTCTGCTCACATGTACACCAGATCTAACGGGAGCCTTAAGCACCTTTGATTTGCCACTGGAGCACAGTGTACATGCTCTGTGGGGCTCTGAGAGCTGGGATGGAGGGTCCAACATCCTGGTCCAGGGAGTGCTGAGAGCTAGCTGCTCCCAACCCACCCCTTCTGCCCAAGGCCTCGCCCATTCCAGGGGCACAGAACTCCCACCCCTCCACCCTGTCCTGGGGCCTATGGTTAGATTGTGCTTTCAGCATGCTGCTCCTATTAAGAGAAATAGTATAGACACACTTCCCCATGGGAAACCCAGCATTATGCCTTCATAATTTGCTACATCCAGAGCTGCTGGTTACCATGTAGGAGATGAAGTAATAGATCTGACTAACTCCTACACTGCTCAGCTGCACTCTTCTAAAATACTCCAATAACTCCAGTGATCATTTTGGAGAAAGCGTGAGTGGTGGGTTTAAGATACAACACAACTTCCCCTTCAATTAAATGTGGGATCTCAGAAAATACCTGTTCTGAGATGCTCAAATAATTTTCCAGCAAAACAGGGAAGACCGGATTTGATATTCACAATATTTCTCTGGTTAAACATAAACAGATTTAAAAAAAAAAAGCAGCCACAATCTTTCAGGCTTTTCCCATTATAATTAAACAAAAAAAGATTTTTTGGGAAACGAAAAATTTGACTTCAGTGGTTTTTCCTTACAGCCACAAGTTATTCACAATAATTTTTAAGGAAAAATCACAGTCTCATCAGATGTGTTTTACCTGTTGTCCTCCGATCAGCAACTACTCAAGTTCTTGTTCCTACAAGCTGGTACCTTCATACGTATAACAAATATCAAGAGGACAGGAATAGCTCAACCATCAACCTCAGTGCACTCGCTTCAACACACTGCTTTTTGTTTTAAGTCCCATGCAATGCCACCAGAAGAAACTGGCAGCACCCTCTAGTCCCTGATTTACTTTTCCCTTTCTTGTCCAGAACAGAGGACTCTTTACCACATCCTTCCCCCATGTCAATGATGATAACAAAACTCTGAAGTATTTCTTTTCCTCACAATAGCAGCATTATCTGCACAGGCCTGCCATAGTGCCAATTTGGACAGGATGCTATTCCTGCTGTCATCCTACCTATTCTACAGAATGGAAAGAGTTTGGTTCCATCCATTCTGGCCAGGCAGAGCGTGACTAATTCTTCTTCAACTGAATCCACTTTTGAAAACAGGCTCAGCAGAAATGTTTTCCCTAGTATGAAGAATTCCTAAATGACAGCATTTTTAAAAGTTATTTCCAAGTCTTATTCCCTACTTTCTTGCTCTGTTTCTTTCCTGTCTCAGCTATATGGCAGATTCTACTTTAGTAACTAGCATCTGAGTCATGTTTTCAGGTACCATTAAAGATAGATTACTCACCAGTAGCCAGGCAATTTCTATAATTCCATCATGGCAAACTTGAGATGCCCGGTTGTATACTATACTACAATGATTAGTCTTAGCACAAAGCATCAGCAGTTAAGCCACACTTAGTATCTCGCACAGAAACAGTGACATTTTGAAGAATGTAAATTGTAGAGAAACGTGTTAATAAAATATATTCTAGAAATAACAAATAAAACCATGCATGCTCTAGTCAACTTCAGGCTCCTGAAAAGTGACTGCTGTATTGAATCTGAAACTCTTCAGGTCTATGTTTGAACTATCACTTATTAAAGGGGGGTATATTCTCCCACAAAACTCACAGTATATATTACAAAATACAGGACTATGTAGCACTTTAAATACAGGACTATGACACCACTAATTTTGGAAAATTAGACACCACTCTACAGAAAACCCACTGACTCATACAGTTACCTACATGCTTCCAGCTCCCATCCAGAACACACCATACGACCCATCATCTATAGGCAAGCCCTTTGATACAACCGCATCTGCTCTAATCCCACTGACAGAGACCAGAAACTTCAGGATCTCTACCAAGCATTTATAAACCTCAACTACCCACCTGGAGAAATAAAAAAGCAAATTGAAAGAGCCAGACAAATACCTAGAAACCATCTACTTCAAGACAGACCCAAGAAAACCAACAATAGAACACCACTTGTCATCACCTACAACCCCCAACTTAAACCTGTCCAACACATTATCAATAAACTACAGCCTATACTGGAACAGGATACCAAACTCTAAGAGGCTCTGGGAGACAGACCCATAGTCTCCTATATACAACCACCTAACCTCAAGATGATTCTTACCAACAACCACAGGACATACCACACTAATACCAACCCTGGGACCTTCCCTTGCAACAAACCCCGTTGCCAGCTTTGTCCACATATTCACTCTGCTGATACCATTATTGGACCTAACCAAGTGAGTTATAAGATCAAGAACACATATTCCTGCACATCCAGAAATATAATTTATGCTATCATGTGCCGAAAGTGTCCGTCTGCTATGTACATTGGACAAACGTCTCAGACACTTCGCCAAAGGATCAATGCCCACAAAACAGATATCAGACAGGATCACAAAGAAAAAACAGTTTCTTGCCATTTCAGCCAGAAAGGACATTGTCTCAATGACTTAATCATCTGCATCCTGCTTCAAAGACCTTTTAAATCTACACTTGAAAGGGAATCCTCTGAACTGTCATTCATGCTAAAATTCGACACTTTATGCATGGGTCTCAACAAACACTCTAGTTATCTTACCCATTACAAAGATAGCTTCCCCAATTATCACCTCTAATATCATTAGCTCACAGACATTTACCTCCCCCCCCGCCCCCGCATCTCTCTTCTGTTCTGATATTTGATTTGTCCTTTTCACATGTGTTCATTTTTTTAAATTGTATCCTTTGGTATATATGGTTGTGACTATTTTCTTCCACTATTTGATCTGAGGAAGTGGGTCTGGCCCACGAAAGCTCATCATCTAATAAACCATCTTGTTAGTCTTTAAAGTGCTACATTGTCCTGTATTTTGCTTCAGCTACACCAGAGTAACACGGCTACATTTCTATCACTAGTATATATTACACTACTGCTTATTTTTTCTTCCTTTGCATTTCAAGCAAGAGAGCTGTTTACATTCTCTCTATCATGCAAACTAATATTTGTCTGAATTCTGAAATGAGAAATAGCTACTTTTGTACATATGATGCATGTCTAATGGTTTAAGAGGATGTGTGGAAATCATTAAAAGATGGAGAGCACAGGGGATGGGGGAGGATAACTTTCATGAAAGCATCATTTATTAGTCCAGAATTGCCAATGCAAATATACATGCACACACAGATATTTAGATACATATAAATATACATATACGTGCGATCTCTTTCGCTCTCTTTCTCCAACAATTACTTTATAGTAATGCAAACCACTGAAGACTCAGATAATAGGGCTAAACTACAAGGAAGCTGTATTAAATATGGCAAATGGAAACTCTGAGGACTTCAACAATTTTTTTAAATAAGCTTTTTTAAAATGCTTGAAAATGAATGGTCTTTTCAATAAAGACTGTTTAATAACAGAGTGTTCCCAGAATAAGAATATGAGGAAAATATGTACTGCAACTCCTTACTGGACAATGCAAGAAGAAAAATGGGTGTTTTCTTGCAATCTTTGATATTATGATATACCATAACTGAAAATATCATCAGCCTCAGATGTTCATATTTAAGGATCTCTGCCTCAAGACAGATTAGACAATAACCTAAAGTCAGAGTGGACTACTCACTCTCAGTGAGTAATGCTTCCCTAATGCCTGTACTGAAGACAGTTTGCTGGCTCTACAGCTATATCCTGCATATGAACAAAGATGCTACTGATGCTGCCTCATCTCCAGGAAGATGACCTCTCAAAGTCCTTTCCAGTTCTAGTATTCTATGATTTTATGCTTCCATAAGCAGCATATTAATTTCACTTGGTGATCTCTAGTTTTTATGTTGTGAAGAGTAAATAACCCTTCCTTATTTACTTTCTCCACAACAGTTATAGACCTCTACTATATCCCCCTTCACCTCTCTTCCAAGCTGTAAAGTCCCAATCTTACTAACCTTTCCTCATATGGAAGATGTTCCATACTCCTAATTATCTGTATTGTTCTTGTCTAAATGTTTTCCAATTCCAATATATCTTTTTGAGCTGAGATGACCACATCTCCATGCAGTATCCAAGATTCATGGACTTATACAGAGGCAATATATTTGTCAGTCTTATTATCTAACCCTTTTCCAATGATTTGAAACATTCTGTTCACTTTTTGACTACCACTTCACTCTGAGTAGATGCTTTCAGAGAACTGTCTGTAAAGACTCCAAGATCTCTTTCTTGAATGGCAACAACTAATTTAGACCCAATAATTGTATATGCATAGTTAGAATTATGGTTCCCAGTGTATTACTTTGCATTTATCAGCATTGAGTTTCACCTGCCATTTTGTTGCCCAGTCACCCAATTTTGTTAAATCCTTTTGTAAGGGTATGTCTACACTACAGCAGGTGTGTCTACACTACACCTCTCTGCCAACAGAGAGATGTAGATTAGGCACATTGAAATTGCTAATGAAGCAGGGATTTTAGCATAAAAATGGCTTCCACTTTTTTTCGGCACGGAGCTTTGTCGGAGAAAAGCGGCAGTCTAGAGGCTGATCTTTCAAAAACTAAAGCCTTTTTCGAAAGATCCTGTAAACCTCATTTCACAAGGGATAAGGGATCTTTTTTAAAAGGCTTTATTTTTTGAAAAATCAGCCTCTAGACTGCCGCTTTTCTCCGACAAAGCTCTGTGCCGAAAAAAAGCGGCAGCCTTTTTATGCTAATGAAGTGCAGGATATTTAAATCCCTGATTCATTAGTAATTTTGATGTGCCTAATCTACATCTCTCTGTTGGTAGAGAGGTGTAGTCTAGACATACCCAGAGCTTTTTCGAAAAAATAGCCATTTTCCTGAAAAAAACTTCAATTACATCCACACTACAATCATGTTCTTTAGAAAGATAATCAAAATAACAGAGGGGCTTTTCCAGCATTGGTAATCCTCCTTCTATGAGGAAGAAGTCTTTTCCCAAAAAAGGCATGTGTGGACAGGGAAGAGGGAGTTCATTCAGAAGAAGAGGAAAGAGGAAAAAGCACAGGTGCCCTGGTGGCCGCTCTGTTCATAGTAACCACAGTTTAAATGCGAGATAGCATCCATTCAGTGTAAATGCTATCTTTAGAAAAAGCAGATTGCTTTTTCGATGCACGCTGGCAGTGTGGATGTGCTCTTTTGGAAGAAGTTTTTTAAGAAGATCTCTTCCAGAAAAGCTTCTTCTGAAAGAAGCCTGCAGTCTAGACAGAGCCTAACTGTTTACAGTTTGCTTTGGACTTAATTATCTTGAATAGTTTGTATCACCTGCAAATTTTGCCATCTTACTGTTTACCCTTTTTTCTGATCATTTATGAATATGTTAAATAGTTCTGGTCCCAGTACAGACTCCTGGGAGATACTACTGTTCACTTCTCTCCATTCTGAAAACTGACCATTTATTCCTACCCTTTGTTTCCTATATTTTAACCAGTTCCTGATCCAGGAGAAGACCCTCCCTCTTATCCCATGACAAATTACTTTTCTTAAAAGCCTTTGGTGAGGGACCTTAAGTGCACTTTATCCACTTGGATCACCTTTGTCTATATGCTTGTTTACCACTTCAAAGAATTCTAATAGTTTAGTGAAGCATGATTTATCTTTACAAAATCATGTTGACTATTTTAAAATAAGTTGTTTATCTATGTGCCTTATAATTCTATTATTTACTATAGTTTCATCCACTATGTACTGTACTTAATTCAGGCTTAATTTGCTGGGATCATGTCTGGAGCTGTTTTCAAAAATTGGCATCACATTAGCTATCCTCTGGTCATTTGGTACAGAAACCAAATACTAGGTTACATATCACACTTAGTAGTTCTCCAGTTTCACATGTGGATTCCTTCAGAACTCTTGGGTGAATACCATAGGGACAACTACCTGGGAGCACCCAAGGGAAAAAACAGTAGGTGTTCAGTTCCCACCCTCCACCAGCAAATAGGTTGTTCAGCAGTCCACCTACCAGTCAGATCTTTGGCAGAGAGAAGGAGGAGCAGAACATGGTAAAGAAGAGTCAGAGCAAAGATAAGGCCTTGGAGGAAGGGATGGGGCATGGGAGGGAAGCGGTGAAGCAAAGGTCAGGCCTTGGAGGAAAGGGCATATTGGGAGCATGATCTTGGGGCAGAATAGAGTGGATTTATTTCCCACCCAGAAAATTGCCTGTGGTGAATGCCATCTGATCCTGGTGATCTATTACTGTTTAATTTATCAGTTTGTTCCAAAATCTCCTTCTAATGACCCTCCCCAATCTGACACAGTTCATCAGATTTGTCACCTAAAAAAATTGGTTCAGATTTGAACCAAGTCCATCATATTCTCAGCCATGAAGACCAAGGCAAAGAATTTTGTTTCTGCACAATGGGCTTATCTTCCTCACGTATTCCTTTAGTATTTTGATCATTCGGTGGTCCCACGGCTTCTTTAGCAGGCTTCCTGCTTCTGATAAACTTTTTTTTTGTTGTTGTTACTTTTAGAGTCTTTGGGTAGCTGCTCTACAAACCCTGCCTAATTATATTTTTAACCTTGCCAGATGTTATGCTTTTTTCCATTTTTATCACTAAGATTTAACTTCCACTTTTGAAAGGATGTCTTTTTGCCACTAATTGCTTCTTTTACTTTGTTATTTAGTCATAGAAGCACTTTTTTAGTTCTCTTACTATGTTTTTTAATATGGAGTATATTTTTAAGTTGAGACTCTATTAAGGTGTTATTGAAAGTTTCCATGCATCTTGCAGGATTTTAGTTTTGGCACTGTACCTTTTAATTTCTGTTTAACTGCTTCATTTTTGTGTAGTTCCCCCTTTCAGAAATTAAATGCTACTAGGGGAGCCTGCTTTCCCCCTATAAACAGAGATGTTAAATTTATCATATTATGGTCACTATTGCAAAGCAATTCAGCAATGTGTACAGGGATCAGAAGTAATGACCTTTTTTCACACCAAATACATGTTTTATTAAATAAGTTATTTGATTTCCAGAGCATCCTGATGAAGAAACTGTCCATCTGATTCCTATTCTGTAGACCATGAGAAAGAGAATGTGAGAAGAGATGGGAGGAGTGGCTAAGGAAAAGTCTTGGGTAAGTCGTATAAAGGGCATCATTATCCATTGATGGAAGTCTCTAAAATTACCTGGAAAGCTTTTTTTTGAAGCCAACCATGTCTCAAATTGAGCAAAAGCTGCTTTTTTTGTCAGGAGATCTTGGAGTCTTAGATGAATGAATTACTTTTTGCAGGAGTGGCGTTGGCAATGCAAAACGGAGGAGCTAATCTTTATGACATGGCGTTTGGTCAGAAGTGAGGCACAATTTGGTATCTTAGATTTGTGCAAGTGTTCCTTATCAGGGCCTTGCAAACTCACATCTTGGGAAGTAGATGTTTGTAGGCATCCTTTGGGTTTGAAACTGGAAGAAGTTTAGGAGACAGGCTGATGGTGGAAAGGAAAAGTGTGCAGTGTTTCAAGTGTCCTTTTCCTTCCTCCATGAGCCTACGACATCTGGGTGGGTAGGGAGATCATCCAATTAAATTCCAAGAATCTTTCCATTTCATAGGTATCCTGTTTTCATTGTCTATATACTGGGTCAAATCCTGAGGTCTTTGCTGTTAGGCAAATTCCCTTGGGATGCGTAAGGACCTAAAGGATTAGATCATAGTTGTCATCAAATACATTACATAAAAAAATCTAAAACTCTTAATTTATTTTTCTGCCCTGGCTAACGAAATGTATGATTTCACTTTCTAATCTCTAAGCATCATTCCCTCATTCAAGATCTGCAGTTGAAAGGGATCCTCTGTGTGCTACTCTCCCCCACCTATATGGAAGAGGGGATTAGCAACCCTAACAGCATTATTTGCTAGCTCCTGGGGATGATGTTCTCCAAGAGTCTGTGTGGGAAGACAAGAGCTTTGGCTAGTCTACAGCAAGAGTGGTCTGGCCAGAAATCTGCTAATCCTTCATAGTATAGACCCTCCTCCAAGTTGGATCCTCATGGGTAGCTGTGGTTAGGCACATCTGTGGCATAGAATTCTAATACAACCACAGAGCCAGAGATGCCGAGCATGCAGTGGAAGTTCAGGGTTTGCATCTGCTACTAACACTGGAGCTCTATATGGATTCCTAGAGACTTCTTGAAGCTTATTTGTGAGGCTCTTAGACCCATCACACTAGCACCTCCTGCTGGTCATCTTGTGGATTAGCTTCACAAGTCAATGTCTCACCTGGCATCACTTCTGCTCCTAAGGCCATGTCACTCCAAGGACCATGGGGTCTTCTCTGTGACAGCCTCTGGCTGTGCCACACTCTTTGCTTCCCCCTTCTGAGGTACAATACCACAGTCCAATAGTCCAGCCCCTTCCTCAATGGTTAATAGGGAAGGAGATTCAAATGCCACTTTGATGGTTAGCTGAGCATCCACAGCTGGCATCATCTAGCAGCATGTGTTTCTATTTATGATGTACATCCACACATGCTTCATTGCACACAATAAAATTTAGTCCACAGAAGGATGGAAAAAATAGAGGGAATATTCCTCCAGATCTTTGCCCAGAGTCACTGTAGATGGCAGCCACAGGCTGCAACCCCTTCAACTTCTCAGTCTATTTCCCTGAGCCACTATCCCACAGCCCCAGAACCTTCTCCACCATTATCTCAGAGCCTCAGCCTGCAGCTCCCAGCCTCCAGACAAGAGCTCTTCCCTAGCTCTTCTGTTCACTGCTAGAAGCACTGCTCTGTCCAGGGTCCTGCCTTTCTTATACTTGGAAGACAGCCAATCTTCCTTCCTGGAGCTCCAAGGAGCAATCGCAGCTGCTCTTCCCTGAAGTTCTTATATGGGCCTGCCCCACCCTGATTGGCTGTTCTTCATAGCCTCTTTCCTATCAGCTGCTTTATGTGCAATCACCATAGAACTCCACTAATCTCTTACCTGCCAGTGTAGTGCAGATACCCCATTACACTACTCCATGGTTAGACTTCATGATCCCAACGTGAGAATGTAGGGGAATATCTGAGGACAGTTTTTCATTTGAAAATGGTGTTTCATTGAAACTAAAACTTTTAATGGGACTGTAACAGTTTCAACAAAACTATCATCAAGAAGATTTTTTAAATCCACATTGGAATTTCTGGTACAAAGCAGAGCTAAAGGGAGAGCTCATAATAGCTCTGTGATTGGGGCAAACATATAGGATGTGTGAATCCCTGGTTATCTGACTTAAAACCAGGTATCCCTCATCCTCAATGAACCTCTTAGCCACCAGATTATGGGTTATTTTGCTCTTTCTAGCTCTGTGGCTGTCTCTCTCAAATATACGTACACACACACACACGCACACACACACACACACACACTTTGAAAGATCTCAGTTTCATCCCAATGAATTTAAAACCTTAAATTCTTTCATGGGATGGAAAAATAGTTTCCCATTCACCTGTAGTGAAGGGTTCCTCATACAAATGTCCTTCCCAGGTTGACCTCCAATAGAGTAATCTGACCTTTTTGTGTGAGATCTGTTTATTTTATATTTTCAATAAAACTTATATGAAGTAATAACTACAGTAGCTACTCAGTAACTTGTAGAAAATCATTCAACTATGTATTGAATGAATTCAAGTCCCATTTGCTGCAGCTTTCAGGAAGTGCTCAGTACTTGGCATGTTTTCTGACAAATGTACTTTTATCTGGTAACAGATTAAAAACCAACAAGCAAATATACAAAATTGTTTTACCCTTAAAGACATAAAATTGCGCCTCATCAGAAAAATGGTAAGTCACCTGCCTGAGATAATATGACCCAAGAAACATAAAGATTTTTTTAAATATGTCCTGAACCTTCAGTTTCTCCCTGTTAGTAATATATTTCTGTAGAGAAGATGTATGTTGATATGTAATTGGACACCACATGCGACACAGTGGAAAAGGAAACAATACTACATTGATAGTATGTGTTATTTTCTCTGCCCACATGATCTTACCTGCCATGTTGCACCAACTCAGAATAACCAGGACTTATTGTTTCCACAGGAAACAGACTGTGAGGAAATGCACTCGTGTTCTTGACAGCGTGGAAAATAGTGCTGGTCAATACTGATCTATACACAACAGACAATTATGATTCAAGTGTCCAAATTATAATCAGTTTGACAAACGTCCACAGGCGTCTTCATTCTATTTTATATTTTCACTAAGACAAGGCAATCATACAGCCAGACAATTCCATCAGGGAAGCTTGTTAGCTGCTTAGTCTGTTAAACCCCGGTTGCCATAGCATCTAGAGTTGAAAAAGCTGCAGATTGGCATGAAAAAGCATGTCGACAATTGCCCTGTCACAGCATGCAAGCCAGGTCTGCTCAAAGGCAGCACACTACAAGTTTTCTTTCCCAGTTTGCACTACCCCATGCTGTTTAATAATATCCATTTACTGGTATTGGGATTGATCTAGTGCAGTGTAAAATCCGCATGTAGTGAGACTTTGCTTTTCACATGGCGAGAAATTCTTTAACAAATGAGCACATGAAAATTAATGTATGAATTTGTATATAACATAGGAAGCATATCTGTTGTAATAGAAGAACAATTAAACATTTTACTAATCAGCACTTTGACAAACTAATCTGTTATATTAAGTTTTATAGATACCTTTTTCAACCATTTTCAAAGCAGTTTCACCCTAGTTAGCCAGCGTTTCTAACATCATAAATACACTATTTTGCATTCAGAATTTTGTCTTATCTAAAAATATTTCTTTGGGGCTTATCATTTCTTCATTGTATGGTTTCTAGTCTTTAATTACCAATTAATGAAAATTCGGTTCAATATTAATGCATACATTCTGATTAAAATCAGCCTAAAAAATGGAAGGGGTAGCAAAAACGAATTCAAAATAACTCCATCCCATAGTTTTAATATGCACAAATTTGCATGCATTGTTAACAATGAAGAATCTCCCCACTTAAAAATGACTAGCCTTGGGAAAGTACTTTCATGTTTAATCTTTAACATAGACTTATACATGCTAATATTTACTATCTATTTTCAACACTATGTTGAGGTTAAAAAATAAGTAGAAAATATCAGGAAACGAGTAGGGTTTAATTTTTTTTCCTATCAAAAGTTTACACTTGGTTTATTCAGACTTTTTCTTCCATTATCGCCTTCTAATCTATTCTGGCACTTCATTTTACTTTTCCTTCAATGCCACAAATAAAGAAAATTCTGAAAACTATACAACCAGGAGCACAATTAAACTGGCAAACTCAAGAAGATTCTAGGCACAATCTTTTTCCATCTTTTCTAATAGCAGTGTTTCACTTTTACTGGTATCATGTAGACATGTTTTATTACACCTCTGCCTATCAGTTGTTTTACTCTGTCCATTAAAGGCCTTGATACCTAATTAGATGTAATATAAGAGAGAAGATATGTTATTAACTGTACAGTAAACTAAAAAGCTAATGAACTCCGAAGAAGTGAACTTATTCAATGATAAGTTTGTACTGCTTCTTTGTGGTTTCAATGTACTGAAAATAAATAATTAAAACTTTAAAAAAAAATAATTGAGATTTTTACTGTAGTTTCCGATGTGGAATACAAAAAAAATCACTTTCCATAGGCTACTAGTACATATTTAGAGTAAAACAGATTTTGCTATGTTGCATGCTTCATGCATCTATAATAAAAGATCTATTAATATTTCTTTTATAACTCCCTCATCCTTAGTCTCCAGTAGGTCATGATTTACAATTATTATTTCATGATAAATATAAACACAAAACTGAAACTGGTCATATAGAATCTGAATCTGGAAAACACTATTTTTTCCTACAGTCTGTACGTGTATTATTTAGCTAAATAAAATGAACCTACTGAGGCTCTCACTGCAGATGGATTTCTACCTTTTTCAATATATTCAAATGCTAATTTTGGCCCAATATTAACATTTTCAAGGCTCTTGGTAAAAAGATGAAATGATGTTTATGACTCTGTCACTGACTTATGGATTTGTCTCATTCAGAATTACTCAGGGCACATAGTATTGTCTATCATGTATTACATTTCATAGAGAAGAAAAAAGTTGTAAATAGACTCAAATACCAGAAATGTTTCTATGCATATTTTGCCAGGACTTTTAACATGTGAACTTAGTGCTGATCTACAACAGTCAGTCTGGCATGGCAGATCACAGCCATAATGCTTCTGAAAGAACAATTCTGCCTTATTGGTGTATGGTCCATGAACTAACATTCACTGGAGCTAGTTTGCCCACCATGAACAAAGAAAAATCCCACTATTTGTGTCCTGTCTTCTAACTAAATAAGGCATTTTTAAAAGAACAGAGTGTTAACCAAAATATAGGTTCATCAGATAAACTGTATCATCATATACACAAAATCCCCTTTAAAACAGTTCTCAACCTAGTTAAGCTTATCTAGCATGTTCCCTTCCCCTATTTTTAAAACTATTCATTTTGGAAGTTATAACCAGTTTACAAATCCTTCCCATGTAAATGTGAGACACGAAACAATCATTCAACAGTTAGCTTTTGTTTAAAGAGATATTATACTATGTTGTAGTAATCAGATCTTCCAGTTTACTAGGATATTACCATATTACCAAGTGAGCATTAATATAACATCTAAGTCATTTTTAATTAAATCTCTGTATACATATATTTAACAAAACAGGTATGTTTACAAATGTTAATATTCCAAAAAATTGGATAGGTTTTTTTTATTATTTTGCAAGTGAAGATACTTTGAATACTGAATATAAGGTAACGAAATATCTAAATATCCATCTGTCCTTGGTCTATTTTGCTGGGTATGTGATTGGTGAGTTAATTTTCCCATAATTTCCCAATGTTTTTTTGAAAATATCCTCAATGTTTGGGCTATTTTTCTTTTGCTAATCAGAAGCTACCAATTGCTAAGCAGCTATTAGCTGGAGAGAAATTATTTCTTCATTTCCTTTTGTGCGTTTATGTCCCTAGGAAGCCCCAGGCAAATTAGAAATGGAGTATTTGGTAAGAAGTATCAAACAATGTTTGGTTATTTGGTTACAAATTGCATCCCAATATTCTCTAGTGATGAAAGATATCTCTTATATATGTATAAAATCATCTCCTTCCCCATTTGTCATCTCTTTCTTAACCTGACACGTGTGTGTGTGTGTATATAATTTTATATATATGTATATTTAAAAATAAGGCTGCTGATGATAAAATTGTACATGCAAACAACAAGGATATGAAAATCATTGTAAAGCTCTTTGAGCTCGTTAGGTGAAAAGTGCTACAGAGAGAGAAAGTATTATGTTACATTAAAACCAGAATAATACTCAAAATTAAGTCTCAAATATTTCCCTCTGCTGCATGGTGAGGAAAGGAATAAATGTGCAAATATTACAGGTACATAAGGCCAGTAAGTGGAAGAGTACAGATTGTTGTAATGTAATACTCCCTCCGCAGGTATCCTTCTGTGAAAATTCCACGTGAGTGTGAAGGTGAGTTTGGGAAGAAGGGTGAATGGGGAAGGGTGAGTGGAATCAGGGAGCAATTATTCTACCATTCAAGTTCTCCTCAAAACCCAGCATGTATCCTTCTATGGAAGTTAATGCTCTCGACTTCCACGCTGTTCACAGGATATCCCATTGGAGGGGTCTGAGAGCACTGGCATGTCAGTGGGGGAATAACTCAAAGGCAGATTGTGCTGACAATAAAGGAAGAAGTTCTGTGGACTAGCACAGTGATGCTTCTTCACCATATATGTACCCTGAGACCTACAGAACTGGGGACTGACATTCTTTTCAGGTACTTGGCCTTTGAGAGGATGAGACAGAATTTCTGCTGCCCCATCAACTCTGGTCCTAAATCCTCCTTCCTAAGGTGGGAATGGGTCAAATTCTGTAGGCCAGATTCCTCAGCTGGTATAAATTGACATAGCTCCACCAAAGTTAATGGAAATGGAACTAAGCTGATTTTCTTCAGTTTTTAATATAACTCTTCTCTATCCCTGCATGTTTACACAGGTGTTGATAAATTGGCCTTAACACTGCAAGTCCACTTTTCCCTCATCCTGTTTCCCTGCAGTGGCTAGTTGTTGTTGTCCAGTTTGGTAAACATATGGTACGCAGGATCACACAGTGCTTTGAGTCCACTGCAGGTGGTGGTATAGAGAAAACATTTCATGTCTAACTCTGAACTTCCTCGCTTGTCAAATCCCTTGCTGTACTCTGAGAGTAGCCTTTGTCTATGATTTCAAAGACTCTTTACAAATCTATTCCCTTAACATTTATTCAGTGATAAATCTAATTATGCACAAAAAGGTTTTTTTGGCCATTTTTATTTTAAATTTGCTCAGGTACTTAAAAATGATTCGTGACAGATTATCATCACTTGCTTAGATAATGTATATTTTATACTAAATATTTTCTTTCTTAAGTTACAAATCAATGTCTGTTTAAAAACATGGGCCAATATATTTTTGTCTTCTAATTAATACAACAGTGAGATTAATATAGTAAACTATCATGCACCACAGGGAAAAATCGTGTGCTAAAATACTGGTAAATACAAAATACCTACAATATATGCTGACGTATATTACTAAGTGAATAGTTCTTATAAATCTCATGCTGTAAGTTTCACATAAAATACCTATTTTTCTAAACATAAAAAGCTTTTGACAATGCATAGAGACCATGAAGCTGAATGGTAAAATGAAGATTGTATATTGTATGTGCAGAAAAACCATTGCTTTATAGTAGCTTATATTTTTCTGTTACATTTTGCCTTATCCTGAAAATTTCTTCAACTGACTGAAAGCACATTAACTGCTAGATAGGCGTCACACTGATGTCTCCATGCTGTAGCTTACAGCCGTGAATTTGCTACGATCTGTTTAATCATCAGTGTATTGATTTTCCTCAGCTTTCCTTCATTTTAGCCCCATAGCAGGCTTCTGTAATTTCCTTTGGACAAAGTGTAACCAAACTGTGCTAAGTGATGTTGATTTGCAGGCAAAAGTAAAGGGGTAAATATAAATTAACAAGCTATAAACATTTTACAAGTGGGGAGTCAATAAAAACAGTGTCTGCAGTTCTTTAAAAAATGATTTGAAGCAGATTGTTAACAAAGGTGTCCAAAGAAACTGACATGAGTCTGAGAATAATTTTTGCGCTTTGTGATTAAGAATTGATCAGTCTAAAAGCCTCTGATGCAACTGAATCACCCATAAGCTGCTGCACTGAAAAGGCTCAGCAGGAGCTGGTATTTGTTTGTTAAACTCCCATGATTCCAAGTAGATAATTGGTCTGTGAAGTTCATGGCAGAATCTGAATTTGCTTTCTTGCTTCCCAGCTGGCTGAGCACTGGTTTATAGACTTCTGTGTACAAATTTAGCCAGCAGCAAACCTCACATCTTTAATGTAAAAGGTGTTTTGTTGTGTTTTTCAGGTGCTGAGTGGAAAGCCCACACTCCAGAAGCTCATTAAAAGGGCCAAGTTACAGTACAGGTTTATTTCTGTCACAGCGTTTCTGAAAACAGTGACAAGGATTAATATGTTTCTTTGGTACTGGAAAAAGCCTGATACAATCCCTTGTGAATTTGATCATCTGTTTCATCGCCTGTATAAGATTCAATCTCCTATTATATCCTGAAGTTACAGCTGTAAACCAATGCTGATAAGAACTGAGACGCCATTGCATGAGCCTTAGGCAAGCTAATTGTTTTATTAAAGAGCATCTTGTTTATTTGCAATTTATTTCAGACATTACTCATCCAACCTACTCTTCTTTAAAATTGCAAAGCATGTAGACTCTGCTGTCTAGTACACATGGTATTGTAGAAGTGTATATGTAATGGAGTTTCTAGAATCTTTCAAGCTGTTACTTTTATTCTGCTCTTGCTTATGAATAGCTATTTTGGAACCTTTATGGAATTCCTTCCAAGGCTTTTGAGAATTCTGTCAATAAACTCAGAGCTACAGATTGCCTATAAAGTTAGAATCGTATGAACACAAAGATTGAAAAAGTGGCCCTGATTCAGGAAAGCTTCCTTATTCAGGAAAGCACTTAAGCATATGCTTAATTTTAAGCACTTTCCCCAGAGAGTTGAGCAGGTGCTTAAAGATAAACATGTACAGAAGTGATTTCCTGAATCAATATGTGCAAGAACACATACTGCTTACAATCGGTGATCTGAACACTGTAAAATACACTGTCAAATTTACAGAGGCAGAAACTCAGACTTGTTGGGAAGCACACGGACGGTGTATCTACACTGCACCCTTAGCTCAAAATAAGCTATACATTTGGGCTAAGCGAATTGCGTAGCTTATTTCAAGTTAATTTCAAAATAGTTTGTGCTGTCTACATAGCACACAATTTCAAAATAAACCTCTATCCTGAAATGTCCCTTAATCCTCATGGAATTAGGTTCACGGGGACATTGGAATAGTACACCCGTTATTTTGAAAGATATTTTGGAATAATGGTGCACTGTCAGGATGCAGAATAGTTATTTTGGGATACCAGAAGCATCCCAAAGTAGTACTGCAGTGCCCTGGGTATAGATGTAGGCCAGGGGCACTTTTTTATGGGACTTCCATATCTTTTACCTATAATAGTGATGGTAGGGAAGGAAACCCTGGACTCATAAGTACAAAAAAAGCCACTGACTCAACATTAATAGGGACCATGCAACCCAAAATCTTCAGAGAGGTTTGATCCAAAGTCAACTGAAGATAATGGGAGTCTTTCCAAGAACTTCACTGTGCTTTGGATCAGGCTCAGAGGGAGTGTTAAGAGAGGGATCATTATTCTGGGACAGTGGGGCTACTCTTCATCTCTGTGGCCTACCCGTATGGTGGCATTGGCTGTAGGTTCAATCCCATTTACTTGGGCTTTATTTGGGGAGCAGAGTGTGTCACCTCTTAAAGAAAATTGGTTTTCAGTATTAGGATCTAGATCAGGGCCCATTTCTGCAACTCTTGTTATCACTGAGCTGGATTTATTCCTAGAAGTAGTTCCCTGACTTCAGTAGGACTACTTACATGAGCAAATCCTACTCACTAGGACTATGGGTTGGAGACGCAGGTCCTTAGTTAATATTCTTTTTGCTGTGATACATGATCACATGTGCAAAAATATGCATGACCATGACTAAGTCAAAGCCAAAATCTTAACACAGCAAAAATCTGGGGACTGAACATGCAACAAAGAATGAGAGTCACAAAGATATGCATATTACAACATAATATGAGAGGAGCCAGGCAATGAACCCCATTCTTCCTAAAAGTATGTTCTATGATGAATTTTTTAAGTGCCATGCAGACCTTTTGATCCATAAATGAGATTGTATATACAATGCGGAGCTAAACAGAACCTTGTTTGCAGCTGGCAATTTGTTGTCCTCTTGCATTACAACGAAAAACCAAAATGGTAGCCAAAGAGAAAACTGACAGTCAAAACACTCTTGCTCCCTCATTCACACTGTTGCATTCTACCTCCACACTCGATTTTTCTCTAACAACAAATTTAACTTATGAATGAGAAAGGTTAAAGAAAAAATATTTAGTTGCCAAAAACATGGCAAAAATATTATAAAAAGATCTGTTACTGCTAAACACTGTATGTCCTTAGAAAAATGCTAGAAACCACAAGAGTTACACTTTTATCTAAGAGGTAGCATATGTGCCATATAATACATATGTTGCAATCACAGCAACGTATTTTGCATTAACAGCAGCAAATTCTGGGGAAAAAAATGGTCCAGTGCTCTGATGAAAACTGTCATTATCTCCTTATTTATTTAGTGGAATATCAGTTTTGTACATCTCCCTATACCTGACACATTTCTTGGATAAAACTATCTGTTTTTAAAAAATGAAGCTCTGTTGTAGGTTTTTTTTCTATTTTTGAGGTTGTTGTTTTTTTAAAAAAATCAGTAATGCATTTCTTAGATGTATGCATGATCAATGTCTAATTAAAATGACTGTTATCAAATACAAGCTCTTATTATATTCTCCTATTGTGGACAATAATCACTTAAGATAATGACTAGCATTTGCACCTTCTATCTGAAAGGATCAAAGTATTTTACAAAATGATTTGCAAATTACATATAAACACTCTCAAACAAAAAACTTTGTTACCTAACAGTTAATGCTGCAAAGTGCTGTTCTCTAACACATACAATCACATCATTTACAAAAATAAATACAAAAAAGAGTAAAGCAATGGAAATCATTAGCTGAGGTAAAGCATTCAATGCTGATACAATGTTTAATATACCCATAGATTGCAAATTTCTATCTGCAACACATTAAACAACCTTAGCTCAGTCCCTGGTGGAGGTGGATATCACACTGGGACCCCATTGTGCTAGGCACTGTACATGTATATAAGAAAAAAAATCCCACCTTATTGTTTAAGTAATGAGCCAAGGGCTTAGTCACAGCATCTTTTTTTTTTCCAAAACAGAGGCCCTTCCTTAAAGGGCAAACAATTCAGACTGCAAGAAAGAATCCAAGGGTGTGGATGGTGTTTTATACTGGGGAAATGAACAAACATATTTATCCTCTTTAAAATTCTTCAGGGAGGAACTGTATTTTTGTTCTGTATTTATATAGCACCCAGCATAGTGGTGTCTTTATCCATGACGGGGGCTGTTAGATACTATGGTAATGTGAAAAAATACATAATTACTTAAGGATAAATGAAAACTCCTTCTTGGCTTTCTTTATCACAAGTCCCATCAAACATAAAGGGTGGACCTTTGCTGCATAATGTAGCTCATTTCTGCATAGTCTCCTCAAGAACATGAGGTGATCCCTCTAGCTTAGTCCTGCTCTTGCCCAGAGCTCCTTTCTCCTCAAATGTACTGTGGGATACTGGAGAGTTCATACTTCCCCAGAGCTAGCCTTGACGGGCTGCCTTGTATATCCCTTCAAAAAGGGCAGGCAGCTGTGATCTTTGATGTCAAAAGAGATATAAACTCAGGATGGAACACAAAGCAAGACACAGGTGCATAGGCCCTCATGTATGAGGGGTAGCTGAAGTATGCCCATTTTTGCAGCTACACCTAGTTCCCCCACACTTCAAAATTCGGCCCACAGTTTCATGGAGGAACATGTACAAATTGTCATAATCAACTATGGGGAACAGCCCATCAAAAATGACAGTCATCAGCTCCTTTGAGAGGCCTTCTCCTGATAGGACAAGGCTGCTGCTCATAATATGTAAGCCCCAGTTCAAAAAACAATATACAGGTTTGAGGTTGTGAGCTGTAAAATTGATGGGAAAATAAAAAACAAATCTATATTTCAGTGTCAACTCTACGCAAATTTCTTATCAAATAATCCCAAATTATCCTGAACTTCAGGACAATTATGTTTTTATTAACTAAAACCTATTGGTGCAGCCTTGCAGGTGCCATTACTGGTCGTAATTTCATTACTTGGAATCCCTAAATTTTTAGGCCCAGATCCTCAAAGGCAATTAGAGGCATTTAAGTCCCACTGATTTCAATAGGTTTAAGATGCCTCTATACACCCAATCTAGGATATGTGAAAAGTGTGAGTAAAACTTATTCCCCTGACTGTTCATTATTGTTTGCTGCTTTATTATTTTATGTTCCTTTTGGCTTCTTTGCACTGGGCATTTATTTTTATTTCATTTATTCTGACTTGCTACAAAAAGCAACTATCCACGTGACACTCAAACTCAACATATATAAAGTGACCCCTTTTCACATAACACACAAACAGCCATCTAGAAAAGCCTAAGCAAAAAGAACACAGCACCCATTCTCCCTTATGATTCAGAGCACTCCATATACTAAATTGGGAGAACAAAAGTGTTAAAGAAGAAAAATATAAAGAATAAATTCATAAATAGAAACACAAGAAAGTGAGGGTGGAGCGAACATCCAGAGTCCATTTATAGTGAGAGATTCTCAGCTTGTATGGGTGATAAATGCTCACAGAATAACTCAGAGGAAGCACTTCCAAAAGCTTGTCTTCTGTGAAAATCAAGTTTAATATCCTAACCAGATTTCCCATTTAAACTCACTACCCTTTCTATCAACCTCCCTGAAATTCGTATTCCCTCCACCATCAGTGTTTGGTGTGGACCATCCAAACACTCTGCTCCATCCCCAAAAGAACCATTTCCCTCCACAGGACCTGCTGATTCTGCATCCAAGACGCAACATTCACCTCACCATCTAAAGCAAGGAGTTTCAAACTTCACTGCGCTGTGATCCCCTTCTGACAACAAAAATTACTACATGACTCCAGGTAGTGGGGTCTGATGCCTGAGCCTGCACAAGCCTCAATGCCCCGAGTGAAAGAGGCCAAAGCCCAATCCCCCAGGCTGGGAAGAGGTCTAAAGCTGAAGCCCAAGGGCTTCAGACCCAGTCAGGGACCTGTAATCAGTCTTTAGCTTTGGCCTTGGGTGATGCCAATTGGGCTTCTGCCCTGCACCCCAGCAAGTCAAAATCAACCCTGTGACCCCATTAAAATGGAACTGTGACCTGAGCCACAGTTTGAGAACTGCTGGTCTAGATTATTGTGGCACAAATGGTGCTACCTTCACCTCGGATAGCTCAATGATGGGCTGTGACACTTCCTGTGTGAGGGGCAGATATGTACATAGTAGGGGCTAAATGATCTTCAACTGCATGAATCCTTTAGTGCTTTCAAGAACTTGTTACTTCAAGCAGTTGAATGAATTATCCTCTGCTGAGAGTCTACACTGATGTTCAGCTGCTGTGATTGTGTGTGCAATTCTTCCCCCAAATCCCCCAGGCTCCTGCCCAGGTTACTAAGCTCACCTCTTCTGGCTGGGCACAGAAGTGAGGGTTTAGGTTTTTTTCAATGTTTAATTATGAAAATCACTTTAATATCTATGATGGACTTGGACTTGGAAAACAGTAACTCCTATAGGTCCATGTATTTGCACACATATACATTCTATTCAAAGCATCTGTAGGCTATAGAACGTTATCAGAAGACTAATATATCCCAATCAGACTGGATTTATTTATAGACAACGCTCTTTTTGCAATGTTAGATGCCTCATTAACTTGATTCAGCTTGCACATAGCAAAAATATTCCCTCCCTCTTCAGATTTTTGATAGGGGGAATTATAATTTCTTGTTCCATTTGTTCAAAACATTTAGCAGAGAGGACATGTTTCAGAAATGCTTCATTCACATGACTTTCTCAAATGCCAGAGTATTCATCCTGACCAAAAGGCTCTCCTCTTGTTGATTTCCTCTTAAGCGAGATACCAAAGAGGATTGTCCTCTTTCTTTCCTTTCATAAGCCTGAGCCAGGAATAATTCACAGCCAACATTTGGTCCTATACAAAAGTTCATGATTTCAAGCCTGGAAGAGTGGAACATATGGGGAGATTATGTACTTTGTGTGTCACTGAACTCCATCACAACTTAAGAGGTGAAATCTTATATGAAATAAATAAAAATATTTTAATCAAAGCCTAAATCAATGTGCTAGCTGTCTGGCTTGCCTATCCTATAACTTTAAGAGATCTGCAGATTTTAAACATTGGGGGTAATATTTCAATAGGGTGTATAAAAAATTCCAGGTGCTTAAATACAGAAGGTGCAGGGAGGACTGCAGCTGTTTTGTCTCTGCTGAAAGCAGAGATGGAGTCTGCTGCTCCTCTTCCTGGCCAGGTGGGGGCGAGAACTTCCTCTTCTGTGTTTATCTATTGTAACCACTGGTTAGTGCTAAAGCAAAGTATGAACATTTAGTAGAGTGGGGTGAACTAGCTTTAAGAAATGCATTTACAATATACTCTCTAGTAGGTTATATTAATTTATAGCTTGAGCCTTGAATCTATGAAGTTAATCAGAGCTTTGCCATTGACTTGCAGGAGCTCAGGATCAGGCATTTACAGGCTTAGATGTCCTTTGGGTCAATTCAATCTCACTTTAAACATTAAGCAAGTCTGGTCAGACTTCACATAAATCTCTGTTGGCTTTACACCAAACTATCCTTTTTTTTGCCAAATCCTTGCACTTCATACTAATAGTATAAAACTCTTGTTTTTAATTATGCCAATTTATCAACATCTGGGCTGGGTTAACAAGAAAATGCAGATAGATGCCTCTTCTTAAAGAAAACAGAATTATTGTGGTTTATTTTAAACAGTATCCAATCTCCATCACGTAGAAGTAAATACGATGATAACGTGATGAGTACAGATTTGAATTCTCCCATTTCTACCAGACAAGCAGAACCTATACAATTGAACACACTTTTTAAACTTTAAGAAGAGAGTCAGTCTCTAGGATAATGTCAACAATACTGGGAATGGCAACTAGAAAAACTGAACTCTTACACCATTGCCAACTCTTGGGACTTTATTACGAATCTCATGGTAATTTGCTGTTTTACCTCAAATGCAGCTCCTGGAGTCATGAATCTCAGCTTTCATTTTTTAAATAACCACATTTCTAGTCCTCCTGGTTGTGAAGGAAGGCTTGGAAAGAAACCCACAGGCAAATAATTTTGTCCTTCTTTAAAAAAAATCTCATGATACTCAAGGCAAATTCATAGTTTTTGGGGCCTGACATATGATTTCTGAATGCTTGGGGAGGGAGGGGAACACTATGTACACCCATGCACATGTCATTACAGCTATAAAAACTGTACTGTAATGTGCATATGCAAACAAGAGTCTAGGTTATGAATTCAGCATTAACTTTCATATTTCCTGACTTTTGATATCTTCACTTTGCTTTCGTAACATCTTAAATTGCTATTTACAATAGATAGGAGAGTCATTTATTATCTGTTGGGTACCCCCAACAGTTTGCTGAGTGCTGTACAAAAGAGAGTTTATAAGGCATTACTGTGAATCAGAATGATGGTCAATTTATTGAATTTTACCTACACATTTTACATTGCTTTTGAGATTTTTTCAACTATAGCTACCTTTCATTTCTTTCTGTAAAATTATTTATTTGATGCACTAGTGTTGATGAGTTTCTGCAAGTTCCTTGATGATAATAAACTTGCCACTCTAAAAACTGTTTTACCTAAAACACATAAGTGGGATGAAAATAGCAGCAGGTATAAATGATCCTGCAATACTTTGTTCGGTTTCCATAGAGGTACTATAGATCTTGACTGGGGCTTAATTTGTTTCTCTGCTCTGGAAAAGTGAACACTTGTGGGCCTGATGGTTTACTGGCAGCACAAGATATTGTCACACTGTGGATGTAAGTTGGGCACCTGATTTCTCTGAATACTAACCTAAAATCATCACTTGACAAGTTCGGGCCCGTATAGCCTTCACAGAGTTATTTTGCATGCATTGGTATTGTGCTACAAATCCAGTTAAGGTCAACATAACAAGGATTTAGTCTCTCTTGTTCCAAGGAGGAGAGCAGTTCTGCCATATTCTCCCCCCACCCCCATCCCTCCAAGATCCAAAACCAGTTTCAGAATGAGTCAGGTGACTTGTCATACCTTAGGTAAATTCTGAAAGATTATACAATTTTGTAAAGTTTTTATCACCTCCCAACCTAGAAGAGGAAAGATCTATTAGGTCTGTAGAAGCTGGAATGATCCACATGTTTCTCTTACCCTTAGTTTCTATTAGACTCTTTTCCTCCTGGCACCACAGATCATGCTAGAATCATACTGATGTTGGCTAGGTCCCACTGTTGCTACTCACTAGCAACTTCTTGGAGAAATCAGAAACTGATGAATACTGCTTCAAGCTGTCTTCTCTTCCAGCTGAATTTCCATGCTGCAATCAGATTGTATGGCACTGGATGGTACTATAAAACAATGGTTTTATCTTTCCACTCCCATCATTTCACAAGCCCCCAGTACTGGCAAAAAGTGCTGCAATCACACATACCTGATGCCAAAATGCAATGCTAGTGCATAGAACTAAGCACTGTTAAATCATGAACTACTGAACTTTGTTTGCCTTGCATCATCAATGCATAATCCTTGCATTTTTCTGGTATGGGTCTTTGGCTGGTTTCCCTACAGGTCAATGAGATGACAATTCCCCCATCCACACTCCCAAAGGTCAGTGGAATGCTCATTCTCTCTCAGAGAATTCCTTCATTTGCATGTATAACCTGATTTGAACCTGGGACCTCTGGAGCCTCTATCCATTGAGCTAAAAGCCAGCTGGCTCTCAGCCCATGCTGTAGAGGTCTCTTGTTCTTAGCTGTGGTCTAGGTGCCATTCAGGTGAGCCCTTTTGGCACCCTGGGCCTGGGCGCGCGGCGCCGTGCAGGGCGCATGCACGGACCCACCCGTGGGGCACAGGCCCATCCCCCCAGGGTGAGCGGGCTTGCCCCCCGGGGCACACGGCGCATGTGCATGCCAGCCACAGCCACTGGCACACAGCCCGGGGCCCACCCTCAGGGTGTACGGCGCCTGAACTGCCCGGCCTGGCCCAGCCAGCGCTGCTGGCATGTGCGCCGGGCAGTTCAGGGCCCCGCAGCCATGGGGGGAAGGGCACTGCTGGCCGGCACCACGGGGCTGGCGCTGCGGGAGTCGGGTGCGTAGCTCCTGATGGCAGCTGAAAGGGACGCCATGCACCCCTTACAGCTGCCATCAGGCGCCCCTCATCGATTGGTGCCCTTGGCAGCTGCCCGGCTTGCTCATGCTTCCGTCCGGCCCTGGTGCCACTGCATAGGACAGTGAAACATGCTAGGGCTATGTGTACACTTCGGCAGTTTTTCAGAAAAGAAAATGCAAACGGAGCACTCACTTGCAAATCTCGCGGTCTCATTTGCGTATTCTCTTTCTATCCTTTTTGCTGCAGAGGTTTTTGCGATAAAAAGCCCTAGATAGATGGGGCCCTTTGTTGTAAAAAACCTGTTTTTGTGCAAGATCCTGTCAACCTGAGGAATAAGGGAGCTTGCACAAAATGGGGTTTTTCTGAAAAATGGCCCCATTTTCTCTGGGCTTTTTTATTGCAAAAACTTCTTCCACAAAAAGGATTGGAAAAGAATATGCAAATGAGAGCATGAAATTTGTAAATGAGCACGAGATTTGCATTTCCTCTTCTGAAAAACTGCCAGTGTAGACATAGCCCTGTAGGTGTGTTGAATACATACTTCCTCTAGGTGAGGAAGCCTGTCCAAGTTTCAGAGACCCAGTTGAGATCCCAGACCAGCCCCCACTTCTAACAGCCACCAGGAGGATTTGAACCAGGGACCTCAGCATGGGAGCCTCTATCCTTTGCGCTAAAAGCCAGCTGCCTCTTTGCCCATGCTGTACAGGTCTCTTGTTCTTAACTGTTATTGTTGTCTAGGTGCTACTGAATGAGACAGAGAACCACATCAGGGCTATGTCTAAACTGGCACGATCTTGCGCCAGAGATATGCAAATAAGACTAAGCATGGAATATCTCCGAGCCTCATTTGCATATCTAATGAGCCGCCATTTTGCGGAAGAGGCTCTTGAGCAATGCCGCTACGCTGATTATTTTCAGGAATAATGGCATTGCTCAAGAGGGGTTTTTTTTGCGCAAGAAGGGGCAGTGTAGATGCTCCTTCTGGCGCAAGAGCCTCTTCTGCAAAAATGGTGGCTCATTAGATATGCAAATGAGGCTCAGCGGTAGTCCACGCTTAGCCTCATTTTCATATCTCTGGCACAAGATTGCACCAGTGTAGACATAGCCCAGGGGCTTATCTAGACTAACAGGAACAGTTGAAAGAGGAGGTTTGTGCAGCTTTTCGACGGGGGGGGGGGGGGGCTGAAAAAGCCGCGTCTAAACTAGTTTCACTTTTGAAAGCTCCACTTTTGACTGTTCCCAGTAGTCTAGATAAGCCCTGAGTGTGTGAGTTACACATGCAGAGGTTATTATTCAGACAGAATTTGCTGCAGCATCATCTGATAAAAATGAGACATGATCCTTGAGTAATGTCCTTCTGTATTTCTTAGTCAAATCTTACTTCATACTTTGTTTCATCTTGTTTCTATTTCATTATGATTTTATGTTGTAGCTTTGTAATTTTGTATTTTGCTTTTACAATATTTGAGTTAAATTAATGGTGTTAATTGACATACTTGTTGGGAGTCTCAACAAAGAAGCCAATGACTGAAGAGGCATGGAGAATAAATTACCACCTTGTGCCTAGAGACTGCCCCTCTAGGTCACAGCTGAGTCATTCTGGGACTCCAGCTTTGGCTTTGATTGTTCATACTGAACCTGTTCTCTGGAGTCAGGACCTGGAAACTACTTTGCACAGATTGATCTTCTGCTCTCCTCCATAGCCCTACTGACTTAAAAAAGGCTCCACCCATGCCCAACACTTTGTAAAATGAAGGCCTGGCTATACAGAGGGTTTCACTCTTCAGAACTGTTAAGCCTATACATTTTCTAAGTATAAAAATTCACAGAAAAAATTAAAAATAAATGCACAGCTATCCACACTCTACTGCAGTGTAGCAATTAAAGTGGCTTCATTCATATTGATGATCAAATAAAATTCAAATGCTAAACATAAATCTGAAAGGGGAAAATGACCAGTTTAGGATAAAACATAACATTTTAGTCTATATAGAGGATAATGATACAACATTCAAGTTTTCTAGTTTAAAGGTAATATTTTTTGTCTAAGTCAACATACTTTACCATTTTTAAACTTTTCTCATCATATTTTTGACAGCAGGTTTTTCAATTTTGACAGCTTTTAAAAAGTAATTTTAACAGATGAGTGATTTCTCCTCTCAGCAAAGTCAGATTATGTGAAATGTCAATGTAAAAACCATATACTGTGACACATAATCATTTTTCATTGAATTTACTTATTAATTTTACTTGCTATTGCTAATAAAATGTAAGTGCTTGACTAATTGTATTGCTTATTTAAATATTTTTAAAGGAATGTAGTTTAAAATTGCATTTTTTCTGACTACAAAATTTCACAGAGGCAGCCGTAATTTGTCACCCTCACAATTTATTTAAAGCAGAAGAATTACTATCCCAGTTGGGATTCTCAGCTGAGAGGCCAAAGAGTGAATCGGCGTACAGATTGAACAGCTCTCTCATCTCAACAGGTGGACTTTATGGCTTAACAATGGAAGCATATTTACAGAGTGGTTTGGGAAAGTTTGCACAGATATGTGTGCTTGAGCTGTGAAATAATGAAGAATTTGGTTACCAGTTTTGTTAGTCTGAAGCACTAGACCAGGTCTATACTACAAAGACAGTTCAATATAAGCTACACTATTTGAGTTTGTTAGTAGCATAACTCAAATCAATGTACCTTAGATTTGCTTACTGTGGGGTCCACGTTGTGAGGGGTTGGCAAAAAAAAATACTCTTATTGTCAACTCCCTTTACTCATCTTATTCACCTGGAATACTGGGGTCAATAGGAGAGTAATCAACAGTTGATTTAGGGGGTCCTTACTAAACTCACTAAATTGACCACCGTTGTATAGGTCACTGCAGCCTCAGTCCACCCTGTAGTAGACACAAACCTGTATATGTTCAGCATAGACTACCAGCCACATTACAATTGAATTCCTCATATATATATATATATATATATATATATAAAGGCTGTGCCCTGGCCTTGTCTAATTTTTCAGAGTGAAGACCTGTCTTTACTTGTCATCGGCCTGTACTGTTATTGAAGTTAATAGTAGTTTTGCCTAAGTAAGGTCTAGCAGATTGATCTGCATCTCTGTTTCAAATTTGGATTTGATTTAAGACTGAATAAAAATTGACCTTGATAGATGTTTACACAGATAAATGAAATAAACACATTTGGACTAATATTATATGAATCCAAATATGAGGCACTTATACATTTGCTTTGTCATACCAACTTCCCTCATAATGATGACATAACCTTCTGCCTCAAATATCTGTAAGGCAATGGACAACAGCAAAATATGTACACAAAATATATCAGCATACTCATCCATTTCATCCTTTTCATCCTCACCCACAACAATTTTACATTCACTAAATTTTACACTCAGTAACTAACACTTTGTTCAAACCATAGGAAAAGCCATATTTAATAAGATGGCTCCCCAATACAACAGCTTCTTTATAAGCTTTTTTGAGGGAGAATTTCTGGAAAATGAACAATGAAACCAATGATGTATCTCTGATACACCTATGACATTTTTATCCCGAGTCATCAACTTAAACTCCCTTCATAGATTTCCACCACAACTTCAACAACACCATGTATTTATCAAACACTATTTAGAACACTTGCACACCAGCATCGTCTTCCTGGACACCATGATCAGATTGAACAATGGAACACTACAGACAAGTCTATACAAGAAATCCACAGATCTTCATACTTGCCTTCAAAAATCCAGAAAATACCCCAGACATGACAACAAACCAGTGATCTACAGCCAGGCACTGATATACCAATAGAATATACTCTGAAAAGAAAGTGCAGGATATACTTTTTAACATATTGAAAACCAACTTCAACGAACCAAGACATTCCACCCAGAAAAGTAAATTGCATGATGGAATGGGGCATCTACATACCTCAAGAGAACCTACTTCAATTAGTGGGGAGGGGAAAACTTGGACCACATACCTCTAGATACCACCTACCACCAGCCACTGGAACCCATATGAGGTATCAGCTGGTCATCTGAAGAAGTGGGCTGTGCCCACAAAAGCTCATGATACCATCTACATGTTTTGATAATCTTTAAAGTGCTACCAGACTATTTGGTTTTTTTTAAGTTTATTTAAATAATTAAAGTTCATCTTTGACAGACAGAGCCATCCCATATGTAGGACAGTTTGGGGTAGTCATCCCAGGCCCTGCACTTTGGGTGGCCCTGCAGCAGCCACCTCAGCTGTCCTATGGACAGGGCCCAAGGTGGCCCAGGAGATTACCTGGGGGCCTGGTGCATGGTGGCAGCAGGGGTCACACACTCCACACTCACCACGATGGCGGGAGCTGGAGTGACCCAGAAGCCTGATCTGCTCTGCCCCACCATTCCTTGCCACCCTCTTCTAGTCCGCAGCTCTCTGGTTCACCACAGCAACAGGAAGCAAAGCACCTCAGCCCCGGACCACTCCCTTTCCCATCACCCAGGTGAAGTGGAGTGCAGCAAGCTGGGAGAGGGCAATGGGGCAGAGTAGAGCAGGCTTCCCAGTCACTCCTGCTCATACTGCCATGATGAGTGCAGGAGAGGGGGGCAACTCCTGCTGCCACATTGTGCCAGGCTCCCCACTAATCCCCCAGCTTGGACAAAGGCTGGGAAAAGGTGGAACAGGGCTTGTGAGAAGATGTATGGAAGTGGTGAGCGGGGGCGGGGGGAGGCTGAAGGAGAGGTGGAGAGGGAGGGGGTGTACAGTGGAGGTTGCCCTGGGTCCCTTGCCTGGGCACTGGAGAGGTTTCCACAGGCCCCACACATGCCTAGGGATGGTCCTGTCAATGGGGACCACATCCTGAAAGAAATCTTTCTGAAAATGCTTCTTCTGACCTTCAAGCAACCCCCTTATCTCACCAACAGAAACAAGCTTCCCACAGCCTAATACACTCCAACTCCAAGTGGCATTACCCTACCAAAACAACAGATACAAAGCCTGGGGACATATCTCCATTGCTATAATGATTGATATCCCTCTCATACACACACACACGCCACTTTTTTAGATCCATGAGTTCTACATTTGCCTATCACAACATGTAGTGTATTTCATCCAGTGCACTAAATGCATCTGTTACAACTATGAGATGAAACAAGGCAATTACTACACTCGCAGATGAACTCACACAGGAAAATGATAAAAGACAAATACACCTTATCCCCACTGATGAAGGCTGTTCACAAAGCAATCATGCCTCAAAGGATGCTTGGCACCTTAAAGATGTGCTTGGGAGCTTAAATTCATGCCTTTCTTAGAAATTAAGAGAACATGAACACTGCAGGAAAAGACTTATGCTGCAGTGGGCCAGCATCACCTAACTTCAGTTTGTGGGAGTCAGGCTGTGGCACTAAAAATTTCAGTGCAGACATTTAGGTTCAGACTGGAGTGCTGGCTAAGAGGGTAGAAGGTCTCAGAGGCCAGACTCCAGTCTGAGTCTGAATGTCCATATTGCAGTTTTTAGGTCTGCAACCTGATCCCCACAAGTCAATTGACCCAGGCTCAGAGACTCCATGTAGAAGGGCTTTTATTATAGTGTAACTGTACCCTAAAAATCATAGACTTAATAAATACCCTAGACTTATTGCTAATTACAACAATTTGTAGCCCACTAACGCCCCTTCTTCGTCCTATGGATGGTCTCTTTCAATTTGTGTTAACTATTACGCTGAACAATTTGTTCCACCTCGTATTTAGCTGTGACTCTCTGGGTACTTTTCCCAGACCTGAAGAAGAGCTTTCTATGCATCAAACATTTGTCTCTTTCACCAATAGAAGTTGGTCCAATAAAAGATATTACTTCCCACACATTGTCTCTCTAATATTCTGAGACCAATATGGCTATAAGGCCTGCAAACAAATACTGTCTGGCGTTTGTGCTATGTACATTCTAGAAAATAAAAAAAATTAGAGTGCGGAGCATGAGCTAAATGTGTTTCTGAAACCCATGCAAAGACCATCAGCATTTCAGTCACAGATTAGCATTCTACCATAGAGCATAATGGAGAAAGATGGCATTTATCAATACATATTAGCTCTGATCCAGACATAGCCATATATAGACATTCCTGTCTCAAATATTTGACTCCTGTTCCTGAACAGGGAGGGTCCATGTATGATGGATGTCTAGAATAATAAAGCATAATTAACACAGATTTTATTAATTATGTCAGTCTAGAGAGGAGAATGAATGGTGTCATACTTTGCAACAGGAAGATCAGAATTCTTTCTTCTGTTCTAAGTATAGATCCTCTATCTTCTACTCTAGAATTCTTCCTTCCACTTGGTGAATCCTGCTATTCTGGCCTATTGCTAGTTGTATAGAAACAAAAAGGCTCAACATTTAGAGGTTTTACATTTCTGTCACGCAATATTTCACCTTTATGCAGATCCATACTAGATCCATAATATACAACTCAAGATGTGCTTATTTCTATTTCCTGGCTCCTTAGAAAGTAGATGGTAGGAATATAGTTATCAGGTACAGACCAGTGCAGAAGCAGAGTAACAGCACCAAAGTCAATGGAATTACTACAGAGTTACATGGATGTAATTGAGAGCAGAATCTGGTTCATTTATGAAGTTCTTCCTTTGTACTTCTCTCCTCACTGTGCACATTCCTTAGTAATATTAATAATATTCCCAAGGATATTCTAGATAAGAAAATCTGAGTCCTGATACTGTAAAAGCCTTTCTCATTTAAGTAGACTTTACTCAAGCAAGGGATGTCATTCAATGTGAAGTACTGCTCAAGGATTTGCAGGATCAACCTTCTATATTTTACAGTATTTCTGTATTGCCCAACTCAACTCCCACTGGAGTCAATGGCAGTTTTGTGTTACATCTTGATCTATCCATCTCAGATATTATTGAGCCAAAAGTATTCCACTCATTTAAGCTACTGATAAGACTTCCTATAGCGTTGGCTGCTCCTGCACAGCTTTAACGTAAAACAGTTTAAAATCAAACAATGTTAAATTATCCCTAAGAGTACAGATGATTTAGTTCTTCGTTAACTTAATTGTTTTCCAGCAAAAGTGAAATGTGCTGTATGCAAATTAAATAATACCAAGTGTCAGCACTTAAAAGAAATGCTCATTTAGCTTCAGTAGAGGTTTTGTCACAAATTTTGTTGATTTATTTGTAAGAAATTGTGTTTATCTTTATTTGTTTCAAGCACAATACAATTGTAAGACCTAGTGCCTGCTGGCAAAGTTGGAATAGCTGTCAGCAGGAAATGGCAAACTAATAATAAATGGTGGTAAAATATTTATATTATAGTTTACTGGGGAAATGAATGTCGTTTTCTATTTCATTACTGCTTCAGGCAGTACACAGTAACATAGTTGTATTTCAAAGTGAGCACATAGAATTCTAAACGCGGTAGTAACTTATCTTCTAACTATCAGCTACCAAAAAAAGAATTAATAAAAATAGAGCCTTTTACTAGTTCCAATTTAAGAAATTTTAACTGGGGTACATAGTGCGGTAATTAGTAGCATCTCACATTCAATGTTATTGGACACTAGTCTGATAGATCAAACACTTGTGTATGTGGCCTACTTATTTAGCTGCTTGCTCATAATTTTCAATAACAGCGCTGTTCTTGTACAGGGAGGGGTGGTCTTAAGCCACCAGAGTACTCTGAAGTATGGTGATGTTCAAGTACAACACTGTGTTTATGTACTCCCCAAAGTGTATCAAAGCTCAGATCCACAGAAATAAAAGAAAAGTCAAACAAAACAAGCATTAGACTGCGTAAAATAAGGTATGGACAAGGCAAACAGGTGAGGCATTGTTTAGGTGGCTAAGGTAGATCAATATCTATGCTTGCAAGCCAGGAATTCTGCCTGCTTTCTTCTGGCACTATGCAGATCGTCTTACGGCCTGCAGACAGACTGTCGCCTAAACCCAACTGACAGGCAACCTATTTCACCCCTGCAAAATCATACCCATCTTCATTCTTGTGGTTCACTAGAAAAAATATATATAAGCTGATGTAAAATTACACAAAAATGTACACAAAAAAACAACACCAGAAGCTGGCATTTTTGTTTTATTAAGTTAATTACATGATGAAAGCAGTTAAGCTTAGGATTCTCATTCCACTGTTATGGACAACAATATATACATGTTCTCCTAGACTGGGTTATCAAAAGAAGCTATGGCAGTCTTTTAGAATTGGAAATTATTCATGTGACATACTGTTAATATTCCCTCCCACCACCCAAATCGTACAGGTATTTAACAAATTATATAATGTCTAATGATTTGTGATTTGTTACATAGAGGCATCAAGATGCTGTGATCTGAAAGCCATGTGAAATCTTCTAGGTCATTCAAAGAACTTCTCCATCCACTCCCCCAACCAAAAATATGATTTATGAACAAGAAAGCTAAACAAAATACAATTGGTTAGAAGAACCAGTCATTTGCTTTGATAAAACCTCAAGAAGCACTAGTCTGCTTGCTAGCACTGCAGTTACCACAAGGAGAAAGAGAACTTTCTAGCAAATAATGTGGCACTTAAAACAATGCCTTTAAAACATATATCTCTTCAACCAAATATATCTAATACAAGGACTGTTGTAGGTCATCTCACATTTGTTTCCAGCACCATTACTTTCAAATGAAATTCCTGCATATGGGATTTTGATTGCGTGTTATAGGCATGATATTATTGTTTCAGTTGTGGGGAGGTGGGAGAATAATCTTGTTTTGGCACCTACAGAAAACATAACCGATTGTTTTCACTGTCGTTCATCTAAGGTATACTAATACATATACACCAAATTCTGTCCATAGTCTAATCTTAAAATTTAGCCTGTATCTTTTTTCCTCATTTCTGAATTCATTAGCTATTAAAAGAAGTTACTAGTTCAAGTTTGTGTAGACAATTTTTAAATCATCTATTAATCCCTATATTAAAGGCAGTAAAACACGAAGCTTTAATCTCCAGAATGTAGAAGGTCACCTTTGTAGCCTGATGTATATCATATCTCTGAGTAACGAGAAACAAGTGTGCTTTTCCTTAATGCAACAACCCAAGTTACACTTGGATTGTAACCATTTTTTTCCTGCTCTACCTCTCTTCATGGTAGAGGAAATGTAATTTACTTGTCAGATTGAAATGTTTGATATAAATCTTTATCCTTTCTTTCAAACAAGTATTTCTTGAAACATTATATTATAAACAACTGGCATGTTTAATTAAACAAGTACTTTATTTCCAGCAGAACAAGAGGGTATGATTATATTAATTTAATAGCAGGACCTGTGACCAAATTTTAAAGAAAACATTTTCAGCTCAATGAGGAGGTGTGATTATCTTAATTTTGATATAAGACATGTGACAAGAATTTAAACAAAATATTGAAATCTGTATCTTTACAAATATCACAAATAGTTTCTTTGTAAGATTTTTGAATTAATGAAATTTACAAAATATATCTTCCCATTTTAACTCCTGCTTCAAACCACTAATTGTCTAACATTTTTAAAAGGTTTTTAAAAAACTAAATTGTATAACAGCAATGGTTGGGAAGTATTTTTTAAATTATTGTGATTTTACTCATGTTCTTTTCTCTGTTTATCTTTTATTTGACTGAACTGTATCTCTATTTCCACATCTATATATTAGCAAATCTGACATGTATTTTATTAACTCTATTGTTTCCATTTAGACAAAGGACAAAGGTTTATATTTGTATGATTTACTCACCTAAGAAGTTCTATTAACTTACATGAGTCTTCTAACATAATAAATAATAATAATAATAATAATAATAATAATAATAATAATAATAATAATGTTTTATTATTAAAACATCTTGTTTATGTTATTTTATTTTGCTCTTTCATTTCCTCTTTTTATATTATCAGTGTTACCACGATCTATAATGAGAGCACACAAGTTATATGTTAGCACTAAGTAAAAGACTATGGAATAAAACAAAATAAATAACAAAAATATATTTCCATTAGTTTCTTGAAACAAAGCAAAGTAAGACATTAGTAATATCAATGATCATGACCAAATCAAAAAATTAATGAGAAGCAAGAAGCTGTTACAAGAAACATACACTGAGATATGATCCTAATTATCTTTGTTTACATTTGTTTATTTAGATAAGCAGACGAAATATTTTTGATCCAGATGTGACAATTTCAGTGCTGTCATTTACCTTGCCGAGATCATAAGAATTTTGCTTTTATCACATTCCCCCGAGTATCTCCATGTTTTCATTATAAACCAGTAGTTGAGAAAACATGTCAGATGCTAAGCACAAAATCCACCATGCAGCAACATGGAAAAAATGTAACAACTGTTTTGGAAAGAAATGTCTTTAAGTCAACCTACATAAAATCTTAAATGACTTGCCAGTGAATGTTAATTGGCTTTGAAGTTACACCATGACATGATTTCAAATGCTCAGGAAAACACTTTCTGATTTAGCTACTTTATGACCGAGACATGAAAACAGACAAATGCAATTTTGGAAAATATATACATGTTTTGCATATCGTATACTTACTCTATACCACTTTACTAGAACACGGAAATAATATCCATGAGGAAATTGTGCCAATTAATGTTACTTTAAAAAAAAAGATTTATTAAGGGCTTGGTTGTGTGAGTTGCAGAGCATTCCTGCCGAGCACTTAAGCATGCGCTTAACTACAATCATGTGAGCAGACTGAAGTCAATGGGAGTACTGGTGTTTAAGTTAAGCACATTATGTCCTTTGCTGGAGTACGGCTAAAGTGTGCAGCACCTTGCAGAATCTAGTCCTAATTTAGAATATTTTTCCATCGGGAGTACTATTAAATACGAAAATTGTCTCAACCACTTTAATAATGAATAAACAATACGAAAAACATCTTCCTAAACATAGCAAGTACTGTATAGAAATACTCCATTTAGAAATGTTCAGTAACTTGCAAAACATGGACAGATTGTAAACCATGGGCTCCTAACTTCATTACCTTCATTCAGGTAGGTTCAAAATAATAGGCCACATCCCGCCTGCTTTATTCACAGAAGCAATCCCACAGATTTCAGTGGAGTTATTCACAAGTAAAGTAAGCAGGATTTACAGCAAAATTGGATAATATTATTGCAATGTCAAGGAAATATGTAATACGGCTCAGCATAGAAGAATATTCAAGTTCCCAAAGAAAGTTTCCTTAGATTTGCTCATGACACTTGCCATCCAGATCTATCATCTCAAAGCAACAGCTGTAAAGAAAAGTTTAATCACATTTTCTACCATGCTAACTGCTCAATAGAACTGGGATGATATTTATTTTTGTGTACTGTACAAAACTGGGCAGATTGACAGTGTAAAACAACTAAATAAAAACAACGGGACTGCAGAAGACAGAGAGATACTGAAAAACTCAGCTAAGCTTTTCAATTCATTTTGCTGTATTTTTACCGTTCTCAACACTTTCCACCCATACCTTAAAGCCCTTCACTCCTCTAACTATGCAGTTAACCATCTCCTTGTGTCATCTCAGCCCCTTCTTCCATATGCCTTCTAAGCCTGAAACCCTTAGTGACATAATCTGCCAGGCTTTCACCTTCCCCTCAATAAAACTTTCTTCCTTCATAAAGTCTATTGATACCTGGGAGCCCCATTCCCGCTGAAATGAGGTGAGAAAATTAGTGTCAATCCCTAACTTTTCTTGCATCTCATTTCCTAATCTTTGTCTGCGCTTAGTCCATTGAGTGATATCATTTTTCTAAAGCAATGGTCCATATAGGGTGCAGTGTGGTGTTTCATTGCCTATCCAGAGCGTTTTGCTGAGCTGTTGAACTGTAGCTTCTCTTCCATCTCTTAAGGAGATTTCATGAGAAACCCCATTTTTTGCCAACCATGCCCCACAATCTCTCCTCTGCTTTTCAGAGGCTAGAAGAAATAGCTCTTATCCATAGCTCTTGCATTTAGGTGAGTGAAAGCTGCCCTGGAACACTTCTTTCACCTTCTCCACATCTTCTGCATTTGTGCAGTGGCCAGTACCCTCTCTCTCAGCTACAAGGCTAGAGGAGAGAAAGAAGCATTATTGGTTGAAGAGCCAACCTCAGGATCAGAGACTTCTCTACAGAAAGACCCTCTCCAGACCTTTGGACACCAGCAACCAATTCTCCCATCTTTAATCCTTTGGGGTATGTCTACACTACCACCCTAGTTCGAACTGGGGTGGTTAATGTAGGCAACTGAAGTTGCAAATGAAGCCCAGGATTTAAATATCCTGGGCTTCATTTGCATCTTGCCGGGCGCCGCCATTTTTAAATCCCCGGTAGTTTGGACTCCGTGCCCGCGGCTACACGCAGCACGGAGTAGGTAGTTCGAATTAGGCTTTCTAATTCGAACTACCATTACTCCTCATGGAACGAGGTAGTTTGAATTAGAAAGCCTAATTCGAACTACCTACTCCGTGCCACGTGTAGCCGTGGGCACAGAGTCCGAACTACCGGGGATTTAAGAATGGCGGCGCCCGGCAAGATGCAAATGAAGCCCGGTATATTTAAATCCCGGGCTTCATTTGCAACTTCGGTTGCCTACATTAACCACCCTAGTTCGAACTAGGGTGGTAGTGTAGACATACCCTTGCTTATTTAGATTATAAACTATTCCATTCTGGAATCATGTCTCCTTGTGCATATTTGCAATGCCTAAATCAACATCTGTCTGCCTGACTTATCCACCACTCTTCTGTGTTGCTGGCAGACATCCTCTCTGGGTTTTTCCACTCCTCTCTCACCATCTTATATATCAAGGCAGTTGCCAAGGCCTTCTAGTCCTTCCACCACAGCGTACCAAACATATGACCCTTCCTCAATGTCACTACAGCTGAAAAGCATATAAGTAACTTTGCTATGTTTCATGTATTCATTGAAACCTCCTCATCTCTAGATTGCTAGCCCACCCCCTCTATTCTAGTCAGAGTATTGTGGTTAAAATCAGCTTTCTCAGCATTTACTAGAACCAGTTTTTTTCCCTCTATTAGTTTTCTCTGACCTTCCATATCATTCCATATCATTGTCCTCATCTTCACAGGTCTTCACTATGGGGTCCCGCATACTTCTGCTCATATTTCCTACCACTGCCCAATCATTCCCTTTTACTATACAACAAATTCTGTTACTCATCTGCCTTTTCCTTTTTATATACTACCCCTATTCCTGGAACTTTCTCCCTATTCCAACATGCCACACATTTACCATTCTTTTTTGGGTCCATTCTTCAAAGCTCAGCTTTTCTATAAGTCCCACAAAAAAAGGCTGCCCATCCCATTACACTTGCCCATTACAAATATATATGGGGGAAACCTCCAAGATTGAATCTTCACAATGTTTTCCACTCTAAGTCTTGTCCATGTAATTAGGTAGTAGGCCAGTGAGGGACAACCTAGGATAGTGAGTGGGCCACATGAGTGGCCCTCCTTCATCTCAGTGGGCTGCAAGATTGTCATAACCACAGCAGTCTCCTAGGATAAGATAGTTTTGCTAACTGTGCTTGCATACACATCTCACTTCATATGCCCTTGTTTTAGGTGCATGTCATACTTGTAGCAGCAGGAAAAAAACTATGTGGCTGTAAACCAGCAGAGTCTGACACCCCTATGTGTGGGCAATGGTAAACAAAAAGTCATGTGGGCCACACATAGAACCTCAAGAGGCTGTAGGAGGCCTTCTGGCCACAAGTTGTCCACTGCTGTAGGCTCTTTGGAGTAAGAACTCAGTCGTTGGCTCTGCCTTATACAAAACTGTGAAATATAAACTCTAAAATAGGTACCGTGCAAATGTACTTTCTGACTAACCAAAATTTACTCTGCCTCTGTTGTAACTCTGGGTATGTCTAAACTACCCCGCTAGTTCGAACTAGCGGGGGTAATGTAGTCATCCGCAGTTGCAAATGAAGCCCGGGATTTGAATTTCCCGAGCTTCATTTGCATGAAGCCGGCCGGCGCCATTTTTAAATGCCAGCTAGTTCGGACCCCGCGCCGCGCGGCCACACACGGCACGGACTAGCTAGTTCGGATTAGGCTTCTAATCTGAACTAGCTGTACACCTCGTTCCATGATTAGAAGCCTAATCCGAACTAGCTAGTCCGTGCCGCGTGTAGCCGCGCAGCATGGGGTCCGAACTAGCCGGCATTTAAAAATGGTGCCAGCCGGCTTCATGCAAATGAAGCCCAGGAAATTGAAATCCCGGGCTTCATTTGCAACTGCGGATGACTACATTACTCCCGCTAGTTCGAACTAGCAGGGTAGTGTAGACATACCCTCAAATATTAAAATAAAAGATCTCCATTATGTCTGAATACTTGCACCATGCCCATGCTTAATCCACATCTGATGCTAATGGCCTGCAACCTACTCGTGAAAGAAGAATCTCTTTTGCAATCCCTGGTCCTGTAGTTATAGTGTGTGTGAATGTCCTTACAGATAAATGGGAGTTCTGAGTATAAGACAATTGTAGGGTCACGTCCATAGAGTTACATAAGCATGTAAATTTCTCAACCTGAACTTCTCTTATGTTTTAACTTCTGTACCTTAAAAATATCCAAATACATTTTGTTTAAAATGTGTTTTCTGGTTGATAACTTGCCATAGTGATTTTAATCAGAAGTCTATGTTTCCAGTGAAGTTACAAATGCTCAAAGGACACTTACAGTGGAAGAGCTAAAAGAAATGTAAATTACCCGAATGTGTTACTAAGGTGACCCACCAACTGCTTTATTGCTTTGTTTTTTGCATCCCTTGATTACATATACGCACCCACCTCCCTAGCACTGCAACCTTAGTCCTGGGCCAGTATAGCTGAGAGGCCCGAGTGGAGGGAGGGAAAATGAGACTGTCCTTCACTCACCCTCAGTGGCAGTTCCTGTATTATAGAGCTAGACCCAGCTCCTTGCTCTGGGCGTTGCAATCTGGCACATGGGATTGCACCACCAGGAGAAAATTGTAATATTGTAATGCCTGGAGAGAGAAGCCAGACTGGGCAACATGAGCTGGGAGCTGCCACTCAAGAGCAAATGCAGAGCAAATTCATTTCCAACTCCACCTTGCTCAGGGCCTCTCCTCCACACCATACTCAGAGAAAAGTATATTTGTCTAGGTAGGAGCCCAGGTATAGATTAATCTGGCTCTGAATGCGGCCACCTATTTAGAACCTTCAGGTGGCCACTGGTGGGTCAGGACACACTGTTTGAGAAATGCTCATTTGAATCAGTATAAATGCTATAATGTCCTACTGTATGCATGTTTCAATGGTACCCCTTATATTTGCTTAAGTAAGAGGATTTGATCTCTTCATAATCTTAAAATTACCATCTATTTTACTTTGCCCTTCAATGTAATAAAGCATCTTTGAAGTGCATTATATCAGCAAAGTGATAAGAGCTACTCATTAATTAAAATGCAATTTTCTTTCTCCTGTGGATGTGGGAATTCTTTGCATTCTGGTGCAGAAAAAAAAACACATTTTGAAACTTCAAAAACTGTCGCAAAACCAAATTTCTATTCATAACCCTTTTATATCTGAGCTCCAAAAACAAATCTTTGGGAAATTTAATTTTTAGCTTGAACGTTTGACTATTCACCAAAATCAAATTTCAAATTGTCTATTTGATTCTAACATTTACAGTACATAAACTATTGTGTTACCTTAAATAAGCCATCCAATAAGGGACTGGAAATGATTTTTTGTTTTGTAACTAACCAACAAAGCACAATTGGGACTTGTAAAAATTGCAATCACATATGCAAGCCCAAATGTGTGCTGTGTTGTTTGGATACACAAGTATTCTTAGTTTTACATGGTCGGATAACTTATATAAGTAGTCGATGAAGTATTATTTGTAAATCAGAGACCAGATCCTCAGTTGGTGTAAAAGAGCACATCTTTGCCCTATATATTAAAGTGTAATATTCACAGTTCCTAAAGCATACTGTGTTATCTGCATACATTTTGAAATAAAGGAACACAAACAATACTTTGTGATGTATGTGATGAAGTAGAACAGTGTAAATTGCAAAAATTAACGACAAACTTTTCATGAAGGATCTTCAGACCCAGGATTATTCAGTGAAGCGATTTACGAATAATTTTCAGTGGAGAATTTTTCTATCTGGACAATTCTAGATGAGAAAAAGAGGCAAAATTTGCCAGATCAATTATTCATCAAGCATTAATCACTCCACTTAAGCTGAAACCACAGTAGAGACATTTTCTGTAAGCTTTTCATAGTGCAATAATGTAAGGCACGCACTTATCATAGGAATGAAGGCAGTTTGTTGTCCTCATCTTTTATTTTTCCACTCATGCACAAACAGAGATCCTGTGGATTACCCATGCTGTTTTCTAGGTGCCACATGTATCGCCTATCAAACATCCATGAAGCACAATATATGCTAAATGTTAGTCAAGGATCATTTCCTTTCAAAGTGATTGTTGATCCACTGCTAAAACAGCTTCTTAAAATAATTTATTGGGAAAAGCTTTGTGTAGTTTTCTAATAGGAACTTTTTACATCTGTTAGCCTAATATATGTTAAAAGTTATTTTTTCCTATGATGCTTAAATATTATAAAATAATGCTAGCTCTAATTGGAACTGTCTATCATTTTCAGGATAAAAATTATTGGTACCTATTTGTAATGCTGCAGCAGAGAATGATAATGTCCAGGATTGGCTTTTAAAACTGTTAATGAGCCCTGGCAATGTGAAAAAAAGATGGATTAGATAGATGTAATGAGATATGATTAAAGGGTGTAGGCACTGAAGGGTGTTGGAAAAATTCTTTTTAGAAAGAGTATAATTAGTGTCTGATAAAAGTACTTAGCAGATAGGATTTTTGAAGAAGAAAGGTTAAGATAAACACATACCATAACATAAACCTGCTTCATTTTTCCCTTTGTTTCTTTTGCATGCTCAATAGTCTGTTGAAGTTTTATACATAAATAACATTTGTTGAATAGTTGATGAAACTCCACCAGAGAATTAAAGTGGTTTTAATTGCAAAACACAGAAAAAAAGAAGTATTGAAGTGCCCTATTCCCTTTCCAGTGTACATTTCTTTGTTATTTACATAATGCAGCTACTAATATGCAACCTTCCTTGGATTTACACAAACAAATGAGCTTCTTAAAAATCAAGCATTCTATAAGTTGCTTAGCAACTTCCAAAGCATTCTCTATTAAATTAGGAGACACTTCTTCTGGTGGCAAGCACTTCAAAATATGTACCAACCTACAGACCTTAAATCTATGGAAAGCTGAGGTTGAAAACTGGCATAAGATCTATTATACTCTGTATTTGACTGTTGGACAGAGATATTTCTATTTTCAGACACTTCTCCAGATCACTAGCCTAATGGTTCCTAATTTCTTAATACTCCTGGTCTACAAGACTGTGACTTCATCAGTACCAGCCCCTGGTTGCTGCTTCCTATTTGCATCTTGGGTGGCCAACCATCAGTAAAGTTATAGATAGTTAAAAAGAGTTAAAATTGGACCTGATCATAAAATCCATAAAAACATTTTCATGTCACTAAAAATATGAGCTTCTTCCCTCTTGGTCCTAGGGTGAGCTCTGCACTGACTGCGGGGCAGATCCAGGAACTCTACAATTCCTGAGGCAGAAGTAGAGAAGGGAAGTTTCCTGGTGCGGTCTCCCTTAGATCTGTTGCTGGCTACCACGGGCTACTCTTCCCCACCTCCAGTGGCCATCTTTGAACTCTTTGACCTCGCTAACCCCTGAGGAAGCCTTTCAGCCTTTCAGCCCAGATGTGAAGTAAATAGAATCATAGGGCTGGAAGAGACCTCAGGAGGTCATCAAGTCCAGCTCCCTGCCCAAGGCAGGACCAATCCCAACTAAATCAACCCAGCCAGGGCTTTGTCAAGTCAAGACTTAAAAACCTCTAGGGATGGAGAGTCCACCACCTCCAGAGATAAACCATTTTAGTGCTTCACCATCCTCCTAGTGAAATAGTTTTTCCTAATATCCAACCTAGACCTCCCCCACTGTAACTTGAGAGCATTGCTCCTTGTTCTGCCATCCCTCACTACTGAGAACAGCCTCTCTCCATCCTCTTTGGAATCTCCCTTCAGGAAGTTGAAGGCTGCTATCAACTCCCCCCTCACTCTTCTCTTCTGAAGACTAAACAAACCCAAACCCCTCAATCTCTCCTCATAGGTCATGTGCTCCAGCCCCCTCATCATTTTGGTTGCCTTCCGCTGGACCTACTCCAATGCATCCACATCCTTTCTATAGTGGGGGGGGGGGGGAGGCAGAACTCAACACAATTCTCCAGATATGTGGCCTCACCAGAGCCGAATGAAGGGGAATAATCACTTATCTAGATCTGCTGGCAATACTCCTCCTAATGCAACCTAATATGCCATTAGCCTTCTTGGCCACAAGGGCACACTGTTGACTCATATCCAGCTTCTCATCCATTGTAATCCCCAGGTCCTTTTCTTCAGAACTGTTACTTAGCCAGTCAGTCTCTAGCCTGTAACAATGCTTGGGATTTTTCTATCCCAAGTGCAGGATTCTACACTTGTCCTTGTTGAATCTCATCAGATTTCTTTTGGCCGAATACTCTGATCTGTCTAGGTCACTCTGGACCCTACCCCTGCCCTCCAGTGTGTGTACCTCTCTCCCTAGCTTGGTGTCATCTGCAAATTCCCTGAGGGTGCAATCCATCCCCTCATCCAGGTCATTAATAAAGATGTTGCACAGAACTGGTCCTAGAACCGATCCTTGGGGCACTCCACTTGAAACCGACCACCAACCTGACATGGAGCCATTGATCACTACCCATTGGGCCTGACAGTCTAGCCAGCTTTTTATCCATCTTAAAGTCCATTTAACCAATCCATACTTCCTTAACTTGCTGGCAAGAATATTGTGGTAGACTGTATCAAAAGCTTTGCTAAAGTCTAAATATATCACATCCACTGACTTTCCCATATCCACAGAGACAGTTACCTCATGATAGAAGATAATCAGATTAGTCAGGCATGACTTGCCCTTCGTGAATCCATGTTGACTATTCCTGATCACTTTCCTCTCTTCCAAGTATTTCAAAATGGATTCCTTGAGGATCCCCTCCATGATTTTTCTCGCGACTGAGGTATGGCTGACTGGTCTGTCCTTCTTCCCTTTTTTAAAGATGGGCACTACCACCTTCAGATATAACCTGAAGAAAAGGCTATACAACCCCACTTTCTTGAATCTTGCCTCATGCCCAAAAGTGTCCCTTGTTTTACATGTACTAGCTAACTGCCACGCCCCCAAAGGCTCTCAGAATTTAGAGGATGCTGCACTGATGTGTCTAGTAAATAGGTTAAACTAGTATGATAACATTGCTGTCATCATGTCTGAATAAAAACACTGAATTTTTATTCACTTTTGTCCTATCTTTATATCTCATTAGAATGTGTCTGTAAAAAAAGTTTCGTTGTCAGTATTTTTTTCTATAGTGTCCATAAAAATAACTGTCAGCAGTTGGCAACCCTGTAATGGAGTGATACAGGGACATGCAGTATCCCAGGCATAACTGCAGGTTAGATCACGCACGAGTGAATGGAAGGAGCATGGAGATGACAAATCAGGACATTAAGTTAGCATGGGTGGGTGTGTCCTGTGTAAAGCCTGAAATAGCATACAGCACGGGTAGCTGAAAACCACTGCATTGCAGTCAGAGTATAGTGAGTTTTATTAATGTCATGTAAAAGGAAATTTCCGAGAGTTGCCAGTGATCCATTTTCCACAGGTTTGTTTACCCTATTAAGCCACCATCATTTCTAAATTAATTTGATGTTTTGGAAGAATGTTCGGAGTTTATATTGCTGCAATATCTTATTTCCTTTAATGTTCCAGTGTCCCAGACTACACACTGAGAAAGAGGAAGCTACACTGGATTTTAGCAACCGGCCACTCCAGCTTGACACATGGAATCCTGCACTCTCTCTTTTTCAAACTTGAGGGGGGGGGCAGGTACAACAAGATCCAGGGGTATCAGTGAAATGCATCTGAAACTTGCTACCTCTCTGCTTTGGGTAGCTGGGTGAAAGAAAGCTATCAGTCCTGCAACCACAGGAACGCTGAGATGTGGGAAAGGGCTCAACCAATGAGTCGAAGAAGAGCATGAACACTTATGACTTAAGAAGTAGCTCTAGTTCTCTTTGCACCAGTCCTGTGTCAGCAAAATCAGATATTACACCTAAGAAGCCAAGAATACAATATACATTTTGGGTGTTCACACCTAATCATTCAGTTCAGCTTCTGCTTACTCCATCTACACAAACATGTCACTTTTCTCATCTGCTAGAAACTAGGTGTGGCTTTCTTCTATCTACAGTATCCCCATAATTTCTCATAGTGGAGTATGCTGTTTACACAGAATGGGCATGATATTGCAGTCCATGCAGAGGGAAAAGGAATCAGTGAAATCAATTGGTTTTGCCCATGTAGAAATGCCAGATCATGCCAAATAGAAACTCTAATTCATCAGAAGTAATTTGACAAAGGGTCACTTGTCGAAAGGTAAACAGGCACTTAATTCTCAAAATCAATGGAGATGGGTATCTATTTTTTGAAAATCTGGCAATGTGCCTAGCATCATTTATAGGTGCCTAAATACCTTTGAGAATCTTGACCAAAAAGGCATTAATGAAAGGCTCAATTAATGGCAATATGAGAAGTGTTTTGAGAAGTGTTGTCCCTAGGCAACTAAAAGTGTATGCATATTGTATGCGTATTGGGTATATGCTTTCATACACCCAATTTGAAGGTTGTTTTGCATTAAAAGAATCACTAGTCTCAGTGATTGTTAAAAACTGGCAGTGGATATGGGGAGTAATGGCTATGGCTTCTTTCAGCAATAGAGGTAGAGCTGGAAGAGACCACTTCCCTGATGATCTCATCAATTTATCCAGAGCATAAGATTCCATTAGTTAAAAAAAATTAAGTTTCTAGTGCTCTGGGAGAACTTTTGAATGTAAACCAATGCAGGGTTCTCTCCTGATTCTAGAGCCTGCCAGCTTCAAACAACAGTTTCACAAAATATGTAAAATTTGCTCTTGCATTGGTCCTGGGTGTTACCTCTGAAATTTAATGATAACAGTCTAAATTCAACAACTACTTGTTGTAGTTTTTTAAGGAAATTCAACAATATTAATTATCCCTGTCCATTTCTGTACTCTCTAGGGGTATGTCTACACTAGCCCCCTAGTTCGAACTAGGGAGGCTAATGAGGGTGACCGAAATTGCAAATGAAGCACGGGATTTAAATATCCTGCACTTCATTAGCATGTTCCTGGCCGGCCGCCATTTTGGAAATTGACTAGCCCGGAATAACTGCCCGCGTCTACACACAGCAGAGAAGGGCGATTCCGAAATAAACCCCTTACTTTGAATTACCAGTTAAACTGAGATACGAGGTTTAACTGGTAATTCGAAGTAAGGGGTTTATTTCAGAATCACCCTTCTCTGCCACATGTAGACGCGGGCAGTTATTCCGGGCTAGTCAATTTCCAAAATGGCGATCAGCCAGGAACATGCTAATAAAGCGCAGAATATTTAAATCATACACTTCGTTTGCAATTTCGGTCGCCCTCATTAGCCTCCCTAGTTTGAACTGGGGGCTAGTGTAGACATACCCTAGGTTCTGCTAGGTACCTATTGCAACAATAACTGAATAGAGTTTATACTGATGTGTCTAGAATGAACATGCTTTGGTAAAATCATAAACCTAGGGGTATGTCTACACTACAGCATTATTTCGAAATATCTTATTTTGAAATAGTTAATTCAAAATAAGTTATTTCGAAATAATGCGCCTACTCACAAAATGCATTTTGAAATAGTGTTTTGCTATTTCAAAATAGCGCATCCACACTGTGTGGGTGCTGAATCACATTTAAGGCCGGCCAGAACCAGGTCTGGCAAGGCATCAGGTCAGGAGTGTCTTTGTGTAGCTGCTGCCTGAAGCTATCTGAGGCTTGTGTTTAAAGGGACACAACCACCCCACCCCCTCATCCCGGGCAACCGGTTCTCAGGGAAACCTGGGAGGAGGGAGCTGGACAGGGGAAGCAAGGGAAAGAAGGGGGAGGGGAAGCGCAGGGTTCAGGGGTGGGGAGTCTCGCCGGGCCAACTGTCTCCCAACACCGCAGATGTGGGGTCTTGGCATCCCCGGGGGGATGAGGAGGGAATGGAGGGGATGGAGGGTGAGGAGGGTGAGGAGGGGATGGAGGGAGAAGTGGGAGGAGGAGAAAGAGTGGGAGGAGTGGGAGCTGGGGAGGCAGCAGACGCTGGAGCAGCAGGAGGCAGCACACTCTGCACCAGGGTCTGCAGGTGTTGGCAAATGGCACGGCCCTGGGCAAGCTGCTCCTGCCGGAGCTCCAGGTCTTCTTGCACCCAGTTCTGGAGGGTGCAGTGCTCCAGGTGCGGCTGTTGGTACCCCTCCACTGCACGGGTGGTTCTGTGGAGCCCTCGGGTGCGGGAGCATGTCCCGGGTGGGGTGGTGCACCCTTCACGTGCATCTGTTGCAGCTGTGGAGAAACAAGAGAAGTGGTCAGTTATCCCTGAGGACACAGTGAGTGAAGCCCAGCCCCCCTCTGCAAGGTGAGGATGACCGTGCCCTTCACCATCAGAGCCAATGTGCTTGCACACAGGCCATGTTCAGAACATCCCGCTATCCTCTGGGAGTGGGAGCTGCCCCAAGACCGCATCCATACCCCTGGGCTATGTATAGTGTGGGGGGAAGATGTCCCCTGCCTCTATGTAGAACGGCTTTGTGGAGGGAGGACGTCCTGCTGTGTCCCACCCCAGGGTCAGGAGCATGTCATGTCTCTTCACACACACGTGTGGCTAACAGGCCAAGGCCCCTGTGTGGCAGCCAGCTGGGGCCACATACCCAGAGGTAGCATAGCACATGCTGGCACATGCACAGGTTGCTGCGTGATCCGTGGTAAGCAAGGCCCATGCGCGTGGTCCCTGGTCTCCTTCCCTGCCCCTCAATAAGGAGACAGTGATGGCACTCACATGTTGTTGCCTCCCCGGATGACGCGGGTGACAGGTCTGCCGGGACGGCTCGAAGGTCCTGGCTGCGTGGTACGCTCCCTCTGGGCTCTTGCAGCTCCTGGCGCTCCTGCTCCATGCCCTGGTAAGGGCCCTCTGCTCCAGGACCCCTGGGTGGCACGGACTATCCCGTCCCCCAGGATGTGGTCCAGGGCATCAAAATAGGGGCAGGTGTCTCCCCCTGTTTGGGAGCTGCCCCATTGGCCCTGGCATAGGACTGCTGTAGCTCCTTAATTTTCATGCACACCTGCTACTGGGTGCACATGTGGCCTTTGGTGGCCAGGCTGACAACCATCCGTCTGTAGACGGCTGCATTCCTCCATCTAGTGCGGAGCTCATGGACATTGGAGACATCCCCCCAAACCTCAATCAGGTCCATGATCTCCGCACTGGACCAGGAAGGCGCCCACCTTCTCCGGCCCCTGGCAGGCTCCTGGGAGCTGGGGCACTGGGCCCGGGGAGCAGTGGAGGGCTGGCTGGAACTGGCTGTCTGGCTCATGGTGGGGCCACTGGGTCAGGGGCAGAAACTGCTGTCTCTGTGCTGGCAGGCCTGGAGCTGGCACAGGCACTATGGCCAGAGTCTACCCCTTTAAGGGCTCTGGGGCTGGGGGAGAGGAGAGAAAGTTTTCCTGGTTGTGCCCAGAGTGGCCACCAGTGCACCCTGGGAAGGGCTGGAGGCCCCCTATTTCTAAATAAGCATCTATACAGAGCTTATTTCGAATTAGCTATTTTGAATTTGGTGTTATTCCTTGTAGAATGAGGTTTACCAAATTCAAAATAAGTGCTCCACTATTTTGAATTAATTTTGAAATAGCGGTTTGGCTGTGTAGACTCTAGGAAAGTTATTTCGAAATAACGGCTGTTATTTCAAAATAACTTTGCTGTGTAGACATACCCTTACAGACATTACAGATGGAGAAACTCATGCATTCCTCTGCCAGTACAAGGCTATTCTCAGAATACATTATTTTCCAGAGTTTTGTCCAGTCCAGCAATACCTGATTGCATCCGTGGGGCTCCTCAGACTCACCTTAGGAGATGTTCCCACAGCCTCACATGTCTCCTCATTACGGCATGTTTTGCTAATATTCAGACCTATTGCTTTCCTTTTCTGCATGGTATCCCCTGCCTCCTAGTTATATTCCAGGGCCACCAGGTATGGGCCATAGACCAACAGTGGGGACAGGGGAGAAGAAGAAAGAACGTGGATTAGTCACTTGTCTCAGGAAAGGAGAAAAGGAAGGGAGCTACTCAGGGTACGTCTACACAGCAACATTATTTTGAAATAACTAGCATTATTTCAAAATAACTTAGTCCATGTCTACACAGCAGGTAGTTATTTCAAAATACTGTCAAGCTGGAGGACTTATTACCCTGACTTTTGTATCCCACACTGTAGGAGGAGTAGAGGGAAATAGCAGGAAGAGTGCTCTATTTCAAAAGAAGTGCTGTGTAGATGCTCCCAATTTCGAAATAAGCTATTTTGAAATAAGCTACACAATTGACATAGCTTATTTCAAAATAAGCCCTGCTGTGTAAACACACCCTCAGAGAGAATATAGCAAAGGGACCAAGGGTTTTTACGGAAGCCAGGAGCTCTTTAGGCTCTGGAATGGAAGAGCTGGTGCAAAGAAGACTGGAGACTAACCAAAATGGCCTGTAGGGGCAGCAGTGATTCAAAGGAGGATTGGGCTCAGCAGTAGGGAAGCCTGGGATATCTTCTGGGTTGCTACTTGCCAGAAGCAGTCAACAAAGGGCTAGAACCTGGACCATATGGACCAAGGGTCAGCCCCAGCTCTTATTGTCACCAGGCCAGGCAGGTGCTCCAGACTATGGCCTGCTGAGTTCTTGGGACTTAGTGAGGTAATCATACAGCCCCTTTAGTGGCTTTTCCAGCCATCAGGGTTTCTTCCATCCTTCTGCTTCCTTCCTTCTCTTCTGCTCTGCGTACCTTCTTCCAACCCACTCACCCTCTACCACCACAAACACTAGGGTCAAATCAACAGCTGAAATCATCAGACATTTCCAATCTATGCATCACCTCTTCCCTGCACCCTTTGGACTTGAGACACAGAGACTGAGGTAAAACTGCAGGGACCTTTCATTCTAAAGTCTTGAAGTCTCAGCAAGAAGAAAAGGTTGTGTAGAGGCTAGAACTACTCTTCGCTTGCCATTGTTTCCGTTGAACTCCAACAAAAACCGGCTGCTGTGTTTACGAGACAAATTATCCCTTTGTAAAGTAGGGATGTAGGGGGACTAGGCTGGATCTTTGGGAGACCTTTCTGAAAGAAATAATAAGGTATATACTGGGGGGAGTCTGTGGGTGAATTAGCCCCTGCTGACTTAAAGTACCAGGGGAATTTCTGAGAACTGGTCTCAGATGCTGAAACTTATTCCTGATTTGGTTCCTCTGCATAGGAAGGGAGTATAGGGATATGTTAATACTGTCTCCTATGGAGATGAATGTGTACGTGTGTATGTGTGTGTTACTTGCGTTTCTTTTATATTGTGTCACAACTATCTTTGAGTCTGCTCCGAGGGGTTCTTTTTACTCCTACTTTTTCCCCTTTCTGGGACTATATTCAAATGTATCTCACTTTTGAAGTGGTTTCATTCCCCGCCCTCCCCCCAGTAAGAAATGGTTTTGCTAAGTTACTCTCCCTTCCTGAAAGGTCTCAACAATCTGTTGGAAACTAGACACACATTGTATACAGTGAGAAAGTTGTCAGAGGTTAGATGAGGAGGGAGAAAAAAATCTCAAACTGATCTGGGAGACTGCGGGGCATCCAGTTCCCTGTGTATCAGGGAAACACCTACTCTTTCCCCTACCATTTAAAGGAGTTTAAAACCCATTTTTTAAAAAAGAGAAAGAAAATCGTTCCTCACTCCAGGCTTAAAACAATGGTGAGATTAGACACACATCATCCTGGGCTGTAGCTTTAGGAAAATATTGGCCCCCTTTTCACCTCTCAGACTGTCAGAAAAGCCTTTCACAGTTTTTGTTTCAGCAACCCCACAAATAATGGATAGTTCCTTTCATAAATTGCCAGTAACACCCCATTCTTCCCAGGTTCTCAGAGCTCACAGTAGTGGCTGCCTATGCAAGGACATCACCAGTTACAGCCATCATCAGTACAGAACACTCTGTTATTTATTTAGACTCTGAAGAAAAAGAGACCCTTGCTTATTTTCTTAAAATAATTAAAATGCATCACTTAAGTTCCTATTTGCTCCCAAAAAAGCGTGGGAGCGTAAATGTTTTGGCTCTCAGCTGACAGTAAATATATCTTCATATCATGTTTTTATTTTATCATTTTTAATGCACACCCCTTTCCCCCCACACACTCCTAATCGCTGAAGTGTTTGAAAGAGGCTTAGAGTCTACGGTCTCCCGCTCTCTTTGCTCCAGAAGATCAAATGTATTACTTTTCCCCTTTGCGTGTCTGATGACGGGATAAAAATGTTGTTGGAGTCCAGATTTCGGGGGCTGCAGCTAGGATGACACGATGTGAAAGTGCAGTCCTGGCTCCATAAAACTATATAGTTAGTGCAATAACAACGGCAAAAAAAGAACTTTTTTTTTTTTTTTTTTTTTGTAATTTACAAAATAGCACTTTGGTTACTTTTACACATTCCCCGTGTAGGAAAAAAATTCCTTCCTCCATCCTTCTCCCCCCCCCCCCCCGAAGAAGCCTGTGTCTCTAGCAGCCCTCAAAAGCTTCCACATCCTCCATGTTTCATTCTGACAAAGCCAAGATTTTGAGGGTTTGGGGATGGATTCATACTTATTTAGGGCCGTTTGAATATAGCATCAATTGCAGGACTTTTTTCCTGTTTTGCTGAAAATGTAGATGGGCCTTAGAGAGGTACTATTTTGTTTTCTCATGTCTCTGGTGTTTAAAATAATGCTCCGATCCAGGGCATTTTAGCTCAACTCCGAATAACATCGTGTACCCGAAGCATAAATTAAAAGTATTTGCTCTTGAACATGCCTCTTTTAGGAAACGTATTAATACCATTATTGTCTACAGTGCGCTAAATCAAACACACATCTCTCTTTCCTTACAAAGAGATGTGCTAGAAAAGAAAAACCTGTTACAAACAACGGCTACAGACAGTTTACAAATAGAAAACACCGTTCATTGGGACATTAGATATTCTGCCTAAATATTCTGTATTTTGTGTATCGTCTGCTTTCCTTTTGCTCTCCCAGATTATTGCGTTCTTACAAATTATGATGCAGCTACAAATGCTGTAAATTTATATATCTGGCACATCGTTCCTCGGCGTTATCTGAAATATCCCCTTCCCTGACTCGTTCACGGTCTCTTGTAATGAAACAATGTGGTGGGTGCTGTAAACAGAACCAGTTCCTGGTGTACTAAGAAGAAGGGCGAGGAGGAAATCAACCCAATTATAACTACCCGAGAAAATTGTAGCAAAAAATATACAAATCTATGTCCTGGCCTTTTAAAAATAACGTACCCGCAGATTGTACCTAAAACCAGGATCGATCATGATTTTAACAGGGACAATTGTACATCTTCTAGGGGTGTTTATTCTGTTTTTCCTTTGAAACAGAGCTCTCTCCCCGCTAACCTCCACTTTCTTCTATAAGGTATTTTATATTTATTATTTATAACTGAGTCTCTTTTTCTTCAGTTTTACTCTTGAGCGATCATAGGTGCGTAATAGTTTAAAATGCGATAGTTAGAAAACCAACAGCCCCGTTATGTTAATAACAATGGGCCATTTATTGGCAAAGTGCTTAAACAAAATTCACCATTAAACAGTAGCCCCTCATTCCATGCTGGGGTCAGCACTGATAGTATGGTAGGTATGACCCAATCATACTTGTTTCATTGGTGTTATGATCGGTTATTGCAGGACATTGCTCGATCCCTACATTCATTCACATTCACCTTCCCCAGGCTGGCTGCTGTCCCGGGTAATTAGTTATATGTCAAGGCATTTCTACCCTTTAAGTGGAGATGTGGCTAGGTAGCAAACGAAACTGTATACATAGTCACATACAGTCTGGCTGTAATACAAATCTCTGCGTACCACAGATTTCCAGGAAAGTGGAGGGAGCTCTCTGTCTCCCCTGAGCTCTCGCGAATATGTTTTCAGACCAAAACTGGGGTTGGAAGCTTGACTGCCCAGGATCAGAGAAGTCTCTGGGGGGCAGCCGTGTTGGTCTGGGACTTTAAACACAGCGGCTAGTCCTGTGGCACCTTACAGACTCCCAAATACATAGTTGTAATATCGTGAGCTTTCGTGGGTAAGACCCACTTCCACAGAGGAAGAGATGCGGGTCTGGGGGCAGGTTCAAACCCAGTTCAACACAACACAACCCTTCTCCCCTTCCTCCCCTGCCCCCTCCCCCCAGCGCACACTCCCCCAGAATTTAGCTTCGTGTTGGTAACTCCTGCAAAGGCGGCGGCGTTTACAGGGCCAGGGCCAGGGGGCGCGCGGTTCCTGGGAGGTTGGAAAGGAGCAGCGCGGTGCTCGGGCTAGACCACGGTGTTTTATTGGGGGCTCGAGGGGGTGTTTTCTGGCGGACCAAAGAGCTCGTGTAGTCGCTTTGCAAGTGTTTATTGGAATCAGGGCAATACAGCTCAGGGTCACGCGCAAGCCGGGAAGGTACAACGCCTCCATCGCCAGCCTCCCCACCACCCTCAGAGCCTCCTGGACTGCGGCGGAATTGAGACTTGTACCGAGTTACCAAAGGAATCGGATGGCGTTTGATCCCCTGTGCCCCCTCCCCCGAGCGTTCGGCCGCAGCCTTTCCTCTCGCCGTTATCTAGGCAATTAACAAAGAGCCTGTCTTAACCCCGGACAGCTGCCTGCCTGGCGGTTTTAGGACTGACTCTCTTTGTCCTCGGAATCAGTTCGGGTCCAGATGTCAAGGCCGAATCTCAGACTGGTCCAGTGGCCTGTTTGCCTTTATCTTCCAGACACTCGCAGGTTTGACAAAAGCAGACTCGAGACGATGGACTCGTGTGTACGCTCCAGACGGCTCCTCCGATCTCTCCCTCCCAAACGCCATCCCGCTCCCCCAACCCGATCTTTGGTGCGCTGTGGCTTAAGCGAACAAAAAAAAATTGGCCCCAACACACTGTCCTGTTCTGATCTTGCACCGTGACCACGCAGCGCTCCGTTCATCTCGTATCCTTCTTCCGGACAGCTCCCCCTCCTTGGCTGTCAGACGCGCCTCCTCGTCTCACCTTCTTCCGCCACAGATACCTGCTAGGGTAGAGAACACAGCCCAGAAACAGCCCCACACAGCAGTGCCCTCTGCATGCCTCCGTCTGCCTCACGCCTCTTGCGAGCGCTCCGCATCCCTCTCCTCCTACCCCCCCCCCCCCCCAGCATTTTCCAGTAGCCAAAGAAAGATGATCAGGGAGCCACTCCGAAAGGGGAAAGTAGCCGTCTCCCGAGGCCCAGATGCTAAACTAGTCTCCCATGGCCTCACTGCTTAATACTTTTTAGGGACAAATCGCCTTCTTCCGTCACCCCAAAAGAGGAGAAGGTTCTTCAAGGATCCAGCCACTGAATCAAAATGAAGGGCTCTGAACCGAGCACATCAGGGACCACCAGTCCTGGCGCTGCGGAAGAACTAGAAAAAGCAGGAGGTGTGGAACAGTACTTGAAAAAGACCAGAACGAAATGTACCTAGATTGATTGTGTTCCAAGAGTCCCTGCTACAACTAGTATTCAAAAGGAGTTTTCATCATCATTACTATTCGCAGCACAACTTTAGCGAGATTAGGAAATCTGTTTAATCGGTTTATTAATCATTTAGAGACCAGTAAATAAACTGCAATCTAAAAATTATCATCGATGATTCACACAGTTGGTAGGTTTTAATTACAAGCTTAAGTAATATGTTCATGTCAAATATGGCATTTTTTAAATAAACAGGATTTGTAGGCCAAAACCCCGGTGAGTCACAGTGTTTAATAACTAACCAGAATCATCCCTGCGACTGTATGTTACAAAATCGCTCCGTTTTCGGTAGCAAAGAAGAATGTATGTTCTTAACATGTTCCCGTTGCCACTGCATGTGATTTCAACATTCCCTTAACAACCATCCTAAAGATGTGTGTAAAGGAAATGGACTATCTCCCATTTCGCTCCCACTGTAATGTGATACACCTTCCTGCATTTTCGGGTATATTATTTGAGGCAGATCTGCAATGGCAACCCTCTTTGCAAACAGGAGGAGAGATGTGTGCAATATAAATTTAACGATGTAATTCTTTCTCAAGCAAATAATCGGTTCCCTTTCAAATATAATTAATGTTTTGATAGTGCATTTCTTCCAAGAATTAGATCCCCAAACACACACAACCTCATATCGTTTGTGTATATTTGAATCAAGAATCTATAGAACCTATATTGTGGATGGTAGAGACATACTGCTTATTAAAAGGTTACTCACAAACAACCTTATTTATTACCTAAACTATTGAACGAACTGGGAGGTGAGCATTATACAAAGTACACATTTAAAAACATTTCTGTTAACATCTGAAAATGTTTAGCAAGCATAGGAAGACATTGTGTGTTCTCGGTTCTTTGTCCGAGATCAAATGAGGGCTAGGAGAATGTTGTGTTTGTCTGTGTCAGGCATGTTTTTCTGGGAATAGTGTTTCTCTCTGATCTTCCTTTTCTCTTCTGGCTTGATCCTGAATTTATCTCTCAACCCCAGCTCTCATTGACCCCAAAGCGTGCGCAGGGAAAAAAGAAGTCCCTTCAATGCACAGAGAGATTGGATTTTTGCGACTTGCATCAGGAGTGTGGCCCGAGTAAACTAAGTATTTAAAACATTCGATGGCATCATAACACTGGAACTCAGCGTTTGCTGAAGTAGAGCACACTGTGGAGGATATTTTCAGATGTAATTCCTTTAATCCTTTGTTATATGATAATATGGTGCATTAGTTATAAATGCTTGGAAACCGGGGGCGGCGTCATGGTATTGAAATCTATGGGCGTTTTGACTGTGATTTCAATTGCACCTTCCTAATATAAGTTGTATTGCGTTTAGGGCAAGAAGACAATCGATACTTTCCTTAATACCTACAATATCCCCGAGTTCGGTATAAAATTACCCTATCGAAATACCTCAAGAATTTTAACTCGAACTATAGAAATATCAGGCTGGAATCAACACGTGGACAATAATGTCATTTTGCTAGGGACTGCGCCATCTGCAAGTCCATACAAAATGATAAAACGGCCAGATCCTGCTCCCATTGACATTACAGGAAAAAATCCCATTGATATCACTGGATAGAGGATCAGGTCCCATCTCTTTACTTATCTGCCTACAAAATATATAGAGATAAAATATGCATATATTTGGTCTGTACAAACCTAATTATTCAAAAACTAATAGAGAAAGACGTGTAAACTAGGATTTAAAAACGGATTTGATTTTCCGTTTGGGTTGCTTTCAAGAATTAGCTTCTACGTATTCCTCTGCATGCGAACTGGGCCTGCATTTGATATTTTAAAACTGGTGGCACATTTTGAAAAGTTATTTCTACATTATAACCAAAACTTGACTTCAGTGGGATTTCCAGAATCTGGCCCACCTGGACCCACTTTGAAGGCATTAGCAGCCATAAAATTGGATTGTGATGATCAATAATAAAGATAAGACTCCATATGATTTTAATGAGATACTTTCCTGAATAAATAAAAGGGCCCCGTTTAAAAGCAAACGGAGTACTTTGAGCAGCCTAACCACATAAACTTCAGTTTTTCCTGGGAATATCTGATGCTCTGAGTTGCCGGGCGGTTATTAATTAATTAAATAATTAATTAATATTAATACATATAAAAATTGCAAGATTTTCCCCACAGCTTTTAGTCTCTATCCTTTCGCATAACATTTTACTGACATTTGTTTTCCTGGAAACTGATGACTTGAATAACGGGTATTCACAAAGTGTTTATGGTTGAACATCTTACTCAAACACAGTATCTCTACCTTCCTTTACTAGAAACCCTGCCTGAAATGTAGACACTTGGCAAACGTTAATAGCTATAATCTTAAATTCAATACAATGTTACCCACCTCAGTTATTCAGATCCATTTAACCCCATGTTTACCTCCAATGATCTGTGAACAAACAAAAAAGGGGGAAATATTTACCACATCGATCAGACAATAGATGTCTAAAATAAACTTGTTAACTTGGCCCTTAACACAAAACAAAACAAAACAAAATCAAGAACCTTGCTACCTTTATGGCTTGCAAATGGTCTTTTTGTTCAGCAAGAACTAGCGTTAAAGAAGATCACACTCGCGTTCAGAAAATATTGTTATTTTTCTTTAATGGGGAAAATTGGACTCCCGCGACTTAGATCTGTGGTTTTTAGGACTAGGATGGAAATTGGACTGACACCACTTTGCACTTTAACAATCAGATTTCGTCAGGGTACTAGTTGTTTGTTTAACCCGACAGCTCCGTGCACCCCGTCGCACACTTTACACACTCATTAAAACGATTATTCACGACCTGTCGAGTGTTTTCTAGTTCATTCACAGGAAAGCCTTAACGCTATAAGATTCAAGAATATACCGTCAACTATACCAGAGGAGGGGGGGGGGAGGCGAGATTATCTGTGTGATCATCTGATGCTCTGGCATTTTACATCTACAAGTTGCAAGAAAGCAGTTGCTCAAAGTCAAAAAGCACTAATATTTTTAGATTGCGATTTGACAGCTAGGCAGGATCATAAACAAAGGATCCCACATTGGTTTCATTTTCCAACCTTTAAAACGGTATTGATATTGTAATGCCTACCCTTAAACACTCTTGTGACAAACAGGAAAATTACCTACAGATGTTAATGGCAGTTTGGGGGTAGATACGTTGAAACACAGCTTTGGAAAAGTAGGAATTCACCTTCTATGCAAAATAGACAAGTCATTCCTGTCCTAAAATCATCGATTCTGAGACCAGAAAGGACCACTGTGATCATCCAGTCTGACCTTCTGTATAACACGGGTCATAGAACTCCCCTCCCCCGCCCATGGTGTGTGTGTGTGTGTGTGTGTGTGTGTGTGTGTGTGTGTGTGTGTGTGTGTGTGTGTGTGTGAAAATCCAATCTTGATTTTAAAATTGCCATTGATGGAGAATCCACCATGACCCCTGTTAATTTGTTCCAACAGTTATCTTCACTGTTAACTTTTTGGCTCCTTTCTCATTGTTCAATATGATGATCTGATGACTACAACAGGAATTATTCCTTCCTTGGTGACTAAGTTCGTACACTGCTTCTTTACAGCTATTGCTAAACTGTGGAGCGGAATGGACATTTTCGAGCAAATTAATATTGTTGTTTGTAATATTATTATACTTAAATTATAGAAAATTATAGCAATTATAGTATCTCCTGAAAGAAGGTGCTACTTCATTCAAAATGTGGATTTTTTTAAAGAAAATCCATTTCAATATGTGATGATCCAATTATTGAGAGTTCATATGAATAGCCGTAACACCTTTTTAATATATTAAAACATGAAGACGCAAAGGTGTCTAAAGCATCTTGCTACTGTTATTTACTACTGTGATATTTCAACGCGGATTTTTTGAAATCATCCGATGTCTGCTTTGTATATGCATATTTCCTTAGATTCTGAAATTCTATCTGCTAGAAAACTCCAGAGGCTACTCTATTGCTAGGACCATACAAAGGAAGGGCGAGAGTGGGGAAGGAAGCCAGAGTATAATTCCGTGTAATGTCTGCAGTTCCCCCAAACCATTTATTTGATTTTTTGAAGCATCTACACATAATTCATCTTTATTTCAAAGCAATAACCTTGAATGCTACAAGAGGTTTTAATCTGAAATGGTTTCCCAGTTGCTGCGAAAGCAAGCATGTATAAGTAAGTTGTTAAATTTATTGGATTGCAATAATCCACTATCAAATTTGCTAAGAATGGATCCGTCAAGCGTGTTCATCGTATAAACTCTTTCTTTCAAACCAACCTGGTATAATAATCACGAGACCAAAAGAAAAAAAAACCTGAAATATGTAAGTAAATACCTAAACCTCTGGATAAATAAACACACTAATCAATAGGAAGTTAGCCAACACTTGTCTTATTGGTGAAGCGACAATCGATTTTTCTGTACCAACGTGCAATCTGCACTATCTATACTTAATTATTAGTACATTTAGCTACACTGATTGAATCATAAAAATATTGTTAATAACGCCAGCCCTTCCTCTCGGCCATAAATTATATTAATTGTCTGACAAAAAACAATAACTTTAAAAATTTTCCGGAAGTAGACAACTTTGCCACAATATAAATGCTCATTTAAGAATGCTCATGTTGGAAATGTACCTCAGTCTTTACAATAAGATTATACTTCCTAAAATCAGTGGAATGTATTTCTTTAAAAAAATCTTTTAACACTTTAACTCAAAGCGATTTTGATATGGTCCACAAGTGTTTCTTGTGAATTCATATCGTTTGCTAAATATATATAATTTTTCCTTTTCATGTCACTGAAATTCTTCTTTCAAGATGCACACATATGGTATTCAGAAGAACATTAGGTTGACTAATCGCTATAGCATTTGAAAATCAGTTACAAGACATAGCACGAACAAATGTTCGTTATTACCTGATACATTTAACCAGATCTGTATTGATTCCCTTGAACAGATCTATCTAATAATCTGTCAGCAAATGATTGTTTCGGCTTGATGTTCAGTTAAAGAGTCTCCTTGGCGGAACTGACACGCCTGTCTGTATGGTTGGTCTGTGTGTCTGTGTGTCTCTTGGTGTGTCTATGTGTGTGTGTGTTTAGGTGTGCTTGTGATTAGGGAGAAAAAGGAGGGTAATATCCTTGCTATAACATCATTGAGGAAAAGGACAGCCGAGGTATTTAACTGGTGTTACATTCTCAAAAATATTGTAGCCCTTCGGAAAACGAAAATGTTAACTGCGGGGCTTAACTATGTCACATGCGGTTAATTAAAAAAAAAGATTTGATCCCCTCGTCGAATACACTAGAAAATAATGTGCCGTTTTATGTGAGACCTTCACGCGAGTTTTTGACCGTTTCGGGATATCTTACTTCCCATTGCACATAATGAATATAACAAATAATTGAACATTAAATACTGTCTATCAAATCACTCCTGGGTGGAAATCCTAGCCCGTTGAAGACAGCGACGAGTTTAGCCTAGGTCTGGCCTATAGACTTGGACTTTCCCGACTCATCTCCAAGAGGAGATCCCACGAAAAACTGAGCGCCACCAACTCCTGCTCCACTGATCCGAAGGAAAAGCCCATCACTTTTCACATGTTCAAATCACCGTGCAAAGGGCATCTACTGAATGCAGTGTAAAAGAAAATAAAACTAGCTGTTTTCTTTGCAGTCCCAAAGCCTCATTGACCAGAATGAGTCAGATTTGCTTGAATGAAAAATGCCTATTCTAACAATAAGCAGCAACTTGCAGTTAACCCTATCGGGGTAATTGACTAATATTTTAACGCAAGATGACAAATACACGATTTTTCTCAGCCTCACTAAGTATTCTAAATTAATACTTAGATCTTTCCTTTAGAATTAAGAGCAGCTCAGCATAAACAGGAGGAATCTTACATTAAGTATTTTAATGTGCCCAGGTACTCATCCATATAAATGCATTAATCATAATTACTATTAAACCTTTTATTAGTTTATCTTCCCCTCGCTGGTTAATAACACACATATTTTGCGCCCCATGCTATTTGATAGGTTTGGGGAGGTAACTGTGTTTACACCACTAACATGTTTTTGATAATCCTTTCGTTAAATGTAAACGCTGGATATCTAGCTGCAACATTTCCAGCGTTTTATTGGGGTGATTTGCTCACAGGCATTCGCAGTATGCTGCATTTTGTTAAATGCTATTGTAAAGGGGATAAAAAAGCAGGTTGGTTGGGTTTTATACTTTAAGACATTGTTCCCATATTGTTGTCCGCTCAGACAAGAAAAATACAACACGGACAGTGCCCAGCTGCGTTCAGCGTACGGAATGTATCGTTAGACAAATGTAAACTGCCTGAAAAGCAGACCAGCCGAATTACCGTAGGAGACATTGCCAAATTGGTGACGAACAGGAGAGGGAAACGGGCAGAAGTCTTTTTTTTATGTCTACCACAGGGAAAACACAGCTTTCTCAACTGGCAGATAAAGTGCTGAGATCTGAAACAGGCACTGAGTAAACACGAAAGATCGACTTTTTTTTTTTTCAAAAATGGCTTTGCTCTACAGAGTCCTTTTCCCTGGCACCCGAAAATCGAACCTGCATGTGTGTGACAAGCGAGTAACTCCAGCTCTCCTGTTTGACAAGAGCGCCCTCACCTTGCTGCTTTGAGAGCAGCTCCTAGACACTGCAGACTCAGCTTATATTGTATTTGAGGTAAGCGTAGCCTGTCCGCAGCCCCAAGATCTATATACATTTCGATCTAAGCCTCTGCGACTATCCTTACTGCAGTCTTTCTGGCAGCACCTATGCACTGGATGTACGAGACGAGAGAGCTACAGTGAGCGAGAGTCTTATTGATAGAAGATTTACATATATACAAACACATGTTTATAGAAATCGACAAACACTCTATTTATCCTTACTCAGTACGAACCAATTTAATCCATAGGTAGGTTTCTGGGGGAGGAGAGGAGGGAACTGTATGTAAACAATTTGTCAACTCTCTTTAAGGCTACTTCATTCTTTGTATATGGCGGAAAATAAACTGTACACTGTTCCCATTTCCTGCAGTGTGAATCGAGAGAGCCACCCCGCACAACTTCATTACCATTTGCTCTGATTACCTTCAGCAGGTGTCTTATCTCACTGCGTTTTGGTGACTTAAATTGGTGTATTAAAAATTAATTATTTTCATGAGATTACAAATTGCGGAACAAGGGAATTAAAATCATTAGCAGAGTTGAACACCATGCATTGTCCTTTCTCCTCCCTCTCCCCACACCTTTTCGAAGACATAAGAACCAGAACTACAGTCAGTTTAGAAGCAGGCTCGCCCCCCTCCCCTGCAGAGATGTGATCAAGTCTGGCAAATCAATAGATCGAGCAGAACAATACTGTCACCACCCTCTCATTTCACAAAGTAGAGCGCCTAAGTATATTAAATTCCCGATATCTCTGGCACGCAGGAGCGCAGCATGTTGGAAGGTGGGAGGACGAGCAGAAATGCCTTAATCTATTATAAAATAAAAACAAACCCCCCACAAACTCTAGAGTGGAGCTTGAAATTGTCAAGTGATTCATTTGCCATTCCTGGGGGGAAGCGTTTGCCTGCTGCTCTATCCAGAGCACAGGCGATGTTCGCTTTATATACATTCTTTAAAAAGCCTCCATCCTTTTAACTTTTCCTGCGCGTTTAGGAAACTTAGCAATATTTACACACGACCCGAAATGCATAAACCCATCGAAAACCCCACTCCCATTTTTTAAAATCTAAAAGTGAAATTGGGGGCTTTTTTATTTTTTAGAAACAAAGTCCACTCCCATTCCCCCAACATCCCTCCACCCCCAAACGGCATCTGTTACTAAGACTTCGATTCACTAGCAGCTTTAACCCTAGAAGAGCAAAGCACGTATTACACAGCTCATCCTAAAGAATACTTCCACTTCACAACGAGATCGAAGAGGTAAATCACGTCCCAGCTCTACGTGTACTTATTGCTGAGGAATAAAATGTACACTCACCAAGTCGGCACGAAAAAGTATCGCAACCAGCCTGGCGTCCTTTCTTTCCCTGCAGCAGGTACAGGTAGTTCTGCACAGAGTCTTTAAAAACCAAAGAAAACATCGCACACGTGTCACTTCCTTGGCTTTAGTCCTCTTAGCTAGAAAAAGAAATAATGTTAAAAATCAACTCACAGATTGACCGGCAGAATTTTTGAAAATAATGAAGAAATGTGCAACTTACCTGATTAAAATCAAATAACTTGGGAGAGGAGAGGGGAAAAACCCTAATTTTGGGGATAAGCAGTTCAGAGTTTTTAAGCTGTGCTTCAGGCATGTGGACGATCTGGTTATTTTATGGGCAGTGGAAAACAGTATGTGTAGACACAAGTCTGACATGTATTTTAATTCGCATCACAGGGTTCTGCCTCTAGGGAGAAGTAGTGAAGGTTTTCTTTTACTTCACCTATCCTGCTGGGGGGGGAGGCTTGCTGAGATTGCTGGACAGGTTTTCTTTCCGGAGGGTCCCATCTGTCTAGAATAAACTGCAGTGGCGTTGAGGGCAGGTTCTCCGGTGAGGTAGGAATATGCAGGAACTCCGCCCTCTGGGCACAGCCACACAATCCCAGCAGTACAGCCACAGCCAGCCTTAAAACCTCTAATGATCTTCACCTTCACCTCTTGCTAACCCAGTTCTCCACCACTTTATGACCCGTTTACCCTGGCACCTTCACCACAGGAAAACGTTCTTCAAAACAAGAGCATTGGACATACAAATCTGCCCAGCCGATACTGTGGGAAATTATATACTATATATATAAATTTATATATAATAATGTATTATATATAAATCATATATAAAATAATAAATTGTAATATGTGTGTATATTATACATTCTAAGTATATATATAGAGAGAGAATATATATACACACACAACTCCGTGTACATATAGCAGCTTATATAAAAGGAGATAAATAAGAGTGTCTCTTAGTTTCGGTATGGTTAATTCTATGCTCATATAGGAATATACAATTAAATATATACATCTATAGCTTCTTCTGTCCTTAGGAAAATATTGTGGCCAATAAAATAATAGGAACAACAAAAAACCTACCCAATGGGTCTTATTCAACACTGACTCTTTAGCAAGGCAAAATGCTCATTGAGTTCAGCTATGGAGTAACTGAAATTCAATGAAATTTGCCTGAGGAAGGGGTGAGTAAATGACGCCTGGGTCTAATCGCATAACGGGCGGTGAGAAGAAGAAGAAAATCCCCATCTGAATACTTTCCGACATAAACCTTAATAATCATGCAGAAGAGGTCACAATGAGCACAATACACTCCCACCAGAGTTTTTACAGGGGTTAGATGTTTTTAAAGGATTCATCCAAATAATCGTCATATTAAGAGTAGATATGATCGCTTATTATAATGTAAATGATTTTGGTTCAAATGTATCCTACATAACACTTAGGATTTTACTAAATCCAGTATATAGTCTATAAATACATATATTAGAGAAATATAAAATATTTTATAGAAAATATAGATATTACACGACGACATTTGTTTACTGTCCCATTGGACAGTTGAACTGTGTTTTCTACTCACATCATTGGCTCATTAACTCTCATTTTTCCTCCTAGGGCAATTTTTTTTTAAATACAGTCGGAATTTTCTTTAATATGAACTATACCGACAAGTGCAATAATACCAAACACGAATCAGAAAAAATACCAATAACTTCTAAAAAAGTCCATAAACTGTATAAATTTAAACGCTAGCAAAGGCCCCTATTATGGGTTGACAAGTGATAAATAACTTTAAAAATCAGTAAAAGTTCTTAAAAGTTCGACTTCAGATGTTCACACGTCAAAAGTTTATGAAAATAATATCAGATCACATCATTATTTAGTTGAAGGATAAAAAAAGTGCTTTACATTCCATACCATATTGTCATATGTATGTGTGAAAAGACATCTTGAAGGAACAAAAGGTTTAACTTGTTGCGTCGGTGGGAGGTAAATGCAAGACACATTTTGGGCCTTGACAGGCCTGTTCCACTATATTCCTACTTTAGCACTTTTCCTTCCAGGTACATTTTCATCTCAGGTAATATTTATAAGGTAACTTGAGTAAACGACAAAATCAAACATGTTCCTCTGTCCCGCTTCAATGCGAAGAGAAAAAGTCAGTAACATCTGAATTGCTTAGGCAACAGCTTATCACTGAAGCTTAAGTAAAGCATTAAGAATGAGTGCTTATATAAACCTTGCCTTTTGGAAGCATATCTAAAAATACCGTTTTACAACCTTTTCTTAGAATGATTGTCCATTACCTTTACCTAATTAATGCTTATTAATCCACAAAGATATGGACGTGGGGATTAGGCTTTCAAACAATTTCAGTCCTCAATATATTATCCGCGTTTTCCGAGGAAAAATGTAAATGGAATAACACCCTAAAACGCGCTATTGAATTTCCCACAATATGCAACCAATTGCAAGTGTTAAATAATAAATCATTGTCCTTTGTCAGCTGCAGCAGATTCCATTCTTCTAATTTCCTTAGGTAAAAATATACAGAATAGAAACTCCATTTTTTAACCGTTTAAACTCGCAGATTTTTTTTCTCATCAAGTGCTGTTTCAGATTTATTTAGAGGTCTTTTTGTTTTTAGTTGTCGCGATCAATTATTTTTGAGGCACGAATTTAAATTGCAATAGAGTGAAGAATTTGGAGGCGGGGATCCTTCAAAGTGATATCATCCCTTGCTACTTAAAACAAAGCAACCTTTTCCTTACTGTTATGATTCATCTGATTTAGAAGGGAAGCCAAGAACATCAGTGATTTATCTCCCTCTCCCCCATATGTGTCCCATCTTCTCCTTAACCTTTCACTCCTTTCTCTTCCCTGCAGATTTGCTCGAATCTGTTTAGTTTAATTCTTATTTTCAGAAGATCTTTTTTTCTCTGTCCCAGTGTCGTCAATAATCTGTTTTCAAGAATTTAGATTTGCTGTTGCCCCTTTCCCTTATGCCCCCCTCCCCCTCCACACAATCCTTTTAAGATCAACTCTTTAAAGTGTTTGCCGATAACATCTCCGGGATAGAGATTATTTTTCATTGGGTCTATTGTGAGAAGTAGCCGGCTTATTGCATTACTGCAGAACACATTTCAGACTATACAATTGTAACAAATGAACAACTTGTCTTCCACGGACTCACTGCGGGATCCAATTAGTTAGTAAACCTTTTTGCACAAGTTTTCTAATTATTTGCAAGAGTTGCGGCTTTCATGGGATTTCTTAAATTCGACAAGAAACTGATTCTTTTCAGGATGAAGTCCCGCATCAGATAATAGCACTGCCCCCTTCTAGCAAAAGGATCAATCCTCCAGCAAATGAAAGATACTTACGTACGTATGCTTTTTATAGGCTGGTGGGCTTCATTACGTATTTATCGCTGGAGGGCAGCATGTGAAAAAGATTCATTTTGGTGCTTCAAATTTAAACTCAGAATTATTTTTTGAAAATCTTAAACGGGTATGCAATCCATCGCATCATGTGACCACTTCAGCAATACCTTTAATTGTAACATGCTGCAACTTCAGCACGTCTTTATTAGACTTTTTCATCGCGCTGGAAGGGGAGGGAACAGCCACAGGACTAGTAAATGCTGACTAATAGCTATGGACACCTTTACAAATATTTTAAACAAAAGTGTTTGCAGCATTAAAAGTGTATATACTTCCTGACCTGACTTTTGTTTAAAGGGAAAAGACTGTGGTTTTATATATTTATATACACACGTATTATACCTAGCTATATCTAGCCATACATAAGCCAAATGCGGAAATTAAATGCCATATACAAAAATATATAGACATGTAAGTCATTTATATGTCCTCAATGGACTTTTAAACAAAATTAACCCTTTCAGAAGAAGTTTTTCCTTGAATTAGGTTTAAAAATTAACACAAAGTATCACAGATATGTATATTTAAATTATCTCTTTCATACAATTATATATTACATGAGTTTAAACTGTACCGTCTATGACACCTTTAATTTAATACATAGTATAGTAACCGGGGACAAATCACACTACCAGTTTTTAAATAGACTTCTCCATTGAAGTCAATGGAGAATTCTGATAAAAAATTAAATGGTCTTAGCTTTTGATTAGGTAGACTGCTCCTTAAAAATATATAATATAGATTGCAAAAGACAAGGTGAATTAAGAAAATAGGAGCATGTGAAAAATGGGGGCCTACCTAGCTAGCACTTTGAATTCCCTGTAGCTTTAATGCCTTTGGAATATTAATTCTATTTAATAAAAGAGACAAAAACTATCAAGTATATATGAATTTAGCCTATTTTTATTTCTGTGTCTTCATAGTAAACATTTTTTGTAAGTGACAAACACGGGCATATGACCACAGTATCACAATCAAGAAATTTTAAGACGACATTAACAATCACTCAAATTTATGCGGCATTTGCGCAACACAGGTTACATATTTGCAAGGTTTACCTATAAGTACAATAGGTATTAACATTTCACTACATTTAGAAAAAAATAAAGGTGACCTGTTAGTGACCACATACATCAAAATATACACAACACAAACTGAAGGCAATCATTAATTTTGTCCCCTTCTGATTCATTGGAACGGGCAGTGCTGCAAACTGAAACAATGTTGTTTTTGTTGTTGTTTTAAATTACTTCGTACACGGAGTGCATTTTCTAAAACCCAATCTTTGGTCTAAAAGTAAACAAAAATCAAAAATCCATCTCATTAAAGAAAAGGACAAAATAATAAATGGCCAAAATGTAGTTCTTGGGCATCGTTTACTATTACTTCCGCTTAAATACAAATTACATTTTAATCTTTTCATTGTTTTAATAAATTTAGTATTTTTTTCAAGGTCTGCGTCCACCCACATATCCATGATAACTTATAATACTGCAAACATGGAAAATCTGGAGGCTTTTAGTTATAGACTTGTCATGTTTGAATAAAAATTGCAAAAGCAGTCACTATTTAGATACACAATCTACTATAATTTTGACTTCCAAACTTCATAGTCTACAATGTCATCTCCCCACATTGCACCTGGCTGACATTCCTCACCTTGTTGGAATAATAAACAACCCTAAAGACTGAACAAACGTACAGAAAATGCGGGACTTAATAAAAAATACCTGGATGTTTTTCTTTTAATTATCATTTACAATGCAAATGTGTGTAAAATGTTCACTTACAGTCTGGTCCCATGGATGTTAATGTATTAAAGGGTTTGAAGAAGACCCCTGATTCTGATGTGTGAAATAATCAGAAAGTCCCCCGGAAAGTCCTGTTGTAAAACTTGGCAAAGAAGGTCTTAAGGACTCACAAGGGAGAGTGGAGGGCGCCTGTGGAGACGTGGAGGAGGAGGCTGCCCTGGCCGTCATTGAAGTGCTGCTTTGAGAAGTCATTGAAGGGTGAGGAACATGGGGGAAAAAGTAACTCGTCTGTCCTGCTAGAAGGTTTACAGAGCAAGGGTTTAGGGAATAGGTGCCAGAGCAGGGGACTGACAAGCCACATGGCACTGAAGCGGCCAGAGCTGCTGCTGTGAGGTGATGAGTGGCATAAGGTATCTCTCCATTGACTAGTCTATCAACACTTAACCCATTAGACGTGGAAAAGGAGTGGTTGTTTCCCAAAGAGTTTTGAGTCAACACTGAACTGTAGGGCATGGGGTGGCTGGGGTAGGCGGACGTGGTCCCATTGTAACTCAAAGTGCTGCTGGCCCGGGGGTGGTGCAGGGAGAGGAAAGGGGACATAGGCCAATACAAAGATCCAGCCCTATCCATGAATGTCAGTCCGGTGGAGGTGAGCCGAGCGCCCCGCTTGAAAGCCAGCTTGGCCCGGGAGGTGGTGGACCTCCGGCGGAGCTTGCCCGTGGTCCCCCCGATGAAGACGTCGTCGCTGGAAGGGTCCAACATCCAGTAGTTCCCTTTGCCCGGGTCGTCGTAGTGGCGGGGCACCTTGACGAAGCACTTGTTGAGGGAGAGGTTGTGGCGGATGGAGTTCTGCCAGCCCTGCTTGTTCTCCCGGTAGTAGGGGAAGTTCTTCATGATGAACTCGTAGATGCCGTTGAGGGTGAGGCGCTTCTCCGGGCTCTGCCGGATGGCCATCATGATCAGCGCGTTGTAGCTGAACGGGGGCTTCTCGTACTTGCCGTTCTTCTTCTCCCCTTCCTTCCCGCTCTCCCCTTCCTTGCCCCCGTCCGCCGCCCCCTTCTTCTCGTCCGCCGCCGCCGCCTTTTCCTTCTCCTCCAGCTCCGCGCCCGAGCCCGGCTCCCCCTTGCCCGGCAGGGTGTCCTTGGCCACTTCCAAGGTGCCGGAGGTGGTGGCCGCCGCGGCCGCCGCCACCACGGGGGGCTGCAGGAGCAGCTGGTTCTTCTCCTCTTCCTCCTCCTCGGCCGGGGCAGCCCGCTGGGGCTGCTGCTGCTGCGGATGGTGGTGGTGGTGGTGGTGATGGTGGTGGTGGTGGGGGTGGTGGCTGTTGTGGTGGTGGCTGTGGTTGTTGTCGCTCTGGACGGCTTCGGGCACCAGGCTGTTTATGCTAAAGGAGGATTTCGGCAGCATTTTCACTTCCTTCCTATCTCCCATGTCCAACATCACACGCTAGCCCGGGGGGGAAAGTGGCGGCGGCCCCGGGAGCAGCGCACGGGGCGGCGGTGGCAGCGCTGGGCAGCGAGGCGGCAGCACCCCCGACGGGAGCAGCAGCAGGGCAGTTGGACCGCAGGCTCCGGCGCTGGCACGGCATGTAGCAAGGACGGGCGCCGCCAGGCAGGGACCAGAAGGGAGAAAAACCAAACCCAACGCCCGCTCAGAGACAGGGAGCAGGCGGCCAGCCCCGCGCCGACTACTGCATGCTGCCCGGTCCCCCCGCTTCCACCAGAGCCCGGGGGGGACAGCGGCAGCCGGGCGGGTCGGCGGCGGAGAGCGGCAGAGGCAGCGATAGAGGCAGCGTTGGCCACAATTAATTTCAGAGCTACAGACGCACGCTAGGGCTGTAAAAAAATTTTTGGTTTAACCTTTTCCACCGGCCGCCCAATCAGAGCACTCGGCGTGCAGGAGCGTCTCTCCCGCCGCCAGCCAATCAGGACTCCCCTTCTCCTCTTCCCTAACCCCTTCCCTCTCCTCCTCCTCCTGTCCCCCCTCTCCCCAGCACCGCCGAGCCCCCGAACCGCGCAGGGATCGCAGGGAAGGGCGCATCGCCGCGGAAGCGCACCGTTCTCATGCCTCTGCCGCCCCACGCTCCCCTCCTCTTAAAACCAGCCTCTCCCCAGCCCACTGTATGGGATCGTGTTAGTTTTATTGCCTCCGTGTTTTCCACGCGATTAAAGTTTGCTTCTACCTTTTTCAGGCTGGGAGGCGAGAGGTCGGTGCAGGGGCCGGGGAGGGAGGAGTGAGGGATGCGAAGGCAATGGTGGTGGTGCTGGTACAGGGGAGGCACTACTTTGCTTACCCCAGCGCTGTCTACCGGCGGGCGCAGCGTATCCTTTCCTTTTAGGCCCCTTGTGTTGATTTTTTTTTTTTGGTACTTTTTCAAGCATCAGTTTGAAGGGAGAAATATTTTTGGAGCTTGATTAAAAAATGTTTTGGGAGGGTTTGTCCCCCCCTCCCCCTCCCGGGTTTGTTTTGCCCTATTGGTTTACTGCCGCTTCGAGCTGTTTCTTTCTTTTTTTGGTGTGGGGTGGGGGGGGGGGGGGCGGAAAGATTTACTTACAACCCACCTTGCGTGTCCGTCCTGCAGGGGTAGAACGTGATCTCGTTCCCCGGCCACTCGGGGTCCTGCACATCGGCCTTTCGGGGAAGAATCCAGCGGCAGCTGCTTCCACCCCATTACAGTGCACTTGGCAGTGCCAGCCGTTTGGGCCTTTACTCTCTTGTGTGTTAATCTCCGAACTGTGTGAGTGACCGGGTTGGGGGAGGGAGGAGATAGAAACAAGGAGTGTGCGCGCGTGTGTTTATGTGTGTGTGTGAGAGAGAGCGATCGGGGTGAAAATAATGCACGTTGTAAGGCTTTGCCTGTAACCGCCTCTCTTCTTAATTTCATTCTCTGCGCCTCATTGCCACTTTAAAGTTTCCCTTGCAATCGGAAATGTTCCTCGCCACTCTTTCTCCACGGTAAATGCTCCTTCCTGGAGGGGTTTGTTTTGAACAGCAATAAACAACGCGTCTTGTTATTTTTTTTCGTTGCTCTTCTTTTCACCGCGTTTTGTTTTCAGTTCGGGAAAAGTAGGCCATGTGCAGATATGTGTACATAAAACAGCCCTATAAACAACCCGCTCACTATTTGTTGCAATTTGTCCCCCCCCCCCTTTTTTTTCGGTGCGATCCGTGCTGTTGTGGTACTGCTGTTCTTGTTTGAGGGTGGGGGCTGGGGAGATAATGAGGTGAGTGCTGCTGGGTTAAATAAAATAATCTTGTAGCGCTCCTTTCCTACTATCCTTCTTTAAATAAATACGAGGGGAAAGGGGCGAGCTTACGGCTAAGATTTCCTGGGGCCAGGAATTCAGTGTTAATCATCCAGCTCAAATCCTTCTTTACTCGAGGTTTCACACACACAGGCTTTTTACTGAGGGAGCAGAAGAGCAAAATATCGTCCAGGGAAAACATATGGATCACATTAAAACAAAGCAGTAAAAAAGGGCAACAGACATTTTTACTTTCTCTGTCGCTGCATAAACACCTTCCACTGGTGCTTCTTCTGTAGGATTATAACGGGTGAAGGGGGAGGGGGAGAGCGATGCAGGAGAAAATATGTGGAAAACTCAATTCTAATATATAATGTTATTCAACCTACGGAAACTCAGATTAGAACTCAGCAACGAGTACATGGGGAGGGGTGAGGTTGAGAAGAACAATTACAATTGGCCAATAATAAACGATTGCAACTGGGGATGGCATGAACTCTGTGCATTGGATTAACCTCGAATGACCTTACCACAATTGTATTTATTTATCCTATTTCGTAACAGGTCGCTACTGACAAAAAAGATAGAAGTCAATGATCAAACTTTTTTAAAAAAGAGATGTTTTCCGTATTTTTAACCATTTTGAATGATAATCCATGTCAATGCACAACACTGTACTGGAATTCTTCAGAAAACTTGTAGTGTGGCCTATGGCATGATCCTCTGATAGGACGGGGTAAGAGGAAAGGTAAGATCTGTGCATATGATAATGATGCTGTACATTTAATATGTATGATTATGGTGTACGGGATCCCTTTTGGGTGGTTGGGCCCACTGCGTTTTCTTACTCGGTCTAGCATGTAATGATTCGATGTAACCGGATTCTCGAGAAAGGACAGGTTACGTAAACATTTACTGATGTGGAGTAACTATACTATTTGTACTCTGATATGCAGGAAGGAAAGTGTTGATTAACACAGAAGAAAAAAAAGCGAAATTAGCTGATTGCATGCTCATAAGTGCAAGCTGTCATTGAACTGCTTTTAAAATAGACACAGCTGGGTGTTTGTGTTGAAAAATTTCTTGTGTTTTTGCTAATACTGAAATAAGCATGATTTTGTATACCAAACATTTTCAGATCATTAAAATTTGTAATCTGTGCTGGTTTTAAACACAAAGAAAAGAAACAGATTCATTTCGCTGTAAAATTTGCTGATATTATATTAACTCAATCAGGTCTGTGTAAATGGTGCATTGTGCCTTATCAAATCTCTTTGATCCATTTAATACACAAAGTGCCAAACGTGTGCATTGTTTGTTAACATTGAACGTTTTATTCAAATCCCTGCTCTGCAGCATACTGGAAGAGATCTCGTTTAATGTAACACTGACATCGCCTGTTGAAATTTTAATGCTCTGAGGGGTTCCTTAGGTCAAAGCTGCGTTTACATTGCTCTGTGATCGAGGATGAAAATGTAGCACGGGAAAAATAAACACTTCGTCATATTGCATTTCTGAACAAGGGTTTAATAACGAGAGAAACGTGCCTTTAAAATGCCTAATAATCTAAATTTAGTGTCCAGCCATTTGTCATGGCTGCAGAATAAAGCATTGTACCCAAATTTAGGATTTCTTAATATATTTTTTTAATACTGAGGGTATACAATTCTCCCTAAAAAGGAAATTCTTCTTTCAAATTGTAAGACGTATCTTTCTACGGCCGTGAGGGTTTCATTCATTGTTTACAGGACACGGGAGGATATGTAATAGAAACCGCATCCATTACGATCTCTGACGGATGTTAACGTCCAGGCCTGTCTAATTTTTTCCTCCGTAGAAAATTCTCAGTTTATAGAACTGTACATATAGATATTTACTTTGGAAACGCAGAATGTGCTGGTCTAATGGCCAAAGCCTACACTCTTCTCTCTCAGACCTGACTCAGGCAGAGTTCCCATTCGTTTCAGTGGCAGCTTTGCCTAGATCACAACCGAATGGATGATTTGACCCCGAGACTATGGCGACATTAGGAGTTATTCTGAGGTTACTTAAAAGGGACGTGTAAGCCCAGGTGCAATGCCTGGGAAGAGGAGTTTGTAGGTAAGCCAAGAACTACAAACGCGAAGAACAGGCGCAAAGAATGTTACTCCGCTCTTTGTGTGACTTGCGTTTCCTTCCAGCAGTTCACGCTCATTGTTGGTGTATATTCACCTGGTGTCCCTACTCCCTTGCTTTAAGAACTGGAACAGTTTGATATGGCATAGAATGAGAACCCGCAGAAAGACTGGACTAAGGATTCGATCTGAAATTTCGCGACCCAGTCCTTTCCAGAGAGTGCTTCGATTATTGGTGTATTTTTGGCCATTTTTCTTTATTCTTGATTTATTTGAAAGAACTAAGTCAAATCGTACCCACCGGCAACCTGAACGAATCCAGGTAATCTTCAGATGCTTACGTTGTGCTCTTTTTCATGGTGTTCTGTTTGTTTTCAGAAGAAGGTAAGAGATACCATAGAGCAAGAGTCACACACGCTGGTCAAATGTAATGACACCTTAAATATGATTCAGTGTTTCTTCCGCCGTTAATAAAGGGTATTTAATAACCAAGCTTCGATGACATCATGCTTCCATAACACGAGTCAGAGCACTTCGTTTTATCATCCCATAATGGCACATTAAATGCAATCAAGTGCACATCTATTTGCCCTGGTGGGTATAGGCTTATTTGTTTCCCGTTCCCTGAGCAATTGAAGTGAGCTTTGCGTGCAAAGCAACCTAACCATCCACTGATACCTTGCTTTTGGGGCATTTCAGGCGTGTATGGAGCAATGCACTAACAATATGTGTCAAACATTTTGAAGCTCGGGAGATGAGAGATTAATTACGTATAACACACCCATATATTTACATATATACAGTTATGTATAGGTGTCCTCTCTCTAGCCAGCTCGCATCTAATCCTTAACAGCTGGTAATGGTGCTAACATTCAGTGATTAGAAGTTACTCTATTTAGCGTGTTGTATCCTTCTTCTGTGCGTTTTGGTTACAGGTTATACGATTAGGTTTGCGAGAACAGTAGTGAACTAAACTTCCCAGTGAGAGGTCTTCACACCAGGGAAGTGTTACTTCGCTGCAGCAGCCGTGCCTCGTCACTCATTAGGAAGCTGCAGGTTGTCAGGCGCTTCTCTTGCGCGCACACGCACGCACACACAAAACCGCAGCACTGAAACTAAATTAAGAAGCCGATGATTAAGACAAGCGTCTGCGAGGCCTGTCATTTCAGCATCCTTCCATCATAACATTGTGGCACAGGGAAATTTGCTTGAAAACCTGGGGAAAAAATTCGATGGGAGAGCCTCCTATTTGAGATAGCATACGTGTTCACTACAAGTGTACACTGGAGCTACTTCGGGTGCAAGCTAGGAATCCGGAGAGGCAATGACTGCTGCAAAGACCACTGGGCGATCCAGGCACGTCCTGAAACTCTGGTAAGTATCTCTCCAGTCTATTGAAGCAGGACCGTAGGCACTATGCGAATCAAACTGGATCATTTTGAAATCCACTGCCGGGTTTCTTCACCAGACGTCGGGGGAACTCCCCCTAACGATAGATCTGCAATGAAAAGTTCTTACTGGATGACTAATGGTTATTGGCACTGAGAGCCCCTTTAAGGAGAGCAGCACATATTGCGCCGAAGACCCTGCAAGTACCCTTTAAATACAAACATTTTAAGGTCCCCCCGGTTGCTTTCGGGCCATTTGGGTGATGTGTCTCCCTTGGCCCCACTTTTTAGAATCCCACCCCCTCAACCCGCTCCTCCTCCCGCCCAAGGGGTGAACAACTCTCTTGTTAAATGTTTCAAGAAGAGCTAAATTTCTCATTCCGTGATCTTTTGAGAATCTGCACCGTACCAGAAAGAAAGCACGACCAGTAGAGCACAGTATACTGTATAAGGAGGAGTCTACAGAACTCCAGGACAGACAGCACTAAAACAATGAAAGCAATCAACCATGTTTAAAGGGTTCCTCTAACGTTAAACTTATGCAAGTGTCTAGAGTATGCTGGGGGGGGGGGGGGGAGGACCTTGGAAATGGGAAACCATTGCTGTAGGGGACAGAAGCGTTTATTGATGTTGTGAGCGTGAAACGGGATAGAATTAGGGGTGACAGAAACAGAGAGGAGTAAACATTATAAAGCGTACAATTCCCACTGTGTGCGTAAAGCAGAGAGAAATCTCAAACCAATCCAAGGCAAATAAAGCTACAGATCCGACAGGAAATGTTAAGCGTTCCTAATCGTATTATATTGATAAGCGTTCGAATGTTCATAGCCTGGCACGAGTTTCGTTGCTCGTAAACGAGACAGAATAGTCTCATATTTGCATTAAATATGAACCTAAGGGGTTGATTTAATTTTCTTCAGAGTGCGAACTACCAATAACGTTTTATTTGTCTGTTCTGCAAACACATGCATATGGTAAATATGCTCCACATAGTACAGCGAAAGTCTTGCCTGTTTCACAAGGGAATTAAAAGAATAATGATAATAGTATTAATAAAACACCAGTCACAGTTACCGCCAGAATCTTTGTAAACGATAACAAAACACAAAGAAAAATGTAAGCAAGTTTCAAGTCTCATGCGAGGCTGTATATTTAAAGAAATCACTTTACCTCGATCGATTCTTAAAGCATGTCTGGGCCAGAAAGTTTGATTATATCTAAGCATGCCAAAGTTAGCATCTTGCATTAAAAAATTTGAAATAACAGGTGACGAAAATTGAGGGAGCAAGACGGATTTGTAAAACGCAGCAGTCTAAACCGAAACCTTTAGCTGTTCGTGGACTGCCCTCTCAACTAACACATGCCACCCCCACCCCCCCTTCAAAATACTACCTTGAAGTCCCTGAAATGCAGTGTACTATGTTGGAAATGACAAATATTATATTTTGTGTTTACAGCTGTAGCTATGGCAAAAACAATACATAACACATTCCTAGCCCCTGTGCCCCATCATATGGACACACACACACCTCTCCCTCCTCCCCGAGTTATTTCATTTCAACGCTTCAAAAACAGACTGGTGGGGAATTTTCGATGCGAGATGACACTCTATAGATCTTAGCGTTATATTTGGTCATTTCAACAAGCCACATTCGCTACAGCTGTTCCTTAGCTGAGGTGCATTCTTTCCAAAGCAAGAGAGCAAAGTTTTTTCTAAACAGAGTCCCAGTCAGACACGCCGAGTGATAGACCCAGGTTTTTAGGCCCTTGAGGAGTTGAATGCTCTTTCTCACTGCCAAGTGACAGCAACATGCAATAGAAAACATAAAACACACAGATAACAAGCACGCATCGAAAAGTCACTTGCAAGCCAGGTAAACTTCTGCACTTTCACATACAACTTCAGCTTTCTCCGAGTCTTTGGTTCAAACGAAAGCGCAGCGTGTCTGTGTAAGGTGCTTATTTCAGACTGTATACGGTAACCGTGAGACTGGTAAATCATAAGCACCGGCATAGGAGTGACCCTAGGTTGATGGACCGAAGTTGTGTACGTACTGAATCTTGATTGCCTCTTGGGACTACTCGCGTGAGTAAGGCTTTCAGGATTTGAACTTTCTATATACATTATTATCAATACACTTTATGTTGGTCAGAACGCCTCCGGGTTTCTTCCTTTTCTCGGGAGATGGGGTGTGTGTGGAAAGACGCGTTTTGCTTTATCGTAACTGCTGTCACTGTTAAGTAAGTTTCTTTGGGAGGGGTTGGTACCATACCATAACAGTGGGTGTCTCCATTTATTATTTTTAATAATATGATATGTCTTTTGTAGAGAGCCTTCGTTCTGTGTGTTTGTTTTTGCTTCGCTTCTTGAAGTGTTCTCTGTGAAGCCCCAGCACAAACACAAAACAAACAAACAAACAAACAAACAAAAATTACTGGCAACAAGTGAAATCCTATTTGTGTCCCTCCCACCAAGCATGGACCATGCTTCGCTAAAGTTCTGAGTTTGTAGTTTTTGCCTTGACGTTAATTTGTCCAACAAAGCGAAGCGGCTGCAGACAGACTCTCCATGCAGTGACAAGAGGAAAGAGGAAAAATATTGAAAGAAACAATTCTCCAGAGACCTTTCTCTTTGCGTGTTTTCTCCTCTCAACCTTTTAGATTGGACAACACACGCACATATCACACATAGACACAGGTTGTGCTTCTCCGGGTGTTTTTGGAAAACAACGTTGCATGTTGTTATTTTTAGCGGAGACATAAACATCTCAAATGAATTTGGTAGCTCAGGAAACTTAAGTAAATGAACTGCATCTCCTTTGGATCCTGGCAAAATATTATAAGTAAAAGGATCGTATTGCAAAAATGTTTTTGCTCTTAGTTTCAAACACCAATAATCATGAAGGTCTGACGGTTTATGTGTTTAAGAAAAGTGCCAAATTATATTGAACAAAACTATATTAGTTTAGAGATGGATACAGTTTAGAGATTAGTTTACAGATGGATTCTACTCCGCCTCCCCCCCCCCCCCAATGATGGATGCAGCTAATCTTTCTGATGATATATCAGGATAGTATACAAGAGCAGCAATAAATACATTACATTTTATCATAGATGGAACCCACCATTTATAGACTAAATATAACTAACTGTCTCTTAAATTAACCAATCTAGATTATAAATTACTGTGCTTATTTTTACTTTCAGATGCAAAGCATTGGGAAAGATGACTACGTTCGGGTCTGGCCATTCTAACAATATGCAAACAATATTATTTCACGTATTCTAACAAATTACAAAAATATATTCAACTTTCTCTGTTGTTGTGAATGCATATTTTGTCACACGATATGCAATAGAGAGAGTCTTTGTATTATTCCTCGAGCTATTTTTTTGGCATCGACGTATTACAGATAATTGCTTATCGTGTTAAGCTCTTGATTTATTTGTAAAACTATATGTATGCGCTTCAGGTTTATGGCACAACGCTGAGAGAAATAACCAAGAACTCTGCAGCTTTATTCTACTATGCTTTATTTCCATACCCGAGCAGTCCACTCATACATTTGTGTGTCCCTCTATAGTCTATACCTAAAGATAGCCAAGCATCCCTTGGACTTGTTTCCTGTAATCTACACCAAAAAGAACATATGAACAGTATACAGATAATTGCTCTAATTGCTGGGAGGAATGTAATTGGAGTTATATTTTTCTGTTGCACTGTGTCTATAACTATTCTCCCTGGACAAATATTAAAAACTGAACTGCTTGTCTCGACATGTTCCTGTGTTTTGAAGCACAAAAAGCACAACAAAATCATTATAATAAAGCGATCAAACCTTATTATGTGCGGAACATATTTTTTTGTTTGTGTACTGCCTTCTTTGCACCACAATGAGCAAAGCGCCATGGTACTGCATATGCCTTCCTCTGGACTCTCGGATTTTTAAGACCAATCGCTTTAAGGTTTTAGGGAAAGATATGGTTTCCCATATTTCAAAAGGGACGAGGCTCTATTTATACATTTTAGAGAAGGATACATTACTTCAGAAATAGCAAAACAGGAACAGAGCTGCAATTTTCAAGAAAATAGGATTCCAAAATATAGAAATAATAAAAAGTAGCAGAGACGATGTATAATTCAATCAAATTACAGAAAATTGCTTTAAAATCCAGAATAGTAGCGATCTATTATGTCTCTGTTTTATTAGTGACAAGTACAATTACTCTAAAATAAAGAACACTGGTGAATATATAATTGGCTGTAATCATGTTAGTGTTTGAATAAAAATGACGGGAACATTTAACACTTTGACAACAAAATGTTCAGAAACAACTTATTTATTCAAACAGTTTTTATTTGCATCCACGTGAAGGAGAAACACACTTTTGCCTATGAGAAATCAATGACTTTTCCCTCTCAATAAATAAATATTTTAAAAAGAATATTAATTATTTTACTACCCAAAGCTTAATACAGTCTCCTGGGTATATCTACTTTATTACTGGTTACTCCGTGTTCAAAGGACGCCATCTACAGGAAAAGATCTTTATGCTCAATACAAATTTAATCACTGATTACCTCAAAACTCAAAGCTAATATTCCTCTTTAAATTCTGCCCCGGTTTACTCATAACAATGATCACAATATTTGCTTCTCTCGATTCAGTTTGTTAACGGTTGACATGATCTAGGAATCCTTTTACAGGAGGACTCTTATTTGCCTGTGGGAGACGTGATTTTTTTTTTTAATTTTCCTTGACGAAATACATTTGTCTTGTTAACGCAAACTGCTTTATTTAATGATTGTTCAGTCAGTTGCTGGAAATGCGGGTTACATTGTCCAGGTTTCTCTACGTGATGATGAACGTGGAAGAATTCTAACGAGACCCCAAAGGAAAAAAAAATAAAACAAAAACAAACAAACAAAAAACCAGAACCAAAAAAACCTCCCCCATCCTTTGAAGGCAGACTATGCAATGATTGTGTCATATGGAAACTAATAATTCTCTACTTTTAAGTTAATCTATTTACTCTTTGAGAATACACACACTCCAGCTAACCCATCAACAAACTAATCTGTTTAGACACTAAATACCTTGCCCCCAGTGCTTAATAGTTAGGGTTACAGTTCCGTTGTATCGGTCCAGCCCTTGCTGAGAAATCCAGAGGAGAAAAAGTGCCGCTTAATATTTTGATCATACAAATATACCCATGGAGTTGGTTTACACGTAAGACCGCAGTGATGTGATTCAAATACCCGAGTTCAAACATTAGAAAACACAAGGGGGAGTTTAAGCAAGCGTTCAAGAGTTTCTTTATTCTGGTTGCTTCCAGTCAAGACAATGATTTTTTATCTTTCTTTCTTGCCAAATATTTATTCCTTTCTTAGTGATTATTACTGCAGAAAGGGTCCGATATTGCACTGCGGGGAGCATCTGATTCCAATTTGGGGCGTATAGGTTGCTCCCTGAATTTGCAGAGTGAGCTCAGTTCCAAAGATTCAATTGCACATTTCACTCGGGACGTGTAATTCGTTGATACACTCTACATCACTGGTGTCTGAGTTTATTTGTTTCAGGTCCAGGGCATAGATGGCTTTTGACATTTAAGTTGAACATTCAATTCTACTTTAGCGTATTATAAGAGCAATGGTAAAATTTGCAACAATTTGGGACAATAATTAAGAGATCAACAATTGTTTCTAGTTAGAGAAGTGTATTATTCATAAAGCTGGTTAAAAAAAAGTTCAGATTATTTGTGTCTATTTCCCCATCTGATCCTTAATAGACGAAGAATGGCCAACGCTGCTCGTACAGTTTTTCTTCTTTATTATTCCACGCCTGTCTCACGCGGCTGAATGTTTAAAACCGACAGACTTTGCAAAAATATTAATGTTTTAAAACTTAATAAAATAGTAAGGAAGAAGGTTTCCCCTCCCTCTTCACTTTTCAACAAACACTAGTGGAAACTGAGGGTTTCGGGTTCTTTTTTGTTATGAGCCTAGCCAGTGGCTTCTATTTGAACTCGGAGGTCTATCATTTCTTGTCTGCATTTTATTAAACCGCAGATGTTAGCCTTTTTCTACGTGTTTAGGCTGCTAATGCCGACCATTTAACACAACAAAAAATGCTCATCTTTCGAGCCCTTCGCAGGGGCAGCCATGGACTTATGCACCCTTTCCTTTAGTTACAGGACACGGTCTTTCGGGGTTGGAAAAAGGGGAGGGGCCGGTGGAAAGGGGGTAAGTCTAACAAGTTTTTAGTGGGAGCTCTTGTTTCTCCTGTTTTTATGCCAATGATTTAAACTGACGTATGTTTCCCCCTCCCAAAGTAGCCAAAGCACACGTTACAATGACACAAATATCCCCTGCAAGAGACCCTAACTCCTGAGTCTAGAGAGGAGCTGAGGTCTTTAACTAATCTTCCCCTTTCCCCGTTTGTAAACTTCCATCAACATACGTCTTGTCCGAAGGAAATTCACATCAGCCTCTCCTATTATTGGCAAGGCTTTATTTCAACCCCCTTGCGTAGGTTTATCGTCTTTAATAATGAGTGACCATAAGCGGGGACCAATTTTCTCATTTTCCTTCAAGTTGAATGAAGGCGCAAGAACACAAGGACCCTCAAACACTTCAATAAACAATTCAACACGTAATGCCAGAGCATCTACAATGATGCAAACATTCGTAGAGAAAAAACATTGGAGGAATTTGGTGGCCCAAACCATTATATTTTGTTTCGGATACCGAGTAGCCTACTAGTTACAAGCCAAATATATCTCTGTGGGGGAGATCCAAGAACTTTCATTACCGCGTTCTAACTTTTCATTACAGCGCAGCTAAAACAAAACAGAAACCTACAGTCTTGATCCGAACTGCATCAGCGACATCTCGTGTCCGAGATGCGCAACTGCAGCTTCTGGATTCACTGCGCTTCGCCTGTGGATTCACTGACTCCAGGATTTCTTCTCGTAAGAAGCAATGCTGCCTACTTTCCAAAGCAGCACGTCCACCCTGTCTCTTTACGGACGCAAGACGTGTGCTATGCCAGTTAGCTTAGTAAAGCTGTCAATTAATTTTAGTGAAGAAGGCCAGGACGAAAACTTCTTACAAGATTTCGCCTCTGATTTTCAAAGCAATAGGCACTTACTTCTTCATGTAGGGGCTTCAAAGTTTTCGGTACAAACTAAACTATCTGTCCCCCTAGCCCGTATAAATGGAATGGTTTTCTTGATTGCCGTTTCTGGGCATTTTGCATTTTTTAACATTCATTTTCTCCCTTTCCCTGCAAGAAACCTACATTAAAACAAAGAAACAAGAGCGATTAGGGAATCACCCATATTTTCCCAGGTATAATAGTTAAGTGGCAGCATCATTAAAACGATTGCACAAAGTGTGTAATGGTAACTTTCTATTAGCTGTAAGAAAAATAGGAAATTTTGACGCATTTCTCGACTAAATGTAATTATCCTATTTAAGTGTTAGTGTCAGCTCTCATTAACAACTCAAATAATCTTTCCCCTTCGGCAGACCTTGTCGGGTGCATCGATTTAATGCCATACACAACCAAACAAAGACAAACCAGCAAAACAAAGCAAAACAATAAAGCAAACCACAACCACTTGTTTATTCTATTATTGTAGCTTCATTGATTGCAGTGCAAGAAACTTGGCAGACTCCGACTGTATTTGAAGATATGTCCTTCTGCGACAGCACCTTTTTTTATATCTTTCTAGCTCTTCCCCAAGGAAAAGTTAAGAAACGAGGCATCTGTCTTCTCATGAATAGCCGTCGCAATAACGGCAGAAGGGAAGGCTTTGAATGACCATTTAAAAACCCAATGGATACAGAAACCCAGAAAGGTAGTTTCTGCCGTGCTCAGACAAACTCAGCAACCGCACAATAGTCTTTGCCGGGCAGTGCGCGGGCAAATGGAAACAATAGTTGTTCTAACTTTAGGGGCTATTTCTGCATCGCCGTAAGTGCTAGCCAGCCCTGATCCAGCTGCTAGAACCACAGATACAGAATGAAAGAAGAAAATGGCCATGAAGAGAGGAGCCACGTAGGAAATAACCAGCATTAGAGGGACAGTTCAAAGGCAATCAACAGACCGTCCCACCAACACAAGGCTGTTTCCCACCTCAGTAATAAAGCAGATAAAGTTTTGCAGGCCAGTTAAGCGTTGCAAATACCTATGTGAGCGCGACCTCCTGTAACCCGCCTTTACCTGGACAACGGTCTGTGTGGGGGAGAGGGAGACGACGGGGAAGATCGCACTGTTGACATAAACAGGGAAATAAGCAGAGATTGGGAAAGCGGTTGCTGCGGGAGGAGCGGGGTCAGCGGAGAGGCTGAAAGACACACAGGATTAGCGGTAGCTCGGGTCGCAGGGGCTTTGGCAGGTTTGTACCGATTCCCGAGCGGTGCACTACAGCGAACGCCTGTGCAGCTAGCTAGGAATCTAGAGAGCTCCCGCATGGGAAGCGCTGTTGCAGCACCCCCCCCCCCCCGTTCCCCGTTTGCCTGACTTTATCCAGCGGTGCCCCACCGCCACGGTATTGCTGCTCTTAAAATGCAGAGCTAGAGCTTATCTATCGCGCCCCGAAGAGCGACCCCGGCGCACACCCTGGCTCGCTGGAGAGGCAGGATATTGGCTCTCGGTTCAACAAGCCAGGGCCAGTCCCGGGGAGCGCGGCGCGCCAGGACTGCGGAGGGGAGCCCAAAGGTCCCTCCTCCGAAGTCACAGAGCTACCTGTAAATAACTCCCCCCCACCAATAACAACTCCGCCTTCCTGCGGAGCCGGAGCCGAGGCTGCCTAGGTACCTTTCTTCTGCAACAAGCGCCATCAGCCTTTTAACTCCAGCTCCGAAGGGAACCTGCAATTATGCCCCCCCCCCCACTCCCAGCACTGCACTCTCTCTTTTTGAAGCCTTCCGTGAGGGAGCTTGTTTGGATCGCGAGTAAAAGCAAACCCTGGGAGGGGGGTGGGTGGGAATCCGCTTTGCTATTTACACAACTCATTGTCATGCTGCACTCAGTTTCCTCTCTCGCTGTCTGTCTAGCTGGGGGGAACTCAATGCGGGGAAGTGCGGGGACCAAAGACAAAGCCAGTGCAGCTGTATTTGAGTTTCTCACACACTGTCAAACGCGCCCCGTCTCATTATTCTCCACGCTGTTGTTATTATTATCCTACCTAATGGGGACACATTCTAAAGAGAGGTACTTGGCGGCAAACAGACAGCGCTCCACTTGAATGCTCCGAGATTCCTTTAGGAAGAAGCCAAAGGCTCCCACTTCTCCCTGCTTGGAGCCCTTGGCAAATCTCGCTGGTAAAAGCCGAGACATGCAATTTGCTTCTTCTCCCCCCATCGTTCCCCACTTCCCAGAGCAGCAGGTAGATTGTACTGTCTAGTACCCCAGCTGCTAAACTGGCTGTATTGGCAACCTGGTGCTGCAGTCATGGATACAGGAAAACATTGTTGAGCTACTGATAACTCTAGAGGGGTCCCGCTTGGTGTGGGGGAAGAAAGGCAGTCAGTACACTTAGATGGTATTCTGCGGCGGAGTGAGGTCCCGAGTGGGAAAGGGTGACAGATTTCGCCAGGGCTAAAACTGTGCTAGTCCCATCGCCGGGTTTCTTTTGGCAAAAAGCGTGGAACTAAATGTACAGGACCGTCAAAGCGCTGGAACATATTCATAATAAACAAGATCTGCTCGAAAGAGCCGCGGATGACTTCCTTGCAGATTACACTCCAGATCAAATTCTGCTTGCCTCTACTCCCGGGGATAACCCTATTGAAATCAATAGTACTTGCCCTCGTGAATAAAATAAATAGAATCTGGAGTCACCCAGGGTATGTCTACACTACCCCGCTAGTTCGAACTAGCGGGGTAATGTATGCATACCGCACTTGCTAATGAAGCCCGGGATTTGAATTTCCCGGGCTTCATTAGCATAAGCGGGGAGCCGCCATTTTTAAATCCCCGCTGCTTCGAACCCCGTGTAGCGCGGCTACACGGGGCTCGAACTAGGTAGTTCGGACTAGGGTGCCTATTCCGAACTACCGGTACACCTCGTTTCACGAGGAGTACCGGTAGTTCGGAATAGGACCCTAGTCCGAACTACCTAGTTCGAGCCCCGTGTAGCCGCGCTACACGGGGTTCGAAGCAGCGGGGATTTAAAAATGGCGGCTCCCCGCTTATGCTAATGAAGCCCGGGAAATTCAAATCCCGGGCTTCATTAGCAAGTGCGGTATGCATACATTACCCCGCTAGTTCGAACTAGCGGGGTAGTGTAGACATACCCCCACGGACTGAGAGTCAACTATGTTGCTCAGTGAAGCTATATCATAATGGCAAAAGCAACACGAAGGGCCTTGGTCAGTCATCCGGGCCCAAGGAAATTACCCATAGACTCTCATTGCGATTGAGAGCTTTGGCTGGGTGAGGACAAAGTAGTTGGTCTTTCCAAATGCATTTCTGAAAGCAACAGAGCTAATAATTTTCCAGAGGGACTAGGAGGCGAGGATTTCTCTCTGCCTCTGTCAGTGGGTACCTGGAAAGTAATCTTTGCCTCCAGAACTGTTGGGATAGTCACAGCCACATGTTAATGTCCATTGTGTTAGTAACTCTACATAATAGACATCTCAGCATCCCACGCCTAGACAGGCTCTTAGGCTCTGGTTGCTTAGATTCCTTTTTCTTTCTGTAACCAGCCATTATTCTCAGCAACGCTAGTGAGTGAGTTCTCACCCGGGAAATAAAGCCTTCCCATTCCATCACGTGCCGGGAGGGGTCAGAAACCTGTCCGATCAATGCAAGAGACCCCGATCACAATGCGCTGACTAGGGGTTGAAGCCCGCTGCACTGCGAAGCAATTGCAAAGATACTGCTCACCCCGCTCTGTCATACCCCTTTCTCTTGACGGTTCCCAGAAGATACTATGGGCCGCAGAGAACTGACTGTTATGTAGCAGCTATGCGAGTTTAACACAACACAGAAAGTCAGGGCTTTCTCTAATCGGATTACTGGCGATTTCTCAAGACGGGAGTGTCTATATACAACCCCAAAGCCTACTTTAGTTTTGGTAACACACCCCCAACGTATTTTAATTTTCTGATCAGGTCTGGCGGCTCCATACTTTACAAACAGAAAACACCTGCGTGCAATACACATGAGAGTTGTTATGCCACTTCTACTTTGTCAAATTCCAACATCACCCTTGCTTTCAGGCACTCTTAATTTTTTCACGTTCATGACTTTTTTTTCATTATAAATGTCCTTGGTCAAGTGGAAAGAGGGTTTCCATTATTGACAAAAACAGCAACCAATTTTTATTTTAAAAACAATGTGTCCAGGGGAGCGTAAGTAATAACAACAATTTTCCCAGTCAAAGCACTGATTTCACAGTTGGTATATTTCCTGATCATTACAATCATGGTACCAACATGTACAAATCAAACACAGATAATTAACCTAATGTAACTAACGTTGTTTCATGCGACCCTTTAGACCTTTTTCCTGGCTAATTTTCTTGTATGCTTCATGCGTGTGATATTAATTGAAAGCCACAGAGGGATGATGCTAGTTACTGACACCGAGAATAGGTAACAATCAAAATAATCATGGATGTGACTGGTGTCTTTAAACAAATAAGAGAAGTTTTACAAACTGGAGCAACAAGCAAAGTAGAATAGACTCATTGAAAGTTCCCATTAGAATAGATCTTGGCTGCCTCTTTTCCATGTTCTCAGTACTATTTCCTAGGCGAATTGATTATTACTGTATTCTCCCACCCGGTATGTTATTTCCAAAGCTCATTTTACAATTTCAAGGCAGCGCTGTGTGCTGAACTCTCATTTATCCCCTTCTGCCCTACAGTAGTCTGCTTTAAGGCTTGTTAGCATCATTAATTTGTTAGAGGCAGTTCCAAGCGTCAAGTGTAAGAAGAGAATAATGACAAGATCAGAGAGGCATAAGCCAATAAAACTTTCACACTTATGCTCCAAGGTCACCTCAAAGATGGGGAAGTGGGAAAACAAAAGACACAATTCAGTTGTGTGTGTGTGTGTGTGTGTGTGCGCGTGCACTTCTTTATGTATGTCGGTCAGAGATTGCATCTAGAAGAAAGCATGGCATGAAGGTAACACTTCCACTCTGAACTTTCTGAGCCAGCTTTGATTTTCTCTGTTTCAAGTTTTTGTTTTACCTAAAATGATTGTGGTCATCAGTGTTGCATGTAAAGTAATTGGCAACAACTAGTTTGCTGCGTGCAATGGACAAGAAATGGAAAAAAATGACCTTAGATTGAAGATTTCTACAAATAAATCACACTTGATATCAAACTGTATTACAAAATACCTTGATTCCTCGACATATTATCACATAAAGATCTTTCCATTTAAAGAGAAAGACTCCAAAGCTGGAGCAAAAGGCAGCGGCCAAACACCAGCCCAGGGTTTGGTTTTGGTTTTCATGGAAAATGACCAGCCCTTTGCAATGGGACTGGAATATTTTATACAGCTGTGGAATTTGGCAGGGCTGTGGCTCAGTCTCAAAAGGCACACAAATATTGCTGTAGAGACCTCATTTCTTTTAGATGCCACTCCAATTCTTGTAGGTTTTTGTCTCAAGTTAAAATCTTTTACCCTTGCCTTGCATGAATGGAAAAGGCAGAGCAGTTTTGGAGACTTTAATGTGAGAGCAGAACATACTTGGAAGTTGAAAAAACTAGTCCATGCGTTGGAGACTCCAAAACATGCTTCTTCCAGTGTTTCCTTGTCCCTGAACTCTTGAGTATTTACTTCCACTCCCAGACCTCCATGTGTATCCTCAGTAATTTACATTATCTGTCTTTCTGTTTCTCCATTCTTGAGCCATGTAGAAACAGGAATAGCTGGTCGAAATCTTTTAAAGTGTGGTGTTTTTACAGTTATTGAGCTTTCTCAGCTCTTTTCTCAGGTTTTTTTCCACTGATAAAGGGACACACATTCAGAGTAAACTAGCCTGAGGAATTGTGTTTAAACATAACTAGTTCTTAACATGGCCTTGCATAAACAAGGGAGGAATGCATCCCCCCTTCTCTACCCCTCCTGCAAACACCTACTTGTTCTGTCTCACTTCCTTCCTCACCCAGAGAGGAGGTGTGGCTTTTACAGAAAATGTATAGAGATATGCATAGACGAAAATCAACCAATTAGTCAGGAGTGGTTCGGTAGGAGAGCTCTATAGAGTGATGTGTGGGACCTCATGTAAGTAATGTAAGTGGCCAGACTTTCACCTTTCCTCCCAACCCCCAGGGCCCATTTCAGAGAATAAATTCCTGGGAGAGAGGCAGAGGGACTGGAAAACTGTGAGGGTTAGCCTCCCAACCCAGCAGATCCTGGGCATCTATAGGGAAGGAAACCTCAGATAGGAGGATGCAGATGAGTTTGTGGGAGGCCTCACTCCTCTACATCACACTGTGCCTCCTTTCCCAGGCAGGACATGTTCTTCAGGACTCAAGCATCAAGAGCCCCCAGAAAACATGAATCTCCCCAGGACTAGCCCAGGATGAGGACAGCTAATTCTTGGTGCCACTTATTCAAAACCTAGTGGACCCAGGTCAATAAGTTGGATAAGTATCTTGGGACCAACATTTTTACCTTTTTGGGAAAGGTATAGCATTATAAATCATAATAGCTAGAGATGGAAAGACCCACCACATCATCAGGTATTTGCCAGCACTCCCAAAACCTTAGATAGAAAAAGGAAGGACACTCCAGTTCTATAGAAGCACAACTCAATGGTTAATTTGGTTTCAGATGTGCAGGTATGAGTGCTAGCCAATTAATACCCATTTCTAACAATAATACCTAGATTTACAAGAAGTGCTTCAGATGTTAGCTAATTAATTCTCCTGATAGCACCACCAGATTGGTGTTATTGTTTTCAGCTGTATTTTACAGAGAAAGTGAGGCAGAGAGGTTAAATAATTATAAAGTTTGTAACCACAGTTACTTCATTGTTTTCTCAAGCGAAATATTTTAATTGAGGTAATCACACTGCTTTGTAAAGTAACCAACCATTTGGAAGCTATTGGGAAGTTTCAGATATGTAGTAAGAAGAATCATTTCACTGACTGCCTTCTTCAACAATGGGAAAGATAATTGTTTACTCGTGCTATATATTTCATATTATTTAAGTATATATATATTCCCTATATGCAACCTGACATTTGGATTAGAACTTTACATCCTATATGTGGTATGAAACTCAGGCCAGGTTTTACCCTTTGATTTTTTAAATATTTTTTGTCTACATTTTACCATTGGCCATATCTGCTCATGTCCATGAAAACTTCCTTATGAAAGAAAGTCTTATGAAAGAAAGACTTTGCTAGCAAATCTCTTCCTAAAACCAGAAGTCAGAGATGAAATCTGGGCCTAGTGAAGTCAGTGGCAAAACTCCTATTAACATCAATGGAACCAAGATTTAATCCCAGATGTGCAGCATTTGCCAAGACAAGTGTCAGTGTAGTCACTATTATAACAGTAGCTTTAAATATTTGAAAAACACAGGCTTGGCTTTTTAGCTATGCTATAATTTATAGTTACCCCCCAGGAAGTGTTTTACTTTATCTTGGAGCAACTATTTGTGAGGCAATTTAGCACCACCTTTACCCACATGATGCCTGAGTTAAATCAGGAGTAATGCCATGTAAGCAAATGAAATTACATACATGTAATAATGGTGCAAATAAGCAGAGAATTGAACTCTTTGATTAGTAAATTACTCTACAAATGGTCCCTTTGGTTTTAGTGGGATTTTTGACGGCATAAAGAGTTACATCAATTAACTAAGGGTGTCTGAACTCGACCCTTAATTTTTGAACAAGCGGGCAAAACAACAGTTTACAACTATTTAAACAAGGCTTATTCCTCATTGCATTCTCCTAGGCAGTGTTTTAATCTTGCCCCAAGTCGCAAAGACTCTCCAACAAGTCATGAGAACAATTAGCTGCTGAGTAGATTCATAAACAAGGTAATCATGGGCAAACTGATTTATATATTTTTTAATACCCTTAAACACATGTTTGTAAATGTATTAAAAGAGCAACATTTTAGGATAGAAGGGCTGTCCCTTTAGTAGGGATTATCACTTTATTATGATAATCGGAGAATGGTAGGCATTAACTCAACCTGCCCTGGATGCACTAGATCCATTGAAATGGATCCACTAGAGCTAACTCCGTATCAATAAATTCAGATGAAAACTTATAATTAAAAGAAAGGATTCTTTCCAAATACTGGATATGGCTTCTTAATCGAGCTTCCCTAAACACATTAGTGATGCTTAAAATGGCACTTCCTGTTTCCTGTGGTATCCTTAGCGCCTGAGGCTGGAAACACTGGGTCTGGCTCTGAGCTAGAAAGTATGTAGCTTTAAGCATCTGAATAATTCACTGAATACAATGGGGCTATACAAATACTTAATGGTGTTGCTGACTTTGCAAGTGGCTCAAGGCTTGTCTTGAGGGTTTGACTCCAACAATTCAGCATGTAGTGGACAGACACAGAAGGAGAAACTATGGTCAAAGGAGTACCAAGGGTGATTAGAAGCAATATTATCTCTCCAGACCGTCCTGCTGGTGACGCAGTGCTCTTTCAAAAAAAGGTGCTATGTAATGCAAACTGTGCTTTTTCGAAAGAGAGCATCCAGACTGCCTGGGTGCTCTCTTTCGAAAAAACTGATTGCTTTTTCGAAAGTACTGGTTGCAGTCTAGACGCTCTTTTTCAACAGAGGCTTTTTCGAAAGTATCTTTCAAAAAAGCCTCTTCCAAAAGAGGCTTGCAGTCTAGACGTAGCCAGAGAGAGGAGCATTAATAATAAAACCATAAGGGTATGTCTAGACTACATGGCTCCGTCGATGGAGCCATGTAGATGAGTTTACTAGACATAGGAAAACGAAGCATCGATTTAAATAATCGTCGCTTCATTTACATAAAAATGGCCACTGTGCTGTGCCGATCAGCTGTTTGGCGGCACAGCGCGTTAGTCTGGATGCTCCGCGATCAACAAGGGAAGCCCTTGTCGACCGCTCCGTTATGCCTTGTGAAATGAGGTTTATTGGAGTGGTCGACAAGGGCTTCCGTTGTCGACCATGGAACGTCCAGACTAACGCGCTGTGCTGCCAAACAGCTGATCGGCTCAGTGCGGTGACCATTTTGATGTAAATGAAGCGGCGATTATTTAAATTGCTGCTTCATTTTCCTATGTCTAGTAAGCTCATCTACATGGCTCTGTCAATGGAACCATGTAATCTAGACATACCCTAATAGATTACAAATTCTTTGGAATTGTCTGCACAGTAAGTAGCACTCTGGGGCTTCAGTCTCTGACTGGGATCCTCAGGTGCTACCCTGTTATTGACAAAAACATGATAGCTGTATCTTTCTAGCACACATATTTTCTATGATAGACATGGAGGCTACGTCTACACTTGGGGGCTACGTCTACACAAAAAGTTCTTGCGCAAGAGAGTGTCCACACTTCAAAAGCGCATTGCAAAAGCGATGCACTTTTGTACAACAGTGTCCACACTGCATGGATGCTCTTGTGCAAGAAAGTTCTGATTGCTATTAACAGAAAGGCCATCAGAGCACAGGTGCTTTTTCCGTTAGGCTGTTTTTGCACAAGAAACCCATGTTTGCCGTTCACACACACCTTTTTGTGTGTAGACAGCACACACACGGCACACAGAGCTCTTGCACAAAAGGCTTATTCCTTGTAGAAAGAGGAATAACTCTTCCACAAAAAGCCTTCTCTTCTTACGATGTACTGTCAATTTTCTTGCACAAAAACGCGCTTGTAGTGTGGACGCTCCGTGAGTTTTTGCTCTAAATTCTGTAGTGTAGACATAGCCATATATGGTGTGCTTTACGCATATATTCCATAAATAGGCATTTGTAAGTTTTGGTGGGCTTATTTCTCTTTTACTTTATTACATAATTTTTCTGTACTAGTTAGTTTTTCAGTAACTAAGTTGCCATAGAACCTATTTTACTGTCATGTTTCTTCTACTGTGATTTGGCCTCTGTTGTGTAAATAATAGAAATAAAGACATATAAGACAGGATTTTCAAAGGTGCTGAAGTGAGTGGGGGAAAAAACAACACATTAAAAGTAAATGAACCATCACTGACAGCACAATGGGAGCTGTGCTCCTAACTCAAAGAGGTGTTTTTTGTATATTTCATCCATAATGCTTTCTGACTGTGCTGTGTTTTAAAATACATGCTTTGGATATGTCTCATGAAGTCAGGGTAATAAAGCATGTCAGGTATAGGCCAGGACAAAAGTCTTTGAATTATATCTCCAGTGCTAAAATTGTTTCCCTTAAACAATTCTACAATAGCTCAAGGGTTTTACACCTCTGGTGAGTGTGACCAAGAATTCCTTAATGCCAACTGATGAAAGGGTTACAGTGATGTTCTGATTCTGGTATGTACAGTCTGATTCACAAAAGAATGTCATAGGAGGAATTAAATGAAGGCTTGGGGTCACACTAATCATTAATATAATTGCAAAATCATAGAATCATAGAATACTAGGACTGGAAGGGACCTCGAGAGATCATCGAGTCCAGACCCCTGCCCTCATGGCAGTACCAAAAACTGTCTAGACCATCCTTGATAGACATTTATCTAACCTACTCTTAAATATCTCCAGAGAGGGAGATTCCACAACCTCCCTGGGCAATTTATTCCAGAGTTTGACTAATCTGACAGTTAGGAACTTTTTCCTAATGTCCAACCTAAACCTCCCTTGCTGCAGTTTAAGCCCATTGCTTCTTGTTCTGTCCTCAAAGGCCAAGATGAACAAGTATTTTCCCAAATGTATGTACATATGAAACCCTGACAGCCAGAACCAAACTGACATGAGCTAAAAGCCAGCTGGCTGGTAGCTAAGGCTGTAGAGCAGACATGTCTTCTCTCTGTAAGTGGTCTCAGTGTCAATACACTCCACCCAGACTCCTTACTATGTAAGGAGTAATCTATATATATACGTATCAAAGTACTTGCCCACATCAGAGATGAAAAAACAAAAACAAAAACAAAAACAGGTTTGCCTCCAGATAGAAGGTAAGAATTGTGTATCTCTCTATCAGGATGTAAATTAAGCATTGGACACTAATACAATGGATGCCCAGTTGCATACAAAGTCAGTAAGAAAGAGTCAAACAGGAATACAAAATGCATGTGTAGGGTGAGAGTGTGGGAGGGGGTTGTCCTGGCTGTGTGCTAAGACAAAGAACTTTGGGGGCATTTCTAGGAGGCCAAGAAGATACTCTTTCATCCTTCAGGAGAGAAATGTACTGGGGGTATATAGTTCTGAAAACAGAATCTCAGTCAATCTTGGTTGCAAGTGCAGCCAAGGGGTCTGACAGACTTGCCGCTAGGCCTCTGGACAAGGTGCGTGGAGGACTTGCTCTCGGAAGGGATGGGGCTTCAGGCAGAAGGGGCAGGGCTGGGGCAGCCATCCCTAAGTGAAGCATTCTGTACCCCTTAGCACTCAGAATTGCCTAGAGTGTGCCATATGTAGCTCTGAAGGCAATTTAAAGGACCTGGGGCTCAAGCTACTGCTACAGTAGCAATGTCTGGGAGCCCTGGGCCCTTTTGAATCACCAGGCCCTAGGGCAACTTCCCCTGTGCCCACCCTTGTTGGCAGGCCGGAGCACAGCAAAAGGCTTTGGGTGAGATACGCTACTTAATAGTTAGCTTTAGTATTTAGAATGCATGTTGTGATTTTCTTTTGTAGTCTCACCACTTCTTACCAATATTCTTACTCGCTGTTTTCTGAATTGCTAGACGTTGATAATATACTTATTTTTCACTATAAGACTATCTCAGCGTTGAGCCGTTAAATAATGTGCTGGTCCTGAACTGAACCTTATGAGCTACTGTGGATACTGATCCTTTGGAGACCTGATAGTTCTGTGAGCATTCAGTAGCAAAGGGACTGGGAACTACTGGATGGTGTGCAAGGCAAACTAAGGGTGGCATAGTCCAGAGAAGAGTGAGTGAGTGAGTGAGTGACTAATAGGTGGGTGGTGTCAGTGAGTTACTATAATCTAATGGTGGTTTTGTGCTGTGGACACCCAGCTAAATACAAGCAAGACTCCCTTCTGCTGGTGGAATTAAGTAACAAGGTGACGCAGAGTTCTGGGTAACTCAAGAACCATCACAGTGAGTAATTTTGGATTCCAATTAAAAACTTCAGGCTGTATCATAAATGTAAATGCTGAACAGATGAAGGATTGGAGAGAGCAACCTGTAACAACACAAAACCACCATTAGATTACAGTAACTTTCAGCAACCTTCCCCCCTAGGAATACATGATAATGTGTTAATGAAAAATTTGTGTAAAAAAGTCATGTTTTCCAATCAGCCCTAACAATACAAACTCTTCTTAGATCGGGAGGTGGTGGAGGGAAGTGTGAGAAGAGGGAGGCATAAATCAGCTGGGATTTTTTCTGAAGAAAGATTAAAAGAGTTAAACAGGCATACATTGGTTCAACAATGTTAGAAGGGAGGAACATGACAGCTGTCTACAAATATTTAGAAGGGTGTGAACTATCATAAGGGAGTAATTGTTTTAGGGTGCACAAATGGATATGTACTGTAGGGATAATGGAGTGAATCTGAGAAAAGGAAATTTAGCAATATCAAGCAAATATTCTTAATGGAGTTATAAGAGAAGTTATAAGACTGTGGCATAGTCTTTAAAAAGAAATAGTGAAAGCATTATCACTTGGGGAATTTAAAAATGGATTGGACAAATTACTAGAAAATGTGCCCTCGGGAGCAATCTGGTGTCAGTGGGGGATAGTCTGAATGATCTAAGAGATCTTTAACATCTCTAATTTCCCTGATTATGTGAGTCTCTACCCTGCACTGAGGCTCATGTGCCATTCCTGGTGATATAGTGGAAACGCAATGAGAACTGTGTATGTTATGCATGGAGGTTGTGTAGCTACTACCAGGGTTTCAAGTCTACTGAATCATCTGCTGTGAAAACTAATGAGCTTGGTGGATGGAGAACCTTCTGCTAGGACAGCAATCTGTATGATTCTTCTCATATTCTCCAATTTATGTAGGTTGTATTCCAGATGCTGAATCTTGTGTTCCAAAACTCTGTGACTATTTCCAAGAAAAATCTCCAAGGGCACATGTTCAGAAATTTATCTGCAAAAGGAAAGCTATGCAAAAGATGTTGTTTATGCAGCGTTACCAGCCTCTGTCAGATATATTTTAACTGAAATTTTAAAAAGTTATCTTCCTTGCAAAAGATGGGGGTGGGGGGGGGTGGGGAGAGGAAGGGGAGAATTTTTCTAAATCACATAGTGGAAAAAATATACATGCAGATCTCCCAGCATATGATCTATTAAAAAACTCCTAGCTTAACCTGACTAAATGCAGTGACATTTCATAGTATTTGAAATGAAGAAGATTTTAAATTCATAATGGTAAACAGATGACTCTTGAACCTGGTATACATTAGCTGAACAAAGGATATGCTACTAACATTTTACTCATGTTTTCAGAATAGGAATTCTGTATTTGCATTGTCTGAGGTTTCACTGGTAAAGGAACGTGGTTAGGTAAACAGGGAGGATGCAACCTGGATTGTAATCTCCTTTAGTTTGATGGGAAAATGTACTGGCACACTGTCCACTGTAAAGCACCATATCCTCTCACACAAAGGATCTTGCTTGAACTACTGGCAGCCTTAGAAGTTGTTGGGATTTCTGCCTTCACTTCTCTCAGCCCCAAATTCTAGAAAGTTTCCCAGCACTAGGCCCAGATTCTTGGTTTGAATTTGATCCTTTTGAACCATCTAAGTAGTGCGAGGAATCCAGAAGCAGACACCCAGTCAGCAGACAATTTTCCAGCACTTTAACTCTTATCCGGCACTTTGTCCTTATTCCACTCCACCACGCAGGTGCAGCACAGAGGGCATGGGGTATGGAACTCTTGGTCAATTGGTGTGTGGATCTTTTGGAACTGTAACCAGCTGGCATCAGTTGGGAAGCCCCAGCTTCCTCTGTCCTAATCTGGGGCCTATGGTGGCGTAGACCTGCCCCTTATACTCTGCTGCCTTGAGTGAAGGCTGAGTAAGAGAGAATCTTTGCCTTAGTGCTCAATTCCATGTACAATTTATTATTGCACAGTTTGTTTTCCCATCACAATAACAGGTCAATCAACATTTCCAAATAACTCCTAACTGCATCAGATTTTATTAGAACTTGTCTCTCCAACATTTGTGTAACTGTTCAAGAAAATCAACCCAAGATAATAGCAGGGATAAATTGGCCAAAGAACATCAAATTCTTTAATTAAGAGAACATGATGATTAAATCCAAAAGCTTGAGTTAGTTCTATGGATATCATCAATGTCCTTTTGTCTATTAATAATGACGTATCGTTAGTGAATTTTAAAAAGGCAGTTGCTATAGAGTGAAAATATCTGCATCTAGACTGGAGAAAAGTTAGAACATGCTTCTTTGTAATTAAATTAATCAACAATAGTGTAGATAGTTTTTCAATTGGGTTGGGTTAAATTATATGAGTGAAATAGGGCAATATTTACAAAGAAAAATACTCATATCTTCTAATTTCTTAACATGAGTATCTTATCCTTGGACACTTTGCTTTTCTACATGGGATCTAAAGTTTACTGATTTTGATAGGATAACGAGCCTTGTGGATAAGGGAGAAGCGTTTGATAGGATAACGAGCCTTGTGGATAAGGGAGAAGCGGTGGATGTCATATACCTAGACTTTAGTAAGGCATTTGATACGGTCTCGCATGATATTCTTATTGATAAACTAGGCAAATATAACTTAGATAGGGCCCCGATAAGGTGGGTGCATAATTGGCTGGATAACCATAGTCAGAGAGTTGTTGTTAACGGTGCTAAATCCTGCTGGAAAGGGATAACAAGTGGAGTTCCGCAAGGGTCTGTTTTGGGACCCGTACTGTTCAATATCTTCATCAATGATGCAGATATTGGGATAGAGAGTACGCTTATTAAGTTTGCAGATGATACCAAACTGGGTGGGGTTGCAACTTCTTTGGAGGATAGGGACATAATTCAAAATGACCTTAGCAAGTTAGAGAAATGGTCAGAGGTAAACAGGATGAAGTTTAATAAAGAGAAATGCAAAGTGCTCCACTTAGGAAGGAACAATCAGTTCCATACATACAAGATGGGAAGCGACTGTCTAGGAAGGAGCATGGCGGAAAGGGATCTAGGGGTCATAGTGGACCACAAGTTGAATGTGAGTCAACAGTGTGATGCTGTTGCAAAAAAAGCAAATATGATTCTAGGTTGTATCAACAGGTGTGTTGTAAGCAAAACTCATGAAGTCATTCTGCCGCTCTACTCTGCACTAGTTAGGCCTCAGCTGGAGTACTGTGTCCAGTTCTGGGCGCCACATTTCAAGAAAGATGTGGAGAAATTGGAAAGGGTACAGAGAAGAGTGACAAGAATTATTAAAGGTTTAGAGAACATGACCTATGAAGCCAGGCTTCATGAACTGGGCTTGTTTAGTTTGGAAAAAAGAAGATTAAGGGGGGATATGATAGTGGTTTTCAAATATCTAAAAGGGCGTCACAAGGAGGAAGGAGAAAATTTGTTCCTCTTGGTTTCTGAGGACAGGACAAGGAGTAATGGGCTTAAAGTGCAGCAGGGGAGGTTTAGATTGGACATTAGGAAAAAATTCCTAACTGTCAGGGTGGTCAAATATTGGAATAAATTGCCAAGGGAGGTGGTGGAATCTCCCTCTCTGGAGATATTTAAGAACAGGTTAGATAGACATCTGTCAGGGATGGTGTAGACGGAGCTTGGTCCTGCCTTGAGGGCAGGGGGCTGGACTCAATGACCTCTCGAGGTCCCTTCCAGTCCTATGATTCTATGATTCTATGAATAAGAGAAAGAAAGAAAGAAAGAAAGAAAGAAAGAAAGAAAGAAAGAAAGAAAGAAAGAAAGAAAGAAAGAAAGAAAGAAAGAAAGAAAGAAAGAATACAATATTAATAATGAGAGGTTTAGCTTTGCCTTTGGGAGTAGTGAGAAACTATAGTGCATCATGGGAACATCATGTCTAATTGCAGTGGAAGATGTTCATGCCTGAACTAGTGACTCTAGAACCTGTGAAGTAGGAGTGACCCAGGCCTCATGCTGCAGCCCGTGCCCAAACACAGTGGGGGGCAACCTGCAGCTCTTGGGCTGCACGTAGCCCATTGGCATTCCAGCTGTGGCCTGTGCACCACCTCTCTGTCTCCTTCCCCCATGCCTTTTGCACACTGGGGCCCTTGACCCTTGCTGAAAAAAGGCTTAGTGACTCTTCCCCTTCCCTACCAGCACATTCAGAGTGTTGTGAATCAGCTGATTTGCAGCATTCAAGCTTTGGGAGAGAGGGGGAGGAGCACGAATCTCCGCTAGTCGTGGTTGCCCTTTGCAGTCCAAATATCTATACAGCAAGTAAGCAGCCACTTTAACCTAAGCTCCACCCAGCATTTAGAAGCAGCATGACTCCCATTACAGCTCCCTAACATTCAGGGAAACACGTGTCTTTTGCCACACTCCTTAATGCAGTCCAGGGTATTCTCCACTGCATATTGCTTGTGCTTCACTGGCTGTTTGGGATATGGACAAGGTCCCAGCCACATCCTGCTTCAAATTACTGTAGGCTCAAAGGAGTTTTAGCGGGGAGCAGTGGAGATGCAATTTTGCTTACTGTTGTTGTGCAATGGATAGGAATGGCTCCTTGCACTCTTCTCCTTATATTTCACACCCTCTAAGAGAATCAGGCATCTTATGATAGCCAAGGCAGGTAGCACCACCATTGTTAAGATTGTCTGACATGTTTTCAGTTGTTTATAGCTTTGCAAGACTGTCATTGTATGTTCTGGGATTTCCCCTGCTGGGTGTCTGCCTCAGGTTCACTTTAAAAACAGAGCTAGAGAAAAATGCATTGTTTTATTCATGGTTAAAATGCTGATGGCCGTTTTTATTGAGATGCTTCAGTGCTCCATCCTTTGGAACCAGGACTTGAAATTTGGGTCAGGTTGGTGTCTTTTGCTATCCCCATGAAAAACCACTCAAATCTGGCCAAGTTATAAATCTTTGGAAAATTGCCGGTTTGTGTATGTTTATCAAATAAAATATCTTTGCAAAATTCTCTGCCTATGGCGAGCAATCTGTGCCAGCTGACTCGGGCGTGTGTGTCTTATGCTAAGGGGCTGCTTAATTGCCATGTAGATGTTTGGGGATGGGTTGCAGCCCAAGCTCTAGGTTCCTCCTATTCCACAGGCTCCCAGAGCCCAGGAACTAACTAGCCGAAGCATGAATGGTTACACTGCTATCAAAGAGCCTCTTAGCCTAAGCCCCATGATCCCAACTGGGTTGTTCATTGCAGTGCAGACATAGTTCCATGGGCTTTGATCCAGTCCCTTGCTATCACAGACAACCTGGTCATATTAATCCACTCAGAAACTTCAAGCTCCAGCAGTTAGGTTTCTCCCTCTTAGGCTTGAGCAGACTTCCCTTGCATTTGCAGCTCCAGGCTACTGGGCATTGAGAGACTGTCTCTCCTTTGCTCTCTGTACCTTCCCTACTGGGCCCAGGCAGTAGAGAGAAGGAAGCTTACTGATTCCAATGCTGATGTGTGGGGAGCAGATAGGAACAAGGAGCCTCAGGTTGCTGGGGATGAGAAATTGGGACTGCAGGCTGGTGGAGACAAAGGGGAAAACTGGGAGTAGGAGCAATGGAGGGAAGGGATTGCACTGGCTGGGCAAGGAGATTGTGATGGGGAACCTGTGGAACAGAGGGAAAAGGGTAGTGGGAAGCATATCTGATGACGAATTGGAGTCTGGGTAACAAAATGAAACTTGTTGAGCAAAGAGACTTTGACAAGGAGTGACACACACGTTGAAACTGGAAGATGACCCCAGGAAAGAATTGGGATACAGGGGGGATGGGAAACATGGATGAGAAGTTGGGTTTCAAGGGAATGACTGGACTTAGAGAGTGTGGGACATGGATTGGATGAGAAGACAGGAGAGAGGAACTTGGACTGGCTGAATAAGGAGGACTGGGCAAAAGGAGCCAAGGCAGGGTTATTAGGGAACTGGGAATGGCTGGATAAGGATACTTGGCCAAGGATGGGGGGCACTAGTGCTGGGATGGTGAGTCTAGAGGCATGATACTAAGACTTGTTTGGAAGGATACTGTGATTGGGATGAGGAATGGGGTCTGAGGAGAATGGCACTGGGTGGTGAGGAAACTAGATTGGGACAGATTGGAGGAGATGACTTAGGACTGGAGGAAACAGGCAGAAGAGTCTGTGCCTATTAGAACATACTCCCCTCCCCAGGAACCAAGATTCCTGAGTTTAGCCATTCCTATGCTGTCAGCAAACATCTTTGAAACCTACTGGCATAGTGTTCCATCCCATTTTAGCTCTGGTCCACAGAGAAGAGGATGACAACCTTGCTCCATTAACTCACCCATATGGTTGTCAACATGATGCCACAGGCTGACTTGTTTTATCAAATTGCTTTTTAAAAAAAAGCTAGGGCTGGCTCTCTCTCTCTCTCTCTCTCTCTCTCTCTCTCTCTCTCTCTCACACACACACACACACATGGTTCCAAAATCAAGCATTCAAAAGTTAGGAAAGACCAGAATTAAGGTTGCCAGTGCAACCTTAATTTGACCCCTTTGTAGGAATTATGAAGCAATCTGTGTAATTACATGGTTGCATACATTCCACAGGGGTATGACGGGCTCATTTCCTGCATAGGATGGATGAATGTAGTAAAGGAGACTGTTTTCTGTTGGACCCCTACCACATTTGTTGAAGAGTTGGAAGGAGTGTAGTGGACAAGTCAGGAGATTTCAGGAAGTGAGAGGATGCTCTCATAATTTATAAGATTGGATGCTACTCCATCTTTGTTTCTGTCATTGAGTTATTAGGTGATGCTGGGCAAGTAATGTAAACCAAACCTTTCACAGGAGATAACTAATAGTGTGTCCCTCATTTTGGGTATGTCTACACTACCCCGCTAGTTTGAACTAGGGGGGTAATGTAGGCATACCACACTTGCAAATGAAGCCCGGGATTTGAATTTCCCAGGCTTCATTTGCATAAGCGGGGAGCCGCCATTTTTAAAACCCCGCTGGTTTGAACCCCGTGCAGCGCGGCTACACGGGGCTCGAACTAGGTAGTTCGGACTAGGCTTCCTATTCCGAACTACCGGTACACCTCGTTCTACCTCGTTCCAAGAGGTGTACCGGTAGTTCGGAATAGGAAGCCTAGTCCGAACTACCTAGTTTGAGCCCCGTGTAGCTGCGCTGCACGGGGTTCAAACCAGCAGGGTTTTAAAAATGGCGGCTCCCCGCTTATGCAAATGAAGCCCGGGAAATTCAAATCCCGGGCTTCATTTGCAAGTGCGGTATACCTACATTACCCTCCTAGTTCGAACTAGGAGGGTAGTGTAGACATACCCTTTCTCAGTGCCTGAAACTTGACATCCTGGGGTTTAAATTCCAGAAGGGCAGATCACTCACAGCTACAGTTGAAGTTAGTGGCAGCGATGCTTTAAACATATTTCCTGTTCTTAATACTTTGAAAGATCAGGTGTCAGTCTTGGACACTTTTGAGTTTAAGTTTTCTGTGCCTCAGTTCCCTATTTGTAAAATGGGAATAATGTCCCCCCTTTACCTCCCAGGGATATTGTGAAAATAAATGTTTGTGAACCCCTCACATACTATAGTGAGGAGAGCCATAGGAAATTAGCATTTGTGTCTTCAGAGTTGGATTTGAATAGCGTGCATCAGCCTAAGGCCACATGCAGAACAATGAAAAAAACCAAAATACTAAACAACGACTTATTAAGTGATCACTACCCATCCCATGCACTGAATGAGGCAGAAGTTTCATGGAAAAATAATGTGAACATGTAAAATTAATAACTGTGCCTAATTCAATTCCCATATATATTTGCATTAAAAGTACACAGGCAGCTATAATTCTGGCATTTTGTTTATCACAAATTTTGTAAGTTCATTGACAGCTCTTCATTATTTTAATCCTTTTTATTGCATTTGAAAATTTCTTTGACCCTTTTATATCTTTATTTTTAGTCCTTAATTATTTTAGTCCTTCATACAAACTTCCAAAAGATGTAATTTTCTTTTCCAAGTTCTCATGTAATATGAAACTTTTCCGTCTCCTGAACACATTCAGAGTATCTATTTCACTACCTTTTATAAAGTCATCTATCTCTAATATCAACAGCTTTTTTATAGTTACTCCAGACTGTACCTCATTTGTTGAAATTCCTAGTATATCTTCTAGAATATACTGATAATTTTAGCTTTTTAATGTGAAGGGATCCAGTTTATCACAAATTGCCATAAATTCAGAAGTACATTGTGCTGTTGGTAAATTGAAAGTATCCGATATGTACTGTTCTTTCATTTTTGGTCAGCCCAATTTAGTTCTGTTAGCATTTTCTGAGAACAGAGTGTATTCCATTTAGAAAAGATTGGATCATCTGTTTTACTCTACCAAGTGATATTCGTTCACCCATTAATATCGCCTCATTTCCCATCCAGGTGTCCCCAAGAGATAATCTGTCTTTTTTGCCTCTTTTAAGTCTACAGTATAGTGGGAAGTCAGCATATGCAATTAAATGTTTCATGATGGAAAATGTAATGAAATCAGAAATAACATCAAAATAAGAAAAAAAAACCCAGGAGAGAGACAGAACGTCTCAAAATTAGTCTGTTGAATAAATTACTATATTATCCCTTCCTTGCTATGGGGCAAACAAATGCTAGCTCAAGTTATGGAAGTGCCCCAGAGATTCTATTATAGATAGACCCATAGTTTCCATTTAGTTATGTTTTCAATCTGAATTTCATTATAAGGAAAATTTTAATTCTCTTACTTGATTAAAATCCCAAACAAAAACAAACAACATATGCAGAAATGGTCCACAAAACCAACCAACAAAATGAAATGAAATAAAGCAAAACAAAACAAAAAAGAAGCAGCCTCTTCATGCTTACTTTAATATTTTTAACAAGTCAGATTCCCCCTGAAAGTTTGCAGGATATTGTACAAATACTTTACTGGGTAAAAAGATTTTAAAAAAAATTGTTTTAGAACATATTGTGAAGTATCTAATGTTTCTTTGTGTTACTGGTTGGGTGAATAAATTTCTGTGGATGGACTTGAGCAGGAAAATATCCAAACCCTGCTCTAAATGGGAACCATTCTTTCTTCATGCCATGCTGGCACTTCCACGAGTCAAAATTAACTCTGCGGTTCTGGATTTTATATTTGCTCCTGCTCTGATCATAGACAATGTTTCTCAGACCATCAGTGTTAGTTATGCAGCTTAGAAGCTCAACAGACCATGTCTATGCTGTGCTTTTATTAGCAACGTCAGGCAATATTTCCTCTACTTTTTCCATCCATGTGCAGAACAAATTTTGTTACAGGTACCAAAGTATGTGCAAATGTGCACCACTAGTAAGTTAAGACCATAAGAATGGCCATACTGGGTCAGACCAAAGTCCACCGAGCTCAGTATCCTGTCTGCCAAAAGTGGATAATGCCAGGTACCCCAGAGGGAGTGAACCAAACAGGTAATGATCAAGCTCTCTCTACTGCCATCCATCTCCACCCTCTGACAAACAGAGGCTAGGAATACTATTCCTTACCCATCTTGGCTAATAGCCATGAATAGACTTAACCTCCATGAATTTATCTAGTTCTCTTTTAAACCCTGTTATAGTTCTAGCCTTCACAACCTCCTCAGGCAAGGAGTTCCACAGGTTGACTGTGCGCTGTGTGAAGAACTTCCTTTTATTTGTTTTTAACCTGCTGCCCATTAATTTCATTTGGTGGCCCCTTGTTCTTATATTATGGGAACAAGTAAATAACTTTTCCTTATTCACTTTCTCCACACTACTCATGATTTTATAGACCTCTATCATATCCCCCCTCAGTCTACTCTTTTCCAAGCTGAAAAGTCCTAGTCTCCTTAATCTCTCTTCATATGGGACCCGTTCCAAACCCCTAATCATTTTAGTTGCCCTTCTCTGAAATTTTTCGAATGCCAGTATATCTTTTTTGAGATGAGGAGACCACATCTGAATGCAGTATTCCAGATGTGGGCATGCCATGCATTTATATAAGGGCAATAAGATATTCTCCATCTTATTCTCTATCCCGTTTTTAATGATTCCTAACATCCTGTTTGCTTTTTTGACTACCGTTGCACACTGCATGGATATCTATCCATGATGACTCTAAGATGTCTTTCCTGATTAGTGTAGCTAAATTAGCTCCCATCATATTGTATGTATTGTTGGGGTTATTTTTTCCAATGTGAATTACTTTACATTTATCCACCTTAAATTTCATTTGCCATTTTGTTGACCAATCACTTATTTTTGTGAGATTTTTTTGCAGTTCTTCACAGTCCAGTTTGGTCTTAACTACCGTGAGCAGTTTAGTATTGTCTGCAAACTTTGCTACCTCGCTGTTTACCCCTTTCTCTAGATCATTTATGAATAAGTTGAATAAGATTGGTCCTAGGACTGACCCTTGGGGAACACCACTAGTTACCCCTCTCCAATCTGAAAATTTACCATTTATTCCTACCCTTTGTTTTCTGCCTTTTAATCCATGAAAGGAGCTTCCCTTTTATCCATGACAACTTAATTTACATAAGAGCCTTTGGTGAGGGACCTTGTCAAAGGCTTTCTGGAAATCTAAGTACACTATATCTACTGGATCCCCCTTGTCCACATGTTTGTTGACCCCTGCAAAGAACTCTAATAGATTAGTAAGACATGATTTCCCTTTGTAGAAACCATGTTGACTTTTGCCCAACAAATTATGTTCTTCTATGTGTCCGGCAATTTTATTCTTTACTATTGTTTCAACTAATTTGCCCGGTACTGACATTAGACTTACTTGTCTGTAATTCCCGGGATTGCCTCTAGAGACCTTTTTAAATATTGGTGTTGCATTATCTATCTTCTAGTCATTAAGTACAGAAGTTGTTTTAAAGGATAAGTTACAAACCATAGTTAATAGTTCTGCAATTTCCCATTTAGTTCTTTCAGAACTCTTAGGTGAATGCCATCTGGTCCTGGTGGCTTGTTACTGTTATGTTTATCAATTAATTCCAAAACCTCCTCTAATGACACTTCAATCTGTGACAATTCCTCAGATTTGTCATCTACAAAGGCTGTCTCAGGTTTGGGAATCTCCCTAACATCTTCAGCCATGGAGACTGAAGCAAAGAATTCATTTAGGGTATGTCTACATAGCAAAGTTATTTAGAAATAATAGCCGTTATTTCGAAATAACTTTACTAGCGTCTACACAGCCAAACCACTATTTCGAAATTAATTCGAAATAGTGGAGCGCTTATTTCGAATTTGGTAAACCTCATTCCACAAGGAATAATGCCAAATTCAAAATATCTATTTCAAAATAAGTGCTGTGTAGACACATATAGAAATAGGGGGCCTCCAGCCTTCCCAGGGTGTCCTGGTAGCCACTCCAACCTCAACCAAGAACACTCCTCTCCTTCCACCCTCCCTGGAGCCCTTAAAGGGGTTGACTCTGGCCACAGTTCCTGTGCCAGTTCAAGCCTGCCAGCCCAGAGCCAGCAGTCACTGCCCCTGACCCAGTGGCCCCAAAACCTGAGCCAGCAAGCCACTGGCAATCACCCCTCCACCACTCCCCAGGAGCAGTCTGCCAGCTCCCAGGAGCCTGCCAGGGCCCAGAGAAGGTGGGCCCAGAGAAGGTGGGTGCCTTCCAGGGTGGAGATCATGGACCTTATTCAGGTTTGGAGGGGATGCCTCCAATGTCCATGATCTCCACACTAGATGGAGGAATGCGGCTGTCTATGGCAGGATACCAAAGGCTACATGCGAACCCAGAAGCAGGTTTGCATGAAAATCAAGTTGATCTGGCGAGACCCCCAACCCTGAGCCCTGAGCTTCCCCTCCCCCTTCTTCCCCTTGCTTTCCCCTTCTAGCTCCCTCCTCCCAGGTTTCCCCCTTCCTTCTTCCACGCTTTCTTCTCCCCTCTCCTGCTTCCTTTCCCCAGTTTAACCAGAGTTTCATGCCCCCAGTTTTGTTAAATAAAGAGAGTTTGTGTTCATGAACATGAAAATATGTGTATTTTATTTGACATCAGGAAGAGGGGTTAGAGAGGGGTAAGTGGAAGGACACAAGGGAGGAATGAGGCACAAGCCCCCAGTGGGGAAGACTTGGGAGGCTCTTAGTGCTCCTCAGGGTGGAAGCTCTCCCACAGGGCTTCCTGGATACTGACAACCCTCCGATGGACCTCCCAGATGGCAGCCTGAGAAAAGGGCAGCCAGGCTCATAGCAATGCATCCAAGAGAAGCATCAGAGTGCCCAGAGGCAGCTCTGGCCCCAAGTTGCAGAGTGCTGTGGTGTCCCAAGTGATGGTAACCAGAGCACACAGAGACAAAATGTTTTGCTGTCCCTCATTGATATAGGCAAGCAAGCACGGAAACCTGAGAACCGGCTGTGCAGGGGGGGGTCTCTGTAGGCACAGGCCTCTGATAGCCTCAGACAGCAGCCATACAGAGTAACTCCTGACCTGATGCCCTGCCGGACCTGGTTCCGGCCAGCCTTAAATGCGATTCAGCATCTGTGTGGACATGCTATTTTGAAATAGCAAAATGCTATTTTGAAATGTATTTTGTGAGTAGACTCATTATTTCAAAATAACCTATTTTGAAATAAGTTATTTTGAAATAATGCTGTAATATAGACATACCCTTAGTTTATCCAGAATGACTTTATCATCTTTAAGTGCTTTTTTTGTGTATCGATCGTCCAGTGGCACCACTGGATGTTTAGCTGGTTTCCTGCTTCTGATATACTTAAAGAACATTTTGTTATTACCTTTTGAGTTTTTGGCTAGCTGTTCTTCAGAAACACATGCTGCTCATGTGGGTGGCATTTGAATATCTTCTGGGTAGCTGTCCAAGTGCTCAGTTTACAGGGAACACTGGTCAGGTCATGCTGAATTTTGAAGCATGAGCTTGGACTACAGCATCTGACTTGGACTACCATCATCTTGGGGAGTCTCAATTCACTTCTCTGCTGCTGAAAAATAAAGTTGCAAAAGACAATAAGAAATTTAATTTATAAAGCATTACTATACACACTGGCTGTGTCTACACTGGCACCCTTTTCCGTAAAAGGGATGCTAATGAGACACTTCGGAATCGCAAATGCCGCGGAATCGCAAATGCCGCAAATGTCGCAAACTTGAAAGTAGGAATAAGGGATCTTCCAGAAAAGGGCTTATTTTCCGCAAGATCCCGTCTAGACTGGCGCTTTTCTCCGGCAAAACCCCGAGCCGGAAAAAAGCAGCAGCCATGTTCATGCAAATGCCGCAGGGGGTATTTAAATCCCCCGCGGCATTTGCGATTCCGAAGTGTCTCATTAGCATCCCTTTTACGGAAAAGGGTGCCAGTGTAGACACAGCCACTGTGTATTAAAACCAAAGTATGAAGAGCAATTCAAATGTAAAGATTTCATAATGACTAATAGGTTCAGAGTTTCTGCTTCAATTCACATAAAAGTTTCTCTAATTAATTTTCTCATCTGTAAAGCAGAAAACCAGATCAATCAAATAAAATAACGATCAATCTTTACAAATTATTGATAATAATCTATTTCTTCAGGATTATCTCAGGACTGATCAAACAGAAGAGAGCATCATATAAATTACACAGCAACAAAGAATAAATATATATTTTGGGAACTCCAGACTGCAAAAATTTAGGCTTGCTTTTAGTTATTTATTAAATATCATTATTGTTTGTATTCTAATAGCAGCTGGACACCTTGTTGTGCCAGCACTTTGGAGCTCTAATATATAAACCGACAGGAAGGTATTGATTACGCTGGAATTTTACTTGAGAGAGAGAGAGAACATGAAAAAGTGTGATACTTAAAAGTGAAAGTAAGTCTCCCTTTTAACTTTTACTATTTCAGCATTAACACTTTACAATGAAAGTATTAATTTCTCTTACTTTTAGTTTTTTTCCCCAAACAAAAAAAAAAAACAACGACAACTTGAGAGACGGTAGAAATTTTCCCATAATTTTGAACTGAAAGAAATGTAAAAAACACAAATACTTTTCACCATTTCTTAAAAAATGATTTAATTTGTCATAAAAAGTTGCTTTTGACTAGCCATATTTTTTGTCAAAAAATGTAATTGGAAAAATTTCCATCAACAACAGTTATTATCCCCATTTTACAGGTGGGGAAATGAGGCACACAATTTGCTAAAGATCATAGAAGAACTATGTGCTAGAAAAAGGCTAGAATCCTGATCTCTGGAGTTGCAGTCCAATGTCTTAATGAAAAGACTTAGGCTAGGTCTATACTGGCAGAGAAAATTGATGTAAGATACACAATTCCAGCTATGACAATTGCGTAGCTGGAGTTGAAGAGTACCTTATATCAATTTTCTGGGGCAGCCCCACAGTGGTAAATCAATGGGAAAAATGCTCCCGTTGACTTCCCTTACTCTTTGCGACTACACGAAGTATCGTGGTTGATGAGGGAACCATCAAGCATTCGATTTAGTGGGTCTTTACTCCCTCGCGGCCTCTACTTCCTTCACAATTTATTCACTGAGACTTTTCTCCAATCCTTCTCCTTTTCCCACTTATCCTGTTCTTCCCACCTAACTTTCTTTTCCTATTCTTTCCATTTAGCTAATCTCCCCTCAAGTAATCATTTTAAAAACAAAGAATTGTGGAACTCACATGAGGCTATCATCATATTATTTGCTCTACTTGGTGTTGTAACCCATTCCATATTCTGTCTGTTTTTATCGATTTACACTGTATATTTTGGGGGGGGCAGGGATGGCCTATTTTTCCATTTATACAAGAACTATCATAGTGAGGCCCTTAGGCCTTTAAACAAATAATGTGTATAGATTTTTTATGTTTATGGAATTCTGTGGAGGTGATATGAGATTTCATTAGATTATATCATTCAAAAATATACAGAAATATAATGCTTTTTCACAAATCTAGAAGGAAACTTTTTTAAAGGTTTTAAAGCCATCTTATAAGATTCTACAAGAGGGAATATACTTCTTCATTTAGAGAAAAGAAAGTTTAAAAATTATACAGAATTTTTTCAGAAGGGCAGCAAAATAAACAAACACAACTGGCTAATTAACCATCACAAATAACACCCTCTCTCTCTGAGTTGTTGAACTGATTTTATTTTCTACTCTTAATCTGAATAATACTAACCACTCCTCCCCCAAATTCACAATGGACTATGGGAATTTGTTGCAATGGTCTACTTTGTGTTATTTGCAAGACAAGTTTACAATTTAAATGAATTGATTTAGAAGGCCTCACACTTCATTACATTAAAAATTCTTTGGGTCAGATTCTCAGGCCTGGTGTGACTTCTTGGCACTGCCCTACTGGCCAACAGAACTGGTGGCATCCAGGCCCAGGAGGTTCAAGCTAAGGCAAAAAACAACCTACAGACTAGAGCAAAGTAGACTCTTGCATCACCTCTTCTCTGCCTTCAGCATAGTACCCAGGAACATGATGGAGCAAAGGGTGCATGGTTAGGACACTCCCATGCCACATAAATCCCTATCTGAGGATTCAGTTTCTTGGGATTGTTTGCAACCAGCATAAGTTAATCATAAGGACTAGCCCGATACAAAAGGCCTCAAAAACACTTTTATTCCAAATGTGATCTTTAAGCCCTCTTTGAGTATGATTTATACCATATGCAGTTCAGCCACACCTGCATCTCTTTTGCATTCCAGATAACCATTAGAAAACTGCAGAGGAACTAGAAATACTTACTAAAAGCTTGAAAAACTGCAGGTGAGATGCATTGTTAAATTCATTAGGCAGGAATTAGTAATTTCAAGATCACTGTGCAGATTCCCCGAGTGATTTGCATATACAGCCAAATGCAAAGACCTCTGAAATATTGAAATTCTTTAGATGAGAAAAGTGATTTCAGTGCCCCCTTCCCCCACTTACAGCATAGTCAAAGAACACAGTAGAGCATAAATTTAATGCAATACAAAATATCTCATCTTACTTTAAAGATAATTATATAGAAAAAGGGGCATTCAGAATGTATAAGGAGAGACTCTTTTGCATTCATGCAGTATGTAATTAGCAAACTTTTTCAAACCTATTCACAAAAGGAAGTAATAAACCACTTGTAAATAATGGCAGCCTTGCGTGCTTTATAGTTAAATGTCAATAATCTGAATGCCTTTTTTGTGCTCAGATATAAAAATATATTTTTGACATATTATGCAAAAGCAGGTATCATTACTAGCGTTGCATTTCAATTTCTGAAGACATAAAGGTATTAATAGAAAAAAAGAAAAATGAAGCCATAGAGAGTTGGAGGGTATGTATATTAAATCAATACACTGCTTGAAAAACACAACAAGGTGATAGGAGAAACGGGAAATTGGTGAACATTTCATAGATAAATAATAAGTGTAGGTGTTCAGACTTTAACATAAAGAACTATATTGCAGAAAAACTGCAACATTTGCAAGGGAAAATATCAATCCTTTTTGCATTATATGTGTACCTAATTAGCTAAAATGTGTTTGTTGTGACTATTTTGAATGCTTTATGGTATTAAAAAAAACCCCAACAACCTCAAGCCCTAGTGATCCAAAAGGCTGCACCAATGGACAGAACAAGTTCTTTTTTGGAATAGGTACTTATATATTAGAAATTCTACACTGAGCATACATTTCTCATAAAAAAAGAGGAAACTCTCCTTCCCCCCCAAATATATGTGAGAGAGAAAGAGTGAAGATCATGTTACTCAGAATAAATTATTATTTACTTAGACTGTATTGGGTCTTTTTAAAAAAGCATTAGGAAAATACCTAAAGAATTTTTTGTGGCATTTAATTGTTTTTGTTTAGTTACAAAAATTTAACAGCCTCTGGGTTACTCTAAATTATGCTGGCTTGCTGTGTAGGGTAATTGGAGAGCAAGATGATCCAGTCACTGCTGATGTGGCCCCATGCAGGAAGGTATCAAGAAGGGCGATGTAGAGATGGAAATGCAAGGAGAATTTCCAGCTGCTTCATTGCATAACAGGAGCTAGACTGGAGGCTAAGGATCTTCAATAGGACAAAGATTTTGCTCTAAAATGTACAGGCACTAAAATAAAATATATTACATATTAAACTTCTTCACTGAAAGATGCACCATGTCCCTACTAGCTCAAATTCATAGCAGAATGAGGAATAACAAATGGTACCCTGAAATGAAGCATCAGTTGACACTTTTTCAGTTCATTCACTCACTATCATCATGGCCAACTCATGTTGTACCAAACTTCAGATTTCTGGGTTTGCTTCCGGACTATAATCAGAATGGGAAACTCTGTCAAGATAAGAAATAATAAAAAATCTCAGTCAGATTTTCAGTATATTAAAACTGAACACAATAAGGGTAAATATATTAGAACATGCTGTTCCTTAACTTTTAACATGTACACGTTGTCAAAGTTGTCTAACTTTCCCAGTATCTTCTGAAAATCCAATCTCTACAGAAGAGCATGTATTTTACCTCAAATATTTCAATTAGTATATAATCTCTCATTTATCTCTAATTATATTCAAAGTACCATGCAGATCAAATGTAAGTTAATACCCTGAGTTAATGTCATAAAATGATTAATGGAAGTACCTGTATTAAAATGGCAAAACAAAATTTCTGATGCAGTCTTGCTTACAGGCAAAGTGTTAAACAAACAAACAAAAATCTAATGACTTGTATATCACAGCAGAAGAGTTTCTGAAAGTCAAAGGGCAAATTCTGCTTGGTGATGAGTGCTTTCAGCAATTGAATCTTAACTACATAATAAGCAGCACTCCAACTCACAGCACATAAATCTTTGAAGGGAGGAATGGAATGGAGAAATCTAAAAAATTCTCCTTTGAGAATTGTGTGGAAACAACAATCATTAATAAAGGAAAGTGGCTAAATAATTCAGTTTATATTCATTATCCCACTCTTATATAATAGAGGAAATTCTCTGTTCCTTGATCCTTCCCACTCCTAATGGGATAGAGGTCAGGCACCTCTATGCCACTACTTCCATCCCATCCCTGAAGCTCTATGAGCCCCTTCGCATGTCCATGGTTCATACTGATGAAGGGGCAGAGATATCTTGTAGGACAACATTTTTTGAGAGGTTTCTGGAACTGTCTTTCCTGAACTAAGAAGGAACTAGCACTGTAGTTTTGTAATACAATCTTGTGGCATGTCCGATTCTTATTCCAGTGCCATTCTGAATGAAAATAAAAGACTTAAACAAAGAATTGATATGACATTTTTGTGTGCAGTTCAAATAAGTGAGGTTATCCCTGCCCTTCAACGTTGGGTACCTCATAATGCTTTGCTGTTGTTATCTTTCAACTTGAGTAATTCACAAACAGCCTGCCAGAATTCAAGTCACACCCAGAGTTGTCTGTGTAAAGTCACAGCCCTGGTCAGGCAACTCTGACCCCAGAATCTTGTCAGCAAACAGCAGCTATACGTTGGCATCCTGCACCTTTGGTTACTATTTTCAGGGTGATCGCAACACATTCCCAGTTTCAATTTTTCTACTACAGTAATGGCAGAATTTTTTTCTGCAATGTCCAGCTTTCTCCTCTACAGTTCAGATATATTTGGTCCCCTCTCAGAGGATCAAGGGTGCCATTTTAAAGAGTTTTCCACACAATTCAGAACACTGGATTGTGATTAAAGAGTAAAAGATATAGATTTAACTACAAGTAGGAGTGCTCAGGCCCAGGACTCTCTGGTCTGGCAAGACCACGGATGATGTTGGACCACATAATTCCAGCAACTGGCAGCAGAGGCTGGCCAGGAGTTCAGTGGCAGAATGGCTGTGGGCCCGGAATGGAGCTGGGATGGCAGACAAGGTCAGAAGTGCAATCAGGGCCAAGGGACTGGAACATGGCGGGAGCATGGCCAGAGCCTGTGGCCTGGGTCTGGGCTGAGACTGTTGCTGGGGCCAGCAAACAGGAATACTGGTGAGGCTGATGGCTGGGGGCTAGGGTGGGGAGGAGACCCCAGCAGCTGGAGGGCTGGTGGCCCACTTCTAGAGAGCCTGGAAGCCAAGGGATCCATTTCAGGATAGCGGGGTGTGGGGGTGTGGGGAGGGAGGGGCAGCAGCCATGGTTATCGGGATGCTGCTTGCTTTTCTTCCTGTTCCCCTGCCTATCAGGGATCCAGGGGAAAGTACTTGTATGTTGTGAATTACTCTTCTACTCCCTCCCTTCACCAGCCAGGAATGAGAGGCATGTGTGGAATCTAAGTACTTTCCTTTTGCTCCCTTATCATCAGGGGAATGGGAAGAAAAGCAAGCCATAGCTGATTACTCATGGCTGCTGTGCCCCCCTGCTCTCCCAAAATGATGCCCTTATTAGAGGCCAGCAGCAGGTTGCCAGAATTCATCTCCCTCCATCTGGAAAACTCTTCCATTTGGGACCAGTCAAGTCCCAAGAGTGCCAGACCATGCACTTAAAATATGTACAAAGAGGTTTTCAATAAGTATAAGTAAGAAGTCAGAAATGACTATAAGAAAAACAAAGAAAATAGTTCCTAGTACTAAACTTAACCAACTACAGTTGTTAAATTAATTAACTTCATTAACACTGGTCCTACAACAGACAGGTACTTTTTTTGCTGTTATTTATATCTTGGATTCTGTTTTTTCCACTCCAACTCATCTAATGAAGTGGCTCTTACTATGTAATTTTGTTAAACTCTAAGGGTACGTCTACATTACAGCGCTTATTCGAACCAACTTAGTTCGAATTAGTTAATTCGAACTAAGCTAATTCAAACTAACGCATCCAGACTAAAAAACTAGTTCGAATTAGCGTTTTGCTAATTCGAACTAGCATGTCCACACAGAGTGGACCCTGAACCGGGGTTAAGGTTGGCCGGAAGCAGTGCCGGCAGGGCATCAGATGAGGACTTAGAGCTTGGAGCTGCTGTCTCAGGCTAGCCAAGGGCTGTGCTTAAAGGGACCCAAGCCCCACCCTGGACAGACAGTTCTCAGGGGATCCCCGCTTGCAAAGCAGTCCTGGCTTGGATTGCCCGGAGTACCCACACTGGGCACATCACAGCACTCGGCCATCAGACCGGCTGCACTTGCTGCAGGCTGCCATCTGGGGAGAGGGGGCAATTGGGGGGCTGCAGGAGAGGTTCCACCCCCGGAAGCCCGCAGAGCCAGCCCAGTCCTCCCCATCGGGGGCTCGTACCCCATTCCTCCTTCACCTCATTCCACTTACTCCTCCCTAGCCCCCCTTCCTGATGTACAAAATAAAGGACAATTGTGTTCAAAAATAGAATCTCTCTTTATTGAGCAAAACTGGGGGAGACTGGGAAAAGGAGGTGGGAGAGGGGAAGAGAGAGGGTGGGAGAGGGGAGGGCAACTACAATGATGAGGGGTTTGGAACAGGTCCCATGTGAAGAGAGGCTAAAGAGACTGGGACTTTTCAGCTTAGAAAAGAGGAGATGGAGGGGGAATATGATAGAGGTCTATAAAAGCACGAGTGGGCTGGAGAGGGTTCATACAGAAAAGTTCTTCATTAGTTCCCATAATAGAAGGACTAGAGAACACCAAAGGAAAGGAATGGGTAGCAGGCTTCAAACTAACAACAGAAAGTTCTTCTTCACAAAGCAAAGAGTCAACCTGTGGAACTCCTTGCTGCAGGAGGCGGTGAAGGCTAGAACTAGAACAGAGTTTAAAGAGAAGTGAGATCAATTCATGGAGGTTGGGTCCATGAAGTGGTATTAGCCAGGGGGTAGGAGTGGTGTCCCTGCCCAAAGTTTGTGGAAGGCTGGAGAGGGATGGCACGAGACAAATGGCTTGGTCACTGTCTTTGGTCCATCCCCTCTAGGGTCCCTAGGGTTGGCCGCTGTCAGCAGACAGGCTACTGGGCTAGATGGACCTTTGGTCTGACCCAGTACGGCCGTTGTAAGCTCAGGGCTCAGGGTTGGGGGTCTCAGTGGACCCCCTTGATTTTCATGCAAACCTGCTCCTGGGTGGCCAGGCTGGCAGCTCTCCTGCCCTAGACGGCCGCTTTCCTGTGCCTAGTGCGGAGGTCGTGGACAAGGTCCACGATGTCTGCACTGGACCAGGCGGGTGCCCGCCTCTTGCGGTCCTGCGCAAGCTCCCGGGAGCCGCCAGCCTGGTCTAGGGGGAGGGCTGGGGGGCATCAGGTGGCTGGCTCGATCCGTGCCAGGTGCAGGGTCTGCTGGCTGGGTGCTGGCAGGCTTGCACCTGGCACGGGCATCGTAGCCAGCCCGTGCCCCTTTAAGGGGTCTGGGGCCGGGAGGGGGGCAATAGAGTTTCCCTGGTGTTGGCCGGAGTGGCCACCAGGGAAACCTGGGGAGGGCTAGCCTCCCACTAGTTCGAATTAAGGGGCTACACAACCCTTAATTCAAACTAGTAAGTTTGAACTAGGCTTAGTCCTCGTACAATGAGGTTTTAAGTTAAGGTTTGAGAATTAAGTTCGAACTAGCGGAGCGCTAGTGTAGCGCCTATCAAAATTAATTCGAACTAATGTCCATTAGTTCGAATTAACTTTGTAGTGTAGACATACCCTCTGGGTGTGTCTAGACTATAGGGTTTTGTCAACAAAAGTGGACTTTTGTCAATAAAAAAATACCTGCATCCACACTATCGCCGAGTTCTGTCGACAGTAAGTCGACAGACGCTGGAGTTTTGTCGACGGTGCACTCTATGAGGAATAATGCCTTTTGTTGACAGAGTTCTGTTGACAAAAGGTGCTATTGCATCCACACTGTGCTTTTTTAAAGCGGCTTGTTTTGTGGACAGAACTGTCTGTAGTTTAGACTCTCTTTGTTGACTGAAGCTTTGTTGACTGTATCTGTCAACAAAGCCTCTGTCAACAAAAGCCTGTAGTCTAGTTGTACCCTAAGATGCCACAGGATTACTAGTTGTTTTTAGAACTACAGTTGGTCCAGGATAAATATTCTGCTGTTCTGAAATGGAGTGTTTGTTTGGCCCATCCCTAGCTTGCAGATGATCATAGCTGTAACTAGAACAAAAAGTATGAGGTTAATGTTGAGTTTTGATTCTGAGTTTTAGCTGTATTTATATAGAGATATATTGCATTCCCCACACACATGGAGTAAAAGATTCTTAAATGACAAAGAGAGACCCTGTGACGGGCCGGCCCCTGACCAGGGGCGAGGGGAGCGGAGCCCCCGCCGGCCGTCACTCTCCCGGGGGCGGGGCGAGCGGAGTCCCCACCGGCGGGGCTCTGCCGGCCGGCCCCAGACCCCCCAGCAACCCCGCAACTCCAGCCGCCGGGGGCGGCAGGCGGGGGCGCTTCCCCCGCGCTTGCGCCGGCAGCTGACGGGCGGCTTCCCCCCCGCCGGCCCACGCAGGGAAGGCGGGGCCGGGGCGCACGGCCACTGGCGAGGGCCGCCAGCGCGGACGTGCCCGGAAGGGGCGGGGCCCCGCGCGGCGGCCGGCGCGGCGGGCCAGTTTAAAAGTGCCCGCCGCCGGAGAAGCAGCGCGCAGGCTCCTCGCGGCGGCGGAGGAGCAGCCCCCACCGCAGGACGGAGCGTGAGCGCCACACAGCCCGGCTGCCGGCCCGGCGCTGGTCCCGGGGCCTCCGGGACAGCCACTGCCCCTGGCGAGCACTCAGCCCCTCGCCAGACGGCAGGAGGACCCCACCGCGCCGAGTCAGGAGAGACAGGGACGGCCAGGAACGCGCCAGGGCCGGAGAGCTCACCCACGAGACTCCATCGGAGCGTGAGACGCCACAGACCGCGGAGTCGAGGTAGGCGCCAGGGCGACGGGGATCGGCAGGCAGACCCAACGGGAGGGAGGAAGGAGCCCGGGACAGGGCGCTTCTGGCGGCCGTGGGTGGACAGGCCACAGGGGGGAGAATCCTCACCCCTCTCGTCCACCATGCCGGGGCACTAGCGGCCCCGGCGCTCAGGGCCCCGGGCTGGGACCCGGAGAGAGGGCGGGACCGGGTCCCCCTCCCTCTACACGGGGAGCATCCAGCACCCACCAGCCACACTAACTGACAGGGACCAAACTAGAACCCCGGACTGGGGGAGGAGGACCTAAGGCGAGGGGCTCCGGCCCCATCCCGCTCGGCGGGTACTCACGGCCCGGGGTTCGCTGACCCCCCCTTCTGGCTGGGAGGGGGTGATCGCACCCCAGGGGCCCGGACTCCACATCGGCGGCCCAGGGACAACACAGGACAAAAGGAGGACCAAAAGGGGTCCGCAGACCCCCCCTCTCGGACCGGGAGGGGGTGATCGCACCCCGAAACCCTCACAGACCCCCTGTCATGAGTAGCTACCTGTGGAGGCCACAGAACATTTTCCCCCTATAATTCTACTCTAAAGAAACTCTGAAGTGTGATGATTTGGTCCTTTGTGACCAGCAACCAGATTTTCTTACTCTGGTTTCTCCTACAGGTTTGTTTTTATGGATCCATCTTCCTTACTAATGTGCTGCTGTGGGCAGTGGTTGTGCTTTCAGAAATGGGCAACTAGCAAGCTGATGACACTTTTTGGTGTGCAAACCTTTGAATAGAGACCACCTCTTACAAGTGACCACTTTTGCTAATTATTACAAGTAATCATTCTTAGCAGGTCTTACAGTATATGTGTTTAGATAAAGATGTGAAGGATACTTAGGATTCTAAAATTATAGGATAAAGTCTACCAAGACAGTTCAGCAGTTCTGAATTTATGGTCTTAACAGTATTGGTCTAAATTTAAATGAGTAAATCTAATTTTAATTGTTTTAATAACTGGTGATTTAGTGAGTTTGGGCAGGAAAACCATGTAACTTATTCAAAGATGTCACCTCTGCCTTCAAATTCAAATATATAGGGTGTATCATGGGAATGCTGAACTGCCAACCTGATGATCATTTATCTGTTTTTTCCAATTCCAAATATTAATATATTCATAGGATGGGAATCTTTGTCTGCTCCCTGAACTAAAAAATTGACACTGTGAAACAAGCTGATATGTTGTTATTCGTTTTGCGAATTGAAAGCTATTTGCTTTTCATACTCCTAAAACTTGAATTTAATATTTTATTAACTGTACCATTCCCATACTCAGCAAAGGAAACAAATATAAAAAAAATATATTGTGGAAAAATTTCATTTCAAAGGCTGAAATCAATATTATATTATGTGTAGACACACACGCACACACTATATATATATATTTTCAAAATATGGAACAAAAGAAACCGTAAATCATCTAAAGTGTGAGAACCCAGCCAGGGGGATCAGGTCTTGATAAGTAGTAGACAAATTCAGTTAGGTGAGGAAAACAGAGCGTAAGAAGAAACAGACCAGGTTGGTGTAGCTCCTTACACTGCTGTAAGGAGAGGATAACAAATAAAGACCCCCCATATTACAATGGGATACACCTGCCCTTGGGGGAGCAAATATATTTATAGGAACTGGGATGTGGACAGTCATACCAAATAAATAGAGTTAGGAGCCTTGCTCTAAGGCTAGAATCAGGAGCTGAGCCAGAAGTTGAAATCAGCATCAGGAATCACGCCAATGGTTGAAGACACGTTGGAGTTAACATTAGGGGTAGAGTATAGGAACAGGGACTTAGGACAAAGTAGGAAAGCAGGAATTAGAAAGAGATGGGCGTCTGGGATAAAGAGAACAGGAACAGGAAGGCCGGGCTCAGGAGTCTGGCAATTAGGCAGGATTTATATTAAGAACCAGCCACAAACTTTTCTAGCTGCTCCGATAACTTCCTGCACCTCTTTCTAGTTTAAATTGAACTCATTGGTGGAGCTGGATGTCTCCCCCAGTCAGGAACTTTGTGAGAAGGCCCTTTGCAAATGAGATCTTCATTGGTTCCCTTCCCCAAACTCTCAGGTGAATTAGTAGGTAGCAACTGTGGTTTGAGCATTACCTTGAGTCTATGCTTCCAGGTTTGAAGCTCATGGTCCCTCACATTTCCCCCCAGATATTAAGAAAGGAATCAATCAATATCTGGAAACTGGGTTAGGGGAAGGCAGCTAAGCATAACCACTGGTGGCTCCTAATATTAGATGTCCAGTGTAGGTACTTGTTATAGAAAGGATATAGTTATTGGATATAATTGATTGGAAAAGAGTTTAAAAAGAAAAAAATCCTATAAGGGACCTGAGAAAGGGAAAATTGGGGGTCCTATATGTAGTACTCCATTTTATAGCCCCTTTCACCTCATTTGAGGGTGCATGATTGGATCAGGTTAGGTTTTATGTAAAAATCATTAAAGAAATTAGGAGTTGCACTGTGCATGCTGTTGTAAGGTATTCCCAGATTAGGATAAGTGAATTAATTTGTGACCACATCTATTTCCTCCAGTCTTTCTTCCAGCAGCTGTTCCTCCCTTTTTATAGAGAGAAAGAATCAGGTCAGGAGCCCCTACTGATTTTTCCCGATATGCTAGTATCAAGGCTGTTCCCCACTCTGGCACTTCAGGTGCAGAATGTGGAGGCCCACAAGAGACCTTAAAATACCCTCCCACTAAAGGCTTCTATTTAAAAAAACCTCCTTCCTCAGGGGAGAGCTTGAAAACAAACTGTAATTTCTTAATAGCTGACCTTCCATCTCAGGCACATACACATTGAACCTCCTGCTTTCTAGGACACAGGAATCAGACCATAGTCTTAAAAGATGATTAACAAAACAAAGAAGATATATTTGGTAAAGCATATTTGGTTGCCATGTGTTTAAGAGCAACTGAAAAAAGCAGATTAAAGCACAGAGAATTGTTTCGCTGGGATTCAGTTTAAAAGTTACAATGTATGGGGGTGGGGGGAAGGAGAGATTTAATGCTGAGGAATATAACCCAACCAACCAACCAACCAACCAAAACAAAACAGAAACCCAAAGAAACAAAGAAACTAACCTGATCACATTTAACTAAACATTCTCTGTTTACATACATATCTTTGTTCCAAGGTTCAGTCTTTCCTTAGTCGTGGAAAAAAGTCCATGCTTTTATTCCTGGCTTAGTCCATTTCTCTCACCAGCTCCTGCTCTGAACTCACTCAAAAAGGAGAGTGAAGTAGGTAAAAAACTGTTTCATTTCTAATCTCTCATTCTTTTCCCATTGGCTCTCCTGGCTCCCTGACAATACTTCCTGGATACCCACTGTTCTGGAGTGAAACCTTTATAGGCAATTTAGTTAACTGAATGCTGGGATGGGAAAAGGGAAGAACCCTTCCCATCCATCACAGCTGGGTATGTATTGTTGGAAGCAACAGAGGAGAAAGACATGAGTGTATTGGTTGATAATAGTATGACTTACTAATATGATGTGGCTGTCAGAAAGGCTAATGCAATGTTAGCATGAATCGGGGAGGTATTTCCAGTAGAGACAGGGAAGTGTTACTGCCATTATAAAAGGCACAGGTGGAACCTCATCTAGATTAATGCATATAGTTCTAGTCTCTGATATTTAAGAAAGATTAATTCAAACTTAAACAGGTGCAGAGAAGGGCTGCTATGATCATCAGAGAAATGGAGAACCTACCTCATGAGAAGAGACTTAGATAGCTTGGTTGACCCTAACAAAACACAGGCTAATGGAATATATGATGACTCTCTATAAATACCTCAGAGCTCTAAACATCAGAGAGAGAGAAGTCCAGTGTTGAAAGAAAAATAAATGTCTATAAACTATTCATCAAAATTTATGAATATTTTTAACCATCAGAGAAGTGAAGTTCTAGAAAAGTCTTTCATAGGGAGCAGAGAGAGCAAAAAAAATCTAACTTGTTTCAGAATTGTACTTGCTCTGTTTATGGAGGGAATTTTGTGGTGGGATTGCTTACAATGACATATGTCTCATTCTCGACTGTTATTATCAAATATCTCCAATAGCCAGAAAATGGTGAACCATGGCCATTGGGTACTGCAGGGTTATAGATCCTAAGGTAAACATACCATTTGGTGGCTCACCAGCAGCTAACCCTGATGAATCTCATGCAACTGTCATTCTGGAAGTTCTCCACACCTGATCTATGAGTTCACAATTCAGAGCTGTAACAAAAGGAGCTAACAAAGTCTTTGGACGTATGAACAGGGGACTAATGAGTATGTGTATAAAGGTATCTTTATCTCTTTACAGCATTAATGAGATGGATACTGGACTACTGCATTGAGTTCTGGTGTCCACATTTTGAAAAGAATGTTGAAATGCTGTAGACAGTATAGATAGAAAATGTCCCAAAATATCATGAGAAGAATACCTTACAGCAGGTCTGGGCAAAATATGGCCCAAGGGCTCAATTCAGCCCTCCAATCCACTAGAACTGGCCTGTGGGTTCAGTGAGAGCCTCATCCAGGCTCCCTGCCTTCCCTGCTCCTGCACAAATGCAGAAAAGCCAGCTGTTTGTTTGTAAACAGCTGCGATCTGGGGAGGGAGAGAGACTTCTCATGCTGCCCACATCTCTAGCAGAATCATGCAGTTCCCATTAGCCTGTTTCCAGTCAGTGGGAGTTGCCTGTTTTGAAGAACAGGCAAAGTGAAAAATTTCACTCCCTTCAGGCTTGTAGCTGTTTACAGACATACATGGCCTCTCAGCTGGCTATTCTGAATGGTGTGAAGGGGCATGGAAGGCAGGGAGCCTGGGTGCAGAAACTACTGGGCTGCTGGCCAGGAGTCACTCCGGTAAGCATATCCCAGCCACAGCCTGCCTCTGGCAATGCAGTCCCCTGCCCCAGGTCACAACCCAAATCCCTACAGCCCCTTCTACAACCCAGTCTTCTGCCCAAGGTCACAACCCACTTCCTTCCAAATTCCTTCATTCCAGACTCTGCACCTCCTCCATTAATATCATGGAAGAGTGTGGCCCTTGATTACTTAACAAATTCTTGACGTGCCCCCCTCCATCAAAAATTATTGTTCACCCCTAAACTTTGGGCCTTAAACTTTAGGAATCTTATCAAGAGCATATGTCATTTATTATTGTTTACAGTGAATTAACCAGCTGAAGAGATGTGGGAGGCAGATTGTCCTTGGGATATACACTTACGTTAGCTATTTCTGCTAAAATAATCAGCAGTGAAATATTTGAATGATAACATTTTAAATGACATCTTTAAGTTTCAGAGTTTGTACTTGGCTGAAATAAAAAGAATATTTCACATCATTTGGCAATATAAGGAGGGAACAAGAAGGAACTGAAACAATAGCAAGAGAGAGAGAAAAAAGGGAATAAAGGGCAAGACAGTAATTAGAAAATCCAGTCTATTGCCAGAAGGAAGTCAGACCTTTTTTTCCAATGGCAGAAACAAAGATCAAAATACTACAAAGCTGTAAACCCCTCTCTTTTCTTCCCTCCTCCCCCAAGCCTAGAGGAGCAGGATATGGAAGAAGCCACAGCTACTCAGGGAGATGTTGTGGGAGACACGGAGAGAAAAAAAACCTGCAAGAGGAGAATCTGTCTGTACCAAAATATAGTCTATGCCTTCAGCAGGGCAGTTAAGCCAAGGTGGACTTCACAGAATGTGCCCGAGGCACTTGGGTTTGCTTGAGCTGAGTGAGATAATGAGCTTCAGGTAAGCTACTGGCAGACAGATCCTGGCTGATTTTCAACCCTTCCCTATGCTAACAGGATGCCTTTGAGTAAACAGACAATATAACTATTTGGAAGTTGATGGTTGGAGTCACTTTAATTAGCTGCTGGTCAGAAGCACTTCGATAGGAGTGTCTCGGTGGGGATGCATGCAGCTGGAACTGTTGAGTTAATATAGGTAGAACTCTTGGAATTAGAGTTAGAGCTAGAGTTCCTAGAGGTAGGGCTCCCCGCCCTATGGTTAGGACACCTATGAGTAGGATCTCTCATTTGAGGGATAGAGCGGGCCATTTGGAATGAGGGTTAGCTTTCCTATCAGTAGGGTTCCCAGCCCTAGGCCTAGGGTTCCTATGAGTAAGCAACTTGGAGCTAGGGTTAGGGTTCCTATGGGTAGGGCTCCCCATGCTAGGGTTAGGGTCCCCATGAGTAGGCCACTTGAAGATACTGTTAGGGTTCCTATGGTTAGGGTTCCCATCAGTACGGTTCCAAATCCTAGGGTTAGGGTTCCCATGGGGTGGGCTCCAGGCTCTAGGTTTAGGGTTGCTATGGGTAGGCCATTTGGAACTATGGTTAGGGTTCCTGTGGGTAGGCCTACTCACCTAGGTTAGGGTTCCTCTGAGTAAGGTTCCCCATCCTAAGATTAGGGTCCCTAAGAGTATGCCATTTGATGCTAGGGTTTGGGTAGCTATGAATAGGACTTCCTGCCTTCCGGATAGGTTTCCTATGGGTAGGCCGGTTGGATCTAGGGTTAGAGTTCCTATGGGTAGGGCACCCCACCCTAGAATTAGGGCCCCGAGGGGTATGCCATTTGGAGCTAGGGTTAGGGTTCCTGTGGGTAAGGCTATTCGCCCTAAGGTTTCAGCTTTCTATGGGTAGGACACTTGGAGTGTAGATTATGGTTTCTAAAAGTAGGATTCCCCATCCTAGGTTTAAGGGTCCTATGGTTAGTGCTCCTAATCGTAGGAACCTATGTTTAGGCCACTTGGAGCTAGGGTTAGGGTTTTTATGGCTAGGGCTTCCCACCCTATGTTTAAGGTTCCTATGGGTAGACCACTTTGAGCTAGAGTTAGGGTTCCTGTGGGTAGGGCTCCCAGCCCTAAATTTAAGGATCCTATGGGTAGGGGTTACCACCCTAGGATAAAGGTTCCTCTGGATAGGCCACTTGTAGTTAGAGTTATGGGCCCTATGGGTATTGCTCCCTGCCCTAGGGCTTGGGTTCTTATGCTTAGGAGCTAGATTTAGGGTTCCTATGATTAGGACCCCCACCCCATCCTATGTTTAAGGTTCTTATGTGTAGGCCACTTAGACGTGGGGTGAGGGGACGAACAGTCGACTGTGGAAAGTGTAACTATCATCCTATTTACTTTTGGAAGGTTTCACTGAAACCTTTTCACAGTCGACTGTTGGAATATATGCAAAATAGGAAATAATCATAAAGGAGGGCTGTCAAGTGATTACAAAAATTAATCGGGATTAATTGCACAATTAATCATGTGTGCTGCCACTTTGAAACACTGTGGCAGCATTTCAAAGGGGAAGCACTGGGGAAGCCCAGAATCAGCTGGAGTCCTCAGCTGACCCTGGCTCCATGTAGTGCTGCCCTTTGGAAGTACTGTCATAACATTTCCAAGGGGCAGCATAAGACGGAGCCTGGGGTCAGCTGGAGTCCCTAGCTGATCTTGGGCTCTCAGTAGCAGTGTCCCTTTGAAGTGCTGCAGCGGCGCTTCAAAGGGGAAGTGCATTAGGAGACTGGGATCAGCTAGAGACTCCAGCTGATCCCTGGCTCTGTGTTATGAAGCTAGAGTCAGAGTTCCTATGGTTAGGGCTCCCCATCCTATGGTTAGAGTTCCTATGAGTAAGGCTCCCCATCCTAAGGTTAGGATTTTCACGGGTAGGTCACTTAGAGTTAGGATTAGGGTTCCTATGGTTAGTGCTCCCTTGCCACAGGGTTAGGGTTCCTCTGTGTAGGCCACTTGCAATTAGAGTTACGATTCCTATGGGTATGGCTCCCCATCTTAGGGTATGTCTACACTAGCCACCCTACTTCAAACTAGGATGGCTAATGTCGTCATTCGAACTTGCAAACGAAGCCCAGGATTAAAATATCCCGGGCTTTATTTGCATGTTCCCGGGCACCGCCATTTTTAAATGCCCGGTAGTTCGGACTCCCTGCCCGCGGCTACACGCGGCACGGGCACGGGCAAGATAGTTCTAACTAAAGCCCCTAATTCGGACTACCGTTACTCCTCCTGCAATGAGGAGTAATGGTAGTCCGAATTAGGGGCTTTAGTTAGAACTACCTTGCCCGTGCCGCGGGCAGGGAGTCCGAACTACCAGGCATTTAAAAATGGCTGCGCCCGGGAACATGCAAATAAAGCCCAGGATATTTTAATCCCGGGCTTCGTTTGCAAGTTCGAATGACATTAGCCACCCTAGTTCGAACTAGGGTGGTTAGTGTAGGCATACCTTTAGAGATAGGCTTCCTAAAGAGAGGGGTTAGGGAATTGTGTTGGTGGGGTATAGTGAGAGGCCTGTAGCCAGATAATCTAGTCTAAAGTGGGGTGAACCTTTGAGTCAACAGTCTCAGATGAGCTTTGTCTCTGAGGGTATGTCTACACTACCCCGCTAGTTCGAACTAGCGGGGGTAATGTAGTCATCCGCAGTTGCAAATGAAGCCCCGGGATTTGAATTTCCCGGGCTTCATTTGCATGAAGCCGTCCGGCGCCATTTTTAAATGCCGGCTAGTTCGGACCCCGTGCTGCGCGGCTACACGCAGCACGGACTAGCTAGTTCGGATTAGGCTTCTAATCCGAACTAGCTGTACTCCTCGTGGAACTCCTCGTGTAGCCGCGCGGCACGGGGTCCAAACTAGCCAGCATTTAAAAATGGTGTCAGACGGCTTCATGCAAATGAAGCCCGGGAAATTCAAATCCCGGGGCTTCATTTGCAACTGCGGATGACTACATTACCTCCGCTAGTTCGAACTAGTGGGGTAGTGTAGACATACCCTTAAAGAGAGTACTCATTGGGGAGAGATGAGAAGTGTAGCTCATCTCTGAGCAACTCATCTTGATTTAGTTATCTGCACAGCCATGAACACAGAAGTCACTAGGAATAGCCAGTGCTCAGTACTGTACATTTGAAAATCAGAACAATAATTGTTAATTTTAATTAAGCATAATTCTGTAATGAGTGGTGAATTCCCTAGAGAATTCCCTGGGGGCTAGAACAGCAGTTCACACAGGTTTGTGTAATATGATTTTATATGCTCTGGGCAGCTCATTTCTCTGCAGTGCCATGATATCTATGCTAAGTTAAAAACAAAACAAATCAAAGGACCTGAAATACTCCCTGAGTTCTGGGACAGAGCGCTGAGGTTTCACGGGGATGGCCCTGCCGGGGTGGAGGGAGGAGGAGGGTCAGTACTCTATTCATAGTAGCCTCAATTAGGCTATACAATTAATTCCTTCAGTAACAGTTCACTAAATAACCAGCTAATCAGGAGAGGCAGGGGAGGTAAGGAACTAATTAGCCCTCAGCTGACTAACCTGAAAAAAGGCCAGGAAGGAAGTATTAAAGGAAAGGAGGAAGATGTAGCAATGAAGGTACACCCTGTAGAGATGGAGACTGCCTTTCCCACCAGGGCCCTAACAAAGAAGGGGTGAAAATAGCAGGAGCTAAAATTATAGCATGCTGGGGTTAGTGACCAAGATTAGAATTAAATAAAGCCTGCATGTAAGAAGAAAGTGGGTCTAGGCAGTTTGTGAGGTATCAGAGGATGGGGGTCTAATAAGAATTGGCCCTATTCTGTCAGGTTGGTCAAATCATCCACAAGGCCCTTTTAGCTGTATGGTACCAAGCGAACAGTGGATAGGAACAGGCTAACACGGTGGTTATAGCTTTTACAGAAATGAGTTATCTCAGCAGGGTGTAGAAACAATAACTATTCATGCCATGCCTGCAGTGACAGATATTACTTATAATGGATAAAATTAATCATAATGTGTATGATTGATGATGAGTACAAAAATTGTGTGGTATGGACTCAGGAAGACTGGAGTTATTGTTAAACATGTCTTTGATCCAAAATTGGAGATTCCTTTGAGTGAGCTCAAATCATCTGGCTATTTCACTTTTGTATTAATATGAATTTACATAGCAAATAAGGATAATCAAATGCACTCTTCAGTTGCTACCAGCAGCTTTAAAATCTCTGAAAGAAGAGACTGTGAAGTGTCCCTTCATCACAGATTATGGTCACTGAAACATGCCAAAGACATGTATGTTTAAAGCACAAGTTCTGGGTGTGTAATGTAACTATTTTGTCTCAGTTCAAAGGGAAATTTAAAAAATAAGTAGGGCTATTTTCAGATACAGTGAGGATTTGACTTTGCAAGTTAGTATTTTGTTCATAAATATATATAACTAATTCAGAATTTAGGGTCAAAATATTGTCCAAGTTATGTGGCTTTACAGGAACATTAAACATAAGGGGCTCGTCTACACTGGCCCCTTTTCCGGAAGGGGCATGTAAATTTCACCAGTCGTCGTAGGGAAATCTGCGGGGGATTTAAATATCCCCCGCGGCATTTAAATAAAAATGTCCGCCGCTTTTTTCCGGCCTTTAAAAAAGCCGGAAAAGAGCGTCTACACTGGCCCCGATCCTCCGGAAAAAGTGCCCTTTGAAGTAGGAATAAGACCCTCCGGAAAAGGGCACTTTTTCCGGAGGATCGGGGCCAGTGTAGACGCTCTTTTCCGGCTTTTTTAAAAGCCGGAAAAAAGCGGCGGACATTTTTATTTAAATGCCGCGGGGGATATTTAAATCCCCCGCGGATTTCCCTACGACGACAGGTGAAATTTACATGCCCCTTCCGGAAAAGGGGCCAGTGTAGACGTAGCCAAGTTCTCCCCACTCACCTTTGCATAGCCTTGCTGGACCTTAGGATTAGTGTGGGGTAAAAAATAGGATCTCCCTGTTTGCTGTTACATCCTTTACTTCTTGCACAGATGGCTAGGGAGTGACCAGAGTCTTAATTGTGCCCTCATCAATATTCCTGCCAGAAGAGCTGAGCAGGCTCAAGGAGGGGAAAGTTATTTGTTTCAGGTAAAGGGGCTTTTTTCCTAGACCAAGGGGAGTTCTCTTAATCACTATTCCTCTCCTGGACTTCTCCTGGGATAGAACAGCTACAGGCAGCCCCTTTCATGGGCAATTGAGTACTAAGGGCAATTTGGCCCTTTAGTAAAGGAAGAAACCCTGAGAAAAATTGTTCCATTTCATGATCCAATTTACTCATAAGAAGGCACAGCACATTTACAGAAATTCTGCAAAAGGCACAGTAGAAGGAAGATGCACAATGTAAGATATGAGGCTAAATGACTGAATTGTTTATTGAAGGATTTATTAGTTCCTTGGATAACTTATAATTCCTCAAACTACTTAGTAAGTTAATTGACAATCACCATTATTATTATTATTATTAACAACATTTATTGCATGTATTATGGCAGCACGTGGAGGTCCACACCTGAATTCAGGACCCTGTTGCGGTAGGGACTATTCACAGATATAAGAAAGGATAGTACTGACCCTGCAAAGATTTGTGACATATTTGACTTACCTATATTAGTAAAGTTCTTAAATGACTCATTAAGTTTCTTTTAGGGAAGCAAAGACCCTGCAAAAGCTAAATAATTTTTGAAAGATTGTGCTTTTTCTAGGGGGAATTCACCAAAGGTAATAGTGTAAAATGGTAAAAATGTTCAAAAGAGGGTATGTTTCTACACTGCATCTGGTAAAGATGCTCTATGCCAATGGTAGAGAAATGGAAAACTTCCTCTGTGAGTGGCATAAGCTATGATGGTGGGAGAAGCTATCCCACTGATATAGCGCTGTGCATGTGAATGTTTATGTCAATGTAACTTATGCTGCTTGGGGTGGGTGGGTAGGAGAGGAATGTTCACACACATCAGCAACATAAGTTTTGCCAATAATGCATATGCTATTAAGAGGTATATGATGAAACTTACTCAAGAAGTTGATTTTCAAATGCCAGAACAGACCCTCTTGAGAAATGTTAGGTTCAGGTCTTCAAGAGGATTATAAATAGAGAGCTTTCCTGATTTCTGTTTTTAAGCCGATGCTATATTCCCTTCCTATACTAGCGTGAGATTCATATTCATCTAATAGTAGGTTTATGGGCAAACAGTGCTTTAACACTATCATTGTCAATACTGAGCATTGATGCAATTCACCCTGTATTTTGTCCAGTAGAGAAATATTTTATCAATCATTAGAAAAGACTGTAAGTTGTTAAAAACTGATGTTTTAATAGATGCTGAATGAGTAAATTATGTACTTTACCATTTTGCTTATGTCATTTTGCATTATTTTTTAGAAGCAATTACATCTCCTGAACTCCCACACCCTTTTCTTGTCCATTAATTTCCATTAGTTTTTTGGCAACCCCAATAGATAGTAATATTAAAATCACTGTATATTCTCAAAGTAACTCCGTCATAACTACATTAACAGTGAAAACTGTACACTTTGTATTCCACTGGAAATATTAGCACAGAACATTTTGTTAGGAGCTTCCTTACCACTTAACTTAATGTGTTTGACAATGGCTTTAACTTAATAAAAAACATAAAAATAACACTGCACTAATTTCAGACCATTTCATTGGCACAAGTGTAACTGCATCTGCTTACAGCAAGCCTGAATTTGGTCCAGTATTCTGTTGTTAGTTTATTTATAAATATTTGATCTGTCTTGTAGTTTTCCTCTCAAAGTAGTAGATTTTAAATAAAAAGGCTGAAATGTATTCAGAATTTTCTCTCCCTTTTCATTTAAGACTTAAGAACTATTTTTATACATAAATTATATTTTTATATTGTACACTAGCAAAGTTCCTTTTGAGACATTCCATGAGTATAAACCAGAAAAAGCCACAGAATAACAATTATGAGATTAGTTTGTATTTTGCCCCTAGATTTTTAACTGCACTTTTCATTAAAATCCTATCTCTAGGGTATAAACTTCTCTGAGCTCACTAGAGAGTTCTTGAACCTGTTGAGATTTATTTTATGGAGGCTTCATTGTAATATCTGACCATTTCTTATACACTTTAGTGGTGTAGGATCATCCCCCTGAAATGAATTGTCCAAAGCACCAAATGAAATCTATGGTAAAGTCAGGAACAGAACTCACACTGTCTGTATTTCAGTCCAGTGCTTTAACCACAAGAACATCTTTGCTGAGCCTATTCTGTGTCATATTTGCTCCATGTAAGTTCCCATATGATATAATTGTGAAGAGGGTTGTTAAAAGGCTTTTGTGTTGTTTGAATTAGTTCATAGAGGTAATTTCCATAACATCTCTCCCAGAACATAATAGAATTGAACTTTGTGGGGCAATAGCACAGAATCAAATCCTGATGACTAGTCAACTCTGTGATATGTTTCCTAAATATAGTTTTCTGAATGGCAGTGCCTGAAGTGATGGCACTGAGATGGCATGTTTGAGATGGCAATCCGGGTTCTCTGACATAAGTAAAGGAAAACAAAGTTTAATTGGTTTTTTTTTCAATGAGAAGGGTAAACAAGTGGCTCATTCACTGTCTAGCTCTACTTCTCAATTAATTTTTGAAGAATACCATTATGTACCCTTAGTACACTTAGTCGGGGAAGTGAAGTAATCAGGTAATATTCAAAACCACTGGGCCATATAATCTGATTATGAATATTTACTATGTGATTCTGCAGTATGAGAACAGGGAAAGGGAAGAGGGAGAGAGACTATGCTTTCAGAGGTTTGTGAGCCTGAAACAACCATTTATAATTGCAAAGTACATATATTGTACAATTACAAGGACTTACAAATTCCTTATTAAATTTTTTTAGTAAAACTAGTGCCTCCTCCAAATATTTAGAGGATGAAAATATATTTGTTTAGCTCCCATCACTTAACCATCTGAGTACCTTACAATTTTTAATGACTTATCTTCACACCACTCCTTTGAGATTGGGCAGTGCTAGCTTTCCTAGCTGTAAAACATGAGAAATAGAGGCACAGGGAAAACAAGTGACTTGCTCAGTCTATAGTGAAGCAGGCAAGTGAATGCAGATCTTCCAATTTCTAGGTTACTGTTCTAACCATTGAATTATCCTCTCTCTTTGTATGTGAGGTAGGTGCTGCATTTTCTAGCTGATACTGTCCATTTAAATGTTTCCCAGAAGAATGGGATTACTGTATTAGACACTAGGCTGACATGAGAAGGGAACCAAACTGATTCACTATTTTTGTGTGGGTGGGGGAACCAATGGAACTGGGCTGCAGTGAGTTCCTCTTAGGTGCTGGGTTTCTACCTGAACTGCCCATCCTCCTACCAGAAAGAAGCTTAGCTGAGTTAGGTGGAATAGAGAGGTAACCAAATAAATCTTCTGGATCCTGAGAGACTGCTTTCACTTGCAGGGTAGGCTGATAGCAGGATGAAGCTCCTTCATGTTCCTGAGGCAATACCAGCACTACTCTAGCTTTGGATAGGCTACCCCATCCTCCACGCAGTCAGCATCCTAGGCCAGTTGGCCCCAAAGTTTCCTTCTCACTCAACAACTGTGATCATACGAGAGGGGAAGGAAGGGCATGAGAAAATCCAGGAGACTGTGGGAAAGAAGGAAGGAAAGATGAGGGAACCAAGTGAATGAGAGAGACAGAGAAATCAGATGGCCCGAGAGACAAAATAGATTAGAAAGATATGGGAGGACCATGAGGAGTGGAAGAGCTAGACAGATAGGCAAGACCAATGGAACTGAGGTAAGTATGCAAATATGAGGTCCTGGAGGAAAGAGAGTGATATAACCTCTTTTCAAGAATAACTTCACAGGGGCTCAAGAATAATTTCACTAGTTGCTCTCAACCCCAAAACTGGCTCTGACTGGACATTGTTTAATAATACAAAATTTGATCACTAGGGACTAACAGCTCTGTGTATTTTGGAAGGCATGCGAGGAGTATGGATCTGCAAATCTTACTACCTTTTGATATTACCCCGATTCAGTCATTCATTTTCACTTTCACCATACCATAAGCCATTTGCTGTGGTGGGAACTAAATTGTGGAATTTATTGTGCCTTGACATTCATTTCAGCACTTACCTCCTTACTTTCAGAGGGCAATGGCATTCTTGGTTTTACAAGTGGTTTTAGTATGAACACTGTACGGCTTCTTGTTTAAGATTGTCCTTTTATTTTTCTTGTATTGGAATCCTCTTTATTTTTCTTTGAAGTTTTTAGAGACTGTTATTTAAAATGACACACAAATTGTTTTTTGGAAGATGTTTCCCTCCTCTCCATTGGTTGGGCCTATAATTGCTGCATTTTGCTTGCATTTCAGGTAACACTTCTAAAATATCAAATAAACTTGTAAGAACAAACCAGTTGTAGAGCCTAGATTTATTTCCAGGCTCAGAACAAAGAAAATATAAATATTGTAATTGCAGAGATGTATTAAATTCAGATTTAGTGCTCCACTAGCCTGATTAGTTCTCTTCTACATCATACTTATCTGAAGACTCTCACTATACAAATCCTTCGATACTGAAGGTAGATGTTAAATTAGAATTCAAAGTAGCATATGAGGAAATAAGTTCACAACCCTATTAGCATATAGCTGCTATTGGTCAAGCAGAAAAGGCTATTTTCTAGAGGAAAGTTAACAGAACTGTGCTGGAAATGTCACATTTTGTGGCCCTTGAGCCATGATAACGAATTAGCTAAAACATGATCAAATTTTTAAAACAACAGGAGGCATTTCAGCCTTTGACTATATCCAAAAGTTACAGGTATCCAGGGAGAATGAACTGAAAAATCCAGATGGCTACAGAAGTTGGCTTTGGTTATGATCTTTTCACTTAAAGCAGTGGTTTCCAGTTTTCTTGGGCCTGATACCCTTTTCATTCGCACTAGATTTACACTGAGTAACTCCATTCACTTCAGCTGAGTTACTTTTGATTTACACCAGTGTAATTGAGAGGAGAATCAGACCTTTCAGTCTGGCATACTCCTCCTGAGATATTTCTTTTCTCCTCTCACCAAAATCACGTTCACAGATGCTCTGACATATTTTAATTAATTTAATAAAATGGACAATATCCCTAGCTAGTAAAGCTTCATTGAAATCAATAGACTAGATTTTAAGGTAATGTAAATCAGCATGACTCAATACACCACTTAACAACACTGTGCTAGCAACATTATTTACTATTATTTTATAATTAGCTCAGTATTTTGTGGACTTCTTAAAACATTCCACCCATAGCTCTCTTGCTGCACTCACTTTATGCATATTCTTCAAAGGTATCCAAGCAAAGCCTCTATCTACAGGTTACCCTAAGGAAGGATGAAGGAAAAGACAGAAGGTTAACAGGAAGTCAAAGGAGCTATACCAAATTTTACCAGCTGAGGATCTGCCCAATACATTTTTGGTCATCCTATCAGTCTTGCTGGTGCCAATATATGGCTTGAAGCTTTTATTTGATTTCTTAGAGGAATGTAGAAGATGCCAGTCCAGCGAAGTGTTTTGAGTGTTATCTTTTGACCCTCATTGCAGTCAGTCACAGGAAACTCAGGCTGTGGCCTGACTTATATATTTAGTTTTCAAAGAAAAGTTAACCCACTCCATTTGCTAACACCTTAAAAGAGTCACCTATTACTCTACATCTGCTCTTGTTTTTGAGATTCATAGTAGAGGTGATTGGATTTTTTTTAGTGAAACTTTTCTGTCTGTGTGATTGGTTACACAACCCCCAAACTGGGCAATTCAGAGTTAATTAGCTAATGTGGGCTCAGGTGGCCCTACCCTGCTGAGAGAGACAGGAGCTCCTGTGAAGTACCGGTCTGGCGCTGGCCACTACTGAGGGTGTCCGCTCAGGGGGTATGTCTACACTACAGTGCTAATTCGAACTAACTTAGTTCGAATTAGTTAATTCGAACTAAGCTAATTCGAACTAACGCATCCAGACTAAAAAACTAGTTCGAATTAGCGTTTTGATAATTCGAACTAGCATGTCCACACAGAGTGGACCTTGAACCGGGGTTAAGAATGGCCAGAAGCAGTGCCGGCAGGGCATCAGATGAGGACTTAGAGCGTGGAGCTGCTGTCTCAGGCTAGCCAAGGGCTGTGCTTAAAGGGACCCGACCCCCACCCCGGACAGACAGTTCTCAGGGGTTCCCCGCTTGCAAAGCAGTCCTGGCTTGGATTGCCCGGAGTACCCACACTGGGCACATCACAGCACTCGGCCATCAGCCCGGCTGCACTTGCCGCAGGCTGCCATCTGGGGAGAGGGAGCAATTGGGGGGCTGCAGGAGAGGTTCCACCCCCAGAAGCCCACAGAGCCAGCCCAGTCCTTCCCATGGGGGGCTCGTACCCCATTCCTCCCTCACCTCCTTCCACTTAGCCCTCCCTATCCCCCCTTCCTGATGTACAAAATAAATTGTGTGCAATTGTGTTCAAAAATAGAATCTCTCTTTATTGAGCAAAACTCGGGGAGATTGGGAAAAGGAGGTGGGAGAGGGGAGGGCAACTACATTGATGAGGGGTTTGGAACAGGTCCCATATGAAGAAAGGCTAAAGAGACTGGGACTTTTCAGTTTAGAAAAGAGGAGATGGAGGGGGGATATGATAGAGGTCTATAAAAGCACGAGTGGGGTGGAGAGGGTGCATACAGAAAAGTTCTTCATTAGTTCCCATAATAGAAGGACTAGAGGACACCAAAGGAAAGGAATGGGTAGCAGGCTTCAAACTAACAACAGAAAGTTCTTCTTCACAAAGCAAATAGTCAACCTGTGGAACTCCTTGCTGCAGGAAGCTGTGAAGGCTAGAACTAGAACAGAGTTTAAAGAGAAGTGAGATCAATTCATGGAGGTTGGGTCCATGGAGTGGTATTAGCCAGGGGGTAGAAGTGGTGTCCCTGCCCGAAGTTTGTGGAAGGCTGGAGAGGGATGGCACGAGACAAATGGCTTGGTCACTGTCTTTGGTCCATCCCCTCCAGGGTCCCTAGGGTTGGCCGCTGTCGGCAGACAGGCTACTGGGCTAGATGGACCTTTGGTCTGACCCAGTACGGCCATTGTAAGCTCAGGGCTCAGGGTTGGGGGTCTCAGTGGACCACCTTGATTTTCATGCAAACCTGCTCCTGGGTGGCCAGGCTGGCAGCTCTCCTGCCCTAGACGGCCGCTTTCCTGTGCCTAGTGTGGAGGTCGTGGACAAGGTCCACGATGTCTGCACTGGACCAGGCGGGTGCCTGCCTCTTGCGGTCCTGGGCAAGCTCCCGGGAGCCGCCAGCCTGGTCCCGGGAAGAGGGGGAGGGCCTGGGGGCATCAGGTGGTTGGCTCGAGCCGTGCCAGGTGCAGGGTCTGCTGGCTGGGTGCTGGCAGGCTTGCACCTGGCACGGGCACTGTAGCCAGCCCGTGCCCCTTTAAGGGGTCCGGGGCCGGGAGGGGGGCAGACGAGTTTCCCTGGTGGTGCCCAGAGTGGCCACCAGGGAAAGCTGGGGAGGGCTAGCCTCCCACTAGTTCGAATTAAGGGGCTACACAGCCCTTAATTCGAACTAGTAAGTTCGAACTAGGCTTAGTCCTCGTAGAATGAAGTTTACCTAGTTCGAACTAAGCACTCCGCTAGTTCGAATTAAGTTTGAACTAGCGGAGTGCTAGTGTAGCGCCTATCAAAGTTAATTCGAACTAATGTCTGTTAGTTCGAATTAACTTTGTAGTGTAGACATACCCAGGGTGAATTGCTCAAAACCAGGTCTGCTTACAGCCCTTGACTGGAGACCTTTCCCAAACAGGCCACAAACCAGTCCCACAGAACTCTTCAGCTGCCAGTCTGGCCAGCAGGAAGCCTCATGAGCAAAACCCTGCAGACACCCCAGCTCTCCCTGTGTCACAATCAGCCCCAGGCGTACACACAGGTGAGGGGTTATCGAACCCAATCTCACCTATCCCAAACAGATCCTCCCAGTCCCAAAGAACCAGCCACAGATCCCTGGTTAATTTTTACTTTAGATCTTACCCACAAGAGCACGCTGGGCCAATCCTTTAGAATCTAAAATCTAAAGATTTATTAATAAAAGAAAGAAAAGGTTGAGAGTAAGGTTAGTAAGGAGAATACATTCATACACCAGTCACCAAGTTTTTGATGTAGGCTCTTAGCAGAGATGTTACAAACTGCTATCTTAAAAGTCTCTGGTGTACATCCGATGTCAGGATGGGTCAGCAGTCCTTCTTGGCTCTCTGTCCCTAGCAAGGCTGCATCTGGGATCAGTAGCAAGATTGGAGACAAAATGGAGTCAGCCTCATGGCACTTATGTATCTCTGGTGTCTCCCAAACTGGAGCTGGTCGCATGATTCACATGCCAGCAGCCATGAGATACTAACTGGTTTGCAGGTTTCCAGACACATTCCTCAGGTGTGTATTGGGCCATCCTGACAGTTCTTGTCCCTGAAGCCATGCTAATTAGCATAGTCATTGACTGAACAATCCTTCTTTACATCAAGCATTTCAGGCCCATTTCTCTCTCCCAGACAGAGAACATTCATAGTACACTCACAGAGTCCATTTTCATAACTCCACATACTAACATCACACAAGTACATGAGTAGCATACATAGAATCAGTAGAACATAAGCTTTTGTTCAACACCTCACATGGCCCCCTTTGTACAGACTTTGGGGCAAACACCCCCGTGGGTGCAGCGGTGATCTGTCTGCTCCCCTTAAAATCCAATAACGTGACACCTCCCCAAATGACTTCTGCCCAAAGGCCCATCTCAAAAGGGAGAGAAGGTGGCCCAGGTGCTGATAACCTTTAGAGAAAACCATTCTCTTCTATTATATGAACTTAGTCGGTATAAGGCTGCAGTCCAATGAGTGAAATCTGTAGGAAGATGGCCTTAATTCAACTCTAGGACACTACTTGATCTGAGGAAGTGGGTCTGGCCCACAAAAGCTCATCATCTAATAAACCATCTTGTTAGTCTTTAAAGTGCTACATAGTCCTGCATTTTGCTTCAGCTACACCAGACTAACACGGCTACATTTCTATTACTACTCTAGGACAAGTCATTTGTGTTAATTACCTTTGTTTCTGTTCATTGATTCTCTCAGAAAGGGAAAGACATTACAGTGACCTGGCTGGAGAGCCCTTTCACAGAAAGTGGCAGGCCAATATGGTGCTGGAGTGATCATTGGCAGAAGGTATCTAATGAGAAGAGAGCTTCTATGCCATGCCTGGACACAAGGAGATGCTAGTGTCAACTCAACTTTTTCCGTTTTCAGGAAAGGGTTGATTTCTAGTTCACAGCTCTATTGATTTTAAGGCCAGAAGAGTCATTATGATTTCTGACAGCCTGACTTCTGAAATACACAGGATGCAGAATTGCACCAATGTTGCACCTTCAAACACAGGATTACAAATAAATATTCGTATCTTGTACATGGACATTTGGAAAGCTTGGTGATAAAGATGAGTCAGATATAGATGACAGGATCAGGAAATTACATCTTAGACGTTTTGTTATTTTTTGTGATAATTAAAAACAATCTTTCCTTTTTTTAATTGCTCGAAGCATGGTAGAAAAAGTGGTTCTCTTCGGTTACATTTGTATTGAACAATATTATGTGGCTGTGGCATGTTGTTTGACCCAATGTAACCCCACACAACATGATTCAAGTTAGATATAATGATTGTTTGCTCTCTGAATAGAATATATCTTAGGTAAACAGATATGTGCATAAACTTGAGACTTAATTGGAAGCCTGCAAAGTACTGTGGATTTAAAATATCTATAACTGGGCTAGATTTCTTTTTTATGAAGTAAAGATTTACATGTGCTCTTATATAAATATAGCAGTAGTCAGAATTGCTTAAGTAACTGTGAATGAGCAAGCCAGCCAGTGCAGGAGTACTTGCAGTTAGCTGAGGGTTCTCTGTCACACTCCAATCCTGCCACACGATTTATACTCATGGAATCAATCTGACTATATATATATATGTTAAGCACATGTGTCTTTGAAGGTTTGAGGCTTTAGTAGCATAACAGTACAATTAGTTTTGAGTTCTTGTATAACTTGATGAAAAAATTGGCAGCACTGCTTTCATTTCCAATATTTTGTAGAGCTGGTTGAAAAAAACCCCATTTTTGCATAAAGATAGTCTTTTTCATGAAACAATATTCCTATTTTTTCAATCATCTGTAGAGCTGATCAAACAATTGATTTGTTTGTGTTACAATGAAAAGAAAGAGAACTTTTTCCCATGTCGGGGTCCCTCTGTTTTTGACCCACTCTTGTATTTAGATACACTAAAATATAGTACAGAGACCTTTCAATTGGCAGAAAAAAATAAAACAAGCTCCGGTGGCTGGAAGCTGAAGCTTGACAAATGTAGGCTAGCAATAAAGTATCTATTTTTAAAATCTTACCAACGGACGTGTTGTTCATTATTCTCTATGTTTAAGTCAAGATTTGATGCCTTTCTAAAAAGATATGCTCCAGTTCATCCACAAGTTATTCTGGAGTAATTCAATAATTAGCTCATCAATTTTAAGATGCTACATTTAGCAAAATATAATGGCAAAAGTACATGCAGAAGCATCAAAGCCATTTGGAGCTAATTTGTTTTAGGTAAACTGATATTAGGATGTGAAATGATGTTTATAAAAACATTACAAGGGTCTATAAGAGAATTGCGACAGAAGAGCTTGAAAACATGATTATGAGTCAGAAGAAGTGCTGTTCTTTCAGCTTGTTCTGCTCTTTCCAACTGCCTAATCTTTGTGCCTGTGGAAGTGATGCAGAGACTTGGCAGAGCATAAATATTGCTTGACGCTTACTCATTAACACCTTAAGCACATCCATCAGCATGAGTGACACTAGGAGACAAAGCAAATTTTTTCTAGGACTCAATATGTACTAAAGACTTTCTGTGGGCTAATGTAACACACCTGACAGGTATGTGAGTCATTTGACACAATGGGTGGTAGTCATGAACACTGATTTGCAATCAACATAATGTAGTATTCCCCCTCATTTTCTGAATCTCCCTTTCTTTGAAATAATAAAAAGAGTTTTGGAATAGCTATAAGCTAAAAGATTCAGCTCAAAGTCATTTATCTGCTCCATTTCTGAGATTCTACTAATAATGATGTTCATGACGCTATGTGAAATGTTATTAGGAAAATAATGACTTCCTGAACTCTCTGCCTGTAAGATAGGCTCCATGTGCTCCCTGCCATTCACTTTATATTACTGTACTAAATGTATCTAGTAAAGATTAATTGGCATGAGTGAGTAACATAGCAGTACAATGAAGATAATTTGTCACCTTTTGTTCCTCTGCTTAATATTGCCTATAAGTGGTAACACGCTTCATTAAATTCTTGTGTGTTACATTTGGGGTGCAGCAGACAAAATATGCAAAAGCCAGTGAATTGGGGTATATATCTGAGTAGTATCTGAATTCTGACCCCCACATTTGTTGATGAGACTATGACTTTTTTTATGAATAATGTGCACTATAAATGTAGATCCTTGTTTAGTTATTTGATTTTCTTTGAGTGTACTCAAAAGGTTTTGTCAAATAGTTTGGGTGAATAGTTTCAGACCATGGTTTGTTTGAAGATTGTTCACTTTAGCAATTCTCTGTAATAGTGTGTTTGGTGACCAAAGTCAAATAGTATGTTTTTTGGTCTCTGGTTAGATGACAGATGTTTCAAATTGCTGAATAATGAACAAAACATATACTAACAACAATTCATGAGTATTTTGGGAAACTTTCAGAATACGTGATAATTTTCACCAGTGGATTTCTGAACACCTGTGAAAAATATGACCTCATAAATCATAGAAAATTGTACTCTTCGCTTTTCTTTGCAATTTTATTAATGAAAGCGTACTAATAGAGACAGTCTATTTAGTAGACAAAAAATGAGTAGTAACGAAAAGAAAAAATGGGCTCAATTCCACCCAACACTTCTTAAATTAATTTTAGAAGAAGGTCCTTATAAAATAAACTTTGGTCAAATTCTCATATACTTTAAGGATTCTTCATACTACTCTGGAAGTATAAAGAGACATTAGTGTAAATGAGAATTGAGGTATGCATGTGTAATAAAATAGAACAAACTTGAAATGGTCTCTAGTAAAGTTTGTCCTTTAGCTTAAAAAACTCTATTAATCAACAGTAATGGAGACAAATGGTTATAGCTTGTGCAAAAAGCAATTCTAATGCTTGACTTCGTAAAAATAATTTATTGGTCTTCTTGGGCATGGGGTTTTTTTTAGTCTGTTTTCAAGACTCATTTCTTTTGAGAAAGTATACACAGACTTTCAAAAAGTGAACAGCTGACATTGCAAACAACAGATTGGTTTATCTCAACAGAAAATGAGGTTCTAGGTAACACTAATGATAAAACTCCATGGCTCCTTGTGATGTTTCAATGAAGCATGAGGCACTGTCCTATATGAAGTTACTGACACAAAATTCACCAATTTGTTCAAATAACAGTGGTGTTATGAACATGATGTTTCCCAGCGTGCTTCAAATCACACACTCTACTTTTCTGCTAACAGCTTCACAAAGCTGTGACATAACCTTTTGGAGATTAATGTGTGGGGAAGACTAGAGTAAGAAGCTCAGCTACAACCATGAAGTTGATTCAGTTAGAGGTGGGCAAACATTGCTTGGGAACTGAATTATGAATGTATACTTAAACACTGGAGGTTACATTAAGCATTGAAATTGGACCTTTAAAGCATCATGTGTTTTTTGCAGATATTCCTCCTACCCTCTTAAAAAAAAAAACCCTTCTCCAGTCTAGTCTACTTCTCCTTGTAGGCTGTCCTTAGCTTTGCAGAGCTTCTGTGTATTTCGCTTTGCTAGGGTCCAGCTAATTGTGAATCATAGATCAGCCATTCAGTGCCATACTGGAATTATACTGAAGAAGAGAGGAACACAAAGCTTAGACCGAGGATCATGCATAAAAGAGACCAAATCACATAATTGTTTGGAAGGCTATTTCAGTTGCTGATCTGCTTGCCAATTGTGCTTGTGTACTACTGTTGCTTATTTGTCCTGATTGTGAGAAGCACACATGCATTTATTTAACTTTGTGCAGAGGTGTACTTCCATTAAAGTCAAGGATAATGGGATAATTTTTCAGCAATTTCCTCTGAGGCTGTCCTCCGGAAAGAAGTGCAAGCTGCATGTAGTACTGCTAATATTCTCCTCTACTAGAACTAGAAAATATTATTGTCATGGTTAGAAAGATGGAGGACTTAATTACTGTAATATAAAGGAGTACAGCTTAGTTGTATGAGTTATAACATAAGTGGCTGACATAGGCGTTACTTGCAGTGAATACCTAGCTCATACAGAGACATGACTAACAGGACTGGGTGAAAAATATATAGAAGTAATTTGGTTAATTTTTTTTTAATTTCTCAAATGTATAACTCATGTTATCAGCTAAATAAGGTAATATATGTAAACACTCAGGTCAGTGGGCATTATATTGGTACCCCTCTGTGTCCAGCCTCAGGTTGTAAAGGTATATTAACAGCCCTTCAGGCTACAGAGAAGGTAAAATTAATCCAATACATAATTTCCCATGAATAGCTTGCCTGGGTTTACTGTCTAAACTTATATAGGTATATATGTGGTACCAGCAACAAAAATAATAATGTTTTGATCTTCCTTTCTTAACTTTTGCTAATTCAAAGCCCAGATGCTAAATTTGCTTTTTAGAGATGGTCCACACTTGGCTTTTTCCTGAAAATTGAAATTTCCATGGCAAGCTCGCACTTTTGGTTAAAAATGTTCAGTTAGACTAAATGTATCATTGGTTTAAATCTAATGAAGGAAAATTCAGTTTGAAGGCTTGGATAAAATCCCAAAAACTTCTGAGGAAAAAATGATTATTATAGAAAAGATGCATTTTGTTTTTTTCAGGGACAAAATACATGTCTTGACAAGCACAGTTATCTTCCCTCCCACAAATAAGTCCATGTAATTCCTTCTTTCAAATTCCTAACTGGACCCCCTTTAAATTTAAATGTCTATCTTTGCAATTAAGGGCACAATCCATCCAATGTCAGAGTTTAGTTTTTGCCTTTTATTCTAGTTTTCCTTGCCCTTTTACTGAACCAACGATGGAGCCCCCTTCAGCAACTTATTCATTTCCTTCTTCCAGGCCATCAATGTGCCTTCTTCCATGTGGCCCTTACTGATGGAACAACCTCTCAATTTCACTGCACCAAATAACCCTCCCTTCTGTGCTCAAATCCCTTCTAAAGGCTTGCTCCTTCTGCTAGGCTCATAAACAATAGCCCATGTCAATCCAATACCCCAGGCAACCCAGCATTCTATTAGAGCAGAAAACAGTACATATTTCTAAGAGCTAGCGAGACTGTCAATTCTTGGCAATTCAAGAGAGTAAGGGTACATCAACGCTGCAAGGCCATTTCAGGATCCCTCTGGTATACCGAAATAGCTACTCTGTGTCCAAGGAATTCATCTGTTATTTCAAAATATTTTTCAAAATAATGGATGAGTTATTTTGCCATCCCTGTAAACCTCATTGCATGAGGAATAAGGGTTGGCTTGAAATAGAGCTTTATTCTGAAATTTGGTGCCGGGTAGATGTGCCAAATTTCAAAACAGACAATTTTGAAATGGGGAAAGAGCACTTTTTGCTTTCCTGCTTGACTGAGCTGTGGCTACTCAGATTGCTTAGACACGAGGGGAAATCATGGACTTTTTGACCAATACAAGTAATTGGTGAGGGAAGAGGCAGAAGGGATAGAGAACAAGAGGAGTCCTTATTTCCCTCTCTTCCTACCTGCTAGATGGGTGAACAGCAGAAAGCAAGCTGCTTTGTGAAAAATGGATGAAGTAATTCACTCCCCTTCTGGAATCAATAGGAAGCAGGGAAGGAATTGTGCTTCAGATTGTCACTGTTTGTTTTCAGGTCTGCTCTTGGGGCACCACAGTTCACACTACTCCTTAGGACAGCTAGCCCTAAGTGAATGCTGCACTTGGTCTGTGTCCAGACTCAGGGTTTTTTTCGAAAAAAGTAGCCTTTCGAAAAAAGAACACGTCTTTTCTTTCGATGGCTGTAAACCTACTTTCACGAGGAAGTGCTCTTTCGAAAAAAGGCGTTCTTGACTGCAAACAGGGCATTTTCGAAAGAGAGTATCAGACTGCCTGGGTGCTCTCTTTCGAAAAAGCGGCTTGCTTTTTCAAAAGTTCCGCTTGCAGTCTAGACGTTCTTTTTCGAAAGAGGCTTTTTCAAAAGTATCTTTCGAAAAAGCCTCTTTCAAAAGAGGCTTGCAGTCTAGACATAGCCTTGGAGTCTCCCAATGCATTGTGACTGAGCCTTAGCAGTCCTTTAGATTGTAAACTGTCTGGGGCAGGGCTGTCTTCAAGTCTCATGTAGCAGCAAGCACATTTATTAATGTTAAGCAAAGACAGAAATACCAATGAATAATGCAAATGATACTCCTTGATCATCTTCAAGAGAATGGATTTTTTCTTTCCTTTTTAATAACTATGAAGAGCATGTGGGTAGAAAAAAGGGGGAAAATAACCCCACACTGATACCAGTGTATTCTTTTCTGTAGCAAGTAGACGGACCCACTACCTGTAGACTTCATCAGAAACCTACGTAAGACAGTAGGTGCTTGTGGAGTGAGATGATTATTCATTTCAGATGCACAATGATTCCTTTACATAGGGAATGTACAGGGAAGCTGAGTGAAGTCTTTAAACACGCTTTTGCTCTGTCAACCTATCCAGTTATTTATATTTTACCCTTTTTCTCAGAGAGCTTTCCTGCTGACTGCCCTTGAATAAGCTGCTGTTGGACAATGAAATAATTGTCCTGGCAATCCACTGAGTGGGTGTTTGTGCAGGACATTAGGAGACTGGGTAGCCCTTGAGGAACTAGGGATCTATTGGATATGCATTGTTAGTTCAGATAAGCAGGAATCATGATCTTTCTTCTTGTTTTCAGTTTGCAGATGGTTTCACATTGTTCCCTGCAGAAAAAGATGCTGTTCCACTTCAAAGCCACAAAAGCAGGATTACAGGATACTTGGAAATATACGATGGGCTTCATCCCTCACTGGCAAAGGGCAAGTTTTGTGTCAGCAAGAGCCAATGTAGATTAGGGAGACCTCTGGGGAATCCCTTATTCTTAGGGAAGGCACATAGTGTTTGCACTACTCCCTTCCTACCCAGAGAAAGGCAACTTTGTCCTCCAGATGTGTGTCAGAAGGATCCTGTGGGTTCATATGCAAGAGCACTAGCCCCATATTGTTGCTCACTACTACCCATGCCACTGTGGCTACACTGTGTGTGAGTGTGTGTGTGTGTGTCTGTGTACATACACTTGAGCTGGAAATCACATCCCCAGCTCCCAATGTAGATGTAACCTCAATAAACTTAACGGGAGCTGCTTGGACAATATCTTGGTTCTGTGTATCATCCTCTCATCAGTTTGACTCTACTTGTTTCCTACCCCCATGCCAACTACCTTGAGGGCTGTGCTGGTTGCAGGTCTACAGGCTAAAGTAAGAAACTAAGAGCAGCTGGTGCCACTGTCACCTCCTGTTTTCCCTTACTCAGATGAGTACATGACCAGGGTTACTTGTGACTTACACTCCTCCAGGTAATACAGCAGATAAAAAAGTGAATCTTTCCAGATACAAAAAGCATAAGAACATAAGAACAGACATTCTGGATGAGACCAAAGGTCCATCTAGCCCATTACCCTGTCTTCCAACAGTGGCCAATACCAGATGTTCTAGAGGTAATGAACAGAACAGGGAATCATGACGTGATCCCTCTCCTGTCATCCTTTTCCAGCCTCTGAAAAACAGAGGACAGGGACACCATTCTTACCCATCCAGGCTAATAGTCATTGATGGACCTAACCTCCATGAATTTATCTCGTTCTTTTTTGAACCCTGTTAAATTGCTGCTGTTCACAACATCCTCTGGCAAAGAGTTCCACAGGTTGACTGTGCACTGCACGAAGAAAAACTTGCTTTTGTATGTTTTAAACCTGCTACCTATTAATTTCATTTGGTAACCTCTAGTTCTTATATTATGGGAACAAGTACATAATTTTTCCTTATTCACTTTTTCCACATCTGTCTTGATTTTATAGAGCTCTAGCATATCCCCCCTAGGATCCCTGCACCTACATACACCCAGAGACAGCTGCTCGGAAGCATACCTAGCTGAGGAACAAGATGTTGTCTGCACCCAGAAACCATCAAGAAGCCCCACAGCAGACAGTCTTATGACTGATTGTGTTTTAAAGATTTATCACAATATCCTTTCTCTCCCCCCAACAGTGGATTTTAAGCCTCATTGTTTTAGCCTCAGTCCTAAAAAAGTGCTCTGTGCTCAAAGTGACCATCTTTATTCTTATTGCAGACTGGTATGGCCTAGCTGATCAACTATTATAGGGTATTGTTTGGATCTGTTTTTAAGTACCCATCCTAATTCAGAAAATTAATCTTTATTGGGAGACATACTTTATATCAGGAATCTTGAAGATAGTTTACTTCTGCAGTTGAGACATGAATTTCTAGATCAGATTTACAAACTACTTTTTAATACCAGGCACGATAGAACAGACACCCACATATATGTTCTTAAGAAGGCCTTTGCGAGCAGTTAATACAGGAGAGCAATAGAGTCTCATGATCAAAAATAGGGATTTTTTTTCACTGATAGCACAAATCGGATTTTACTTTCAATGTGTATATTACAACTTAGTGGATGTTAATTTTGCATCTATTCTGATGACAAAAATAGACCTGCAAAGATGAGAACCTCAATACCTGGTTTGAGCATTAGCCTGCTAACTCCAGGGTTGTGAGTTCAATTCTTGAGGGGGCCATTTAGAGATCTAGGGTAAAACTGCCAGGGATGGTACTTCGTCCTGCTGTGACAGCAGGGGACTGGACTTGATGACCTCTCAAGGTCCCTTCCAGTTCTATGAGATAGGTATATCTCCATATTTTAACCTAAATATAAAAAGTTAACAAAATTATAGCATAGTCCCCATTTAAGAAAAAGGGGAAAACACAGGCATGAAATTAAAACAATTATTTTATAATATTTGATTAATGTTTAGAATTTGGTTCCCTCTAATTTTGTGATTGTTCTATGAGATTATTGAGCTGAGAAATATGATATAGGAAATATTAATAATCTATGAAGAGGTTTTACCATAGGAAAGAAATCCAAAACTAAGTTTGGATACAGATAAATAATATTGCTTACAATTGAAATTTTATTTTCTGATTTTTTTAAGACACAGATTTATATTGTAATTTTAAAATACACTTTTGTGTTTGTAATTTTCTAACTCGCCACTAGGTGGAGATATGCCACTTCATATTGCTTTTGTGATCATGCAGGACTGAAGTCTCAAATCCCCATCCAACTTAAGAAAGGTACTAATAAAACACCAAGTGAAAATAAACTAATTAGACCAGTCAGATATATGGCTGTTCCAGAGCTGAGAAAAAATAAAATTGTTTTATCTGGATCAAATATTTAATCAGCATAGATACAGATGCTTTTCACAGACATCTGGGGATGCATGAAAGGAAGACAACAAGATAAAAATGCTGTTTATTTCTGTTCTGAACTCTAACCTGGGTCTTCCAGTCATTCTTACCTACCCCCTCTCCCCGGAAAAGGTAAATAAAACAGATGGCATGTTCTTCAGAGAGAGTGTGCAGCCTTTGTATTGTTATTCCATTTTGGCACACAGGCATTTTATCTTGTATTTGCCAGGAAGGAGAACTTGTGGGGGGATTAGCTACAGATGGCTTGACAGAAAGCAAGAGAGAATGATGGTAGCCTCATCTGTCAGAATTAGAGCAATATGAACCATTCACACTGAACCCTCTTCCTCTGAAACTTTGCCACACAAAATTAAACTAGATGAATATTTATGTAACACGTTTGAGCCCAAGATACTTCCCATCAAATCTTTGGATTTCTTGAGCTACATATATAGATTTCAAGTATGGAATTTTATGTCTGGATTTTTTTCTCCCTGAAGTTAGCCCCCTAGTATGCTATCGAGGTGGAGGGGGGGGGGGGGGGGAGGGGGAAGGGGGAAGAAAAAAGTGCTCACAACTTGGGGAACCCTGGCAAGTCAGGAAATGGCTTATGGGTAGTGAAACTCCTGATTTAGTTTGCTTGTTGCCTGCTGACAAAGCAAAAGTGGCTTGTGGGCTGTCATGGTTCCTTCCCTACTCTGGCACGATAAATGCAGAAGTGGGGGCCAGCGATTACCTCAAAACCTTATCTACCAGGCTTTGGTATGAAACTTCCCCCCAAAATCTTAAAACCCTAGATTTTGGGGATAGAATCTCCACTGCCACCACCCAAATTAATAAAGAAACCAGGGGAGAGACCATTTGGGAAAATCTCACCCCTAAAGTAAAAATCAGGACACCACCATTAACCAATACCAGGTTAATAAAAGAAAAGAGAAAACTTGTATTATCACTACAATATTCCTGTTACAAGCATAATAACTAGATGGAAAAGTAACAAATAATGTACTCATGGGCTGTGTCTAGACTGCATCCCTTTTTCATAAAAGGGATGCAAATTAGACATCGCAATTGCAAATGAAGCGGGGATATAAATCTCCCCCGCTTCATTAGCATAAAAATGGCTGCCGCTTTTTTCCAGCTCGGAGCTTTGCCGGAAAAAAGCACCAGTCTAGACGCGGATCTTTCAGAAAATAAAGCCTTTTCCGAAAGATCCCTTATCCCTCACTAAGTTAACCCCTTAGTCCCCAGGCTGCTGGCTAACCCTCATGATCATGACATGGGCATTAGAAGTATTTTGTTGGCAAAAGTATTGACAAGCAGCGTGTATACATTGTCATCTTTTAGTGACAGGGCTGCATCAACACAATCTTGTCATGAAGAGCTGCAGAATGTGACATAGTCTTAGACTGCAGTAGTTTTGCGTGGGGTCAGTTTACATACCCACTTGCTGCAAATTAAGGCTGTGTCTACCGTAGCCATTTTGTAGGTATAACTTATAACCTACATATTATCATAATATTTATAACACTCTAAGCCACTCCGGTGTGTGAAAACACACTCCTCAGAGCAACGTAAGTTACACTGAAAGAGGTATGGACAGGGCTGTGCTGGTTGGAGATGCTCTCTTGCTGCCACAGCTGCTGCTGCTCAATGGAGGTGGTTTTATTATGTTGAGGGTAGAGTTGTCTACACTAGGGAGCCACTGAAAAGATTGTATTTAGCAGATTTAGCCTCGGGGTGCCCTGGAGACCACAAAGGGGCAAATTAATGCTACCAATGTGATCACCTCAGTTATCATACTGTTGTTGGGCCTGTGACCAAGATCAGATCTATAAATGCACTCTATGGCCCAGCAAAGAAAATAACAAACAACACAGCCAACATCTGCAGCACCCAGGTAAAACCCATACAGCACATCATCAATGATCTACAGCCTATCTTGGACAATGATCCCTCAATCTCACAGAATTACAGCCCCCCCAACCTGAAGCAAATACTCACCAGCAGCCACACACCACACCACAAAAACACTTACCTGGGAACCAAATCCCTGCAGCAAACCTCACTGACAAGTGCCTGCATATGTACTCAAGGGATACTGTCTTAAGACCTAACCACATCAGCCACGCTATCAGGGACTCATTTACTCGAACATCTGGTAATGTGATATGTGCCAGCAATGCCCCGTTGCCATGTACATTAGCCAAACTGAGCAGTCTTTAGACAAAAGAATAAATGAACATAGATCAGACATCAAGAAAGGTAACATACAAAAACCAATAGGAGAACACTTCAATCTCCCTGGACACTCAGCAACAGATTTAAAAGTAACCATCCTTCAACAAAAAAACTTCAAAAAACAAGACTTCAGAGAGAAATTACAGAGCTGCAATTCCTTTGAAAACGTGACACTATTAACCTGGGTTTGAATAGAGACTGGGAATGGCTGGCTAACTACAAAAGCAATTTTCCATCTCTTCGTGTTCACAGTTCCTCATTAACTTTTGGGAGTGAGCACATCCATCCTGGCTGAATTGATCCTGTTAGCACTGGTCTTGCTCTTGATAAGGTAACTCCTTTCTTTGCAAGTGCTAGTATATGTATGCCTGCCTCTGTAATTTCTACTCCAGGCATCTAATGAAGTAGGTGAAAGCTTATGCCCAAATAAATCTATTAGTCTTTAAGATAACACAGTACTCTTTGTTGTTTGAACAGAAATGGTCATTTGCATATAGTGCTTTGTGGAAAAATATGCACTTCTGGTGAAAATTATTTAAAAACTCGTGTGAGTTTTTCTATAAAAACATTTATTTAACGTATATGTTATTCATGTTGCTTAGTTCTGTACCAGGCCTATTATAGACCAGACAGATGGTCCAGGATACCCCCACTAACCACCACAGAGTTTGGGACCCAAGAACAGATGGATCCAGTAGGATTAGGAGGCTTTGTGGAATATTGTTTTGAGTGCATTTGTGTGGTGGGAGTTTGGAGCAGTAGACCACAGAAAAAACTCCACAGGCTCAGGAAGGATATATAAAATTAATCCTATATTACAATTATTTTCTGTACGTGCTGAACCTGGGGAACCTGTAGATTTTGTTGGGGTATGTAAGGGTTGAGCAACAATCTGGATAACTATTACCATGGTATAGGAAAGAATGGCAAAGGCAGCAATATTTCTTCTGCTTGATAGATAAAGTTTGCTACTCTTTCCCTCCTTTGTGCTTGCTGAGGATGACGAAAGGAACTATTCTATGAATACTGCGTGGCTTTGTTTACACTACGGCTTTTGCCAGAAGAGGCAATGCAAATGAAGCACTGATTAGCATTTTGTCGTGCTTCATTTGCATAATCTATTCCGAGCCATTTCTGTGCAAGGGCTTTTTGTGCAAAAACAAGCAGTGTGGCCATGGCCATTTTGCCTGGGGAGGCATAAGGATTTTACGCAAAAAGGAAATGTTCACACTGCTTGTTTTTGAGCAAAAAGCATTTGTGCAAAAATGGCACGGAATAGATTATACAAATGAAGTGCGACAAAATGCTAATCAGCCCTTCATTTGCATTGCCTCGCCAGCAAAAGCCGTAGTGTAGACATAGCCTGTGTGTAAAGCAGTGTTATCATCCTTCAGGGTCATTACTCCTTCCATCCCCCCCCCCCCGCCCCATAAACTGCTGATTTAGGGAGGTTTTGCTGTAAAAACTGCATGCTTCAGCTAAAAGTGCTGAAAACAGTAAACAGGGGTGGGTGTAATTATATTAATCACATGGCCATTATTATTCATTGTATGGGTGTTAATATTATTTAATAAGGGCTTAAGGGGAGCGGTAATAGATCTGTGTATTTACATTCTAACTTGGATAAAAGAGTGTACCTAGTGGTTAATTTATTGCTCACTTTGAGGCAGAATGAGTATCTGCAATAATGGAGCCAGTCTACTCCATGCACCCCTGGATCCTCCTGTTTGTTTCCAACAGATTTTATAAGATTAGTACCCACAGAAAACTAAAGCTAGATTCTGACTTAGCCTAGGCTCCTGCTGAGGTTAATAAGGGGTAGTAAGTCAGTGTCCTTCTTTATCCCACGAACAGGTTTCCCAGGCCATTGGTCCAGGTGTGCAGAATTTAGGAGATGCTAAGTCCTTGCTTCTGTCTTCAACAAGCAGATGGACATGGAATGGGTGGATCCTTGGATCCTTCTGCCCAATACACAAACTAATAAGCTGAGCTAACAGAGAGGGGAAGCAGAGAGTAGTAATAATGTTGTAGTCTTGCTGGGTTGTAATTTGCTGCTGAGGAATTGCTGCCCCATCTACAGGGCTTGTGACACAGCTGTAGTGTAGCTCTAAGTGTCTGGAGTTCTTATGCTCCTAGGACAAGTTTGGAAAGTTATGGCATCTTGCTTTTCTGTTTCCACGAGCTGAAAGAAACCCGTTTATATTACAGGTTACCCTGATTATAACAATTACTGTGCTTGCTTGAAAGCAGTGTCTTATCATTGTTAGAGATGGGCTCAGACCAAAGCCCAAATCCAACCCTTCTCCTCCCCGATGCAGTCTGGATATCTACTCACACACAGGCTGTGTCTACACTGGCATGAATTTCCGGAACTGCTTAAAATGGAATACTATTCCGTTTTCAGTTTTTCCGGAAAAGGAGCGTCTACATTGGCAGGCTGCTTTTCCAGAAAAGCCCCTTTTCCGGAAAAGCGTCTGTGGCCATTTTTGCGATCGGGGCTTTTTTCCGGAAAAGACTACTGGGCTGTCTACACTGGCCCTTTTCCGGAACAGTGTTCCGGAATAAGGACTTATGCCCGAGCGGAAGCAGAATAGTTTTTCCGGAATAGCGGCTGATTTTGTACAGTAGAGCATTGTTGCTTTTCCGGAAATTCAAGGGCCAGTGTAGACAGCTCGCAGCTTATTCCGGAAAAGCGGCTGATTTTCCAGAATAAGTGGCCCAGTGTAGACACAGCCACAGTGATCAAAAAACACTACAAAAGCCATAGATAATTCCGTTTCTTTTCTATGCTAAATTTACTGTTAAATAGTGCTCTTATTGTCTGATATGTTTTTTTCAGAGCTGCTGAGCATTCTCAGCTCCCATTGACTTATGGGACAATGGAGTTTGCTCAGCACTTCTCACAATCCAAGGGTTTGGCATAAGAACATGCTAAATCTGAAACATCTTTTCATCCAGATTTAGAATTTTATCCAGCATCTGTTTCCATTGGCCCAGGTCCTCTTTCCCATTCTACGTTCTTCATGCTGCTCCGAGGGTGCAAAGGGGATGAAAAAGCTAGCTTAATCAACCAGTTGGGGATTCCCCTTTGTGTAGGCTGGTATAAAACTAATATAGCTGATATTGTGCTCCCCTGCCCTTGGGAAACCATGGGCAGTGCATCCTACAGGTGAGAGGGAATGTGGCTGGAGTACCTTCCATTGCAGCGTTCTTCAGCTGGCACAAAAGTCCCTACAGGACCATTAATCACCAGCAGCCCTGAGTACTCTAAGGGCAAGTCTACCCTACAAAGACAGATTAATTTAAGCTAAAAAATTTGCATATGTTAGTAGCATAACTCAAATCAACATAGCTTAGACCTACTTACCATGTGGTCTACACTTGGGCAGGGGTTCAACAGAAGAAATTCTGCTGCCAACTTACTTCACTCATCTCATTCTGCTGGAGTACTGGAGTTGACAAGAGAGTGATCAGCGGTCAATTTAATGGGTCTTTACTAGATTTGCTAAATTAATCATCGGTGTATCAATCGCAGCAACATCAATACACCCTGTGGAGGAGACAAGCCCTAAGTTGCATTGGAAGTTGAACTAGATCCTAGCTGCCCCCAAGTCTGAGATATGTGGAGATGGGAGAGTCAGATAGCATAATGCCATTATCCACACTAATTAGATATGACACTGGATATATTTGAGCCAGATACAATGATGTGGCCTATGATATTTTTCAACAATGTACTGGAAAAATGTAGGTTGTTTTAAATAAAAAACCTTAGCATGCTTTTAAAGAACTAATCAGTTAATACTACTGTTTATGCTCAATGATGACATGATTAGTCCCTCGAATTCTATCATTTTTCTTTTTAGCTGAAGTTTTTTTTTATAATTAGTTTTCTATTGTAAATACAGTTTCCTTGACTTCACATAATCTTTGGCTTAAAAAAAATCAGGGGCTTTTGCCTACTTATTTTACCTAGCACTTCAGGATCTGACAAGGTTAATGCTTAATGCTAATTATTTTTTGATGTGAGCATAATCTTGTACTAAATTTGCTTTCATGCATAAACCATAGCCTGTGTTTTCTGAAATCTGACAGTAAGGAAAATAAAACTCTCAATCTTTTGAATTATTATAATCCATTGTCATAGAACTAAATCTCTTTTATGCGGGTATGGCATCTGCAGAGCAACATTCTATAGGTGCAATTGTAGATCCATGGGGTGGGGTATACAAACCTCACACTGAACTGGAAAGGATTCAAGGACGGTGCTATTCCCTGTTAGCCCTCCCATTCCAGTCCAGCAGAGAATGCTTCAGCTGGAGACAGGGTTGAAAAGGGAGCTACACAGCTCAGAAGGGGAGGCTGTGGAGGAAGACAGAGGAAGGCTCCCTGAAAGCTCCTGAGAAAAGAGCTGGAGAAGACTCCCAGAAGATATAGGACAATATGCTAAGCCTGGTTTGGGCAGGCAGGTTTAATTTCTTTAATTTCTTTTTAACTTATCTGGGACTTGAAACAGAGGAAGGAAAGCAGAAGCAGGAAGTGACTCAGGGAAGGAACTCAGATGCCCCCTCCCCGCCTCGCTTGGAGGCCAAGTGCTGCTGACCCTCCTAAAGACCTGAGTTGTATCCTGGAGCTGTGTTGGACCAGCGTAGTGGCCAGACCCAGGCTTCCCTACCATCGTCTCCATTAATGGGTGAGCACTAACCATTAGACAGCCAAATCCACCAAGGATCTTATAATCCATAAACAATTTTAAGGAATCCTCTGTGATGTGGATACTATTCTGTTCACCTTTGAATCTGTAGCACTGCGTTATGATGCATTTGATGGTTTGGATGTTCTTACTGTAGTTGCACAAAGGGGAGTCTTTGATTTTCCACTTCTGCATCAAGTAAATACATCTGCCATTGATTCTTTGGATGTGGACAGCATGGTCCAAAGACTGCTTGTCTGGTCAAAACTGGAAGGGCATCTTGTTGGGTCAGTGATAATGTACTTGCTTGCAATGGGGGATGAGGTCCAGACACTACCATTCTTTACCAGATCCAAAGACATGTGGTGGTTGCATGTGATCCATAGTGTTTTTTGCACTTTCAGGCATTGTTAGTGTATGTTGTCCATAATTTTCCAGATGGTAGTAGAGGGTAGCCTTCACCATTTTTAAGTTCTGGATATATTTCAACGTTTGCTAATACAGAAAGTGTTGATTTTAATACCAATTAACACTGTCTGAGTCTTCCATATCATTGTTGCATGGTATCATTTCCTACATTATGCTGTGATACTATTACCACAAAATTTCTATTTATCCATCTTAGCAAACATTTCTAAAAGCACAAATGGGCCAGATTCTACCCTCAGATCCTTACAAACAAAAGATTGCCACCGCAGTTGAACAGCAAGTTAAAGAAGCAGTGCGAGACAAAAAGGCATCATTTAAAAAGTAGAAGTTAAATCCCGGGGAGGAAGCCTGCTAAATAACCCATGAGGCTACTAGTTGATGGAAATGCAAAAGGAGCACTCAAGGACAATAATGCCATTGTGGAGAAACTAAATGAATTCTTTGCATCAGTCTTCCTGGCTGAGAACGTGAGAGAGATTCCAAAACCTGAGCTATTCTTTTTAGGTACAAATCTGGTGAGGAACTATCCCAAATAGAGGTGTCATTAGAGAAGATTTTGGAACAAATTGATACATTAAATAGTAATAAGTCACCAGGACCAGATGGCATTCACCCAAGAGTTCTGAAGGAATTCAAATGTGAAATTGCTTATCTATTAACTTTAGTCTCATCTACACTTGCTCCCTAGTTCAAGCTAGGGATGCAAATGTAGCCGACCGAAATTGCTAATGAAGAGGGGAGTTAAATATCCCGCACTTCATTAGCATATTCTCGCCTGCATGTTATTCCTCTCGCCAGCTGATTCAAACCAGGAAGTGCTCTCCGGGACATGTTAGTTTGAATCAAACCCCTTGGTTCGAACTAATGTTACTCCTCAGTAACTCCTCAAACCAAGGGGTTTGATTTAAACTAACGCATCCCAGAGAGCACTTCCTAGTTTGAATCAGCTGGCGAGCGGAATAACGCATGGGTGAGAATATGCTAATGAAGCATGGGATATTTAAATCCCTGCTTCATTAGCAATTTTGGTCAGCTACATTTGCATCCTGAGCTCGAACTAGGGAGCAAGTGTAGACGTACCGCCACCTATCATTTAAATCAGCTTCTGTACCAAATGACTGTAGGACAGCTAATGTGACACCAAGTTTTAAAATGGGCAGACCAGTAAGCCTGAGTTCGCTGCTGGGCAATTTGGGTTGAAGCTATAGTAAATAACAGAATTGTCAGACACATTGGTGAACGTAATTTGCTGGGGAAGATTCAACATGATTTTTGTAAAGGGAAATTATGCTTCACCAATTCACTACTTTGAGGGGGTCAACAAGCATTCAGAGAAGGAATATCTAGTGGAAATAGTGTACTTACATTTTCATAAGGCCTTTGACAGTGTTCTTCACCAAAGGGTTGAAAGTAAAATAATCTGTCATGGGATAAGAGGGAAGGTCCCCTCATAGACTTATTGGTTGAAAGGTAGGAAAATATGGTAGGAATAAAAAATCAGTTTTCAAAATGGAGAGAGGTCAATAGTGGTGTCCCAGGACTCTGTACTGGAACTACAGGTTGAACCTCCCAAATCTGGGACTCTCTGATCTGGCAACATGCATGGTCTGGCAGGGCTAGGGATGTTGCTGGACCAAAGAACCCCGGAGCAATGCAGGGGGTGGGGAGCCCCAGCTGGGCCAGGTAGCATCGGGGGGGCTCCCACCCTGCCCTGAAACCCCCAGCATCAACAGGGCCAGGCAGTGGCCAGGAAGCCCCAGCCCTGGCCAACGAACCGCCGGCATCAGAGGGGCCAGGAGGCATCAGGGGAGCTCCGGCTCAGGCCAGGGAAACCCTAGCATTAGTGGGGCCATGTGGCCAGGGAGTCCTGCAGCTGAGCTGCCTGACTCCAGGCAGCCCTGGCCAGGAATCCCGGCAAACCCCTGGTGGCAGTGGGACTGGGATGACAGGGCAGTCTCCACCATGGAACCTCTGGCTGGAGCAGGGTTAGTGGAGGCAGGTGGCTGGAATCCCCATTGGCAACAGGGTGTCCCTAGCAGTGAGGTGGCGTAGCCAGGTGGCCCCAGCTGTGAAACCACAGTGGCAGCAGGGCCGGCAGCACTGGGTGGCCCCAGTCAGGAACCCCACAGAACACCCTGTGTCAATGGGTCCAACAGAAGCCATATGATCCCTGCCAGAACCCCAGGAGACCCTAGGGTAGTGGGTAGGCACAAGATGGGGAGCTTTAGTGGGGCCAAAGGCAGGGCAGGGAGCTCCAGAGAGAGCCGCCCTTAAATGGGGCAGTCAGCAGGGAAGCACTGACCTTCCTTGGTCCAGCAAACTCCCTGGTCCAAAGGTGCCGGACCGGGGAGGTCCAACCTGTAGTACTATTCAACATATTCATAAATGAGGTAAAAAGTGGGGTGGCAAAATTTGCAGATGATATAAAACTACTCAAGATAGTAAAGTCCAAAGCAGACTGTGAAGAGCTACAAAAGGATCTCAGGGTGACTGGGTAACAACATGGCAGATGAAATTCAGTGTTGATAAATTCAAAGTAATGCATAATGGACATCATAATCCCAACTAACATATCAAATGAAGGGGGGTAAATTAGCTGTTACCACTCAAGAAAGAAAACTCTGGATAGTTTTCTGAAAACATCCACTCAAAGTGCAGCAGCAGTCAAAAAGCAAATAGAATGTTGGGACTCATTAAGACAGGGATAGATAATAACACAAAAATATCATAGTGCCACTATACACATCAAAAAAGACATATTGGAATTGGAAAAGGTTCACAAAAGGGAAACTAAAATGATAAGGATCATGGAAGGGCTGCCATATAAGAAGAGATTTATGAAACTGGAACTTTTTAGCTTGGAAAAAAGTCGATTAAAGGGGGGGCTATGACTTCGGTCAATAAAACCATGACTCCTTTCCAAAACACAAGAAATAGGGGTCATGAAATGAAGTGAATAGTCCACAGACTTAAAACAAACAAAAGGAAGTATTTTTTTCACACAACACACAGCTAACCTGTGGAATGGCTTGCCAGATTATGTTGTGAAGTTCAAGACTATACATGAGTTAAAAAAAAGTTAGATAAATTCACAAAGGATAGGTCCATCCATTAGCCAGGATGGTCCTGGAGGGTCTCTCTAGCCTCTCTTTGCCAGAAACTAGTAATGGGTTACAGGTTACAGAGGGTGGCTCACTAAGGATATGTCTACACAGTAAGGTGTAGTTAGAAATAAGCGCCTCAATTTGAGATATGCAAACTGAGTAGCTTATTTTGAGATAGCTTATTTCAAAATTTGGCACCATCTAAACAGAGCTAATTTCAAAATAGAGCGTTATTCTGATGAAGCCTTTAATCCTCATGCAATGAAGTTTACAGGACGTTGGAATAACAAGCCTGTTATTTCAAATGTATTTCAAAATTATGGGCTTGCTGTTAAGGCATGCAGAATGCTATTTTGGATAACAGATTTTATCCTGAAATAGAGCTGCTGTGCAGACATACCCTAATTATTATTAGTTCTATTCATTTCCCTTAGGAGCATCTGTCATTGGCCACTGTTGGAAGACAGGATACTGGGCTAGACTGACCACTGGTCTGACCCAATATGGCTGTTCTAATGTTCTTGTGTTTTTAAAGTTCTGAAAACCTAAACTATCAAATTTGGTGATGTTGACAACATTTGAAGTTGCAGTATTTCAGAATTCTATTTCTCAGACATCTGTGTTTGTGGATCAACGAAAAGAGACAAAGTTGGACTAAAAGTTGGAGTTTGTTTCCAGTCACCAAGCTGTCTCTTGGAGCATCCAGATCTGGAGGCAATTTAGTGAGCAGAAATTGCTGCCCATCCTCTGCTGGAATATTTTTGGCATAAACCTCTGAAGAACTATGTAGTTAACAGGACTGCATAAATTTTTATGCATCTGCCAGCTAAAAAAAAGATCCAAAGGCTACATCTAGCATTCAGAGACATCATGCAGATTTGTGACACTTCATGGAAGATTGTGTCCAGATGGTGACAAACAGATTACACTTTTTCATACATACAGAGACTTTTATACAATATATTCTATATACAATATTTTATACAATATATTCTATAATCATCATCTTCATTTTAAACAAATGTTTTAGATATTCATTTGCTAGAGAACATAGGTAAATGGAAATTGATTGTAGTGCTTCTCAACCTGTGGTCTATGAACCATGATCATTCTTTAAGGTCTCTTTGTTATGCTCATGAGAAGAACATGGGATCTTTTTCAGGAGGATAAGGCAATATTCCACGTTTAATGCCTTTACAGCAAAGGATACAGCAAAGAAATTAATATATGCATTCACACATATAACACAAACACAGAGGTCCTGCAGATGATGTCATAGTCTTATTGCCATGCTATGCTCATGCTATGTTCATGCCAGTCTAGTGGCCAATTAGGCTGGGCATAAGGAAGGAGCTGGGTTCTATCAACCGCAATTTGGTGCTCTGTGGCATTACAGGACTGATGTAGGAATGAACCCAAAGCTTGATGGCTACACACCCCCCTTTTATAGTTGTAAGTCCAACTTTAGCCTATGGGTTTTGCAGTGTCATGTTGGACTTGTCTAGTTGTTAATTAGCATTTACCTCAAGGCCACTTCCATTATCATGCTCCTGCAGATCCTGGGAGTGACTGCAGCCGATTTATCTCATTCGCAATCTTGTTCACCCATGTTCTGGCCCTCTTTGGTCATCCTGAATTTGACCAATGCCTGAATTCACACCTCCTTGTTAACCATTCTATCCATCTGATACTGGTATCTTCTGTCTTTTATCTTCACACATTCAGACTTACACAAAGGACAGTTTATTTCAGAGAAAGCAATTTCTTTTATAGCAGAACAGGCAGGATTTCTTATAGATTTACAAAGTTAAAAAACAGTACCTAATACAATATATATTTAATACTTAGCAGCTGCTATAAAACAAAACTTATGGAAAAAAATCTATATAACTATATAAAAAAACCCTATGAAATAAAGCCTATCTAACTACCACTTTGTTCTATGTAGCTCAAGAAGGATTAGGAGATAGGGAGCAAAAATGGTCTCAAGCCAGATTTTCAAAGGTATTTAGGCTTCTAATTTCTATTGGTTTCAGTGGAAGTTAGGAACCTAAGAGCATGTTGGAAATAAGCCAGGACACTCTGGATGCAAGTGAAAACAAGTGGAGGATTTATTATACATCAGCTGATGGAGTGACACGCAGGAGTTACCCTGGTGAACACTGGTTAATTAACACTATACAATAGGTTATAGAGTCAGCAGGTGGATGGAGGAAAAATGTTTTAATAGGTCTAGCAGCAAGACGAAATGAGCACATAAGCCAATAGAACTACTAAGATTACATAATATCTCCGCCCATTGCAAAGTAACAGCTCGTTAATTAATATACAGGTGGTTATTGTTCAAATGCCAAAACATGTCAGCAAAACAGTAATAACATTTTAGTCTGCATAGATGATGTTGCTATAGCAGGTGGGTATGGCCTTGAGTTGGTGCAGCGCTTGGTTCTCAGGCTTATTATCTAGGAGTGAAGCAAGACAGTTTAAGCAAATTTTATGAATGTTATCTTAAGCAAAATGTGTTACGTTACCAACTGAGACCCTGTCCGAGTGTTTTAGAACGTGGTTGCTATGGTGCCTAGGGTCTTTTACTGTCTGCAGTTCTTATCCTGACTGTGGTGTTCCCAGGCCTTAATCCTAGAATGGAGTTATGCTGTTTAGAGGCCTACTAGCACATTTAGGGCTGCCTCAGTTTACCCTACAGAGCATGTCTACATTGGGGAGCTATTTTGAAATAACTCCCCTTCGAAATAACAAGGAAAATGTCCACATTACCAAGTCTTTTATTTTGAAATAATGGGCTTGTTATTTCGAAATAACAACTTCTGTTTGTGAACGGGTATGTCTACACTAGCCCCCTATTTTGAAATAGGGAGGCTAATGTAGGCATTCGAAGTTGCAAATCAAGCCCGGGATTTAAATATCCCGTGCTTGATTTGCATCTTCCTGGACGGTCGCCATTTTTGAAATTTACAAGTCTGGACTAATTGCCCGCATCTACACACAGCAGGGACCCGGTATTTCGAATTAAAGCCCTAAATCGAACGACCTGTTCCTTGCAGGAGGAATAACAGGTAGTTCGATTTAGGGCTTTAATTTGAAAATTAAAGTGTAGACACGGGCAGTTAGTCTGAACTTGTAAATTTCAAAAATGGAGACAGGCCAGATGCTAATCAAGAATGGGATATTTAAATCTCGGGCTTGATTTGCAACTTTGAATGCCTACATTAGCCTCCCTATTTCAAAATAGGGGGCTAGTGTAGACATACCCAAGAGGAATAAGCTTATTTTGAAATAAGTTATTTCAAAATAATAACTCCTGAAATAACTATTTCAAAATAACCCGGTAGTGCAGACATAGCCTAAGTATCTTTAAGAATCTGGGTTTATAAGAATTTTCCTTATAAAAGGTGCTTCTACATCTCACACTTGCCTCAAAATAAAGCACTACTCCAACAAGTCCTTTAATCCTTGTGGAATGGGGGTTACAGGGATGCTGGAATAGCGCTCCCGTTATTTTGAAATATTTCAAAATAAGGGGCATGTTTAAAGATGCAGAATTTTGGGATACTTCTGGTATCCTGAAATAGCTCCTCTGTCTATACATAGCCAAATGGTCTTCAGGTTGCAAGAATTAGAGAACCATTGTTTCATAATAAATACATTACACTTTATACTGGTTAGGACCATTGCATTGCTTGAATATTCTGTGATTCCAATATAAATAAATAGGATAAGAAATAGGAATCATGTATATTTCTGATATCCATGCTGCATGTATACCACAATTAATAGTTTTTAACATTCAAGAGATATTACAAAGAAAGTGTAAGCCTGTGTGTCACTGGCAACTATTGCATCACCAATTTATATATTTCTAAATTCAGAACTCTTGATTAGATTCCATACAATTGTATCGGCATAGAAGGTACAGTGAGTGGTCCTTCCTATCCACTGCCAAAATGGAAATTTCATGAGAATTTAAATTGCAATTGAAAACCTCACTTTTTGGGGTTTAATGATTTTAAAAAGTGTTTGTTTTAGGGGTTTAATTTTTTTAGTGAAAACTCAAAATTTCTATGAAAAGTTCCAATGAACATAATTTTCCAACAAAAACCATTAAAATAGCTGCTCCAAATCAGCTCTATAATTAAAATGATGTCTTCCACTCCTTCTTGCCATGATATTTATGCTTTTATAAATAAATAAGGGTATGTCTACACTACAAAGTTAGTTCGAACTAACGTCTGTTAGTTCGAACTAACTTTCATAGGCGCTACACTAGCACTCCGTTAGTTCGAATTTAATTCGAACTAACGGAGCGCTTAGTTCGAACTAGGTAATCCTCATTCCACGAGGATTAAGCCTACTTCGAATTTACTAGTTCGAATTAAGGGCTGTGTAGCCCCTTAATTCGAACTAGTGGGAGGCTAGCCCTCCCCAGGTTTCTCTGGTGGCCACTCTGGCCAATACCAGGGAAACTCTACTGCCCCCCTCCCGGCCCCGGGCCCCTTAAAGGGGCACGGGCTGGCTACGGTGCCCATGCCAGGTGCAAGCCTGCCAGCACCCAGCCAGAAGACCCTGCACCTGGCACGGATCGAGCCACCCACCCGATGCGCCCCTGCCCTCCCCCTCTTCCCAGGACCAGGCTGGTGGCTCCCGGGAGCTTGCCCGGGACCGCAAGAGGCAGGCACCCGCCTGGGCTAGTGCGGACATCGTGGACCTCGTCCACGATCTCCGCACTAGGCACAGGAAAGTGGCCAGCTAGGGCAGGAGAGCTGCCAGCCTGGCCACCCAGGAGCAGGTTTGCATGAAAATCAAGGGGGTCCACTGAGACCCCCGACCCTGAGCCCTGAGCTTACAATGGCCGTCCTGGGTCAGACCAAAGGTCCATCTAGCCCAGTAGCCTGTCTGCCGACAGCAGCCAGCCCTAGAGACCCTGGAGGGGATGGACCGAAGACAGTGACCAAGCAGGGACACCACTCCTACCCCCTGGCTAATACCACTCCATCGACCCAACCTCCATCACTTTATCTCACTTCTCTTTAAACTCTGTTCTAGTTGTAGCCTTCACAGCCTCCTGCAGCAAGTTCCACAGGTTGACTCTTTGCTTTGTGAAGAAGAACTTTCTGTTACTGCTTTGAAACCTGCTACCCATTCCTTTCCTTTGGTGTCCTCTAGTCCTTCTATTATGGGAACTAAAAAGAACTTTTCTTGATGCACCCTCTCCACACCACTCATGCTTTTATAGACCTCTATCCTAATCCCTCTCAGTCTTCTCTTTTCTAAACTGAAAAGTCCCAGTCTCTTTAGCCTCTCTTCATATGGGACCTGTTCCAAACCGGTGATCATTGTAGTTGCCCTCCCCTCTCCCACCCTCTCTCTTCCCCTCTCCCACCTCCTTTTCCCAGTCTCCCCCAGTTTTGTTCAATAAAGACAGATTCAATTTTGGAACACAATTGTCCTTTATTTTGTACATCAAGAAAAGGGGCTAGGGAAGGGTAAGTGGAAGGAGGTGAGGGAGGAATAGGGTACGAGCCCCCGATGGGGAGGACTGGGCTGGCTCTGCAGGCTTCTGGGGGTGGAAGCTCTCCTGCAGCCCCCCAATTGCCCCCTCTCCCCAGATGGCAGCCTGCGGCAAGTGCAGCCGGGCTGATGGCCGAGTGCTGTGATGTGCCCAGTATGGGCACTCCGGGCACTCCAAGCCAGGACTGCTTTGCAAGCAGGGCACCCCTGAGAACTGTCTGTCCGGGGTGGGGGTCGGGACCCTTTAAGCGCAGCCCTCAGCTAGCCTGAGACAGCATCTCCACGCTCTAAGTCCTCCTCTGGTGCCCTGCTGGCACTGTTTCCGGCAATCCTTAAGCCCGGTTCAGGGTCCACTTAATGTGGACATGCTAGTTCGAATTGGCAAAACGCTAATTCGAACTAGTTTTTAGTTCTAGACGCGTTAGTTCGAATTAGCTTAGTTCGAATTAGCGCTGTAGTGTAGACGTACCCTAATATATCATCACAAGCACAACCACAAATTTATCTACAATAAAAATAAATATTAGAACAGGTTTTGAGAAATCTGGCAACTTTTTCCAGTGCATTGCCAGGTTTCTTCCCAGGTGGCTCTTAAGGATCCATTCACACATTTTTTGAATTGCCCTGGGTCACCAAGTCTTCCTGAATTGTCAAAATGGGTCCCCATCTAGAAAAGATTGGGAACCGCTGTGAGGTTACTATATCATCCAGGACAGTGGTTCTCAACCTATTTTCAATTGCAGACCCCTACATTTTTTCAAATGAAGGTGTGGACTCTTTTGGAAATTATGTGTGTGTATAGTTGAATTCTGTTCAGTCAGTTTTCAGTGTCTTTTACAGACTCCTTAGACAGAGTTCATGGACCCCCTAGGGGTCCAAAGACCATGGGTTGAGAGCCACTGATCCAGGCCTCTTTCCTCTGAGTTTCCTCTTGACTTGATATTACTTATTCCCCCATAGAAGCTTCAGTGCATTCACAATCCCAGAAGAGGCGAGTTTATCCAGCATATTGCTTTCAATTTTTTAGGTAAAAGATCTTGCCTCCTACAATATATTTTGTATACATTGACTCCTCCTACAATATATTTTGAAAAAAATGTTTCTCTTATACCTCACTTGATCCAGATTCAGAAGGAACAAGAGGGTATTTCAACACTGAAGTTTTCCCATGGTTCTAAATATTGCTATTAGGAGAATGATTTGTTGTTTGCTTCATTGTGGTAGTATCTAGAGACCCTCGTATGGATCAGGGCCCACTGACATAGAAAGATATGGTCCCTGACCCATTGAGCTTACAAAAACTAAATTGTCAAAAAAACAAACAAACAAAAAACAAAGAAAAATATAGGAAAAATGTCTGAGGTGATATTAAGCACATATCTTGGTGACTACTTCCCATGCCACCAAAACAGAAAAATCTTTCTTCCTCACATGGCCAAGTGACCCAATCGATATCTTCTATCATGGCTGTCCCCAATTTTCTCTTTCACCCTGCCTATATCATAGCATAGTTTCTTGGCTGTAAAAATCAGTTAATTGGAGGATGCTTACATTAAGGCAATGGTCTTTAACCTTTTTAAGCATGAGATCACTTTTTGAATGTAAGTGCAATCCAAGATCTACATCAAACCCAAATATCCTTGCCCTGTCTTTTTGTCCCTTCTCCAAAGCCCTATCCCTGCTCACTCCATCCACCCTCCTTCCCCATCCTTTCACCTGGCTGAGACAGAGAGTTGTGATGCAGGTTCTGGTCTTTGATTAAGGGATTTAGAGTGTGAGAGAGGCTCTGAGCTAAGCTTGGGGCAGGCAGTTGGGGTGTCAGAGTGGGTTCTAGGTGCAGGCTCTTGGAGGGCATTTGGATGCAGGGGGTGCTCTGGGCTAGGGCAGGGGCTTGGGATGCACGAGGGGGTTCATGACTGGGGTAGAGTTTCGGGATGTGGGCTCCATTTGGGCACTGCTTACCTCAGGTATCTCGTTGGGGGTGATGCAGTGGGGCTAAGGCAGGTCCAGTCCCCTGCCCTCATGGCAGGATCAATCACTGTCTAGATCATCCCTGATAGGTGTCTGTCTAACCTGCTCTTAAATATTGCTCCTGTGATGGAGATTCTACAACCCCCTCAGGAAATTTATTCCAGTGTTTCACCACCCTGACAGGCAGGAAGATTTTTCTGATGTCCATCCTAAACCTCCCTTGCTGCAATTTAAGCCCATTGCTTCTTGTCCTATCCTCAGAGAACATTTTTTCTCCCTCCTCCTTATAACACCCTTTTAGATACTTGAAAACAGCTATCATGTCCCCTCTTAGTCTTCTCTTTTCTAAACTAAACAAGCCCAATGCTTTCAGTCTTCCCTCATAGTGGAGATAGGACACTGAGTAGGAGAGGAGGCATCTTGACACGAACACCCCTCGTCTCCCTCTCCTGCCTTGCCCAGAAAGCAGGAGGCTCCTGAGGGGATAGCTCTAAGGCAAAGGGCAGGAGATGCACAGCAGTGTGGGGAAGAGAAGCTGAAGTGTCAGCTCTTGACAGCTTCTTGGCCAAACCAGTCAGGATTACCTTTCAGAGGCTCCAAGATCTACCAGTAGATCCAGATCTACTGGTTGGTGACCACTGTATTAAGGCATTACTGAAAGAACTGTAAGGCAGTCCTGTCCTTCAGGGCTTTCTTTTCTTTGTGAAGGAGGAGGTACCATGGTCCTGACAGGGGCATGGATGAGGAATGGATTCTTTCTCCAAGGGTATGTCTAGACTGCATCCCTCTGTCGGCAGAGGGATGCAGATTAGGCAGGTCGACATTGCAAATGAGGTAGGGATTTAAATATCCTGCACCTAATTTGCATAAAAACGGCGGCCGCATTTTAATAACTCAGCACTTTGTCGATAAAAAGCGGCAGTCTAGAGGGGGATCTGTTGAGAAAAAAAGCTTTTGTCGACAGACACCTTATGCCTCCTGCAAGGAGGTTTACAGGATCTGTCGAAAAAGGATTTTGAGGACAAACTGCTGAGTAGGCAAAACACGGTGGCCATTTTTATGCAAATTAGGCACAGGATATTTAAATCCATGCCTCATTTGCAATGTCGACCTGCCTAATCTGCATCCCTCTGCTGACAGAGGGATGCAGTCTAGACATACTCCAAATGTTTTTGTGGGTGGCATAGCTTATAGGCTGAAAGTGCTGTGCACTTCATTTACCTTGTTAAGTGAAGGTAAGGAATAACTGAGTTTGAGAGTGTAAATGAGTGAATCTAGATAAGTGTTCCACTTGTCTTGTAACTTGTTGGTGTATAGTCACTAGTGTAGACACCCATAGATTCATCTCTGCATTTAGTCCTGTGCCCTTAGGGCCTGAAAGGAAGAGTGAATGTTTACATTTGAACCCAGGAAACATAACCTTTTTTATAGGGCTTGTGTGCACTCTTTCTGCATACAAATAGTCATCTTCAATGTATAGGCTTGTAATCAGTGTATTGATGAAGACAAAAGAACAACCAACAGTTTTAGCAGCTTTTTTTTCATCAACCATTGTCAGATCATATTTGGTTTTCCACAGTACTCTTTATATTGCACCTTGGCTACTTTACTAGCATAGGGTATGTCTACACTACAGCGCTAATTCGAACTAACTAGTTATCCAGACTAAAAAACTAGTTCGAATTAGCATTTTGCTAATTCAAACTAGCATGTCCGCATTAAGTGGACCCTGAACCGGGGTTAAGGATTGCCGGAAGCAGTGCCGGCAGGGCATCAGATGAGGACTTAGAGCGTGGAGCTGCTGTCTCAGGCTAGCCGAGGGCTGTGCATAAAGGGACCCGAACCCTACCCCAGACAGACAGTTCTCAGGGGTGCCCCACTTGCAAAGCAGTCCTGGCTTGGATTGCCCGGAGTACCCACAGTGGGCACATCACAGCACTCGACCATCAGACCGGCTGCACTTGCCGCAGGCTGCCATCTGGGGAGAGGGAGCAATTGGGGGGCTGCAGGAGAGGTTCCACCCCTGGAAGCCCGCAGAGCCAGCCCAGTCCTGCCCATCGGGGGCTCGTACCCCATTCCTCCCTCACCTCCTTCCACTTAACCCTCCCTAGCCCCCCTTCCTGATGTACAAAATAAAGAAAACGTGTGTTCAAAAATAGAATCTCTCTTTATTGAGCAAAACTCGGGGAGCCTGGGAAAAGGAGGTGGGAGAGGGGAAGAGAGAGGGTGGGAGAGGGGAGGGCAACTACAATGATCACCGGTTTGGAACAGGTCCCATATGAAGAGAGGCTAGAGACTGGGACTTTTCAGTTTAGAAAAGAGAAGACTGAGAGGGATTAGGATAGAGGTCTATAAAAGCATGAGTGGTGTGGAGAGGGTGCATCAAGAAAAGTTCTTTTTAGTTCCCATAATAGAAGGACTAGAGGACACCAAAGGAAAGGAATGGGTAGCAGGCTTCAAAGCAGTAACAGAAAGTTCTTCTTCACAAAGCAAAGAGTCAACCTGTGGAACTCCTTGCTGCAGGAGGCTGTGAAGGCTAGAACTAGAACAGAGTTTAAAGACAAGTTAGATCAAGTCATGGAGGCTGGGTCCATGGAGTGGTATTAGCCAGGGGGTAGGAGTGGTGTCCCTGCCCAAAGTTTGTGGAAGGCTGGAGAGGGATGGCATGAGACAAATGGCTTGGTCACTGTCTTTGGTCCATCCCCTCCAGGATCCCTAGGGTTGGCCACTGTTGGCAGACAGGCTACTGGGCTAGATGGACCTTTGGTCTGACCCAGTACGGCCATTGTAAGCTCAGGGCTCAGGGTCGAGGGTCTCAGTGGACCACCTTGATTTTCATGCACACCTGCTCCTGGGTGGCCAGGCTGGCAGCTCTCCTGCCCTAGACGGCCACCTTCCTGTGCCTAGTGCGGAGGTCGTGGATGAGGTCCACAATGTCCGCACTAGAGCAGGTGGGTGCCCGCCTCTTGTGGTCCCGGGAGCCGCCAGCCTGGTCCCAGGAAGAGGGGGAGGGCTGGGGGGCATCGGGTGGCTGGCTCGAGCCGTGCCAGGTGCAGGGTCTGCTAGCTGGGTGCTGGCAGGCTTGCAACTGGCATGGGCACCGTAGTCAGCCCGTGCCCCTTTAAGGGGTCCGGGGCTGGGAGGGGGGCAGTAGATTTTCCCTGGTATTGGCCAGAGTGGCCACCAGGGAAAGCTGAGGAGGGATAGCCTCCCACTAGTTCGAATTAAGGGGCTACACAGCCCTTAATTCGAACTAGTAAGTTCGAACTAGGCTTAGTCCTCGTAGAATGAGGTTTACCTAGTTCGAACTAAGCGCTCCGCTAGTTCGAATTAAGTTCGAACTAGCAGAGCGCTAGTGTAGCGCCTATCAAAGTTAATTCGAACTAACATGCGTTAGTTCGAATTAACTTTGTAGTGTACACATACCCATAGTTATCTTTGGCAGCCTGCTGCTCTGAGGTTTCTTTGTGTTCTTCCAAATGTGTGACTTTCTGTGAAATTCCTTTTGCTGTTTCCTCCACCTTGGGGAGTGTGATCTGTCATTCACCCTGTCTAGTCATTTGTTTTTTTGATTGTCAAATGTTCTGTATGCTTGTAGTCTAGCTGTGCAGACGGCATGTGATGGGTAGGTGTTCATGGGATGGAGTCACAAGAATGTAAGAAATGACATCTCATCTTTGTTTTGTTTCTTCTCAATTGGTATTAGAAGCTTCTCTAGAGGCCAAGACACTTGCAGCTCACTAGCAGCTTCTGATTCTGGGTCCTCAAAATGTACAGTGGGAAGATTTTTCCATTCTTAGCAATTGGAACAACATCGTTTGCTTCTATTTCTATCTCTATTCTACATCTGGACTCAGAAGTATGTTTATTTCTTGAACATGCTAATCAGATTGATTAGGCACATTTCCATTATGTGTTATAAAGAAATAACCAGATGATCTTTGCTCAAATTATGTAGCTCAGAACGAAGACACAAAAATGTGAAAGGAGACACACATACAAAACCTGTTTCAGCTACACCAGACTAACACGGCTACATTTCTATCACTATACAAAACCTTATGTGACAAATCAGGTTGAATTTCTACTATTCAAAATAAGGCTCATAGAAAACTGTTTCAGAAATCTACACGCTAAAATATAACAAAAACAGTAGCTGAATCACCTTTTAACAAAAGTTCATGTAAATCATGATTTTCCACCATGACAAGGGCAAAATCCAATGAATAAATTGTTTACTGTGAATAGTCTTCCTAAATCTAATCTTTAACAAATTGGTTCTTACTGTCAGAATTTACAAACTAGTCAATCCAGTTTAAGGACCTTTTACTTTTAATTGATGATTACTCGATTTTTTGCTAATATATAATCTTCCTTTTCTTTTCAAAGTTTGGGAACAAGAAGCTACAGTGAAATTACAGACTCACCGAACTACACGTTATCCTCTGAGCACAGTTTTGGTATGGGCAGAGTGATAATACCACCCTGAGAAAGACAAAGCTTCACAAAACTAAATTTAGTGTTCAAGAAAGCTGCTGCATTGACTATCCTGCAAGCTCATCTTTATTCTTTTATGGCACAGAAAAGCTTTTACCACACTGTCCTGCCAATGCACCTCAACTCCTATTTGAAGGGATTTTCACTTGGACTTTGTCTACAAAAGGGAAAAATTCCCGCTGTAGCTAACATCATTTCATTGTGGTGTCCACAGGCTTCAGGTTTCTAAAATCTAGAGACTGCCATGTTGGGAAATTTTGCAAAAATTTTGCAAAAAACCCCAAAGATGAGATGTCATTTGTTACATTTTTGTGACTTATGCACAGGAGCAAAAAATCATTAAATGAATATGCTTATTAAACCTTTGGTACCTTTACTTTGACAATATGTGTGTGCATGGCATCGGTAATTTGTGTGAAATGAACAAATCTCTAGTAGGACCTCCACTGAGATACCATCTCTTAATCTAGGCTAGCAACATTTTCAGAGGGTAACAGTTTTCCATCACTATCAACCTGAGCTAATGTCAAACTGGGTACTTCAGGGCACAATACTTCAGCTCTTATTATTTATCCTCTGTGCCATATGGACATTCTGTAAAGACCAGAGGCCTAACAGTTTTGCCTGCAAGTCGTTTATTTTAATTAGTCTTATTTGATTTATCAACTGCTTTTGAAACTGTTGACCAAGAGATGGTCTCATATTCCTTGTGGGACTCCTGGGCTCTAGTCTAGCCTGGTATTCTATATCTTTGATTTAAATAAGCAGTGCCATTTGTTCTTAACATTCATTCAACTTTGTTTAGTTTTAGATTTTTTTCTGAGTCCTGCAAGAGACCTTTAGTTCTTCAGTTTCTATAGGTAGACCCTTTTTCAATAAGCTATGACTGTTATGCCGATAATGTACAGTTTTACCTCTTGCTTCTTGTGTCGGCTTTTGAATACAAATATATTGCCTTTATAAGAAATTCTCCTCAGCATTTGCCCCCAAAATATTACATTTTGCTCACCATATTTAATCAGTTCTTTCCCTTATAAAGAATGTTAGATGAATATCTCAGGTCCTTAGAATTTGAGAAGTGTTTTACAGTCAGCTCTCAGTTCTGAAAGTAGGTTTTAATCAGACAGATAGAAAAACATGTCTCTATTCTCCTAGACTACTGGAAAGAAAAGATGGATATGAATCCTAAGATCTGCATGAGGTCTTAGTGTTTGCTGAGTGGTACAGGTGATGCAGCACATATTGTATTGCTGCATGGGTGGGAGGAGAGGAAACTACTGCCATTAATATGGCATCACTCAGCAAGGTATAAATGAAGTATGAAATAAAAAACTCCTTACCCACTCAGTGCACAGACAGAAAACACTATTTTAAAGGCACTGCTGAGATATCCTTTTTGTTGCAATATTAACTTCACACTGGGCCAGAGGAGTGCCCCAAGTTTTACAATGTCAAGCAAAAGAGGGAAAAGATTTCTTGTAGGGTTTTGCCTCCTGATTCCCTCTTTCCACCAAGCAGCACAAGCTGCTGCTCCACATAGTAGCCAATTATATTTGCCCAGGTAGAATAGAGCAGGAGATGAGGTGAGAGAAAAAAAGAGGATTTTGTGTTAACAGAAATTTTGTACTTAGAACTTAAAAGGGGCAATTTGGAGTGAAATTAAGTATTAAAAATAAACAAAAATCAAGAGTGCACTGGATGTTGCTACAGACTCAGAAGCATTTACTACCCTGTCTTTAAAAACAATGAGAGTACATCTAAACTACATCCCTTTCATCCCTACATCCCTTTCATCGAAAGAGGGATGAAAATTAGACATATCAAAATTGCAGATGAAGCTGGGATGTGAATTTCCTGCATTTCATTTGCATAATCACGTCATGGCGTTTTTTCAAACAACGCTATCTCAAAAATGAGATTTACAGGATCTTTCAAAAAAGGCTTTTCTTTTTGAAATAACTGTGTCTAGACTGTGGTTTCACTTTCAAAATAGTGTTTTTCAAAAAAACGCCATGATGTGATTATGCAAATTAAGCACGGAAAATTCAAATCCTGGCTTCATTTGCAATTTCGCTATGTCTAATTTACATCCCTCTTTCAAAAGAGGGATGTATTCTAGACATAGCCTGAGTGGTCCTGTGGCACCTTATGGCATGTCTACGATGGGAAGTTGTCTCAAAATAACTCCCCTTATTTCAAAATAACAAGGCAGGCATCCACACTATCAAGCCTGTTATTTTGACATAAGGGGCTGGTTATGTCGAAATAGTAACTCCTGCTTGTGAAGAGGAATAAGCTTATTTCAAATAGTTATTTTGGGAGTTATTTCTTCAAAATAACGTATTTTGAAATAACCTGGTAGTACAGACATAGCTTTAGAGACTGGCCAAAATATATAGAATCATGAGCTTTTGTGGGCAAAATCCACTTTATCACTTCACATCACAACCACCTGAATGTTGTGAGGAAAAATATGTTAAGAACTACAAAGTGCTCAGATACTATGCTGTGTTAAGGGGATGGGGGCCTGCATAAGTTCCCAAGATAGCATCCCAGATGAGGCTTACAAGAGTCCTGGTGGGAGTATCCCATAGTTCTATTGTGTAACTATAGTGAACGCAACTAACCAATTTACTCAGAGCAAATTGTTCTCAGCTGCTGAAGTGGTATGTAGAGTAGAAAGTCTTCCTTACCTTTTGTATTACTGTGCAAGGATCAGCCATAACTGCCGTGATCACAAGAACTTTTTGGGACTGGTGTCCTTACCTTTGACACATGTCAAAGAGCTAGGCAGACACGGTAGAGGTGTGTGCATTGCATTATATTAAGGGGCATAGCAATGGCCATTAATCCTGCACGTCTGGGAGCTCTAGGAAGGCAGGATAGACTCCTGTGATGAAGCATACAAATCCCACACAGAGTCAGGGAAGACAGATGTTAATAGAAACAGTTGTAGTTGGCTCCATACTGCAAGACCTGTCTGAGGTGTCAGGCCTGTAGGGAAGACTCTCTGTCATGTGGAAGGAATGAAAAGGAGGCAACAGGTTTCAGAGTACTGGTTGCTCTTGCAGAGTGGAGGTTGGGAAGGAACTGAACCATAAAGATGCTCTCCAGCAAGGATGCCATTTAGTCTCCTCTCTAAATTTCCTATCATAGCAAGACATTGTCCCCTGCCTCCCCTCTAGCCAGGAGTGAGAGCAATGCAGGCAGCTTTCTTTGTTTACTCCTCTCCCCTCCCTTTTGCTCACTGGGGTGAAAGGAAGGCAGGCTTATCAAGCACAACAAAAGATCCAACCCTTGCAAACTGCTGCTTGTCTCCTGGCTAAAATCAGGAGCAGCTGGGTTAAAATCAGAGCTTCTGAGGTACTGGTTCCATCTTGACAAGCACAGAGCTGCAGCAGCAAATGCGAAACACAAAGGGGAGTAGTCATGGTGCTTGCTTGCCCCTCTTGGCATACTCCTCTCCCCTCACCAACCAGCCAAAAGCTACCTATGCCTCCGCCCCCCAGCCACATTGCTTGAAAAGTCTCAGATGGGTAGCTGTGTTAGTATGTAGCTGCAAATAATGATGAGGTGCCTTAAAAACTATGGCACCTTAAAAACTAACATTTATTTGGGCATAAGCTTTCATGGGTAAAAACAAAGTGTTTTTTACCCATGAAAATTTATGCCCAAATAAATCTGTTAAATGTGCCACAGGACCCCTGTTTGTTTTTACTGATTGAGAAAGTAGTTCACTCTTCCCTCCCTTTCCCCTCTGGGCTGGCTATTTTTTTCTGTACCAATAGGAGTGCAAAGATATATCTGGCAGATCCAATAGCAGGGATGGGAGCTTCTGTAACAGTTTAAAAAATTCATGGAGACAAACAGTCTCTGGGAGAGGTGAGTGTGGAAGGAATCTCAGAAGGTGACTGCTGCAGATTTAATCTTGATCTGCCCTCATCATTACAGGATGGTACGTTACAAAATCTGGGAGAAGCGAGCCTCTTGTGACACCAGTAGACATGGGGCTGTTTAGGCAGGGGAAGGGAGGGGAAGGAGCTGCTGTCTTCTGAATATTCAAGTGAGCTCAGTTTTGGCTATTTCAGTGCTTCACTGCAAGAGTAGTAGAGCTAAAGAATGACCCCCCTTGGATCTTTCTCTGCTGTCAAGAAGCACATATGAGCTGTCACACCACAAACATTGCTTAAATTACACTTAAAACTTTCCCATTTTTCCAGCTTTCCAATTTATTTTTTGCGGGGGGGGGGGGGGGTAATACTCCATGATGGCCATCTATTCTTCCATTTAATCCCACTTATCTATGAGAGTTTTCCTTTTGACAATGAGATTTGGGTCAGATTATCAGACAGGGCCATATAATCTGTAACAAGCAAATGTTGATTTCTCAGCAGGGTGGCAATTGCACTTTTAAATGATTTCCCCAGAACACCTTCTAAGGAGCCACAATTTTTTTTACATGCGCAGATGTAAACAAATGCTGCTGTAAGCCATCAACCATTTTATATCTGTGTGTCTGCTGTGCTGTATGTCCTTCTCTTCCAACTAGTAAGCAGTCTTAGTACCTGTTTATTTACTCTTTTATATTTTTTAGGGTGGCAGAGTCTCACAAACTTGAGTATCTTCAGTGAATGTCATGGAGGTTGATGTTTATACTCTCACATCCTTAGGACAACAAAATAGGAGCCTCCTTCCAATCTAGAATGTCATTTGTTTTTTTCAGTAATTTATTTATTTTTAAACATTCATTGAAGAAATTAACACTATCATTCTCCTCTTCATAATTTGGAACCATAAGACATTTAAAAATAATTGCAAGGATAAGCATACTTTAAGCAGATTTTATTTATTTCTTCTAAAGATAGTGTACAAAGTATCAAAGTTGGGTTAATGCTCCAAAACTGACACCTCTAGATTTGGGACTGGAAATATCTTGCTGTTGATTTTTCTAAATTTATAAATAAACTTTAAATATGGCTTTAATTGGAATTTATTATATTTGTTCTTTATATAAGAATTAGTAGCTCTTCCTGTCAGTAAATTTCTAAGGCTATGTGTCTACACTATCAGGTTATTTTGAAATAACTTCCAAAATAACTATTTTGAAATAAGCTTATTCCTCTTCATAAGCAGAAGTTATTATTTTGAAACAACAAGCCCATTATTTTGAAATAACAGGCTTGGTAGTGTGGACGCCCGCCTTGTTATTTCAAAATAAGGGGAGTTATTTCGGAATAACTCCCCACTGTAAACATGCCGTAAGTTGTCACCTGCAAAAAACCCCAGGAATTTTCAGATGCCTAAGTAGCCTCTAGAATGCGGTAGCCTCCCCCTACCAAAATCTGAAATGGCACCCTTGTCTGCAGGCCTCCTTGATGGAGAAAGAAAATCTTGTGCTGGCCCCCCATGTGACATTTCTGTCAAAGTTTTTGGTGTGGCTTTAATAGCTGTGTGGTAATATTCTGCAAAGCATGAATTCCACTCTGAATAAACAACACAGACAGACAAACTTTGCATGTAGGGTACATGCAAGCTGGGAATATGATTCTCAGCTCAAGAAGACATATGTGCATTAGCTCTCATGAAATGTAGCACGGGCTGCAGGATGGACTAGCAGCAGCATGTACATGCCTGTCAGAGATGCTCGCCATCTACTTGGTTGTGCCTAGCCTGTCCCACTGCTTGTGCTGCCACAAATGTATTCTCTCTGAGAGCTAGTGCACATATGTGTCCTTGAGCTGGGACTCATGCCCCCAGCTCCAAGTGTCAACACATCCATAGCAATTTGAAAGTCTGTCCTTGCATCCTGTCTGTGGTGTGCGGGACCATAAATACTTCACAGTATAAATTACTGTTTCATTGTTGGGAGACTGAAGGATTATTTCTCTGTTTCTGCTAGTTAGTAAGTTCTGAGTAAGAGATAGCTTCCTCATTGTGACAAACTGTGAGAGGATACTGGGAACAAGGTTGGAATGATGCAAATGAATGTCAGATAGGGGAGCAGTGTATTAGTTGGGTTAATAGAATCTCACGCTAGTCAAATGACAGAGGGCAATTTATATTGTGATTCACTAGGATGAAATGTCTCTGAAGAGTTATTTACAAATTTTCAAATTTAATAGCCCATTATATGGGAAAAGCATAGGGCAGGCATTTGAAGTAATCATTTCTGCACTTATTTATCAAAGTATTTTAGTGTATTATGAGTTTGGGTTGTACATACATTTTTATATCAATTCTACACTGTTCTTGAAAGGCTTGAAACTATAAATCATTTGCATGTAGATAGTCCTTTGTGACCTGCTGTACTTATTTATAGACTTTAAGTGCATGCTTACAAAACCAATGCATTCACATCCACCTGCTTTAATTTGTGGCTGACTAAATTATTTCAGACTTTGTCTTTGGAACTATTACATATCAAATTTGTTACAAGTGTATATTTTTATTATTTAATAGAGAAATAATCAGTGTAATCTTTTCCCACATAGAAGTGTAGATAGTGTCTGAGATGGGAACCATTTTTTGTTTATGATTTTGTGATATTTATGCTTGACTTGTACTGCGTATTTTTTCTTAAAAATATAAAATAGTAAAAGAGAAAATCCAAGAAGATTCTGGATCATTCAGGTAAGTGAACTACCAGATAGCAAATGCAGTTCATTGTAGAGAAATGTTAAACAATTCAGCTGGGAGGAAAGAACCAGTCTAAGGAATACTTACTAAATAAAGCAGTCATCTAGCATACTGATTAGGAAAGAGATAGAAGAGTTATAGAAAAATGACTGCAAACATGAATTCAGTGCACTGCAGCACTAAGAATATATTGTTCAACAATATATTATGAGATAGAGATTTATCCTTAAAAAAAGGATTAAAGCTCTTCAGTGTAGCACTTTAATGACTAAAAATTTGGGATGATAATTCTGTCAACATTGACTGAATTTTCCAGGCCGTTTTTAAAGTAAATATTCCCAGACTTTTGCAAACAGCATTTTAAATGCTCCCTATTAGAGATTTTGCTCTCCTCTTGGTGTATTTTTCTATCTAAGAACACTACAGGCCTCAGACTTGGGATAGCCTAACAGAATAGTGAAGGGCTTGCTCCCAGTTTCTTAGCTCTGCTAGTCTGCCTCTTTGACACACCTGTTCCATTTTTCACAGAGCCCTGGGTACCCAGGATGTCAGGTTAAATAGCAGAGCACACAGAAGTGGGCTCTCACGCAGGAATGGGGAGATACTGCACTGAAGAACATGTTTTTCTTTCTGTGCTGATGTATTGCTACTCGACAATGTGCTGACCAGTCAAAGCACCATTGCTGGGGGATCCTTTTAAGCCAGGGATGGTGAGCTTCATCTGCCCTAGGATATTCACATATTCATTGCCCTAGTGATGTCTCTTCCAACCAGAACCCTTTTTCTCCAGGCCCACCAATGGGGGGCGGGGATGGGGAAGGCAGGCAAGGAGGGCAAATGCACATTAGCATTTCAAAGGGGCCTGGATCTCCTGGCCACTGCCACTGTGATAGCTGGAGCCATGGGACCCTTTGAATTGCCATGGGAGTGCTGCTCCATCGCTCCACGCAGCTCTGAGAGATGGAGGCATGGGGAGCGGGAGGAGGAAGGGCCAGTGCTGCACTCTGGGTAGTGCTAAGGACTGGATGACCTCAGCCCCACCCCTTCTACATGAGGTTCTGCCCCACACCTTGCCCATGGTGGCTGTAGTCACTTCTGTTTCACTCCCACCATCCATCCTGTGTTGTCTTTATGCCCCTTCTTCTCACATTCCTCTAGTGACCATTGAATCCACCTCAAAGCCTTCTTTAAGTCTCTCCGTTCTTAGGCATCAACTCTGCAGGTGCTCTGGGCCTGGAGCACCCACCAGTGCGGCTCTCTCCCTTCCCAAGCACCTCTCGCCCACTGGTGGCTCTGCACTTATCAACTCCTTCACCTCCCTCCCAGCACTTCCGGAGCACTACAAATGGCTGGTTTATGGTGTTCGAGCTCTGGGAGTGACAGGGAAGTACTAGGATGGGGGGCATTCAGGGGAGGAAGCAGGGAAGAGGCAGGGTGGGGTGGAGCAGGGGAGAAAAGAAGTAGGGGGGGTGACAGGAGTTTGGGGGAAGGAGTGGAGTGGGGACAGAGCCTGAAGTGGGGGGGAGAGGCAAAAGGGAGGAGGGGTTGAGCACCCTCCTGCAAGATGAGAAGTCAGTGCCTATCTCTCTACTCCAGGAGCTGGTGGCCACTAGCAATGTGGGAGAGATAGAGGTAGGGGGCAAAATAATGGTGCACTTGAGATCTGGTGTTACTCAGCACCAAGGCTTCAGCAAATGAACAGATCCCCGATACTGCTACACCAGCTTCCCATCCTACCAAGCACCAATGCAGTGGTGAGCCTTTCAAGCATCAGGACTTTGGCATAGATATGTAAGTGCTCTCACACTGCTGTCTCTGGCTCTTCAACACATCAGGCAGTAACACCCTAAGAGCTGAGTGCACTAAGACGCTGATGCATCAAAGCATTGGTGCACTGAGGAGATAAAGTAGCTGTACTGGTGAAAGACCTTCATGCACTTGGGCTGTGTCCAGACTCAGGGGTTTTTTTGAAAAAACTTCACCTGCGTCTAGACTGCAGCCGCGTTCTTTCGAAATTAAATCGAAAGAACGTGGCTTTTCTTTCGACGGCGGTAAACCTCATTTCACGAGGAAGAACGCCTTTTTTCGAAAGTGCTCTTTTGAAAAAAGGCATTCTTGAATGCCAACAGGGCTTTTTAGGAAGAGAGCATCCAGACTCACTCGCTACTTTCTTTCGAAAAAGCGGCTTGCTTTTTCGAAAGTACTGCTTGCAGTCTAGACGCTCTTTTTCAAAAGAGGCTTTTTCAAAAGATACTTTCGAAAAAGCCTCTTTCAAAAGAGGCTTGCAGTCTAGACATAGCCCCAGTGTCTTGGCTGCAGCTCTTGGTTGTGCACATAGCTCTGGTCCCTCTCTTCTCTGCCCCATTTTACTGATAAACCCTCTCCATGCATGAGAGCTATGAATAATTATCAACAAAGCAAGTACGGTATGGACAATAACTGCCAAATTCCCAGCATTTCTCAGCCATTGTGGCTCAGATTTGTCCTTAAAGCTGGGGAAGTACTGAGACCACCAACTAATTTTATGGAGGTTACTAAATGCCCATGAAATAAAGTCAACTTTATTGAGTCGCAGGCTGGAACCAGAAACAAGTGATGTGCTTTGATGCCTGCACACTGTGCTTTTAATTCTTTCTGCTATTAAATGAGTATTCTACAAAGTGCCTTTCATGAACAGAGAGACTAAAATACACCATTTTCTGTTATGAGAGGAAATGTAAGGAAACCATAGAAATTTAGTCCAAAATATCTTTTTCCTGGCTTTATGTAAAGGCCAGAGACCAGTAGGTGGCAACCTACTCCTATCACAGGAAGAACAGTGTTTTAATGGAGAAGGCTGTTGCTTGCATCTTTCCCTTTTAGTGCAATTCATTTGAAGGGGAAAGGGACTAGAATTCATAGGAAACCTTTGTTAGGTTCAGAATCTCAAAATATGGGAGGCACAAAATTGCAGTTCTAGTTTATTCAAATACTAGTTAGCTGTGTTCTCAAAAAGAAAAGCAAGCCAACCTAATAGTGTGAACTTGCATTAATCCATGGGATGTTTAAGTCCAGGACACAAAGTCATTTTATAGCATTTTGCTTTCCTCTTGTGTACAGCTAATCTTTTAATGCATTCTTTAGAAAAGAGAAAATGGCTGTTTCCTCTCTATCCCCCATTTTCAATGTTTACTATTTCTGAAGGCTAGGGGAAGAAATATTATGATCTTGCACTGAATGAAAAGCAAATAAAGGAACAACAACAAAAAAATTGCCTGCTGGACTGATAAACTTGCTTTGCTAGAGTAATGTGTCTAAGGAGCAATGTGAAAAATCTATCTTAGCATTTTGATTCTAAAATGGAAGGTGTTAGAGCTAGTATTATTTTATTTTTACACACACTATCTGCTATTGCAGAAGAATAGATTAGTGCTACTAATTTCACATATGTGAGAGGGATGAAGTGATTCCAAGACTGGATGTTTTAAAACCAATTATTAATAGCAAGAAAGGGATATTCTTATACCTAGTTGAAAATAATTGTGCTGGTAATCTCATGCTATTGCTTTAAAATGAGTTTGCATCATTCTTGTGCTACATTTAGGCTGTACACATGAACGTGAGAATAGTACAAGAATATAATAGAAGGAATGATGAGAAAGAATACTATTTCAGAGTAATACCCCAGTAGTACTGGCATTGTTAACAATGCAGGAAGGCATCTCTGTGACCATTAGGTTTTCTGTGTTGTTGTGAAATGTGATTTTTGAACTAACCAATGTCTACTAGTAGACTGCAGACAAGATTCTTCCTGTAAGTTGCACAATGCTACATATCTACAAGCATGCAATACATGAAAAGTGTTTATTGATAGAGTGAAATGAAGTAAGGTGTATGGAATATTGTGCAACATAAGTAAAGAAAAATGCTATAAAAGCATAATAAATCCAATCTCATAAATACCAAATAAGTAAAACTAAACAAAGAGTCAAGACTAGAAGGATTAACAAATATGGAGTGAATGGAAATTATAAAGTCCCTGTCTAATGCCCATTGATTTAAATGGGTGTTAAATTGAGCCTCTCAGATATCCTTGAAGTAAAATGTTAAGCTGTTTTTCATTGGAAGAGATGGACTAAGGTTGATTTTACAGGCAAGAACATGCTATGTTCTTGGGCCTGTCTCATCAAATGTATGGTCATTGGATGACACAAGAGATAAAATCTCTTATTTGGAAAAAGGAGTAAAGAGAAAGGTGGCAAAATGTGTTGACTATACAAATCACTCAAGACGGTTACGTCCCAAGCAGACTTACAAAGGGATCTCACAGAGCTGGGTGACTAGGCAACAAAATGGCAGCTGAAATTCAATGTTGATAAATGCAGAGTAATGCACATTGGAAAACATAATCCCAAATATACATATAAAATCTAATATAAGATCTAAATTAGCTGTTCCAACTCAAGAAAGAGATCTCGCCATTATTGTGAGTTGTTCTCTAAAAACATTCACTCAATGTGCAGCAGCAGTTAACACAATGTTGGGAATCATTAGGAAAGGGATAGATAACAAGGAAGAAAATATCATAATGCCACTGTACACATGCTTTAAATACTGTGTGCAGTTCTGGTCTCCCCATGTCAAAAAGATATATTGGAACTGGAAAAGGTTCAGAAAAGGGCAACCAAAATGATTAGGGTTATGTAACAGTTGCCATATTAGGACAGATTTATCAAACTGTGACTTTTCAGCTTGGAAAAGAGGTGACTAAGAGGAGATATGATAGAAGGCTATAAAATCATGGCCAAGGTGCAAAGCAAGGAAGAATTAGAGCCAGTGAAGCGTTTGCTGTTTCATTTCCTCTTGTTATAAAAAATATCACACAATGATATTCTGGAGCTTGATTGTTACTCACAAGAACTGATATTGGTCTCAGTTGTACCATGAGGTTCATCATCATCTGCTGACAGAAACTTGGGCACTAGAAGTTGGAGTGGGAGGATGTCAGCTCAGAAACTGGACAGAGCCAGTCAGATATGGACCATTTTCATGAACAGGGCTTGCAGGGGCTGAGAGGACATTGCCTTATATAACAAATGGAAGAATGAAGAAGTTGATAATAATGAATATACATAAAAAGTTAAGAATTGTAGAAAATCGATAAGGGAAGTCTATGACAGAAAAATAAGAAAAAAATAAAATAATTTATTAGGAACAGAAAGAATCCTGAAAGTGCTATTAGTCCATTATTCAGATGGAATTGGCAGAATTATCAATAATAATGCACAAAGGGCAGAGGTGTTCAGAAATGTGTTCTGTATTTGGTAGATAACAAGATAATATAGTTCCTCTGGATGGAGATGACAATACTCTTTCCATTGTATTAGTGTCACTGGAGGCTGTTAAACAGAAGCTTCTAGTGTTAGATGTTTTTAAAATCAGCAGATCCAGATAACTTGGATCCAAGAGTTTTAAAAGGGTTGTCTGAGGAGCTGTCTGGATCATTAATGTTTGATTTTCAGTAAGAGTTGGAGGTCTGTGGAAGTTCTGAAAGTCTGGAAGAAAGCTATAAAGTGCCAATTTTTGAAGGGGGTAAATAGAATGACCCAAGTAATTATAGCCCTCTCAGCCTGACTTTTATCCTTAGGGGAAAAAAAGGAATGACTGATATGGGTTAAAGCTGCTAATGGGCTGTTCTGCTTTGTTTATCTAAAGGTTCTGCAACCATGGAACCTCACGGCTCCCATTGGCTCCATTTCACCATTTCCAACCAAGGGGAGCAGCAGGAATCTGAACATGAGCTCCCACTATGATTCTGTGGCCAAAAGAGCTTACCGGATCCTGGGATGCATAAAGAGGAGAGTCTTGAGTGGGAATAGAGAGGTTATTTTACCTTTGTATCTGGAACTGGTGCAACCATTGCTGGAACACTCTAGTTCTGGTGTCTACAATCCAAGAAAGTTGTTGAGAAACTGGAGAGGGTTCAGAGAAAAGTCATGAGAAGGATTAAAGAACTGGAAAATATGTCCTATAGTAATAGACTCAAGGAGGTCAATCTAGTAACAAAGCAAAGGTTAACAGGTTAACTTGACTACAGTCTGTAAGTATCTATTTGGGGAAATAAATATTTAACAATGGATTCTTCAGTCTAGCAGAGAAAAGTATAACATGATCTGCTAGCTAGATGTGAAAGCTAGATCCATTCAGACTTGTGATAAGGTAGACATTTTTGACAGTGAGATTAATTAACTATTGGGACAATTTACCAAATGACATGATGCATTCTCTACCCCTTTTTGAAATAAAGATAGGATGTTTTTCTAAAAAATGTTCTAATAATTTTTTTTTGCAGAAGCCCCACCTACTATCACCATGTTACAGTAGATCAGACTAGATTATCATAATGTTTCCTTCTGGCCTTGGAATCTATGAAACCTTAGTCTCCTTTGCTGGCAGTGATACTATAGCACTCTGTCTAAAATGAAAACTTACTTTCCCTAGCACATACCATCGGATACCATGGTGTCTCAGTGGGATGTTAATCACTTCTGGAGTGCAGCACATAGGAAGGTGAAAATGACCGAGTGATGTGAATCATCAGTCCTACCACAATCACAGACGCAGGGACATTATGTTATGTGACCACTAGCTGGTGAGAAACAATTTTGAATGATAAAATAAAAATTAAGTTGGATGGTTAGCACTGCCTTATTCCAGGATTTTTAAAAGTTGTACTTAAATGTCTTCTGGGAAGGGTGAAGGATGAATTAATGGAGCACAGGGAATAAAATGACTTTCAAGTAAATGTATACTTCCATGTTTTGATGTATATGCTAAATAATTTGCTGATGTCTAATATCCATCTGAATATGTGCCCAGAGAAAACTTCATAAAGACTCAAAATCTATGTATGAAGTCCAAGTAGAATCACTGCACTGATGTTCCTCAATACTGGTGCTGAACCTTTAATATTAGCTAATTTAAGCTAACTGTTTGACAAAAGCCTCCACAGCTGATGACCTGATACACTCAGTACTTAAACACTACAGGAAATAATAATGTAATGACAGAATAAAAATGATTAAGATTTATCTGCATGATGAATTAACACTACACAGGAGAACTGGCTGGTGCCTCCTTGTTTGGTGACAATAGAGGAGGACATGGAGGACAAAACTATTTTCATTCAGTCAGTGGGAGAATAATAGGGTTGAAGCTAGAATCATTGGAAAATTCCATGCTGGGAAGCAAGGATGTATTGAAAATATGGTACTTCTACATTGCCTGTCAAGCTCATCTTGGACAGTGACTTAAAACCAGACAAAGCAAATATAACATGTTCACATTCTGATTGTTAGCATTTTGCATTTACTTTCTCTGATGCTCAGGTCCAGCCTAGCTGTATTCAGCACAGGATCCCAAAGGGAGTAACAAAGGTGGCTGTGTGTGTGCTATCTTTGCACCTCCCTGATTAACCAAGGACTTCTGAGAATCAGTTGTCTCAGCACTGTCCTAATTTATGTTGACTAGCAGTAGTCTCTGGCATATTGGCAGGTGATCATTAGAATGCAGCAGTACTCGCCCCATGTCCTCCTCTTTGGTTTTTCTCTACTACATTCCAGTGCCAAAGGTGAAAGATAGAGTGGGGCTTCAAAAAAGAGCTAGATAACTTCATGGAGAATAGGACCATCGATGGCGATTAGCCAGGATGGCTGGGGATGGTGTCCCTAGCCTCTGTTTGTCAGGGCTAGAAATGGGTGGCAGGGATGATCACTTGATAATTACCAGTTCTATTCATTCTCTCTGGCATCTGGCATTGGCTACTGTTGGAAGACAGGATACTGAGCTAGCTGGACCTTTGGTCTGACCCAATATGGCCATTCTTATGTTCCTATGGGCCTAGAAATCCCCCATCCCAAAGCTAGCATATATCTGCAAAGGGTCACTTTCCATCCCCTTGTGATGCTGCTAATGCAGATGTTTTGGACCACGTTCCCCAGATCCGAATGACTATGTGTAAGAATGTGGTTTGCAGTTCTAGAGTGCAGGCGTTCTCTGCTGCCACATATTGGTGAACCAGAAAAAGAGGCAGAATAGAATAGACCTTATTTGTATCATCCCACTGTGTACATTGTGGTGATTTTGAAGTTTAAGTTTTGGGTCCAGGGATAATGATGTGTTGTTATTCCTATTGTGTAACAAACTGGCAACAGAACAATACTTGATCAGCCCTGGGGCATTAACCAAACCTTGGTTTTGCACTAAACAGAAAAAACTAAGGGCTTCTTCACAAGGGAAAGGAACAAATCTCTGGTGACAATGACATATATGTCATTTAATCCTCTACATAGGTAAGTCTTTGCTTTGAGTAGAATGACAGAGCTCAGTTAACTCTGATAAGAGCCCCTCTATCCTCACCATTAGAGCTGTAATTGCTATAGCTGGGTTCAGTAGTGGAGCTTGAAGACAAGGATTCAGTACTGTGGTGAGCTGGGGTGGCCAAGGGTATCATCATACAAGCCAGTCAGCATATCCCCACAGCAACTAGAAATGAACCCACCCAAAGGCACTTCTATACTCTGGGGCTTTGTTAACCATTGACAACAAACCTTGAATGGAGGTGCACCAGAGATGAAAGGAGGAAAAAGTAGCGTATTAAAAGGACACTTGTTCTTTGGATGTCCACACCAGCAGTTGGGGAAACTGAGATAAAAGGCTACTGCTAAAGATACTGTGGGGCTGCGAGGTTTTTTTTACTTATTGTTTAATATTGGTTTTTTTTCAAACTAATCTTATGTTCCTTTCCCCTTTATGAAATTTTCCTTGTTGCGTTCCCTGACTCAATGCTTGGAGGAGGGGAAGTATTCCCTGTGAAAATGCCAAAAGAAAGTATTTAGTTTTTTTAGGTCTCTGGGTGGAAGAGTGAATGTTTTGCAAATTTGAAGAGGAACCATAAGATATTGAACCTACCCCTCTTTGCTAGCTATGAATGTTACCTACGTGGGATGCAAGGCAGTGTGTAGAACCAGGCTCATGACTGCACCCTAGCTAACCTTGATTCTAATATGATTCACAATAAAACTCAGGCTAATGGGGAGCAGGTTCTTGAAGTAATGAGGCATAAAATAAATCCTAACTAAAAACTTCATGGCCTCGGGGGCCGCAAAACAACAGAACTGTTAGAAAATGACATTTGGTCTTGCCATGTTCATATATTGGAAGTGGGAAAATGGGCTCCGTCCCTATACACCTTTCCCGGGGCAGGGTGGAGGGAAACCACAAATATAGTCAGATGTGTTAGACTGAAATCTCAAAGAGGATCTGGTTTATATTATTGTACAATATTATCATTTCCCAGTCTGCAACAAGCCCCATCACCCAAAAGAGGGTTTGTATTGTCTGATAACCATGAGAGACAGGATTCTACAAGCAGCCAGACAAAAGCAAAATATCAAACTAGATGCCTCCAAGCTAATCTTCTTCCCTGGTGTTGATAGGGTTACACAAGGAAAGAGTAAAGAATTAAACAGAGTAAAACAATCCCTTCTAGCAAAGAGTCTGCAAGCTGCACCGCTAGAGTATATATCCCACTACACTGCAGGGTATTGAAAGGAAGCAGCATTCATTTCCCCCCAGAGATAGACTCATCTATGAAACTCTTTAGATCGGGGAGAGGAGCATAACAAACATGAAGGTGTGGACAATCTTGAAATAGACAAGGGAAAAGAACTGAGATTAGGTGGTCTCTAGAGATATATAGGAGTCAGTTATGGCTCTTCAGAGGTATGCTGTGATTGGCTGAGGGTAGGTGGCAAGATATTTGATCCTTACTTTGTTTTGCATTTCATAACAAGGGTCTGACACAAAGCAAAATAAATAAAAAGACTTCTATTGACTTGAATGAGCTCTGGAACAGTCATTGAGCAGGATACAATGGATTGCTCTTCTCAGCATATTGCTAAATATCCAGACAAAGTACCTGTGTTTTGTATGTGTTCCGAAGTGCCACCTTCACTTAATAGTAGTCTCTCTCTCTCTTTTTTATTTTTCACCATCAACACTCATGAACTGAAAAAAAAACTTTGAAGTTACACAGGTATTTCTCATTATGATTAATGATTTCACATTTCTACCCAAGTATTACACATTTTATTTATAACCATTTTCATATCTTACCTTCTCATTTGATTTTAGTTTATATCAGGCCTCTGTTCAGTGAGAGCACAAATTCTACTTTATAAGGATGGGACACAGATTTGCAAAAGTATGTAGAGGCCTAAATCTGCAGATGGAGATAGTGAGTGAGACCTGGATATCTCACCTACTAAGAAACTTTTGAAAATCTCACTTGACACTAAAGGGGCCTATGTACCCCTCTAAACCTGCCCCCAGATCTCTAGTCTGCCACACAAGGTGTCCACATGTAAATAGTTTTAACTAGGAAAACTAAATATGACTTCCACATATGTGATCTTCCAGAAATTCTTCCCATCTTCTTTCCTTCCATAAGTAATTACAAGCTGCTGTATACAATAATATTTAATTTGTATACAGAATTTTTCTTCAGTATGTGTCCCTTTCTACAGGAATAATTTACCTGGCTTCACTTCTTCTTGTAATACATGAGTTAAATATAAAGAAGCAAAGAAATAAGTACCTTAGAATAAAAGGTCAATGGATTGGGGAGAGATTAGGATGAAAAAAAAAGGACCTTTGGGTCATCTAGTCTGAACCCTGCATTTTTCAGGATTACTCATACAGCACAATCCCTTCCCTCTTAATCTAACCTGCCCTTGACTGTATGAAGTTGTGGGAATTCTAGAAGCTGTGACATGACTAGCTTTCAAATTGAGTTTTAGAGGGAACAAAGTAGACAATGAAAAGAAAGCAGAAAAATCATTTCCCGAATAAGAACAGGTGCCTGTTTATTCTTTTGCTGCAGACATTAGTATTTGATAACCACTACAGAGGATTTAAAGATGTATAAACATGTATAAACATCCAAGGCCACACTACCTTGCCTGTCTTATGGCTATTCTGCACCACAGCTTAGACATATTTGTATAGGTCCAAGCAGCTATCAGTGCTCTCTCTGTTGATCAGGCCTGTAGAACTCTGAGGCAGTGCCAGGCATGTGCAGAAGTAGATGCTATACATGGCAATGCTGCCTCAGGCATAAGACAGTTTAGGGGTGTAGTTCTAAAGTTCTTAATAAATCACTGGTTACCAAGTTACTCACAATATAGCATGATCATGGTGCATATTTATATCCATTTCTTGGTTGGGGACATCAAACAATGATGACCCCTATATTACTCTTACTGGTAAGAACAGTGCACTAAACAGTGTCCTAATTTCTAGGTGAAACTTCTTCATCTTTAGCCCATTGTTTGAATTGCCATCCTTGAATACTCTGATTAATAGGTTTTAAGACTAGATGGGACTGTTATGGTCATCTAGTCTGACCTCCTGTATAGCAGAGAATTTCATCCAGTAATTCCTGCTGTGGAGGGAATTATTTTTCTCTGCCATGTAAGTGAGTTACTCTCCTTCATTCATTTTGTGGCCTTGAAGGTATTTATAGACGGTGATCATGCCCTTCTCTGCTCTAAAGCCTTTGCTTTTCAAGACTATATAAAATTATTGCTATCTCCTTTGGGTCTCTTCATATTATATTGTCAGTCCCCAGTCCTGACTTTATATAGAAGAGGTTTGAAAGCAGTGGCCAGATTAATCAAACAGATGATACAGGGTTTTCAAATATTACCAAATAAATTGCATTTCTACTGGTTAAAATTTTAAAGTAGATAAAAAATTAATTCAGTAATAATTGCTGATTTTTTTTAATTTATAGAATACAGATACATACACAGACAAATGACACAATTCAATATTTATGAAGTGCAGATTTTCTCTAACTGCTTTGACGTGATTGCTCAGAAAGGATGCTTCAGTGATGTGAAATTTTAAATAACAAGTTATTCATATCCGGCACATCTCAAGGGAGCAATAAAAAGCCATGTACAATGATTATATGCCTTTCACTTTGGAAGTGAACAGACCCAACAACAGGAAAAGAAAATTTAGGATTATTATTTTAATAATGCTATGATTTAAACAATCTGAATTCAGTGTGTAAGCTATCAGATTTAAGATTATTATTTTAGGCTGTGTCTAGACTACATGCCTCTGTCGTCAGAGGCATGTAGATTATACACATAGGCAAAGGCAAATGAAGCCGCGATTTAAATGATCGCGGCTTTATTTACATTTACATGGCTGCCACGCTGAGCCGACAAACAGCTGATCAGCTGTTTGTCCGCTCAGCGTGCTAGTCTAGACGCTCCCCTGCCGACATCAAAGCCCTTTGTCGGCGGCCCCGTTATTCCTCGTGGGATGAGGTTTACCAGGGCTGCCGACAAAGGTCTTTGATGTCAGCAGGGGAGCGTCCAGACTAGCACGCTGAGCGGACAAACAGCTGATCAGAGCCATGGAGCCATGTAGTTTAGACGTACCCTTAATGATGAGCAATATGGGCCAAGATTTTTTTCTTTCTAAACATGGGAAAAATTCTTATGAATTTTAAAAATTAATTGGTCTTCTTGAAACTGAATAAGTATCTGATCATATCGCTATAATCTTACTTCTTCCTTACCCCTTGTACTCCATAATATTTTTCATTTATTCATTTTAAGTCTAAAATTGAAATTGCAAACTCCCTGGGGCAAGAACAAAGTCTTTCTATGTTTACTGTGAAGTGCTTAGCACTTTGCATACAGATTTGCATGAATCTCTTGTGAATGAAAACGACAAGGAGAGTGAGGTAATATCTTTTTTTGGACCAACTTCTGTTGATGAAAGAGACAAGCTTTGTAGTAATCTGAACTCTTTTTTAGGTTAGGTTAAGAAATGAAAATGTTGATTTTCTTACAATTCTAGCCAAACCCTGCTTATTTTCAGACTTAACATTCAATTAACAAAAGTTTGCGCAGCATCTCAGCCAATGAAGAATTCTTTTGAAAGAGAATTTTTTTAAAATGACAGTTTGGAATCCAGAGCAAGACAATGAAGTCTTTGAAATATTCTATTTTTAGTGGACTAGCTGATTTGTTTCTTTTTGAAATTGTTGACTTTTTCTAATATAAGCATATGACTAAAGGAAAGCTGACCAAATAATTGAATATTCCATTTGCATGCAGGTCTGAGGGGGGACATTCATTTCAGGTTGATTTTTGAAATGGAACTGTTTCAAAATTTTCACTTAACTGAAATAGCGAAAAAAGGTTTTGCTTTTGGACAACTGAAACAAAATCTTGTATTTCTATTTCAAGGTTTTTTAAAAAAAATGCTTGACAGTGTTGTTTAAAAAGTAAAATTGAGATAATTGCCAAAATGAAAAGTAAAAAAGTTTTGTTTCGAAAATGAACACGCAAACTGTTTTGATATTTCTATTTTTTCCCAACTGAATCAATTTGCCAAAAATTGACCTGAATCTTCAAAACCATTTTTTTTAAGCTGTACAAAAAAATGTACAAAAATATTTGCTCAGCTCAAGTCTAGACTAGTTTATATTTATTCAATGGTGGCAAATGACTAATATTTTGAATATCTGAGTAATCCAGCAACTTTCTGTCTATGAGTTGAATTCACGAGTTTCTTCTTTGGAATCAGAACTGAGAGAGTCTGAGTTTCAACCTTATTTGTACACAAAAACCTTCATTGTGCAGCACACACTTTTCCATTACCACAACTAAAACATACCATAAAACACATATCATCACGACGTTATCCTATTTTTACCATTCTACACATCCTTTTTCCTAACACTAAGGCTTCATCTACACTGCCAGTTTTTTCAGCTGAAAATATCCTAATGAGGGACTCATTAGCATAAGTCACAATCTCATTACCATATTTTCTGCTGTTTCTTTTTGCACAAGGGGTTTTTGCTCAAAAAAGGGTTCCACACTGCTTCTTTTTGTGTAAAAACCACTTGCACAAAAAGAAACGACAGGAAATATGCTAATGAGATTGTGACTTATGCTAATAAGTCCCTCATTAGCATATTTTCTGCCAAAAAAACTGGCAGTGTAGATGTAGCCTAAGAGTATGTCTCTACCACAATTAAAAACCTGTGGCTGGCCCATGTCAGCATCTGGGCTCAGCCAAGAACCTGAGCGCTGGGACTTTCTTTCATGGAGTCCAAACCCATTCTCCAGTGTGAGTTGAATGTCTACACTGCAATTAAACAGTTTGTAACCTGAGCCCTGTCATTCTGAGATAGCTGACATGGGCCTGCAAAGGGAGTTTAAGTGCAATGTAGACATATTTTAGCAGTTGTGGATGTTTAGTGTAGGAGTAGGTTAGATTGGGAGATGGTAGTATGATATAAAGTGTGTGTGCAGAAGTATAATTAAATGCAGGGATATAAGTCTGGCTTTCCTAGCAGGGTAGACTTAAGATTGTGATGCGTGGTCTGGAATTGGTTGTACATAATTCTACTTGTTTAGAACTAAGATCATAGGTCCTGGTTGGAATTAGGAAGAATAAGGTTTAGTTCAGAATTTTATGTTTAGAGACATCTTACCAAGGAAAACCTTGTCAGGTAGGGAGAACGCAGTTGTCTCTGCAATAGATGCGGGCTGCAGAAGTGGACTCATTGGTATCCAGTGTAAATTGATGTGCTCTGAAATTTCCCTACTAGTTCAGAGTTCAAGTTGTCTTGCAAGGTCCAGAGAGAAGCCTAAAAACAGTGAGCTGAGATTTTGTCACCACGTTGGTGGAAGCACATGAGGGAGAGTTAGGTTTTCAACAGGTCTGATCATCTCTGTTGCACCTAGGTCAGTTTTTTTTTTCAAATATCCCTAACATGCTCTGGGGTGATGATGGCCAGAGGAAACCCCAAACAGTGCATTTTTTAAATCCTGGGGCCCTACTGAAGTTCATAGGAGGGAATGTTGGAGAAGGTAAAAGACACGCTAAAGGTGTAAGGGAAGCAAAGCAATGGTTGAGAAACTTGGGTAAAGAAGAAAGGAGGGACAGTCGACAGCAGTCAGAGAGTCCAGATTGCCGTGATTAGCCTGGTAAGAAAATGGTTCAAATTCCAGGAAGTGGAGAGGAAAAGGTGGTTGACATTAAGAGTTATTTGGACGGTAGAGAGAAGACCTGAAAAGAATCAGCTGATCTTTCAGCAAGCACCCGAGGCTTTTCTTTTGGCAAGGAGGGTCTCGTCTAAGCCAAACCTTTCAAGATTTGAGGCTTGCCTATCTCTATGTTACTCACCTGGCAAAGCATTTAGAACCTTATGGAATATCTGCAGCATGCTCAAATTACAGCTGTAAACTGCTGTACTACTTCACTTTTCTGCAGCAGTAAGCATTTCTATGGAAACTTTGCTAGAGAAACAAAACTGTGTATGCCTTCCAGTGTCTAATGAGCATTTACTATTTCATGTGCTCATTTTGTAAATGTTCTCAGACCTGATGCTTTTATGCATTCATAAGTCATTATGGAATGTTTGCTTGGTAGTAAGCATCTTCTAAAAAATTGAATTCTATTTGGGATACTGTTGCAGGACGAACACAGTCTGAGTAAGTAAATAAAGACTCTTCTATCAAAAGAACTAATACAGACTCAGAGCTTCAGCTAACAGGCTTCTGAAAAGCCCACAAGATAAAGAAAAATAATTGTAAATTGCCTTTGTGAACTGATTTTACATTTTGGCTGGCACCCAGGCTAGCAGCTTCAAAGAAACAAAAAGAGGTTTAATATCTTTGAGATTTATATTGTGGTAGATACAATTGTATAATTCACCAGACATTTCTGCATAATAGAGCTATAATTCCTGTTGTTAAAATTTGCTGTTGAGTTTAGCCATCATTATAACTAAATTCTCCTACAGTCTTAAGCGGCAGGAAACATTGCAACAATATATTAATCACAACAAATTAAATTAGCAAATAACATAATAGATTCAGAGAAAGTGGAGATTCAAAAAGACACAGCAGACCGATTAAGTCTAGCCTCTAGCCAGCTTGCTGCAACATAGGTTATCAACCCGGAGGCCATGTACAAGTGTCAGGAAGTCATGGCCACCCTGCCCTTCTAAAATTTCTAAAATCCCGCTAGATTCAAGAATGATAAAAAGAGGGACTTCTGAGGATTTTGCCTCAGGAAATAGGGTCCTGATATGGGAAAGGTTGGCAACCACTGGTTTACCAAATATTTTCTCATAATTTTTCCAGATTATCTAAAGGAGCAACAATGTTGTAGTCAAGAGAATCAGGCCTACAAGTCCTGCTCAAGTCAATGCGAGTTGTGGGTGCTTGGCATCTCTAAAATCACTCCAAGTGGTTCAAAGCTGGGCACTCAGTTTAAATGGCCATCTTCTGAAAAAAGGGATTGTTAATGTCTCAAATGATCTTGCTGCCACCATTTCTCTTGGGAGAATGTTTGCTATATACTCATCCTCAGTTGACCTTTGCTCAGATTAATTCCATCACCTTTGCTCATGCTAACTGATCCTTACCTCTCATTATACCTTTCAAATATGCACCTCCTTTAATTCTTACTCAGCCAAGCCTCACATACCGTTAGCCTGATTTCCCACTGTGTCAGTTCAGTTCCACTGAAATCAATGGAGCTACACAAGGCTAAAACTGGAATAGTGAACTAGTGAATCAGGTAACTCTCTCTGCTCTCAAGTCAAAGTCTCCTTATTTTTACTGCTCTTCTTTTAGCTTTCTTCCCACTAGCTTCTCAAAGTTATTCACAGAATCAAGATACCTATTAATAATTCCCTATTTGTTGGTGCATACCAGACAGTACCAAGCTCCATAATGAGATCAAATGCTTTAATGTAGCAGCAGTGTGAAGAAAGATTTCCACAGCAATTAGGAATGAAGGGTTCCCATCACCCTGATGATCTTCCCTGGGAATTTAAGAGCACAGTGGTCCTACTGGTCACTTTTCTAGAATAACAAATGGAGGAGAGAGGAAAAATAGTTTCCAGTGGATCTAAGGAATCTAGAGGAGGACCAATAAATGAGTATTCACCTTCAGATGCTATCTATGAAAATGAGATGAGATCAGTTAGCCGTCAATATGCAGGAAGTAGTTTATCCACATTATTAAATTAGAGGGTTTCAAATGAGAGGGAACCGGTATAGGGCAACACCCACACAGCCTGTCACAAGGTGGCATTCTATGGCATGACAGGCATGTCTGCCTCAGTTTTTCCTATCAGAGTCCCTTCCAATAGTCCAATCTTTTAGTGCAAATGGCTGTTGTGCAGTTGATTCATTACAAATATCCCAGGCACATTTATCATAACAAAAATCTCACAGTCACAGTCTAGAATTTCCCAGCATAGCCCAAATAGTACATGCAACATATAGCCCTGGCATTCCTCACTATGCCCCGGCTCTCCAAAACAACTCCGTTTATAGTTGATATACAGGGTTCTCTTTTAAGAAGTCATCTTTACCAGGGTATCATCCCTTACTTCCTCTGGCTCTCTTATTGTTCCCCTGGGTCCACCATAGAGCCATCAGCATATAACTATGGTTTATGGTGCCCAGTGTAGAGGTTGAGGGCAAAGGGGAAAAAGAGGCGTTGCCACTCCATGGGATGGGGGCTGTACTGAAGACGGAAGGGGGCAAAAGCAGGGCAAGAAAGCATAGGCAGGGGAAATGGGGTGTGTTACAGCACTCCCACATTTTATGTGGGTTCCCAGCTGCCACCTGCCCTGCACCCTAGGTCCCATAAATGCGTCATGCAGCTGCCTAGGCACTTGGTGCCCCAAATTTAGTGATGCCCTATGCAGCTGCGTATTCTGCATATGCCTGAGGACAATCTGCATGTAATCCCCTCGGCTTTTACTCTGCCATCAGCCCACTCTGGCCCTCAGTTCTGGCTCTCCAACTTAGAGCCAGCAGGTAACTCCCTTGATTGCTCCTCCTGCTTTCAGCCTGCTGACCCTTGACAGGGGAATTCTGCTAGCAAATCCTTGCTAATGTTTTGCCTTCAGCTTTCTACAAGGTCCCAAACATACATTTCCCTAGACAATTCCTCCCTCTAGCCAGAGAGGACCTGCAGAGAGCTTGTTGTGCTCTACAGCTTCCTACCACTTCCCCCAAGACTTCCTCTACTTTCCTGATTGACTTTCACTGGGTCTCTTCTGAATCACTGATTCTCTTTGATCTTTTATAGTTCCCAGGTACCACCCTACCCTCTTAACTGAGCAAATGGGGGTCCCTGACCTGGACTTACTTCATTCACAAGGTCCACCACCCACCACTGTGACAGGGATACTGAAGACACTACATCCACATTAATTGATGCCAGCAGAAGATCTTCCCCTACAAAAACAGTGATTTTGTTTTTAAATGAGTCATTTTACATACTTCCAATTTTTAACACATAGAGAAGATTTACTTGAAATATTCACAAAGATACAATCTGAATTCTTTCAACTGAGAGAAAATATTGCTTGTATTATGATTGTAATGTTAAGGGATTAGGTCCAACTTCAACTGAATTTCTCAGTGCGGCTTTGGATATGGAGTCACAACTAGTATTCTCCATCATGCTGAGATTGAATTCCAAAGAATGAATCATCCTATATACTATTCATGCTAACATACCTGAATGTGATCAGGATATAGAAGGATGGAGAGTTACATTGGTTTCTCAAGCAGTGTTGTTGTGGTGGTGGTGGTGGTGGTGGGTTTTGGGTGTTTTTCATTTTTTTGTGCAAATATGCCAAAATTATTCAATTACTACAATGTTTGATGATACAGTCTGAGATTTATTAAGATTTCAGTGAAATAAAAGGTATGAATCAAATATAACAATGGCTCATTGTCACAGAATGAGCTGTGAAAGCACATATATATAATGGATCAGCTCTACTCTAATTTTGTCATCTTAAAAAAATGGGTCAGGAATGCTTTTTTGGGGTAGATAAAAATGCCAGTCTGTGGTCAGCAGCTAGTATCTTTGTGTCACCAAACTATGCAGTGGATTCCTTTTACAAATGTTCATTAGGATATATTGTTATATCAGGGCTTTTGTATATTGTTACCAAAATACCAGGCTTGCCTTGTTTACTTTAAGAAAGGAAAGCTAAATACTTGTTTAATCCTCTTTACGGTTACTTCCCTAAGATGCTTTTTCTCATTTGCTTTTCTTTGTAGTGACTCATCCATATCAGTGAACATAATGACAAGTATCTTGGACAAGTAGAGGTCAGCTTGCAGGTCCAGGAGAAAGTGATATAAAATTCTAATCCGGCTCAGATGGCATTGAAGAATCACAATTGATCGAACCTATTTTTTTATCATGGTTAAAGCCATTGCAAACCCACAGCTAATGTCTGGATTCATGCCCATCTGGAGAGGTTCATCAGTTCTTAATTGGAAGTGGGACTGTCCCTCTATTGCAAGAAAGGAGTCAGGATCCCAGTGAAATAAATTACTTTCTTAAAACTGGGATTTAATAATGAGATGCTTCCTGGAAACTAGGAATGTACAGAAGGTAAATGTACAGAGTCAGACAGTTACAATGACTAAAATAAAATGTTTAATTACTTAGAGAGCTCTGTCACTGAGAACCTGATTGAAAATGGCTTTTGCTTAATGGTCTGACCCAGCAACAGGTAAGTCAAGGACACATGCGAATCAACCCTGGGCCTGGTCCAAAACTCATTGAAAGCTACAGAAAAGTGTTGATTGGGCTTGACCCAATGAACCAGACTCAGTCTGATAAAGCACACTAACATAGGGTATGTCTACACTACCCTCCTAGTTCGAACTAGGAGGGTAATGTAGGCATACCGCACTTGCAAATGAAGCCCGGGATCTGAATTTCCTGGGCTTCATTTGCATAAGCGGGGAGCCGCCATTTTTAAAATCCCGCTGGTTCGAACCCCGTGCAGCGCGGCTACACGGGGCTCGAACTAGGTAGTTCGGACTAGGCTTCCTATTCTGAACTTCCGGTACACCTCGTCCAAACTACCTAGTTCGAGCTGCATGGGGTTCGAACCAGCGGGGTTTTAAAAATGGCGGCTCCCCGCTTATGCAAATGAAGCCCGGGAAATTCAAATCCCGGGCTTCATTTGCAAGTGCGGTATGCCTACATTACCCCGCTAGTTCGAACTAGCGGGGTAGTGTAGACATACCCATAGTGAAAAAGTTAAGGTATACTCTATTTAAGAACTCAGGCCTCATTTCCCCCTCTTGATAGCTAAAGAAAAAGACTGAATTTGATCCATTAAATAGGTTGTGAGGGAGATGGAATTGCTAAACAACTAATGCACTATGGAAAGAAATCTGAAGTTTAAAGAACATACATATGAACCATAATAAAAAGAAAGGAAGCAAGAAAGAATGTTTTCCCCAAATATTCCTTCTCTATCATTTTTATGCCTTTTTTCTTCTCCCCCTCTCATTTTTCTTCTTTTTTTCTTGTACTATTTCTATTTAGCTTGCATTTGCCTGCTTATGCACACACACACACACACACACACACACACACACACACATACACACACACACGCAAAGGATAAAAACAGTATGGAACATAGCTGTTTTGCCTATTGTATTAATTATAAATGATCAATATTTATCTGTATTATGTCTAGCATCTACAATATGCTAAACACTGTCCAACAGATCAGGTATCTGTTTCATATTATTGTTACGTTTTGTTCACGAGATTTAACTTCCAGCATGTTAAGTGAATTTGCTTGCCGTTTCTTTTGCTGTCATAGTTGTTAATTGTATTCATCAACTTCTTAAAGTATTTTTGAATTAAACAAAATTATTTATTCTTCCTGGTGGCTATTACATAAATTAAAGCTGAAGAAGTCCCAAAGGTTCTTAAAATAATGTCAGATGTAAAGGCAATTTTAAGCCATAAATACTTACGTATTCAATGAATAAATAATAATACACAATATATAAATATGTATTGAGGTATACAACAAATGACAATTTGGTAACCATTTTTTAAAAGAATACATTCATTCTGAACAGATTTACACTATATTTGGAATAAAAGATGTAATTATTTCAGAATACAATGAGTGTATGTCGAGTCTGACAGAGCAGAACAGATGTGTCCACCTGTTAAGAGACAAGCCTTTCACCACTTGGGATGCAAGATGTGATTGAAGTCCATAATGGGAGCTATTTAGGAATGCATCCAGGTTAGCAGGAGGTAGCAGAGATTCCGATTACTGTATCATTCTGCTTTTTCCCAAAGCGATCAATGAGCTGAATTAGGCAAGCTGAATAGTACACTGAGGGCTATAAAAGAGGAAGAATGCCCTTCAGTAAGTGAAAACATTGCAGAAATTACTCCAGCCCTTCCGTAAAGATGAGAGAAGGTACAGGAGGTTCCACAGGGGCACCTTTATGAACAGTAGTTTCCAATGTACTCCAACAATTTTCATTTATTCTATATAATGGGACATCCTGAGAAGCAGAAGCAATCAATGGCTCAGCCAACTCTATGTAGGTGGTGACTGATTATCCTCTCTTTGTGATACTTTAGTAAGCTGATATGATGAAATGTCCCAGACCCTATCCAATACAGAGTACACTGAGTTCATTTTAATGCGGGCTTTAATAACCGCAGTTGTATTCAACAAGGTACCATGGTCTTGAATATTTTCCTATGTCCATGTGCCTATTAATGAAATGGAGGACGTACGTACGAAAGAGAAGGATACATCCAAGGATTAGATTTTGAAGACTAGAACAACTGAAAGAAATAGAACTAAAATTGCCTACGGGGGTGGTAGTGATTTTTTTCAATAAAGAAAGAAATAGTCTCTCATGTAGAGAGCACATATTTTCTTGAGAAAAGGAAGTATTTAAAGTGTTGTGGTCAAGAAAATGACTCCGTAAAAAATGGTCCCTGACTGCTCATTTCCACACCCTCTATATCTTCTAACTTGTATCCACTTAGTTTACTGACTAAATCACATTTTTTTTATTACTATCTACACTGCAGAACCAATATAGCTGAAGGAAGAACAAATCTTATTTTATTCTACCACAAAATTATCAAGCTGCATTCTGATTCTTCTTATTGTTGACGGTGGTGTATAAAGTGGAAGGATCTTCAATTCTGGCTTAAAGATGCACTTAAATTATCTAGTTCAAATTTCTTAAAATAAAATTAAATTGGATATGGAAGAAGCTGATGAGAAAGAATAAATATGCCAAGATGCTTTTTTGAAAGTTTTTTTTTTTGGTTACTATTGCAATGTGAAACTCCAGTCACAGAGCAGGAAGAAAGGGAAAGATCCAAATCCACAGCAGTTATTGCCAATTTCAGTCCACAAACTGATATTCCCAGTTGCAGTCCCCAAATAGATATTCCCTGTACACAGCAAAAAGCTGATGTGGGTTCTTGTCCACACTCCCCACCAAAATTTCAAGGAGGAGAGCTCACAACAACTTCTGATATTCTTTAAGTAGATGGGCAGCATTTGGAGCTGGCCACAAAGGAAATGGTGAAGTCTTATTGCTCTCAAGTAGGGCATTGGCCTCTGATAAATGAAGGACTGATTGTCCATTTAGGAAGTTAGTAAAGGAGCCATTTTCACTGAGCACTCTTGTGGAATAGCAGGAGTGCTTATGTAAAACCATTTGACAGGGAGAATTCTGGAGATAATGTTAAATATCTGAAACTGCTCATAGGGAAAAGTCTGCAAAGAGCATGACTAAAGAGCCTGGGTCAGATCTACAGCTGACAATGGAGCTATCCCAATTTACATTACTTGGCCCCAGATCTAATTTACCTGTCAGCAACTTTGCAATGTAGTCTTATTACGTCTATTGTACAAGCTTAAACTGACTTCTGGGAGCAAACAACTAATTTTAAAAGGAATCTCCATACATTTATGAATATTTTTCTACACTAGTAATGGTAGGGAGCAGGGCTCTGCACCCTTTGAGCTCACATCCAGTTTATATTATATTCGTATAGCCCATGTTCTAGGGCTTCTGCTGGCAACATGCAGGGATCAGGAAGCTGTTTTTCTCCCATCGTTAATATATTCTGTGTATGTGTGTGGGTGTTGGGGGGGGGGGGGGGAGGAACTTGTGTTTTTTGGTTGTGTTTGTTTTCTTTTGTGGAGGGGACACTACACTGTTGGGGCTAGTGCTCTTGCATGGTATCAAGTACTCTCCTTTTCTCCCTCTCAAATGCTTGTCTGTCTGGTTCTTGTTGACATGCTTAGGGTATAACTAAGCCCACATGTGGGGTTGGGAGTTAGTTTCCCCCAAATCAGATTGGGAGTGATCTTCAAGATTTTTGCCTTTTTTGCCTCATGCAGGTGTGGGTCGCTTACCAGAAAACATCTGGGTATATCTCAGTTCACTTCACTGCCACTATGGGGTCCTCGGGAACTGATGCACTTCTGTCCTTCCTATTCTTTGTGTATGGCACATAATATTCTAGTCTCCTGTGGCTGTAATACTTTGGTTTCTTTTCAGATGCTGTGATTAGTGGGTAAGTGCTAGGTGGTATTGGTGGCTTTGAGCAGGCATAAAAGAACTGGTGGGCCTTCTGGCCTGGGACCCTATGAGTCAATTGTGTGATATATCAGATTTTGATGGTTATGAGAATGAGGGATTATGGGTCTCAAACTAGATTGATTTAATATCTATTAGCATTCAAAGTAGGGCAGTATGTTCATGCACTCCCCCATGAAGAGATGAGTATAAACATTATTAATACACAGCCTTACCTCTCCCAAACTGATGATTTAGTGGCACACTTTAACCCAATGCTAGCAAGTTTGGGAATTGTGGCAGAAATACAAGATGATTAAGCCACCTGTTGGTGGTTCTGATTTCTGTTATTTACATATTAGGATATTTCCTAGATTCCTAGTTTGAGTTTCTAGAAAAACTAGAAGCCTCCCCAAAAGACCAGAACACTTAGTATTTACTTTGTGCTGGAAACATATTAGTTTTTCTAACAACCAGCAGTGGAAGAGCTTATTGTTGTCTATTAATACCAGTAAACTTAACAAAATGTTAGGGCCCTTTTGAGGTACTGTGGAAAGCAGGTCCAATGACATATGAAATATTCATGCCAGACAGAATCAGATCCTGGTAAATATTTCATGTGAGCCTTTTAAAGGAGTGGAAAGAAAGAGAATCCTCAAAAGATGCCTTGACAGTGAGAAACAAAGCAGAAGAGAAAAATATGTTGCCACGCTGGGAAGAGAAAACTACTATCTGACTTACAATATTTGAAGGAAGAACAACAGAAAGAGCTAGTTTGAAAACTAGATTAGAGAAAAACTGACTTTCTGACACAAAGAGTCAAATTTATAATAGTGTTCACTTTTAATATTACATGTGCACATACTTTACTGCAGATGTTGTCATGCATTACCTCCTGGTATTCAGGTGTTATGGTTTCTGTAGAAGTAGAGGCTGAATAAAAGGTTGGATCTGGTACAAGAGTAGCACTGAACTGGTCAGAACTGGGATCAGAGTCTACAAACAAGCCAAAAATAGTATACTGGACAAGGTAGAGTACAGGGCACAGGTTTAAGCTGGAAAGAGAGTCTATGAAAAAAAATGAGATGTGATATAGCTAGGGGTTGAGACTGAGTGTTCAGTATCTGAAGGAGTCAAGAGGCAGAGGCAAGGCTGGAATGGGTCAGTAATAGGAGTGGAGCTAGGTCAGAGTAGGGCAAGGAGAATACTGGAGCAAGGCTCAGGCAAGATGGCAGGAACAGGAACCAGATGAAGAGCAGACTGGGAGTCCAGTGAGTTTGTTATACTGCAAGGTAGCAGGGAGGGATTGTGCTTGGGTAGTGCTGCTGTACATATTAATCTGCAGCTTTGGCAAGGCTGGGAAAGACCTGATCCTGGGGAACAACTGACCCAGGCTTTCCTCCAGGATAGACTGCAGCTACATATCTGGAGACTAAGTCAAAAGTAAGTCAGTGCAGTTTAGTTGTTGCATGGCTGAGTGGTGAGTCATCACAGTTCTCTTGGAGGTACATCTATTGAAGTGCTGGAGAAGGGTGTGTGTGCTCATGCCTCCCCGTGTATAACCTCTCTCCCCAGCCTAGAGACTTTTCTAAATGAAAAAAAAAAAAAACCAAACCCAGCATGTGAGTGAAGATCACAGGATAAAATGAAGGGATTCAGAGGGGATCACTGTGCATAGAATCCAGACAGCGGACACTTTTCCTTGAATGCACTATGGACACAGTTGGCCCAGAGGAATTCTGCCTGGAGATGTGACTTCATGAAGGAGTGGAAATAGGCCCCATGGTCGTAGAGCTTCCTTCTCCTGATATGGGGGATAGCCACTTGTCCAATGCCAAGAGGAGGTTGATGGAGCAGTCTTAAAACTATATGGGGCCACAGATATTGTGTACATGGACCAGGAGTTGTGGGGGAAAGTGTAGCTAGAACCAAAGGTGAAGGTTATGGAGGAGCCTGGAAAGGGGCAGCAACCTAGTGTTACCTAGTGCCTAGAGCCAAATCCCTGCAAGCTGCATGGAAAATTTTAAAGACACCATACTAGAGGCCCAACTTAAATGTATACCACAAATTAAAAAATCATAGCAAGAGACCTAAAAAAAAGTCATCGTGGCTTAACCATCATGTAAAAGAAGCAGTGAAGGACAAAAAGGCATCTTTTAACAAGTGGAGGTCCAATCCTAGTGAGATAAATAGAAAGGAACATAAACACTGTCAAATCAAGTGTAAAAATGTAATAAGAAAAGCAAAAAAAGATTTTGAGGAACAGCTAGCCAAAAACTCAAAAAGAAATAAAATGTTTTTTAAGTACATTAGAAGCAGGAAGCCTGTTAAAAAACCTGTGGGTCCCCTAGATGATCGAGATATAAAAAGAGCAATCAAGGACGATAAAGCCATTGCAGATAAACTAAATGATTTCTTTGCTTCAGTCTTCATGGCTGAGGACTTTAGGGAGATTCCCAAATCTGCACAGTCCTTTGTGGGTGATGAATCTGAGGAACTGTCCCGGATTGAAGTGTCACTAGAGGAGGTTTGGGAATAAATAGAAAAACTTAATGTTAACAAATCTCTGGGACCGGATGGCATTCATCCAAGGGTTCTAAAAGAACTCAAATGGGAAATTGCTGAACTATTATCTGTGGTTTGTAACCTATCCTTTAAATCGGCTTCCGTACCTAATGACTGGAAGGTAGCCAACATGACACCAATATTTAAAAAGGGCTCTAGAGGCGATCCTGGCAATTACAGACTGGTAAGTCTAATGTCAGTACCAGGCAAATTAGTCGAAACAATAGTAAAGAATAAAATTGTGAGGCATATAGAAGAACAAAATGTGTTGGACAAAAGTCAACATGGTTACTGTAAAGGGAAATCATGTCTAACTAATCTATTAGAGTTCTTTGAAGGGGTTAACAAACATGCAGACAAGGTAGATATAGTGTACTTAGATTTTCAGAAAGCCTTTGACAAGGTCCCTCACCAAAGGCTCTTGTGTAAATTATATTGCCATGGGATAAGAGGGAAGGTCCTTTCTTGGACTGAGAACTGGTTAAGAGACAGGAAACAAAGGGTAGGAATAAATGGTAAATTTTCAGAATAGAGGGGGGTAACTAGTGGTGTCCCCCAATGGTGAGTCCTGGGACCAGTCCTTTGCAACTTATTCATAAATGATCTGGAGAAAGGGGTAAGCGGTGAGGTGGTAAAGTTTGCGGATGATACCAAACTGTTTAGGATAGTCAAGACAGAAGCAGACTGTGAGGGACTCCAAAAGGATCTCACCAAACTGAGTGATTGGGCAACAAAATGGCAAATGAAATTTAATGTGGATAAGTGTAAAGTAATGCACATCGGGAAAAATAACCCCAACTATACATACAGTATGATGAGGGCTAATTTGGCTATGACAAATCAGGAACGAGATCTTGGAGTTATCGTGGATAGCTCTCTGAAAACTTCCACACAGTGTGCAGTGGCGGTCAAAAAGGCAAATAGGATGCTAGGAATTATTAAGAAAGGGATAGAAAATAAGACACAGAATATCTTACTGCCCCTGTATAAAACTATGGTACGCCCACATCTTGAATACTGTGTACAGATGTGGTCTCCTCACCTCAAAAAAGATAATTTGGCCTTGGAAAGGTTTCAGAAAAGGGCAACTAAAATGATTAGGGGTTTGGAACGGGTCCCATATGAAGAGAGGTTAAAGCGACTGGGACTTTTCTGTTTAGAAAAGAGGAGACTGAGGGGGGATATGTTAGAAGTATATAAAAACATGAGTGGAGTGGAGAGGGCGGATAAAGAAAAGTTATTTATTAGTTCCCATAATAGAAGAATTAGAGGACACTAAATGAAATTAATGGGTAGCAGGTTTAAAACTAATAAAAGAAAGTTCTTCTTCACACAGCATGTAGTCAACCTGTGGAAGTCCTTGCCAAAGAGGCTGTGAAGGCTAGGACTATAATAGGGTATGTCTACACTACCCCGCTAGTTCGAACTAGGGGGGTAATGTAGGCATACCGCACTTGCAAATGAAGCCCAGGATTTGAATTTCCCGGGCTTCATTTGCATAAGCGGGGAGCCGCCATTTTTAAAACCCCGCTGGTTCGAACCCCGTGCAGCGCGGCTACACGGGGCTCGAACTAGGTAGTTCGGACTAGGATTCCTATTCCGAACTACCGGTACACCTCGTGGACATACCCATAGAGTGTAGACATACCCATAGAGTTTAAAGAGAAGCTAGATAATTTCATGGAGGTTAGGTCCATAAAGGGCCTACCCAGGGGATAGAAATGGTGTCCCTGGCCTCTGTTTGTCAGAGACTGGAGAAGGATGGCAGGAGACAAATCCCTTGATCAATGTCTTCGGTCCACCCTCTCTAGGGCACCTGGTGCTGGCCACTGTTGGCAGACAGGCTACTGGGCTAGATGGACCTTTGGTCTGACCCAGTACAGCCGTTCTTATGTTCTTATGTTCTCTCAATGTCAGCGAGCATTGGGGTTTCTCTCTCACTACAGAAGGGGAAATGTCGGGGAAAGGGGTGAACCACAGCAGGCTCTGTGAAGGATATGTCATCTAACATTCCTGGCAGACTGTAGGACCATGGTGCCCACTCAGGCTCCTCATTCTTCATGGATAGTAGAAGGTCCTCTCACTTGATGTCAGGACAGGGCATGAGAGTAAGGAACCAAAGGGCATGGAACATAAGCATATACAGCTCTGTTCCCTGGTTGTGGTTTGTGGGCAGGCCAGTCACACAGCTGGCTCAAATGGTGGGGTAGGGCTAGAAGAACAGGGGCTCAATGATGAGGGCCAGAGAGGTGGGCGGGCGCACTCTCCCACACAACCCTCTCAGGGAAAATGATATGGCTATCTTCACCTCCTGGAGGATACATTGGGGGACATGTTGGAAGATGACTATTGGAGGGGCCACTGAATGAGCAATGCCAGTTTGGCTGCAAGTTTTCTTCACAGATATATACAAGGGAATAAATATACATGAATCCGAGATAGATTTATATTACAGCTAGCTGAAAAATATTTTTCTCTTTCTGTGAAAAAAATATTTCTTTTTTCACTGAAATGTGTCTTCCCATTGTTTCGGGGTTGTTGTTTTTTTTTTAATGAAAATCCCCAAGCCAGCTTTTGGCAACACAAAAGAGAAAAATTCCAGCTGAAATCTTTTTTTCAATAAAATGTTTTCAACTGAAAATCTCCAGTTATTTTCAATATGCATATAATTACCTGAGATGTGACTGCAAATACAAGTTTTGCATATATACTCAGTTATCCAAATACAGTTCTGATGTGATATCAAAGGCCACTGTTAATTTGGACTTCACTGTCAACCATTGGCATTGGAAGTGGTCTCTTTTTGTTCCTTTTTGGTTCTTGTAGAATTTTGTCATTTTCTCCTGACTTCAGGTTACTTTAGCAAAATTTTCAGTACAGTCTTTCTGTAAAATAGTATTAAATATTCCAATTATGGATTCCAAGTCCTCCAGAATTCTAAAGGAAGTTGCATACCTTCTGAGAAGGGATATCCATATATCAGTGATTGTAAGCTCATTTTCATGAAGTCAGTCATAGTCAGGAGTGAACTGATAAAGAAAAATTGCTTTTAATTTCATGGTTTTATTTAATTATTGCACCATTTTTGAATCAAGAGAGTCTTGGTATAAGGAATAATCCATTTTCTTGGGCAGATAAGATAAGAAAACATGCAACTAATATTGACAGTACTGTTCTCAGACTTCCTTACAGTTAAATTTAGCTTTACAAAGAATTCTATCATGAATTCTAATGTGATGGTTATGTAGCGATAGATTATTATTTTGATTGGCATGACAATATGAAACTATAAAGAAACATATTTTCTAATTAGAAAACGTTTGCAAGAGTCAAAGTCTAGTTTCATCTCACAATTAATCTTAGTTTTATTAACTGGTAAAACATTCTGCCCAAGATAATTTTAGGAATATTATGAGCTAGTATTGTACTTCCAATAATAATTTCAACATGTAAAAAATATTTTTTTAGTATTTGAATCTGATGTTTCTCCTGGGAAGAAACCAGTCTGTTGTGAGGAACTGAAACAGATGGCTTTGCTTTTTGAAACAACATTAGGGGGGCATAGTTTGAGAGCCTCAAACTCATTTTAATTTTGGCCCAAAAGAAATGAAAACTAAAATTCTTAGATTGCCATTGAATTAGGTGTGATCATATACCCAGTAAGTTTGTGGCAGAAACACCTCCGCCCCAATTTTTTGCTCATCCCTTCCCTTCACATGGCTATAGGAAACTAACTCAGTTGGGTCAGTGACAGTGTAAAGCAAAAGCTGTCAGTTCTGAGCCATGAACCTCCTGCAGGTTAAGGACTGTGACCCAAGCATGAGGACAGCCTGCTGAGGTTTGTGTTTAAGGCTGCAAGCAGGCAAGTTTGAGCAATGTTTTATCTATTGTTAGAATGAATAATGCTGGTTTTGTAAACACAAGTGATGGTGACAGGATTGTTTTAAATTATACTTTTGTTCCTGCTGAGCTATTCTCAACACCTGCAGTTAAAATAATTATTGAAAACATCCTCCTCTTTAAAAGAAGGAGCAGTTAGCAATAGACCTGTCTTGTTATGGTAAATTAACATCTGCAGTTAATATGATTCCCCTTGGTTGTAAACATCCTGAATTAAAGCTTGTTATCTCCTTTAGGAGGTATGTTTTGATGATTTCACCTGTTTGCTAAGAGATAATTAAACATTTCACTAAAATACAGGTTGGATGAGTATGATCATATTTTAGCCACCACAGAAATTATTAAATGTCTTTACAGCATATTTTCTGGGTATTTAATTAGAAGCTGTCCAGAAATAGAGCAAGCACAGCCTATTAGCATGGCCAAAAAGATGGCAGAGAATCTTCAGAGGATGAGCTGTCATTTATTAGTTTATTTTATAGTGTCACTAACTTCTCTTCCACATGTCTTGTCACCATGCATGGCTAGTACCATGCAATGTATCCTGAATATTTAAGGGACAATCAAGTTTGCAGTCTCCCCATCCTGGTTTAGAATTAAACCATACTATGGGCAAGATCCTCAGACTGTGTAAATTGACACAACTAGTTTGACTACAGCACAGCTCTGTAGATTTATACTAGGCTAAAAATCTGGACTCATTGGCAGCTTCCCTTAGTATAGAGCCAGATCTCCACTGCATTTTGCAATATTTGCAACCTCCATTGTAGGTTAAACTCTACATCACTGCACTCTGATTAGGTGAGAATAATTTTTAGAATAGTAACTCCCCTCCCCATTTGTATTTAGAAATTCAGATTCTAATTCCCAGGCATGTTCTTCACTATTTGATTAAAAGTCATTTTTTTCTGTGACTGTTCCAGTAAATTTGCTCTCCAGACTATTTGCTGAAATGTTGGGAAGTAGCATTGGCCCAGCGCTGACATTTTGTAATAAGATGACCAGTACTTTTTGGTTTTGGGGAGGACATAGATGTAAGAATGGCTTCATTTAAAGTAAAAGGAAAAACTATGTAGCACTTTAAAGACTAACAAGATGGTTTAATAGGTGATGAGCTTTTGTGGCCAGACCCAATCACCTATTAAACCATCTTGTTAGTCTTTAAAGTGCTACATAGTTTTTCCTTTTGTTTTAGCAAGATCAGACTAACAAGGCTATCTCCCTACTACTATTCATTTAAAGTAATATCTATTTGAGGTTCTCCGAAAGCTCATCATCTAATAAACCATCTTGTTAGTCTTTAAAGTGCTACATTGTCCTGCATTTTGCTTCAACTACCCCAGACTAACACGGCTACATTTCTATCATCATTTTACAAGATGTCTTGAGGCAGAGCTAAGTTAAAATTTTAAAGGAAATTCAAGTATTGCTGTTTCCTAATTCCTATTGATTATGATGAATATGGATTTTTGGATTCTCAGTATGGGATTTTCTTCTGCCTTTTTGGCCTATGGAGCATTTCGCATCTTTCATTCACTTACATCAGAAACAGATTGTTGTGAGCAAGGCCCACTGGCTTGTCAGACCACAGCTGTAGTCTAAGTTGCCATAGTTTTTTATTAAATATTGTGCCTTCTTCCTATATCCATGTCAGTGGCTGATTGCTCAGTTCAGTCTCAGCATTGTGAGAGCTCTCAGAGCCCTCTGAGGCTAGAATAGTACTCTCCACTTGTTCCCAGAGGGTGCCTGTAAATGATGTGGCACAAGCCCTTTTCCTTGGAGATTGAGGGCATCACCTCTATTATACTCCCAGATACTGTCAGAGTCCAAGATTAGCTTCTCTCACCTGTGTCTGGGGCTGCCACACAACAGAGTGATATAGCTTTGCCAAGACACTAGGCAGATCCCACTTTTCAAGTATAATTTAGCTCTTTCCCCCCTCATTGAATTCTGACCTAAAGTTCTTTGAGTGTTAGATGCCGCAGAGCTATCAATAAAAGAAGTTAGCCCTTTCAGTATGTGCCCAAGAAGAAGTCAATATTTCCTTTTAAGAAAAAATGCACACTGATGACAATAATTAGGCAGACCGTGTTGCTGGGTAAATGGAAAACTGTTCTTATGCCATTAGTATAATTTAAGTGCTGGGTCAGCATTTTCTCCTTGACTCATTTAAAACGACTTGAGACTAGTAAAAGAGCTTGTTAAAGGATGGTAGTTACAAGTTCAAGACACTAGGATATATGTCCCTTCTCTTGTGTAGTAAAGCATTTTTTCTTTCTGACTCTAAGCACTATTTCAGCCAGTTGTCAACCTGAGAAGGTACTGATTTTTGAGAGAGATTTCAGATGCATTATATCAAAGGCAAAAGACATTCAGTACTTTCTTCGCCCTCTGTAAAGGAGCTATGCTTCCCTTACCTCATCTGTGGTTTAAGTGAAATATGAAGGCAACGCCATATTTCCTGACATCATTATATATCTAAACAAGGCAGAATCCTTAATTTGTAAGGTATGTACACAGTAATATCCATTGAAAATTAGCAGTAACTCAAAGAAAAAAAAGTCCTGGATTTTGTAGCAACTTTGGAGTCTTGACTGAAAATGAATATGAAATGTAACAGAATCTCAATGCATTTTAAAAATTGCAAAATGTGCCCTGAATGGCAACTACTTTTCATTATGGAAACATTATCTGTAGCATATAATTATGCTAATCTTGGGCCAGCTCCTCAGCTGGTATGAACCACTGTAATTCCATTGACTACACTAACTTACTGGTTTACACTGATGCAGCTAAGATCAGAATTGGAACCAAAGATTGCAGAGAGAAGACACAAAATGGATATAAACTGAATAAATGAATAAGAATTTGGACTTTTTGTGGGCCTTTCTTCATAAAAATATTATAAGCCAAATTCTTGCCTTGGTCAATTCGTATTTAAGAAATTCCTTGAACACTTTCCAAAAATATCATTGGAGGAAACTCAGTGACTTGAATGCGTCTGAGGGTGCATTTACATAGCAGGGTTTAACTCAAAATAAATTATACATATTGAGCTATGTCAATCGCATAGATTATTTCAAAATAGCTTGTTTCGAAATTGGGAGCAGCTACACAGCACTTATTTTGAAATAGAGCACTCTTCCTCTGACTTCCCTTACTTCTCATCATTGAGGGTTACAGGAATAGGAGTAAGAAGTCCTCCAACTTGACAGTATTTCAACATTATTTCGAAATAACTGCCTGCTGTGTAGATATGGACTACATTATTTTGAAATAATGTTAGTTATTTCTAAATAACGTTGCTGTGTAGACGTATCCTGAGACAATAGAGCAAAAATAAAGAATCTGACATGGATGTGTGAGTGATTTGGAAAATGTTATTAATGTTATATTTGTATATATATTACATGTAGTTACTTATATTAACTAAAGGTATTTCTTTTGTGACTGCACTACACCCTAAACTTGAAATAAGATGTGCTATTTGCGCTATGCAAATGGCATATCTTATTTCGATTTTATTTTGAAATAGGTTATTTTGAAATTTTGCATAGCTACATGGCACCGAATTTTGAAATAAAGTGCTATTTCGAGCCATCCCTTATTCCTCATGTGGCTTGTGTGGACGCAGGGTAGCTATTTCAGATACCTCTGGTATCCTGAAATAGTCTAACCGTATAGACGTACCCTTAGACAAAAAGACCTTTCTCAATGTCATCAAGGAAGTCATTAGTGTGAAAAAGTTACCTTGAACATTTTATGTTGTTAAAATACTGTGACAGCTGTGTAATGTAAAGTAGGGAAACTTATTTCCCTGCTTCCTGAATACTACAAAATATTTTCTAAAGCCCTGGCAAACAAACAGAAAATTGTGATTATACATAATCCAATTGTATCCCATTCCCCAGCAGATTCCTTTTTTATAATATATTTTTTAATGAGATATTATTAGCAGATACAGAACTGTTTAATTAGACTGTTGGCATGATCCTTAGATCAAGAGGAAGTTTTTGATCAGGTCAATCGTATTTATTAAAAAAACCCAAAAAACTTAAATCTTGATTTTGGATTGTGTGTCACAAGGTTTCTACTCTTATATTCATCACTACTAAGATATTACTTTATTACAAAGGGAATATATATATATATATATAAACTATTAAAAGAATGTGATAGAAGATTAAAAGTTTGTGTGATATGATCTTAGAGACAAGTGGTAAACCAGAAGTTATAAAAGAGGCTTTGACTGTGTTATTTTTATTTTTATGAGATTCCAGATTTCTTAGATCAGGATGACATGAGCAACTTCTTTCAAGCAACAAAATCTGTAAATGGGCCAAGCTCCAAAGACCCAATCTCATTACATTCCCAGGATGGATCCACCCATCTCAAGGTCAATGAGCTGAGGATTTTAAAGCTGGTGGAACAATGCTCCAGCATAAACTTTGCTAACTTTTTGACAAAATCTGAGTCTGCGAAGAAATTCCCCCTGACTTTCAAGATGCCAACACTGCTAAAATAATCAAGAAAGGTGACAAATCTTTGTGTAGGAGCTATTGAGATATTGTCCTCCTCTCCATTACACGGAACATCCTTGCCCAGATTCTGCTAAACCATCTTCTCCCTGAATCATAGTGTGGTTTCAGGCACACCGGGGCACAACCAACATGATCTTTGTGGCATGAAAGATTCAGAAGTGCAGAGAGCAACACCATTAATTGTTCATGGCATTCATCATGGCCTTTGATTCTAACAATCTAGATGGAAGGTGCTGTGTGGATTTGGAAATTCATTTCCATCATCAGAGCACTCTATTATGTGCAAAGGTTCAGAGACCACGCTATTCATCATTTGCCCTTGTGTCAAGAAAGGCTGTGTCATTGTTTCAACACTCTTATTCATTCTTTGCCATGATCCTGATTCTCATCCATGACTGCCTTCCTGCTGGACCTGGACATGAGTGTCATAAAGATGGTCAATTTCTCAATTTCCAATGTTTCCAAGCTAAATCCAAGATCATGAGAATTGGCATCACTTGTCAGTATGGAGATGAATGCATAATTCCTGCACATAGTAAATTAAACATTATTTTTGCAGATGCCTATCATATAACCGCATGGATATTTCTCTAAACATTGGAAAAACCAAGGTAATCTACTAGCTGTCACCTGCAAAAACTACTCTTTTTCTCCATAAATCACCCTGACAAAGGATCCCTGGAGAAATATGGACCATTTTCTATACCTTACCAGCTACCTTTCCCAAACAGCCAGCATCAACACAGAAATCGAACACAGGATCTGTTGTGCCAGCACATCTTTTGAAATGTTACTCAAATGTGTCTTCAGTTATAGATATCTGCAAATAGGCACCAAGGGTACGTCTAGACTACATGGCTCCGTCGACGGAGCCGTGTAAAATAGTTTATTTGGCATAGTCAATGAAGCGGGGATTTAAATAATTCCCTCTTCATTAAAATAAAAATAGCCACCGTGCTGTGCTGACAATCAGCTGATCCAGCACAGCACAGCAGTCTAGATGCAGCTAGTTTATTAGATGATGAGCTTTCGTGGGCCAGACCCACTTCCTCAGATCAAATAGTGGAAGAAAATAGTCACAACCATATATTCCAAAGGATACAATTAAAAAAATGAACACATATGAAAAGGACAAATCACATTTCAGCACAGGAGGGGGATGCAGGGGGGGGGGAAAGGAAGGAAGGTAAGTGTCTGTGAATTGATGATATTAGAGGTGGGGAGAGTGGGATGTCTGTGAGCTAATGGTATTTCAAGTAGGAATAAGAGATCCTCCGGAAAAGGGCTTTATTCCGGAGGATCGCGCCAGTCTAGAGGCTTTTTTTCCGGCTTTTCCCCAAGCCGGGAAAAAAGCGGCAGACATGTTTATTTAAATCCGCGGGGGATATTTAAATCCCCCACGGATTTCCCTATGCTGACTTACCTGATTTGCATCCCTTTTCCGGAATTTGTGGCCAGTCTAGACGTAGCCATTAAGAACATAAGAACAGCCATACTGGGTCAGACCAAAGGTCCATCTAGCCCACTATTCTGTCTGCCAACAGTGGCCAATACCAGATGACCCAGAGGAGGGATCACAACAGGTAATCCTCACATGATCCCTCCCCTGTCTCCCACTTCGAGAGAAACAGAGGCTAAGGATACTATTCATATCCATCCTGGCTAATAGCCATTGATTGACTTAATCTCCTTGAATATATCTTGCTCTTTTTTGAACCCTGTTAAAGTTCTAACCTTCATTGCATCCTCTGGCAAGAAGTTCCACAGGTTTACTGTGCGCTGAGTGAAGAAAAACTTCCTTTTGTTTGTTTTAAACCTGCTGCCTATTAATTTCATTTGGTGACTCCCAATTCTTATATTGTGGGAATAAGTACATAACTTTTCCTTATTCACTTTTTCCACACCACTCATGATTTTATAGACCTCTATCATATCCCCTCTTAGTCTTCTCTTTTCTAAGATGAGAAAGTCCAAGTCTTTTTAATCTCTCTTCATATGGGACCAGTTCCAAACCCCTAATCATTTTTGTTGCTCTTTTCTGAACCTTTTCTAATGCCAATATATCTTTTTTGAGATGAGGTGACCATATCTGTATGCAGTATTCAAGATGTGGTTGTACCATGGTTTTATATAGAGGAAATAAGATATTTTTTATCTTATTCTCTATCCCTTTTTTAATGACTCCTAGCATTCTATTTGCTTTTTTGACTGCTGATGTACATTGAGTTGATGATTTCAGAGATCTATCCACAATGACTCCAAGATCTCTCTGTTGAGCAGTTGTAGACAAATTAGTTCCCATCATATGTATATATAGTTGGGATTGTTTTCCAATAAGCTCTTTACAGTGTGGTTTGTTCTTAACAATCTTGAGCAGTTCGGTATCATATGCATATTTTGCCACCTCACTGTTTACCCCTTTCTCTAGATCAGTGGTCCCCAACCTTTAGAGGCTCCCGGGTGCCCGGGAGCGGGGCCACTCACGCGCCGGGCACCCGGGGGGTGGGGCCACTCCTGTGCCAGGCGCCCGGGGGCGGAGCTGCACGTCCGGGGGCACGCCAAGAGACGGGGATGTCCTTGCATCCGGCGCTGGCACCGGCATGTGCCCCAGGGCCAGGGCTGGGGCCGCCCAAGCGCTTTGTGCCATGAGCCCGGGACCGGCGCCACCTCCCGAGCCACGCGTCTGCGGCCGGCACTGGCGCCGCTTGAGCGCCACGCGCCCAAGCGTCCGCATATGCCCCGGTGCTGCGGCCGCCAAGCGCTGCGCACCCGGCGACGGCGCCTCCCGTGCGCCACGCGCTGGGGACGGGCCCGGCCCAGGTTGTCAGCGGGCGCGCACAAATGCCCTGGAGGGCGCCGTGGCGCCCGTGGGCACCGCGTTGGGGACCACTGCGCTAGATCATTTATAAATAAGTTGAATAGGATGGGTCCCATGACAGACCATTGGGGGACCCCGCTAGTTATGACTCTGCACTTGGAAAGCTTACCATTTATTCCTACCCTGTTTCCTGTCTTTTAACCAATTATCAATCCACAAAAGGACCTTCCCTCTTATCCCACAACAACTTACTTTACTTAAGAGCCTTTGGTTAGGGACCTTGTCAAAAGCTTTCTGGAAAGCTAAGTATACTACATCCACTGGATTCCCTTTGTCCACATATTTGATGACTCCCTCTATGAACTCTAGCAGATTCATAAGGCATGATTTTCCTTTATAGAACAAATTATATTCATCCATGATTTCCCTTTCCCCCAGCAAATTATATACATCCATGTATCTGACAATTTTATTCTTTAATATAGTTTCAACTAATTTCTCCAGTACTGACATTAGACTTACAGGTCTGTAATTGCCAGGATCACCTCTAGAGCCCTTTATAAATATTGGTGTCATGTTAGCTATCCTCCAATCATTAGGTACAGAAGCCAATTTAAAGGATAAGTTACAAACCATGGTTAATAGTTCTGCGATTTCCCATTTGAGTTCTTTCAGGACTCTTGGGTGAATGCCATCCAATCCCGGTGACATATTACTATTAAGTTTATCAATTTGTTCTAAACCTCTTCTAATGACACTTCAGTCTGGGACAATTCCTCAGATTTGTCAACTAAAAAGAATAGCTCAGGTTTGGGAATCTCCCCAATATACTCAGCCGTGAAGACTAAGGCAGAGAATTCATTTAGCTTCCCCGCTATGGTTTTATCATCCTTGAGGGCTCCTTTAGCATCTCGATCATTCAAGGGCCCCACTGGTTGTTTAGCCAGCTTCCTGCTTCTGATGTACTTAAAAAACATTTTGCTATTACTTTCTGAGTTTTTGGCTAGCTGTTCTTCAAACTCCTTTTTGGCTTTTCTTATTATATTTTTCCACTTAATTTGACAAAGTTTATGGTCCTTTCTATTTTCCTCACGAGGATTTGACTTCCACTTTTTATCTGTCCCTGCTTCTTTTACCTGGTTGTTAAGCCACGGTGGCACTTTTTGGTTCTCTTATTGTGTTTTTTAATTTGAGGTATGAATTAAGAAAACATTTTGGAATAGCGCTTTATTTCAAAATTTGGCACTTTTTAGACATTGCCAAATTTCAAAATAAGCTATTACCAAATACATTCAAAATAAGCTATGCAATTTATGAAGATGAAATTGAATAGCTTATTTTGAGCCATGGGTTCAGTGTAGATGCACCCTCTGAGAACAGACATGCTCAAGAGGAAAAGAAAGAAAGGAAAAGCAGAACAGACCAGCCCAACAACTATATGTCTTCCAAGACTACACTAGTCAGATCTGTGGTAAAATCTGCAAGGCAAGAATTGGGCTCCTCAGTGACTTAAAAGCACAACTAATTACCCCCCTGGAAGACATCATCCTCACATTGAGGGATAGCTGAAGATTTGTATAGTACCCTTTAGCATAGTAAGGGAGTGCTTGCCGAGCACCCCACAGTCTTTAATCCTCACAGCTCCCCAGTGTCGTAGGGAAGTACAATTATCATCACATTACAGATGGGGAACTGAAGCACAGAGAGGCTAAGTGACTTGCCCAAAGTCACACAGGAAATCTGTGGCACTGCAGGAAATTGATCCCTTGTCTCCCAAGTCCTAGACTACTGTCCATATTCCATCCTTTTCTTTCCATGCTAAAAATGTGGATATGGTCTTAAAGGCAAAGCAGTGTCATTGTTGTGCACTTCTAATACTGATTATGAAAGTTAGAGTTGTTTCTCCACTTGTTAAGAGTCCAAATTTTAAAGTTTAAATGGAAGAAGAGACTGTAAAAGCCCCTGTTCTGGTTCACTGAAACTCATTATGTATTTGGCACTGTAATAAAAGGGCTACAGGTAAGTCATTGCATGCCATCAGGAAATCAATTATTCTTCCATGGTCTAGCACTTTATCTGTCTAATATAATGTATGTCATCCTGGCTGATAGCCCTATGCTCCATCTTTCCCTCTCTCTTACTTTTGTTGAATAGACCTATAATCATTCCATCATTTGCCCCCAATGAACCTGCTGGATATATAGATTTCTACTTTAAGGCTTTCTCTAATAATACATGGCTGCCAGACTTAACTTGTTATCTGCTTTGAATTTATTGATTGGCAGTCTTTAGGTACACACTTCACACTTTTGCATAAACATTGTGGATGCTTGTGGGGAAAGTTTTTTGTACCTTGTTTTTAATAACCTCTTCTTCTAAATGTAAATACTGAAGTAGGGCTGAAATTATAGCTTCTTTTTGGTACTGTTATGTTTCCATCCAAAACTGTGGAAGAGGTAATTGAATTTCAAGTTATGAAACCTTGACTACTCCTGGATAGACAAGCTAGAAAAGCAAGGACATCATAGGATCTTTGGCCCATCTCTGTACTAAGGGAGGTATATTTACTTAGTACATACATTTAAACACATGGTTTTTTAATAAGCGAGTTTAATAAATATTGCAAGGAGCTGGGTTTCTACTACTTCTCTGGAAGGATCATTCAAACATACATCACTGTTTGGCTGATCTGACCATCCTGACTATTAGATTAACAGATTCCAAGATTTTAAGGCCCAAAGGACTAGGATATGACTAGTCGAACCTTGTATATAACAGGCCTTTGAATTTTATCCATTTACTCCTTTCCATATTGAGTCCAAGAACTTATGATAGACAAAAACAGGGATGAGCAAATACCAGCCTGTGGGCATGATCTGGTTCACCAGGGTTAGTCCCTGGTGGGCCCCCACACATCTCTTTTTTACCTGTGCCTCCGCAGGTATGGGGGATTTCAGCTATGGATTGCGGATTGCTTTTCCTGGTTAATGGAAGCTGCAATCACCCATACCAATGGAGATACAGGTAAATATAGTGACAGCAGCCCACCAGGAGCTAACCCTGGTGAACCACCAGTATTTTATTGTCTACCCCTGGATTAAAGCATATATTCAAGAAAGGTATCCGTTATTTAAGAGATGAAGAATCCATTATTGCAATGGTTCCGTACTGTTAGAACTGTGTGTCTTATTTCTAATTGGAGTTTTTCTTGCCTCAGCTTTCAGCCATTGCTCCATGTTATGCCTTTTAGTACCCAATATTTTCTCCCCATAAAGGTTTTTATACACTCCAATCAAATAATCTCTCGGTCTTCTTTTTGATAAGCTAAACAGTTTGAGCTCCATAAGCTTGTCACTGTAAGGCAATTTCTCTAGCCCTTTAAATATTTGTGTAGCTCTTTTCTGATTGCTCTCCAGTTTTTCAACATCTTTTTTCAAATGTGGACACCAGAACTAGAGGCACTATTTCAGAATAGGTCTTACAAAGGCCATCTATCTCCTCCTTAGTCTTATGCACTACTTCCCTGTTTATACAACCAAAGTCTTGTTTTGCAACAGCATCACACTTTTAGTTGTTTCTCCACTATGACCCTTAAATCCTTTCAGTCACCATTTTCCAGTCTTCCCCCCCCCCCCCCGAAATATGGATATGCATTTGAAAGGCTAGGTCTTGGAGGGTTTTCCCCCATGTAGTGGGCTAGCTCTCTGCCAGTGTTTGGCAATTATCTCTTGTCCACTCATCCCTGATCAATCTCTCTGTTCTGACTGGAGCTCAGTTCACTCCTGAGGTCCAGTTATTTCAGTTCCTGGGAAGTGGCCCCTGGATGCTCCAGAGGAGTCTGTCTGAGGTAAGCCATCCCAGGCCCTTTGCTTGCATTAGATTTGTAGCCTCAGTCTGTCCCCAAACAAGCATGGCCTGGCAGAGGAAGGAAAGGCTAGACTGGGCTCTTCTTCCTACTAGAGGTCACTCTCAGTTCCTAGCAGCAAGGGTGGAGTTTTGGGAGAGTGCTGGGGAAACAGCCACATGCTCTGGGATGTGGCTTGTTATTTATCCCTGCAGTGTCGGTGAGTTGACTAAATGAGACTTTCTAAGCCTCAATCCTACAAATACATGTATACTAAACATGTATAGTGGATAGTACCATAAGTAAACAAGAGGCATGCTGATTTACATCATCTGAGGATTTGGCTGATTGTGTCTACAGAAAATACTCATATGAATAGAGATAAAGATGTGAAAGTTTTTGCAGAATCAAGGCCTAAGTATTCTAACGTCTTTATTTTATTTTATTTTATTTTATTTTATTTTATTTTATTTTATTTTATTTTATTTGTTAAAGGCTGATTTATGAAAGGAGTTTGGTAGCTCACCCATTTGAGATTCATCATTCATTTTATTTCCCCTTCACACGGGTGAGCTTGCAAAACAACCATACTATACCCTTCATGACTTAAGGGTTTGACACACATATTACAGTTCTGTATACATTGCATTTGTAACTAAGCTTCTTGAGTTAATTAGTTTTCAAGTCTTCTAAAAATGAAAAGATTATGACAAATTGCCTAACATATGATGACTAGTCTATCATTGCAATTTACAAACAGCCCTAGATATGGATTTGGAAGATAAAAATATATTTTCTCTGCAATAAAATGTTACTACATCAGTATTTTCAAATGACACTTCATCTATTCACAGTGTCAAGGACAGAAATGGAAAAAAAGGCATATAAAAATATTGCTACATAAAAGCTTTGGAAGGAGTCTAAAAGCTAATATTATAAAGCCAGAATATAAATATAAAAGTTTTCGTGACGGAGTTAGTTAGAGATGGGTCTAAATTAGTAATGGAGAACTTTGTGTGATGTATTCTTACATAAATAAATTTGTAAAAGTTTCCTTTTGGTTTGAAAAGCTCCCAAAAGTCTGAACAATGCTCATTTGTTCAGAAGCTTACCACAGACATTAAAGCTTTGATACTACAAGCATTTTTGTTAATGAATAGTTTATGCAAGAGTTCAGAAGTGGCAGGAATATGGCCAACAGGTTCTCATACACTACTAATCCACTCGTATGGGATTTTGTGTAATAAGAAATGTAACTGTTTTTCATCATTTCTCCACTCAGGGAGCTGTGGAAGTCATCATGAAGCTGTGACATGGATGTGTTGTGTTCTAGAGTTAGTTTGGAGGAAATATTCATCCATCTTTCACTTATGGCCAACTTAGGCAGTATTTTGGATTACATGACTTTCATCCTAAATTATTGACTTTAAGACTACTTCTCTGGTTAGAAACTGATGTAGGATCAATGAGGTTAATATATATTTCATGTTTTGAGACTCAGATGCTAGTCTAATTCACTTCTTGTGTTTATATAATTAAGCACGATAGTGGTGTTACACTTGTTACCATTTCAGTGTTCTGTCAAAAGAAAATCTCTGGGGATTTCATTTCCTAATTAACAGAAGCACTTACTCAAATTTTAAATCACCTTAGTACATTTTATTTAGTAAGAGTTGACATAGAAATCTCTTGATTTGTTGAGAACACATACATAGAAATCAGCTGATATGAGTTTGTGAGTAGAAGACTAGGATGAATTAATACCATTAGATCGTGGCTGAAATCCATGATGCATTTAGGTGGAATAGATTTATCTGTTTTAGTAGGCATTCATTAAGAGGACCTTCAACTTTGAAAGTTGTGAATAAGTGTATAAATTTATTAACAATATTAGCTGTCGCAGAATGACCTGGATCAAGAACATCGCACTCAACTATCCGATCATGACAAATAAGATTTGGCAGCCTCACTCATCGCTATTTGAAATGGTTATGTCCCCTACTGATTATAGTAAAAGAAAAATGGAGGATTTACTATTTCAGTTGCATGAGAAAACCAGATTATCTCAACTGTATGAAATGGAAATAGTTTTTTTTTCTTTTTCATAAAATAATGAATGACTACTCTGACCGTTTGTTCTTTTTTCAATAGTTAATATTTCCCAACATTTCTCTAGAGGAGTGTAGGGGCACCATTTCAGATTTGGGGGAAGGAACCTGTGCATGCCATGATTGGTGGGGGGGGTGGGGAAGGAAGGTGGAGTTAGGACAGAGACTTTAGCAGTGTTACTGAGTATGCTCAATATAAGCCAAGCACCAAATAGGGAGGGAAAGGGGAGAAAACCAACCTCATCTGCCCCCTCTCCCTCACATCGTCTCTATCCAGGGGCTACCAAGACACAGGAAAACTACTTTTTTGGCAGACAACTTAGCAGTTAGTTGACAGAAGCACTGTATCTAATTCCTATATAAAAAAAGAAAATTAAATAAATATTGGACCCACTCAGTTCTAATACTAACATATTCTGACATTTTGTGGTAAGTCACTGTGGACACTGGTTAGCCTTACATTTTTTATATATATTCTTTGTTATTAACTCTGTGGCAAGAAAGACCCCCATCAGGACTCTTTGGCTCTATCTCAGCTGTAAAGGGAGTGGGATCTACTGGGTTACAGCAGATACATTTCAGCTCTATTTAAGAAAATCAGTGTCCATAATGGGTCAGACCAATGGCCCTTCTAGCCCTATATCCTGTCTTCCAACAGTGGCCAATGGCAGATGCTTCAGAAGGAATAAACAGAAGAGGGAAACATCACAATCCATCCTCTGTCACCCATTCACCAGTTTCTGCCAAACAGAAGCTAGAGACACCATTACTAGCCATTGATGGATCTATCCTCCTTGAACTTCTTTTGTTCTTACTGGAACCCTGTTATGGTTTCGGCCTTACAACCAACTGCTGGCAAAGAGTTTCAAAAGGTGGTTTTGAAAAAATAATTTATTTTGTTTGTTTCAAATCTGCCTATTAATTTAATCAAGTGAGTTATGTTAGTGAATGAATAAATAAGATTTCCTTATTCTACTTTTCCACCACATTCATGATTTTCTAGACATCTAATATATCCCCCTTACCCTTTAGTCATTTCCTTGCTAAGCTGAAAAGTCCCATTCTTGTTAATTTCTCCTCATATGGAAGCTGTTCCTTACCCCTAATCATTTATGTTGCCTTTTCTGTACCTTTTCCAAATACAGTATATCTTTTTTTAGATGGGCTGACCCGATCTGCATACAGTATTCAAGATGGGCACACAATGACTTTATGCAGAGTCAGTATGATATGGTATTTTGTCTTATTAGCTATTCCTTTCCTAATGATACTCAGTATTCTGTTAGCTGTTTTAGTTTTAAACTGCCGCCTCACATTGAACAGCTGTTTTCAGGGAACAATGATTCCAAGATCTCTTTCTTGAGTGGCAACAGCTATTTTGAATCTATAGTTGGGATGATATTTTTTCAGTGCATTATTTTTCACTTATCAACACTGAAGTCTATCTGTCTTTGTGTTGCCCAATCACCCAGTTTTGTGAGATCCCCTTGTAGTTCTTTGCAGTCACCCTTTTTCAAGAATATTTATAAATTTAACATAGTAATCCAAATGCAAGTCCCTGCAGCACAACACTCATTCCTACTCTTTCCTTCCCTTCCTTTTAAGTGGAGTACCAAACAATGTTTACCTTCTAGCGAGCCTTCAATTACTTGAATGCCCAGCCTTTTGTTATTCTTAAACACCGGCCTCTCTCTTTTTATAACAAACTCGCTGCCCCAAAAGCAAAGCTGCAAGAAGCTCAAACTCTGTTGCATTTAAGAACTATCACTAGAATCAGGGCATGCAGCTTTAAGCACTCTTCAAGTATGAAATCCAGGGGCTCCAACCTCAGGGGGGGGGGGGGGTAATGCCCCTCTAACCCCCATAAATGTCTCCTTTGGAGCAGTAGTGGGCAACCTGCAACCCATGGGCTGTAGGAGGCCCTTTTGGGTTCTATCTGTAGCCTGAACACCTCCTCTCTGCCCCTTTCCCCATGCCTCTTTTGCACTGGGGCACTGGAGCCTCACACTTAGCTGCTCCTCCCCCTCACTCCCAGCACTTTCAGAGCATCATTAATCAACTGATTCACACTCTATCTCCCTCCCCCTCACTCCAATCCCTCTTTTCCAGAGCTTGAATGCTGCAGGTTGCCCACCACCTAATTTAAATCATGCAGCCCACTGAGATGAAGGAAGGTAGAAGATAGGTCTTCCCTGCCCCATGTCCTCATGCACCAATGCATATCCTGCCTCTGCTATACCCCAGAATCAATTCTTTTTCAGGTATAGGCTCTCCTGCTCTTCTGCACTGAGGAATATTTTCTGGGCCGGGGAGGGGGAAGGGGAGAGTTAAGTCTAGATGGAACAAAAGGGACCGTAGCACATTGTTGAACTGGGGTTTTAGGCCTTCATTAAGTCTATGGAAACATTCCTATTGATTTCCATGGGCTTCAGCGCATCACATTATATTTTGATATAGAATTCTGAGGAATTAATAAAAATTAAGCACATGGTTTAAAAATAGGGGCAAATATATAAGGACTCACACATATTCATTTAGAATCACTTTTCCTCTCGTGATTTATTTGATGGATTTGTTAATAATCTGTATTGTTTTTATGTTCTTAATTTATATTGGCCAGCATTGTAGCTTGATGCTATGTGTGTGTGCATATGTGTACAGAATTACATTGCACCAGGAGAAGAAAGGAGAGTATTGCTGTATGTCAATTTCCCCATGCATTTTGGAAGCATAAGAATAACTTTGAGATAAAATGTATGTTGCATGTTTCTGAGTGTATGTAACTGATGCAGTACAGGACACGGAACTTTAGAATTTGTCCATAAGAATGGTATCAGCTAGGCCAGATGACATTTAAATAATCAATTACCAATAGTAGATTGTTCTCCTCTATTGAATGGAGGTTAGCACCGGTAGTCAATAGTGTAATTTTGAGAAAGACTGAGTTTTAAAAAGCATGAAATATTTGATAAAAGTAAACAGAAAACAAGAAAAAATAAATTTTTTCATGAAAATAAGGGTTTTAAAAAGGGAGAGGTTGAGGGAAAAATTTAAGGTAAAAAATTTGACCAAATCTGCTTAGTAGTTTATGATTATACCAGTAGCTATTGAGAAAGTAAATACTGATCCTGGTCACATGACGGGAGTTTAATTTTTTTCTAACATGAACACATCATAAAACCTGGGCTAGGATATAACTTTCTGTAGGGCTTTTCTGTATGAAATATTTTTCACAAGCACTAAAGAGCCACTGCCCTCTTCCTTACAAGTATTATTTTTCTTCTTTTAAAGGGACGATTCTGCCATAAGAATTTCTTTCAGTAATCTACATTTTGTGAAGATCGTAAAACAACTGTTTATATGCTTTTGTCTGAAGAACTGGAAACTGAAAAACTACAGAACAACGTTCTTTATGTTTCTATTTATACCTTTACTGCATTTTTAATACTGGTATATTCAGGCACTTATGTTTTAGTGTCAATATATTTTTTATATTTTCAAAATGTTTTAATTGAGGAACCTTTTTTCTGGGTAGCAAATGTTTTCGACTCTTACTTCAGTTTTTGGATCTATTTTTTATTTTCATGTTTCTCTGTTTTATTATGGATTTGTTCATCTTATTGTTTGTACACTCACTATAATCCATGCAAGAACATTGTCTAGTGAAATTTCTTTCAGTGATGAAAAATTATTCTTCTTCATAGGAAGGAAGAAATGAAGGAAGGAAGGAAGGAAAAGTTTAACTATAAACATTATACATACTTGTGTCCTCCTCTCTATACTTAGATATAACTGAGAGTTTTATTATAAATAGCATATTTAGTTCCCACAAAGCATACCTACATTCTCAAAATATGTATATAAGTAATAAATAATTTTAAGGACAAGGTTATATAAGAGAGGTTATAATGCAATTTAATTTGATTTATGTGATACGGAATCAAGCTGGCACCACAAATCACATATAATATGATTTATTTCATAATGCACTTTCTTGAATTATGGATTTTTAAAAATTTGCATGGAGCTTATTGAAATAAATATGGAGTATTCACATAATTTTAATTGTAATAATTTTAGTTAGATTTTTATGGTATGCTATTACTAATATAAAAGAAAATGACTGCAGGCCACAATTCTTTGTGACAGATTGCATATTTTTCTTTAATTGTAGATTTCTACATTTTGAAGCAGGGGCATAGCTGGAATGTATTTCAAGGTGGCATAAAACTCCAAGCTGGGCTATGTTATTCCTGCTCTTTATTCCAGGAAAATTAACAAAATCCAATGGAGTCCTTTATCTATCTAGTGCAGACTTCTTTAATTAATCCTTTTTATCTGTGACACTAACAAGTAAATCTCAGACTGTAATTTAGTACCTACTTGAAATGAATTCTGATTATGCCCTAAGCTGCATATTTTTAATGTATTATCTTTTTTCACATACATGCTTATAGAATCAAGGTACATTTTACGATTTCTCTACATTTGTTGCAATGAAATTTACAAAGGTGAATATGTTTGATATCTTTTTTTTCTATTGTACTAGATTAAAGTTTTAGAAAGTGACAGAAGGAGAATAGATTGTCTCTTTGTTTAAACTTCATTTTTGTGGAAAGTGGAATGCACATAAGGCCACTAATGGAAATGTCTGCATCATTATGAGCTTGCCTGATCTCTTAGCTGTTAGTGGGAGATTTTTCAAAAGGCACCAATTGGCTTTCAGTATGTAGGCTTCTAACTCCCATTTGTGCCCTTGAAAATCTCAGCATAAAAGACTACTGATGCCATCCAGAAGCCTGAAACTCCTCCCTTCCTCTAGTATGGGTTAGATTCACACACACCCCATAGTAGAAGGGAGGGCAAACTGTCTTCTCCATCATTAATGGGGATAGCTAAGTTCCAGGCTCTGTCTTCATTTCCAAAATGGTGGTGATGGAAGGTTGACAGCAGGACAATTACCATAAATGGTTATCTTATCGTAAAATGCTTTAAAAAATGGTCTGGTAGCACTTTATAGACTAACAAAACATGTAGATGGTATCATGAGCTTTCGCGGGCACAGCCCACTTCTTCAGATGACCGGAGTAAAATGTAAAATGCTATTGAAGGCAGGGGACCAAGGATACTGCAAGATAGCAATCAGAGGTCAATACTATGCTCCCCACTCATGGTTGACCTTGCTTAATTTATCTCATGGTAAAACCACAGTGCCTTGTCTCCACTAGGATTCTACAGAGGGATAACTAACACATTAAATTATCATGCAGTAAAGACACCTTTTTGGCAGTGATGATAGAACCCAGAGGGATTTTTTTTGGGAGATGGTAGATGATATTTTAACCTCTGCCCTCTTTGGGGATTTGCACCAAGGGGAGGTATCTTTATTTTTACAGCTTGTGCTCCACAGAAGCCTGTGGGTAGCAGCTTTTCGGGAAGATGTTCTTAAACATTTCACTCCTGCAGAACCTGGAGGAACCTGGCTGTGAACCAGGCTCTGGAATTAGAAACAACTCTTGTTGTATATTTTTCAGCTTCTGTCACCAAGATAGTTACAGGAAAACAATCTTTTTTCTTATGAGCTAATCTGCTCATGTTGCTTTATGCTCAGCTGAAATCATAAGTCACAATGCTGTAGAAAGGGTTATGGTATTTGTTCAAAGGCAAGGAGGAGAGAATTCACAGCTATATTCTGCATTATATAAATGAGCAGAATTGTTTCCAAACATATATTTTTAAAGTTTCCAATGAGCTCTGTGTATGTGTGTCTATGTGTGTGTGTATATATACCTCCTTGGAATAACAGCACTGTTAGAGCATTGCATATATGTATGCCAATAGCTTAATACCTGCCAGGCACCAGTAATGGGAAAACATTCAAATCACATGGATATTTGCCAATTTCTATTCACTTTTAACTAAAACTGACAAGCATGTCACATTTCATCAGGGCACATCAGGTTGTGTCACCAGGCAAAAAAAAAAAACCCATCACATAACCTGCTTCAAAGCAACATTTCACATGGAGACACAAATGTAAGGACACATTGCTTGGCTTTGAATGGAGGAAAAAGTTACCAGTATCTCCCTAAAGATTTGGCTCTGTAAGTAATTCTTCATTCTTAGCCTTTCCAATCTCAAGCAACCTGAGTTTCTATTGAGGGTCCGATTTAATCTTTTTTGCAGGTTTTCTGTTTATTTTCATATGTTAAATTATATTCATAGTTTGCTATATTAATGATGGGCCCAACTCTCCAAAACCCATAGAACATAATAGGACTATTCATTTGAGTATGGCCTGATGCTGCATTATCTCCATACTCGGGGTGGGGGTGTGTGAGAGATTTTGAAAGGCATGCATTAAATTATGGGACATCATGCACATTGAATTTCATTGCACATTTTGCATTTGGAAATGTTCACATCATTAAATAAGATAAACATTATTAACGGAAATAAATAAATAAATAAAAACCCTGTTTATGGCCCCAGTTCAGCATATATTTAAATCCATCCTTCTTTGGCAGAGGTCTCAAACTCTTAGGGCCAGTGCCAGTCCTCAGATCTTCCTAGCAGGCCAGCAGGCATACTCCCCTGGCAGCACTCCAGAGGAGGTGGAGGTCTCCATGCATTCCCCACTCCCCTGCACATCTCCCAGTCCCACTTGCCAACTCTGGGCAATTTAAAATGTGTCAGGGGCCTCTGACATCACCTCCAGCAGCAGAGCAGGGTTAGAATGGCTTCCAGCTGCTAGCTCCATGGTGCTGCCAGGACTGTGGCCCAGGGGAGGTGTGTACAGAGCTATCTTAACCATAGTTGTAACCTGTGAATCTATTAACACATTTTGTGAAACTGACTAGATATCAATCAGTCCTTCTTCCTCTTCCCTTAGGGTATGTCTACACTACCCCGCTAGTTCAAACTAGGTTGGTAATGTAGGCAAACCGCACTTGCAAATGAAGCCTGGGATTTGAATTTCCCGGGCTTCATTTGCATAAGTCGGCCGGCGCCATTTTTAAATGCCGGCTTGTTCGAACCCCGTGCCGCGCGGCTACACGCGGCACGGGCTAGATAGTTCGAACTAGCAAGCCATTCCGAACTATCTGTACGCCTTGTGGAACGTCAGTCTATACGTCAGTCTAGATGCAGATCTGTCGAAAATAAAACCTTTTTCAACAGATCCTGTAAACCTCATTTTTTGAGGAATACAGGATCCGTCGAAAAAGGGTTTATTTTTACCAGATCCACATCTAGACTGATGCTTTGAAAAAGCTCCGTTTTGAAAAAAGCAGTGGCCATGTTTATGCTAATGAAGCACGAGATATTTAAATCCCGGCTTCATTAGAAATTTTGACATGCCTAATCTATATCTCTCTGTCGACCGAGAGGTGTAATCTAGACACAGCCCTAGACTGCAAGGATCAAAGTGCTCCACATTTTGCGTATCTTTTTCTGATACTTTTGGCGGAAGAGGCCTTTCCAAAATTTGGCCTACCTACATTGAGCCAAATCTCGGAAAAACCACCTCTTTCGAAAGTCCCCTTCTTCCTCATGGAATGAGGAATACAGGGACTTCACAAAGAGCGCATTTGCTCTTCCACAAAAAAAAGCAGAAGAGAAAATGCATTCCCTTGATGCAGCAGTGTACCCTCTGTGTCCCAGACAGAGACAAGCATCCTATAAAAGACATGAAATAGAGTCTTCACCTCGACATCCCCATGTCTTCATGCTGGCCTACCTCCCAATAACATCTGTGCCCTGGGCCGGCGGTGCCCTAGGCAACTGCCTAGTCTGCCTAGGCTCACGGGCCCCCCCGATCCTCTGCCCCTGCCCAGGGTAACCAAAAGCAAAACCCACCAGCCCTGTCCTGCTTGTTGTAAAAGTGTTTCGATTCAGGTGGCTCACTGGCTAATGTGGTGCAGGCCACAGAAAAGGCAGCCAGCATGCCTTTTTGGGACTGAGCTATGTCCTTCGTTGCTGGTACTATGTGGGCTCTGAGTGCTGTTGGCAACTGTATGCATGGGTGAGTCCCCGCAGGCTGCCTGCTCTCTGCTGCACAAGCCTGATTAAATAACTTTTTCAAAATATTTTGCAGGCTGGATTGCAGACATGCTCGGGCCATAGATGAGGAGTTTGAGACTCCTATTCTTCAGGAAAGTTCTTAAGAACATAGAAGCATAGATTCATGGGACTAGAAGGAACTTCATGATGTCTTCTAATCTGGTCCCCCACACTCAAGACAGGGCTAAGTATTATCTGGACCATACCTTACAGGTGAATGTTACCAATCATGGCAATTCCACATCTCCCTAGGCAATTTATTCCAGTGCTTAACAATGCTGATAGTTTGGAAGATTTTCCTAATGTCAAACCTTAACTGCTCTTGCTGCAGTTTAAGTCCGTTGCTTCTTTTTCTATTCTCAGCAGTAATGAGTCCAATTTTTCTCCCTCCTTCTGGTAACACCCTTTAATGTCCCCTGCTGGTTTTTTCTTCTGCAGACTAAACAAACTCAGTGTTTTCAATCTTCCCTCGGAGATCATGTTTTCTAGAACTTTAACCATTATTGTTGCTCTTCTGTGGACTTTCTCCAATTTGTCCACATCTTTCCTGAAATATGGCACCTAGAACTGGACACAGTGCTTCAGCAGAGGCTGTATCAATGCAGGGTAGAGCAGAAAATTACTTCTCATGTCTTGTTTACAATATTCCCGCTAATACATTCCAAAATCATGTTTCTGGGTTTTGCAACAATGTTACTTCGTTGACTCTTATTTAGTTTGTGATTCACTCTAGCCCCCAGATCATTTTCCACAGTATTCCTTCCTAGGCAGTGATTTCCTATTTTGCATGGGTATTGTCATGGAATACGGGGTAGTCACCTGGCCCCATCTGCAGCCAGATGTTACTTTCAGCCAGCAACTAGAACAGAAGGTTTATTTGTTGACAGGGACACAGTGTAGCTCAGACGTGTTGTTACAGGAATCATAGGCATTCAGTACTATCTATCTTGGGGATAGAGAAGTCCAGAGCCAGCGCTCTGGGCCCAAGCCAGCAAGGCTCCCTTTTCCCCAAGCCAGTCAAAAACTAACTCACACCCCCAGCAACTGGTCACAGTCCTCCTGGCTGCCACGCCTCCTCTTCCGTCTTGCCCTACGTGTTATCTCTATTGCATTTCCCCTAGGATCAGGTGACAGGAGTCCTGCACCATTCCTTAAGGTGCCATCCCTCAGGAGTCTTCATCCAAAGATCCCATCCCCCACTGGGCACTGCACACACACACACACACACACACACACACACTCAGAGTCACTACAGAGCAGCACAGGACAGTAGGAATCACACACAGCACAATAAAGCAACCAGAGTGAATACCATCCCCATTGTGTCACAGGTGTCACAGTATGTCACACTATGGAACAAAGTTGAATTAACCTATGCAACTTCAGCTCCGTTAGTTGTGTAGCTGAAGTCGAAGCAGATTAATTTGGCTTTTGGCACTTTCTACCCTGCAGGAAGTCAAAGCAAGAACACTCTCCCTTCCACTTCCCTTACCCCTTGTATTAGTTGTCTTAACTAGTCTGTTAATTTGAACACTGGCAGATCGACAGCGGCAGCTTTGATCTTTCTCTCTAGTGTAGATGTACCCTATGTGACCTTCTCAGTGTAAATATGTGCAACGGGTTGCTTCTTCCTATGTAGAGTACTTTGCATTTGTCCTTATTGAATTTTATCCTTTATATCTAAGACCATTTGTCCTGATGATTTTGAATTTTAATCTTATCCTCCAAAGCACTTGCAATCCCTCCCTGCTTGATATGATCTGAAAATGTTACCTTTTATGCCATTATTCAAATTACTGGTGAAGGTATAAAACAGAACTGGATACAGGATTGACCTCTGCAGGGCTACACTTGGTATGCCCTTCTAGTTTGACTTTGAACCCCTCATATCTACAGTTTTGGGAACAGTTTTTTAACCATTTATGCAACCAATAGTTTCCTCTTATATTTGCCTAGTATATTTATGAGAGAGTTATGGAAGACAAGGGGTGGGCAATAATTTTTGATGGGGGGTCCACTCCAAGATTTTGGTAAGTGGTCAAGGGCTGCACTTTTCTGTGGAGTGGGTGTAAGTTCTAGGATGGAGGTACAGAAGGAAACATGGGATAAGGGACTGGGGTGCAGGAGAGGGTGTTTGGGTGGAAAATGGGGTTGTGACCTGGGTCAGGGCTTTGGAGTGCAGAGTTAGGGAGGGAGTGTGAGTACAGGAGAGGGTTCTGGCCTGGGGGAGGAGTGTAGAACGGGGCACAGAGTCTGGGAGGGAGTTGCCACCTGGGCAGGGGGTGCAGAGGGTTTGGATGGTGACCTTGGGGGAGGGAGTTGGGATACAAGAGGAGTTGGGTTGCCAGAGGCAGGCACTGGCTGGGACGAGTTTATCTAAGTGTCTCCTGGCCAGAAGGCTGCAGCACCCCCAAGACTGTCTGGGCTTCCTGCCTGTTGCAGCCCCAGCCTTCTTGAAAATACACGCTCCTTACTCCACATGGCTTTCAACTCCGGGTGGGGGAAGAGGCTTGCACTGCCCCAGTCTCCCAGGCCAATCTCTCAGTTCCAACTGGCTGGCTGTTTCCAGCCAATCGGAGCTGAGAGTTTGGTTGAGGTCAGTTCTTATTGACCGGTTGTTTCTGGCCAATTGGAACTGAGGATTGGGCTGGGCGTGGGGAGATTGCACAAAGCCTCACCATCCCTGCAGAGCAGAGCCACAGGGACTGTGTTTTAAACCATGGCAGCTGCATTCCTGAGGGTTCCAGCAGGGTGGTCCGTGGGCTGGATCCGGTGGCTTGATGGGCTGGATCCAGCCTCTGGGCTGTATTTTGCCCTGCCCTGTGCAAGACAGTAACAGAAGCTTTACTACAGTCAAGATACACCAAACGTTAACCACATGTTTAAATCCCATTGGCTTCAGTTAGAGTTAAGCACTTGCTTAAATATTTTGCTGAATAGGCACCTCAGTCAGCACTGCTTATTTGATACATTTTGTAGTAAAGGGTAACAGAAACTAATATATGTGTAGTATACATGTAGTTACTCTTCAGACAGACAGTAAAGTACAGGTATTTTAACTGCCCAATACTGCTGTCAGATCCATGACCTTGGGTTCCTTGCATTGGCAGGAGTCTGATAGCAGGAACATGGCTTGACTTTCTAAGTTGTGTTCTCTGGTCAAGAAAGGTTCATCTCATTTTTGTCCTTCATTTGTACAGACAGCCAGAGGAAGTAGTATAACAGTAGATGCTTGGGTAACACTGAGTGACAGATTCTCTCCCCAGCTTTGATAGGATTGAGTTGAACCCCAATTTGGGACATGATGGAGAAGGTTTTCTATTTACTTTTTGACAATATTCAAGTACTTTTTTTGTTACAATATACATTCAGAAAAAATAGTTTGCTGCATGAACTGGTTTTCTTTCTGCCAGGATATCTATCTAGCTATCTATCTATCTTGTCTCTCTCAGAGCCTCAGACAGATCTTTAAGTAAGGAAGTGTTTTCTGGAATATGGTAGGTAACATCAAACTTTGCATAGGCTGTGTATCTTTGGAATGCCCCTCCTACTAAAGCATTTTGTGGCATGGAATAATAACCCCCCTTTCTTTTTGAGATAATGGGAGTACCAGTCACTCACATGGTAGTGAAGGTGTTTCTTCCCCTTACCAGTGATGTTTGACCTAAGCCCTATATTGCCAGCTGCCAAATTCATCAGTGTTTATTTGAATACATGTTTAATGGAAGAGATTTTGTTTTAAAAAATTTGTGGTTAAACTTTCATAATGAACTGGGGGATTGGGGAGGGCTTTAGTCTAGTTCCAGAAAAAAAATGCCTTGAAGCAACATCTACCAAATGTTGAACATTTGTTCTATATATAATTAGTAGAAGAAAAAGAAGAAAAGTAAGTGACATTTTTTTCCTTGAGAGTGGATTACTTACAACATTCTGTTTCCTAATTCCAGAGTCTTTTGGTAGCTCTTTTCTTCATTACCCCACAGCTATTCATTACTTGATGTGCCAAAGTCTGTCACAATTTCTCCTCTGGGATAACAGTGTCTTAATATTTTAGCAACAGCACAGCGATGTAATTATCTGTAAATAATTTAGCATGTATTTCATATATGTGGAAGCTATCCAATCAGTCAAGGAAAAAAACACATTTTCCATCAAAGTTTAGGCCTTCTGCAATATGTTTTTGTCATCTTTGCCTCCTTGGGGTGGGTTCATTAAAATATTTTCTTTCCAAATCTTTTGTACGATTTTCAAAAAGCATCTGAGATTGCTAGGGACAAATTCAGACCTGATGTAAGAGAGGACAAGGCCATGCAAGTAAGTAACCAAACTTGCACCTGCTTATAAGTATCTGAATTTGCCTTTCAGCCTTTGTAATGTTCTCTCCCCCACCACTCTCCCACTCAGGTTACCTAATGTGAAATTATATCATTATGAAAGCATTAGTTAAAAGTTACTGCAGATAAGATTATGCTAGTTGCCTTCGGTTATGTCTTGTTGTTTCTTATTCTGATCAGGTTATAGTCTCATAAGAAAAGAACATTTAATTCAAATAAATCCCTTCTTAAAATTCTCACAAGTCCTATTAATCCTCTTCCCCAGCACGCTGCTTCCTATGTTTCTTGAAGTGAAAATGAAAGAGGAAAAACTAAACAACAACATAAAGCCCCTACTCAGTGTGAAAATAATACACTTCAGGCCTGATTCAATTCCACTTGAAGTTGACTTCCACAGAATCAAACTTTCACTTGCTGTTTGGTGCATCCTAAATGCTCATTGCTCACTTAGGCTCAGATCCTGGACACAGTTAAAGTAGTTGGAAGTAGTTAATTTTATGTGAGCAGTCCCACTGAAAGTAATCGGATTATTCTTCTGTGTAAAGTTAAGAATGTATGTTGCTGCAGGATTGGAGACATAGATCATATTCTCTTCTAGGCAGAGACTTTTTTTGCTATCTGCAAAATGTTTGCCACACTTTGGATACTATGTAGTTATTATTACTGAGTATAGCACCTGGCTAATCCAATAGCATAACAAGTTTCCAGCAAATATTTGTTTGAATGAGAAATTTAATTTGCTTCAACTGCCTTCTTATGTTTTTTTCCTCCCTAGACATTCAGAATGAAAGACAAGATGCAAGTGCTGTGGTTTAGTTAGATGCCAACTTTATTACCGTAACTCATCTGGTAATTAACCATCAATAACCCATCCAGAGCAAATTATGAATCCTTCCTTAATTGTTTCTACCTTGTGGAGGGTAGCTGTCAGCCTTCACAGCCTACACCTTCACAACTAGTCACTAACCTGTGACTGGAATCCTCACACGCTCCTTTTGTATAAAGGTTAAAGAGCTGAGGGCAGGTGGTTGTCTCAATGTACTAGTTCTTATAAATCCAACCCCATTCCCCAGCTGCTTTAGGGGATGTCTTCCAATTGGCTTCATCAGGGAATCTGACCCTTATGGAATGAGTACACATACTGAGCCCTTGCCACTAGCTGGTGCCAGCTCTAGGCATGAGGAAGGCTCAGGCTGGAGGGACCAATGTTTAGCTGAGCAGATGGGCTGACTGTTGGGGCTCAGCTGAGGCTTTCTTCCTCCTTCTTTCTTAACCACCGAAGAGGGTTGGGCACACTTAAAGTAGCCTCTACCCTTTTTTTCCTACCAATCCCCGATAAGGGCTGTGGAGTTGTGGGGTTACATTTTATCTGTTCTCCACCAAAATTCATACAAAATACTCATTCTTATAAATGTTTGGATAGCTAGGATTCACACATACATATTAGAATCCTGGCACATGTAATAATTCACACAGAATGTGTTTGCACAGTCAGTTTAATTCTCCCTGTACTTGTGAAGTGTGGGGGAGGTATAAATAATAGTCACTTCAATACTCAAGGGGCAGTGGCATAGCCAGAAGTGTAAATTTGTGTGGCCTCAATTTAAGGTGGACAGTCAATGCCCAAAGGAAAAATGTCACAGCAAAGAATATATATAGCATGTTATTATTGTATATTATATTAGAAGGCAGAAAAGTGGGTCTGGAGGGTTAATTGGGTACAGAGAAAGGTTATGAGACCAGGAAGCCTGGGGGCTGGGTTGACCTGTGGAGACAAGTCCCACTAGCTGGTATAGGTTGAGCCAGGGTGGAAGGGCCAGTAGGCACCTGTGGAGGGCCTGGTTCTTGTTAAAGCTGTTTGTGGCCAGGAGAAGTTTGCTTTGCTGGATGGAGGCAGTGGTAGGGCTGTCGGACTGCTCTACACCCCTCCCTGCTGGCCATGGTGAAGGGACAAGAGCCAACCACTCCACAGACAGGAGTTCCTTATCCACAGTGACACAGTCTTCTGAATTCATACAGCCTGCAATACGGATGAGTCTAGGGGCTAACTGGGTAAACCATGGCCTCCCTAAGCCTACCTATGACTATACCTTTGTGAACAGCTGGAATTCATCCCTGAGTTGACAAGAAGTATACATTGACTATTTCTAGGACTTGAGTGGGATGTGAGTAGTACAAAGGAGTTGTGCTGGACCTCTGCACAGTGCAGAACTGCACTCATGGTCAGCAGCTCACAAGAAAGCAACACAAGGGAACATATTCCCACCAAATTTTTAAAAAGTGAACACAAATACCATAATATTACAATTTAGTCATTAACATTCTTTAAAAGTATCAGACTTTTCATTAGTATGCTATTTGTAATCACTAATTATTACTGTTTTAAACAGTAGCAATAAATAATAATTGTTAGTAATTAATAATTTTCTGAGATGCTTTAACTGCTTGTATACTTTTTTTCCTGTAAGAGCAATCTGCTTTCAACATCCAAATGGGAAGATTTATGTATCAATCTGTCAGATACATACTAATGGTAACACAACAAAATAATAAAGAATCCAAAAGTTCTTGGTTAGGGCCTGATCCTGCATTTTGGACCAGCTCAGAACCACTTTGATTTACTGGCGATCATCTAAAAAGCCGACTGAAACAGTCATTGAACTGACCTCACAGAGTATCTCATGGGCACAAAGGATTCCTTGTGTGGAACTCACTTCAGAACTCGGGCCTTCACTTTTATACTCAGGATTTATAAGAAGTGGTTGAATAATATCTGTGAATAATATATTAGTCCATTTCCCCCTGTGAATCACCAAATACATTATTTATGAACACATTTTATATTATTCAATCAGCTCTTAAGAAGGTCAAATAATATTAGGCAAATATATTATTTGTGATTTTTCTCCTGTCAGGCATTGAGTAAATTAGGTTTTTGTCCTTATTCGGGCAAATTTCCATTGAGTTTAAGTTTATCCGAGAAAAGGACTCCGTTTAACTTAGTTTTTTTTCTGAGTAAAAAGAGAATAAGTACCTCAGGATCTCATCCACAGAAATGATAGAAATGAGCCATTCATACCCCATCTGGGTACTTTGACCTTCAGTAAACATATTAACATGCAAGGTTAACATGCAAGTAATTAAGAAGTACTGTTGACTAGATTCTTATGGCTACAGTATGTTTTTCTTATTATTGTATTGTGACAGCACACAATTTGCTATAACACATGGTCTTTTGGATTTTCACTCTCCAGCTGTATTTCTAAAGCTACTAGTGATAAATGTATAACTGATGAAAATGTGTACTTTGGGATGAATGCCTGCTGGATATACAATTATCACATGATGAATATGTTTTTTCTAGAGTACACGTGACATTCTACTGATGAACTTGACTTGGTTTCTGTGGGACATTTATATATGCAAAACAGCATGGATCTGTTCTCTCTCAAAATATACTTAGATTGTAAGATGTATGGGGCAAAAGCCATCTTTTTATTATTCATGCCTACAGCAAATAGCACGATGGAGCTCTAATCCCTGACTAAGGCCTCTAGATCCTACCAAAGTAATAATCATTATAATCTATCTTCACCCTACTTTTTGGGAGATTTTACATTTCCCTATTACCTGGTTGAAGTTTAGTACAGGTTAGACCTCCCTGGTCTGGCACCCTCGGGACCTGACTGGTCCTGGATGAGGGATTTTTCTGGATCGGGGAATGATTTTCTGGATCATTTCCAGCTCCCCTGCTGCCAGCTTCACCCCCTGCCCTGCCATCTCTCTGGGCTTCCCAGCTCTCCAGGCAGCCCAGCTAGGTTGAATACTGGGGTCCCCGCAGCCTACCTAGGTTCCCGCCCTCCCCGTGCATCATGCCAGGCTCCCAGGTTCTCCATCCCCCAGCGCACTGGGACTTTGTGATCCTGGAACATCTGTGGTGCAGGTGGACCATGAATGTTGCTGGACCAGAGAATTCTGGTTTACAGAGGTGCAATGCACACACACACACACACACACACACACACACATTCATTCTGTGTGTGTTACTAAACTTCAACCAGGTAACAGGGAAATGCAAAATTTCCCAAGGTGTATGATGAGGATAGATTATGATGATTATTACTTTGGTAGGATCTAGAGGCCCTACTTAGGACTAAGAGTTCTATTGTGCTAGTTGCTGTAGGCATGAATAATGAAAAGATGGCTTTTCCTCATGCATCTTACAATCTTATATTGAGAATATATATGGACTGAGGGTATGTCTAGACTACATCCCTCTGTCACCAGAGGGATGTAAATTAGACATACCGACATTGCAACTGAAGCAGGGATTTAAATCCCTGTGCTTCATTTGAATAAAAATGGCTGTCACGTTTTGCCGAATCATCAGTTTGTTGACAAAAAGTGGCTGTTAAGACGGGGATTGGGCGACAAAGAAAGCCTTTGTCGGCCGATTCTGTAAACCTCATTGTACGAGGCATAAGGGATCAGCTGACAAAGGTTTTCTTTGTCGCTTGATCTCCGTCTTGACAGCTGCTTTTTGCCGACAAACTGCTGACTCCGCAAAATGTGGCGGCCATTTTTATTCAAATGAAGTGTGGGAGATTTAAATCCCCGTTTCATTTGCAATGTTGGTATGTCTAATTTACATCCTTCTGGTGACACAGGGACGTAGTCTAGACATACTCCAAGAGCAAGCACACACACACACACACACACACACACACTCCTTTAAATTACAGTAAATAACATCTCTAGAAGAATAGAACCCGATAATGTACAGACAATGCCTTTCTCACTGGCAGTAACTTTATTTCACGTGAATACTATCATGTTGTATAAAACCTTTCTTAAAAAGACGCCGTGTGTTAAAGAAAACTGGTACAGCTGCAAACATAGGGAGGCTTTCCTTCCATACAGCTGGAATTCCAGATTTGTGTCCTTGTCTCACCCAGGACTGCAGCCTCTCTGGAACTCTGTGCAGACACAGAGACATTAAATGGCAGAATATTATAACAATAAGAAATACATTATTACAAAATGAGGCACAAACTAGGTAATAGAATCATAGAAACACAAAATCCTATGGCTGGAAGAGACCTCAGGAGGTCATCGAGTCTAGCCCCCTGCCCAAAGCAGGACCAACCCCAATTAAATCATCCCAGCTAGGGCTCTGTCAAGCAGAGACTTAAAAACTTCTAGGGGTGGAGATTCCACCACCTCCCAAGGTAACCCATTCCAGTGCTTCACTATCCTCCTGGAAAAATAGTTTTTCCTAATATCCAACCTAGACCTCCCCCACTGTAATTTGAGACCATTGCTCCTCATTCTGTCATCTGTCACTATTGAGAATAGCCTCTCTCCATCCTCTTTTGGAACCCTCCTTCAGGTAGTTGAAGGCTGGTAGCAAATTCCCCCCTCACTCTTCTCTTCTGTATATTAAATAAGCTGAAATCCCTCAGCTTCTCCTTTTAGGTCATGTGCTCCAGCCCTCTAATTCTAGCCTTTAAAATCTGGAGCCATGGAAATATAAAATATATAACCCTTTGGCCACAGGCTCCGAAGACTGCATTGTTGCCATCAGTAACAGACAAGTAAGGACAGCAATACTGTACCATGCCACCCTTATTTCTGTGCTGCTGCTGCTGGTAGTACTGCCATCAGCAGTGGGCCCCTTGCCAGAAGCCACCACTCTACTCTTCCTTCTCAGCCCCCTGCCCCCAACACATTCTGCACCCCTCCATGGGAGCATGCCCACCACTTTGAGATCCTCTGATCTAGATCTTAAATCCAGGTGTTGCAGCAGGAAATAAAGGGGCTGTTGTGCCAGACAATCTCCTCAGAGAAAAAGTGATTGAGATATGGGCATGGGGAAGGCAGATCCAAATTTTTATGGGAGAAAGAAGGAGGAGAGCATGATGCCTTCCCTTCCCTTCCCTTCCCTTATTGCTCTCATCACTGTAGTATAATAATGTCATCCAGTAGTGTGTTAAGACCCATGACTAACATCTGTTATATGATTACAGTCTCATCCTCTCCCTAGGGGACAGAAGTGTTTGCAGTGTACGGTTTTGTTTTGGAATTTATTTATTCATTTTAATCTATCTGCCAATATACACATGCATACACCCTATTTGTTAGAGAAGGCAAAGTTTAATTTGCTACATGGCTGTAGCAAATTACCACAACAGGGTAAGTCTTGGGAAGAACTGTTCTACTGAGGGCCATCTCTGAGGCACTAAGCCTTCTGCAGTCCTACCGTGGCATTGTGCCTATGCACATAGCTGTCAGTAAAGACACAACGTAGCCCTTGATTATTAAATACCTTAGTGCTGTTAATACATACTAACTGATTGTCATGTTCTATGGAAGTAATGTTTGCAGTTGTGAACAAGGGTCAGAAAGAGCCATACTTTACTGTAGGTATGAAACACAGATGACAATTAGTGGTTGCAGGGTATTCTGTTGCTGACAGTAACATTACACAATGGGAATTTCCAACTACAGAACATGAAGGATTATGAAACAAGTGCTTGCCCTAGATGCAATATTCCCTGGAAAACCTGCATGAGATTAAACTACAAAATAAATAAATAAACATTACAGACAAGTAGAACTGTCTGTTTATACTGCACTCATCAATGTGTTATCTGAATCCACAAACAAATCAATGTCTCTTTTCACAATTTCATCTGGCAGAAGCTGATCATATTTTATTACATTTTAATATAAGTGTATGCCAATGATATATCCACTCCATCTTTATTCCTTTTTTACTACTGTGTGTTCTCATCTTCCCTGTTATAAACTAAATGAGATTATTATAATTCGTAGTCATACCCTTCTGGTTAAGACTCAGTCTTTAGGAAGAATAAATTCAAGGAAATTCTTTAGCTTCAACAACAAAACTACCACCACTATCACTAGTTGATTGTGGGATCATTGTTAGCATGTGTTACCCTTTTCATTGTTACACTTCAATTCTTAGAGCCACTTCTGATGTATAATCAGAGGAAGTCATTCATTATGTACAGCTGATAATGTAAAGTTACAATCAATGTGTCAGGTTATATATGATGGGTCAGAAAAACCTTCAAACTACTGCTGCTGGAGGCTAGTGCCCTTTAAAAGTGTAGCGTTCTAGCGAACTCGGAATTATTTAGGAAATTCTATTAGGCCATTTAACTGACAAGCAGATGAAGTCTGTCAATGATTATGATGAAACCTGCTGAAAGTCTGTCAAATCAAGGAGCTAAGAGCAGAGCTATTTTATCTATATTACCCTACATTGTATTGATTTTTGAATGTATACATATACTGGAGGGAAAGCTGAAGGTAGTTCAGCCTCTGTGGAAATCATTCTTCTGTTCATTACAAACTGCCTGAGTTAAAGTTGATTAGACCTCAAAGAAAGAGCAGAGATTTTTATGGTAATTTCTTTCTTGAGGTTATCAAAACTGCTCAAAAGCAGTTTACTCACACAATACACAGAGACTGAAAAAGGCTTATTGTGAATCAGATTAAAATGAGGCTATAGAGGATTTAATGACTTATGGTGTTAAACTTTAGTGATTGTATTTTTTTTTAAAAAAACACAGCATATTAAATTCTCATGGGGTCACCCTGTCAGCATCAATTCTGTGGCCTGGATTTAGTTGAATCAATCCTAATTGAAATTCTGCACAGGTCTGGTATTCTGTGGAGATTGCAGATGAATGACAGTGCAGTGGCAGGAAAGATAAATATGCTGGCAAATGAGATCCAGGCTCTCCACAGAGGATGGAATAAATTACTTTACCAATAGAGTGGAGGTAATATGTTGGAGAAAGAAAGTGAAATCGAAGCTAGTTTAATGCCAGGTTTGTTAGAGGGGGAAAACAGTTAAGATTTACTTAAAATACAGATTGTGGTATGTAGTGCATTCAGTTCACTCTTTCATTGCTTTTGTATCGTGAATAATGATTACTGCATGCACTTTAATTTCATTTATGCAGACGACAGCTTGCACAATTGGAATGCATGTAGCACTCTATGTGTAGCTCAAGTCCCAGTAGTAACTGTGGAATAGCATATTGATTAGTAATTTGATAAATATACAAAATGGCACATCGTGTTTAAGGTGCTTCATGCAAAATGCATTTAAATGACCTTGACTAATTAGTATGAATAGCTGTGAGGCACTTTTATATGAATGAGAATCACATTTTGTGACTGCAAAGATTTAAGAGGTTTCATGACTGAATGAGCAAAATTTAAACCAAAGGAGAGGAGCAAATATTAATTTTCATGGAAATTAAAGTAGATTAGAAGACCTGATATGGCTTTTTCAGCCTCCCTGCCAATGCGGATTCTTGTTGTCTCAATGAAGGATTGTTTCCTAGCGTTTATTCTCTTGTGATTAATACCATCTAGTTTTAAATATACCTAACAAAAGGGATTACAACACACCCAGCAACTGTTTCAATCTAATGGATCAGAAAGTGTTTTCTGATATTCAACCTAAATTATTCTTGTTAATTTCATTCTATTAGTCCCACAAGTAGTCATTCCCTCGGGTACATCTAAACTACACCCCTCTGTTGGCAGAGGGATGTAAATTAGACGTATCGAAAGTGCAAATGAAGCCGAGATTTAAATATCTCACGCTTCATTTGCATAATGGCGGCCACCGCTTTTTTTTGAAACGGAGCTTTTCAAAAAACCCCGGCAGTTTAGATGGGACATTTTTGACAGAAATGCCCCATTTCAAAAAATCCGGTACTCCTCTGAGGCTACGTCTAGACTACACACCTTTTTTGAGAGGCTTTTTCGAAAGATACTTTTGAAAAAGGGTGTCTTGACTACAATCAGTACTTTCGAAAAAGCAAGCCATTTTTTTTGAAAAAGAGCACCTAGGCAGTCTGGATGCTCTCACAAAAGCACAGTTTGCATTACACAGTGCCTTTTTTCGAAAGCACTTTCAAAGAAAGGCGTTTTTCGTAAAATGAGGTTTTCCGCAGTCGAAAAAACTGTCGCGTACTTTCGATTTACTTTTGAAAGAATGTGGCAGCAGTCTAGACGCAGGTTAAGATTTTTTTAAAAAAGGCTACCATTTTCAAAAAATCCCTGTAGTCTAGACACACCCAAAATGATCTTTCGTACAGGATCTTTCGAAACAGGACATTCTGTCAAAAATGCCTGATCTAACTTGCCATTTTTTTGGAAAAAGCCCCATTTTGAAAAAAGCGGATGCTGCCATTATGCAAATAAAGCTCGGGATATTTAAATCCCGGCTTCATTTGCACTTACGATACGTCTAATTTACATCCCTCTGCCGACAGGGCTATAGTTTAGACGTACCCCAAGAGTGCTATAAGAAAGGAAAGCCTCTTGTAACTATGTGAACTTTCTATTCAGAGTCTCTCTTTTTTCCTCCCCTCCTTTTTTCTCTCTTTTCTCTCTTTTTTCCTTCTTCCCACCTCCATCCCCATCCCTTATTTATTTTTGGATCTGGACTTCTAATACTCCTGTCATCTGAAGAAGTGGGTTGTGCCCACGGAAGCTCATGATACCATCTAAATGTTTTGTTAGTCTTTAAGGTTCTACTAGTCTTTTTGTTGGTTTTTAAGTTTTTCCTATTATAGACTAACTTGGCTACCCCTCTAAAGATAATAAAGGAAATAATCCTTTTCTCTTTCTCTGTGCTAATACTCTGCAAATATGTGTTGATTCTTACATTTTCTCAAAATAGTTACGTAGCTAAATGATAGAAATGCAATCCTTAATTTTCTTTAAAAGTTAGTCTCTTCAGTCACCTTATACTTGTATTTGATGTTATCTTAACTTCCCTCAGTTTGTCAAGCTGTATCATTGTGGCAACATGGTGCTTAGGATGGCTGCACTAACTGAGATGCTGTCACACCAGTGTGATATACTCAGAATTTATCTCCCTTATCTGTGACGTGATGACTGTGGATGCAAATATTCTCTGACATTTTTGCTTTGATATTACATTATAAACTCTTGCCTAATTGTTTGTTCCGGATTGTCCTTCTTTCAGCATTACTGTGTTCTCCCTTCCCACAAATATCTATGTTTTAGATTATTTTTCTCCAGATGTATTAGCCTGTATTTTTCAAAGATGATTCTCATTTTATTTCCAGCTCATGTTGTGAAAAAGGAACAAGTTTCTGAGATAGCTCAGTCTGGATAATTGAGCAACACTCCAAAAGAATTACTGGACATCCACTTGCTTATGCCAGTGGATGTATTTTTGCTCAGTGACTGGAAGACAGATGTATGGGAGAAGTGAAAGTGGCAGCTCTGCACTGAACAGAAAGCCTATTATGAAGGAAATAAAATGTTCTTACTGGTTAGCTAGCCAACAAATACATGCAATGTGCCCATAGGCTAGATGGTACAGTTACATATTTGCCATATGACAGTTCGCTAGTTAGGATAGCCTTAGAAGAAGATCTGTACTGCAAAAAAATTCCCATGACTTTTAGGTGATATCTCATTATGCTTGTTTACTAACATAGGGCCATATCTTATTACTCTAATTCAGTGGTCTCCAACCTTTTTAATCACAAGATCATTTTTTCAATTTAAGTGCAATGTAAGATCTACCTCAAATTCAAACACCCTTGCCCTGCCTCCTTCGTGCCCCTTCTCCGAGGCCCTGACCCTTCTCACTCCATCCTCCATTCCTCCCTCCCCCATTCTCCCTTCCTTTCATTAGGCAGGGGCAGAGGGTTGGGGTGCAGTATCTTGCCTTGGGCTAAAGGATTTGGAGTGTGAAGGGGGCTCTGAGCTGAGCCTGGGGCAAGGAGTTGGGGTTCAGGAAGGGGTTCAGGATACAGGCTCTGTAAGGGAGTTTGAGTCCAGGGGACTGAGGGCTAGGGCAGGGGTTTGAGGTGCAGGAGGGGGTTCAAGGCTGGGGCATGGGTTTGAAGCTGGCTGTAGATGGACACTGCTTACCTCAAATGGCTCCTGGTGGTGCGATGGGGATAAGGCAGGATCACCCCTGCCCTGGTCCTGTACCACTCTCAAAAGCAGCTGGCAAACTCCTTCCATTCCAAGCCCTGTTGTGTCCCCCTGCACCCAGCTCCATTCTATGGAGACAGAATACAAGGTGGAAGAGGGGCAGAAGGCTTCGGAGGTAGGGGGCATAGCTCCAAGGCAAAGGGTATGAGATGCGCAGCAGTAGTGGGGAGGGGTAGCTGAAGTGCTGTACTTGGACCATTTTGATCTCACTTGCCCTTCCTCCCCTTTAAATAGTAAGAGTATGGCTACAAGTATCAGAGGGGTAGCCGTGTTAGTCTGAATCTGCAAAAGCGACAAGGAGTCCTGTAGCACCTTATACACTACGGGTGCATCTAGACTGGCAAGATTTTGTGCAAATGCGACTGCTTTTGCGCAAAAACTTGCCAGCTGTCTACACTGGCCGCTTGAATTTACGCAAGAGCACTGACTTTGTAATGTACAAAATCAGTGCTTCTTGTGCAAATACTTTCACGTTCCCGCTCGGAAAAAAGCCCTCTTGTGCAAGAATACTTGCGCAAGAGGGCCAGTGTAGACAGGGAGGAACTGTTTTGCACAAAAAAGCCCCAAGGGCTAAAATGGCGATCGGGGCTTTCTTGCGCAAAATTGTGTCTAGACTGGCCACGGATGCTTTTGCGCAAAAGCACTTTTTGCGCAAAAGCATCCGTGCCAATCTAGAAGCGCTTTTGCGGAAATACTTTTAACAGAAAAACTTTTCCGTGAAAAGTATTTCCGCAAAATCATGCCAGTCTAGACGCAGCCTAACAGATGTATTGGAGCATAAGCTTTCGTGGGCAAAGACCTACTTCATCAGATGCATGTCTAGATGGTATGACTACACTCACACTTGATGAACAAAACTTTTGTCATACACTGGTGCTGTCCCCTCCATTAGCAGCAAAGTTTTTCCAAGTCAAGTGAAAGTGTGAATACTGCTTTGTCAGCAGGAGTGCTCTCATGCTGACAAAACAAAACCCCATTGTTGGGGGGTGGAAGTATTTTCTCAGTAAAATTGCCAACAAACAATATTGACACAAGCTGACTTTTGGCAACAAGGCTGTTTTGACACAGCCTTGTCACTAAAAGCTGCATAGTGTAGACATACCATAAGTGTTATGAGCAGTGGACATCTTGGTGAGAGATATTTCCCTCCCCCTCCCCCAGTGATCTGCCTGCGTTGGTGGCTGCATATAAAATTATAACTCCTGACTCTGGCACCAGTTTTCAGCTTTCATGTATTCAGAGAAACATATTCATAATGTGGCAGGTAGAATTTATATATCACAAGCTGTAAAAGTGACATGTTAAAATTGCTGTATACTCTCTCTCTTTCTGATTGCTCATCCACAGCTTAAAAAAATATTTTTCCCTAGCTGCCCAGCAATTATGAAGGCTTTCAATTTCTTGAGGAGATTTTTCCCTCACTAGGAAACAAATGAATGCATGCAGTTTCAGAATAGGTATTCTGAGTGTGTTTTTATTTACCATGGGAGACAATCAATCAACCACTGGCAATGAACCCACTGGCAACATACATTGTCAGCCATGAAGACGAAGTTGAACCCTGATCCTGCAAACACGTATGCATGTGCTTAATTTTCAGCACTTGAGTACTCTGAGGGTATGTCTACACTACAGCGCTAATTCGAACTAACTTAGTTCGAATTAGTTAATTCGAACTAAGCTAATTCAAACTAACGGATCCAGACTAAAAAGCTAGTTTGAATTAGTGTGTTGCTAATTCGAACTAGCATGTCCACATTAAGTGGACCCTGAACCGGGGTTAAGGATGGCCGGAAGCAGTGCCGGCAGGGCATCAGATGAGGACTTAGAGCGTGGAGCTGCTGCCTCAGGCTAGCTGAGGGCTATGCTTAAAGGGACCCGACCCCCACCCTGGACAGACAGTTCTCGGGTTCCCCGCTTGCAAAGCAGTCCTGGCTTGGAGTGCCCTGAGTGCCCACACTGGGCACATCAGAGCACTCAGCCATCAGACCGGCTGCACTTGCCGCAGGCTGCCATCTGGGGAGAGGGGGCAATTGGGGGGCTGCAGGAGAGCTTCCACCCCCAGAAGCCCGCAGAGCCAGCCCAGTCCTCCCCATCGGGGGCTCGTACCTCATTCCTCCCTCACCTCCTTCCACTTACCATTCCATAGCCCCTCTTCCTGATGTACAAAATAAAGAAAATGTGTGTTCAAAAATAGAATCTCTCTTTATTGAACAAAACTCTGGGAGACTGGGAAAAGGAGGTGGGAGAGGAGAAGAGAGAGGGTGGGAGAGGGGAGGTCAACTACAATGATCAGAGGTTTGGAACAGGTCCCATATGAAGAGAGGCTAAAGATACTGGGACTTTTCAGTTTAGAAAAGAGGAGACTGAGGGGGGATAGTATAGAGGTCTATAAAAGCATGAGTGGGGTGGAGAGGGTGCATCAAGAAAAGTTCTTCATTAGTTCCCATAATAGAAGGACTAGAGGACATCAAAGGAAAGGAATGGGTAGCAGGCTTCAAACTAGTAACAGAAAGTTGTTCTTCACAAAGCAAAGAGTCAACCTGTGGAACTCCTTGCTGCAGGAGGCTGTGAAGGCTAGAACTAGAACAGAGTTTAAAGAGAAGTGAGATAAAGTGATGGAGGTTGGGTCCATGGAGTGGTATTAGCCAGGGGGTAGGAGTGGTGTCCCTGCCCAAAGTTTGTGGAAGGCTGGAGAGGGATGGCATGAGACAAATGGCTTGGTCACTGTCTCCGGTCCATCCCCTCCAGGGTTCCTAGGGTTGGCCGCTGTCGGCAGACAGGCTACTGGGCTAGATGGACCTTTGGTCTGACCCAGTACGGCCATTGTAAGCTCAGGGTCGGGGGTCTCAGTGGACCACCTTGATTTTCATGCACACCTGCTCCTGGGTGGCCAGGCTGGCAGCTCTCCTGCCCTAGACAGCCACTTTCCTGTGCCTAGTGCGGAGGTCGTGGACGAGGTCCACGATGTCCGCACTAGACCAGGCGGGTGCCCGCCTCTTGCGGTCCCAGGCAAGCTCCCAGGAGCCGCCAGCCTGGTCCCGGGAAGACGGGAAGGGCTGGAGGGCATCGGGTGGCTGGCTCGAGCCGTGCCAGGTGCAGGGTCTGCTAGCTGAGTGCTGGCAGGCTTGCACCTGGCACGGGCACCGTAGCCAGCCCATGCCCCTTTATGGGATCCGGGGCCGGGAGGGGGGCAGTAGAGTTTCCCTGGTTGTGCCCAGAGTGGCCACCAGGGAAACCTGGGGAGGGCTAGCCTCCCACTAGTTCGAATTAAGGAGCTACACACCCCTTAATTCGAACTAGTAAGTTCGAACTAGGCTTAGTCCTCGTAGAATGAGGTTTACCTAGTTCGAACTAAGCGCTCCGCTAGTTCGAATTAAGTTCGAACTAGCGGAGCGCTAGTGTAGCGCCTATGAAAGTTAATTCAAACTAATGTCCGTTAGTTCGAATTAACTTTGTAGTGTAGACATACCCTGACTGATGCCAGAGAGGTACCAGCTCATACATATCAATTTCAATTAATTTATTATTTGCATTTTTCTACCACTATGTTACAGGATAATGAAAATGCATTTCTTCCCTTTAAATATGAACTGCAGTAATCAGTTATTAATCAGTTATTTAGTCATCAATTGAACTATGGCTTCTTAAAAACTACAGCAAGCTTTCATATTTTTTAGCCAACATTTGTTCTGATTAAACTTCAACATCCCTTTATAAAATACCCTATTTTCAATCCTTCAAAATTAACTGAATTAATAAATGTTATTATTCAAGTTCTAACAATTTTATATCTATAATCCCTCTCAAAATAATTTATTAAACTGCAGAATCCTCCTAAATAAGGATTCTTTTAAAAAGACATGCTTAACTTGTCATTCTCCACTTAAGAATTTCCTTTCTTTCGTTGCTTCATTAAAAGCCACTGATAACTGGAAACAGTTTTTAGTTTTATCTAATCTACCTATTTGTGCAGATGAGTAAACTAACTGTGACAATATATTTGATGAAGTTAGCCATTTTTATTATTTATAAATTGTTCATAATAAGTACATTATTATAAATTTGTTCGTTATTTTTCATTAATCAGTGCATTGTGTGAAAATTCAAGCTACTCACAAAGCAGTGTTCTTTTCTGTGGAAAATTTCAGCAAAAACTATTTTTTCCCTTGAAAATGTAGATCTTTGGGGCAAAATATTCTGGCTGAAAACGAGATTAATGATGGTGTTTCATGGGAACTGTTGTTTGTGTGTCTTACACTTCCACTTTCCTGGATGGCCTTGGCTCTGAGCTAGCCCTGTTAAAGCCCTGCCACATCCAAGGAATGCATCTGCTTTTCTGAATTCTTTTTTGGAAAAGCAGATGTGTTTTTTTGGCTTCCCTGTAAACCTCATTCTACAAGGAAGAAGGAATGTTCCAAAAGAGGTTTTTTTTTTCTGACATTTGGCCCCATGTAGATGGGCCAAAAGTCAGAAAAGCCTCTTTTGGAAGAAAAGCAGAAAAAGATATACAAATTGCAGTTCGCAATTTGTGTATCTTTTTCTGATTTTTCTTTGTAGTGTAGACATAGCCTCTGAAGGGACTGCATTTCCCATGATGAACCACTAATTCCTTCTGAGTAAGGAACAGGGTTCATTAATGAAGTACCAGCTGATGGTGCATCCGAAGAGATGTAGTTCCAAGAATGTGACTAATACAGAAAAAGTGCATAAAACAGCTGAATAATGGCTTCTCTGAGGCACTTCCGTAGCATTTTGATAAAAATATTTTTTTAAAGACAATATTGAACATTTCCTGCAGAAATAGAAAGTTTTTGTTAAAAATGTTATTTAGTTCGGAACTGAATATTTCATTGAAAAAGTTTTGCCAGAAACATTTTGATAGGTCATAGTATTGTAAACCAAAACAATTATTTGTGTATTTACTCTACTTTCTGTGCTATACCATTGATCTCATGGCATTGCCTTATATCCGAATGGCTAAGTATCAGCTCTGCAGAAAAGGATCTGGGGATTACAGTGCATGAGAAGCTGGATATGAGTCAACATTGTGCTCTTCTAGCCAAGAAGGCTAATGGCATATTGGGGTGCATTAGGAGAAGCATTGCCAGCAGATCCAGAAAAGTGATTATTGTCCTTTATTGGGCTCTGGTGAGGCCACATTTAGAATATTGTGTCCAGTTCTGCTCCCCCCCCCCACTATAGAAAGGATGTGGACGCATTTGGAGAGGGTCCAGCGGAGGGTGACCAAAATGATTAGGGGTCTGGAGCGTTTGACCTATGAGGAGAGACTGAAGGATTTGGGTTTGTTTAGTCTGCAGAAGAGAAGAGTGAGGGGGGATTTGATAGCAGCCTTCAACTTCCTGAAGGGAGGTTCCAAAGAGGATAGAGAAAGGCTGTTCACAGTAGTGACGGATAGCAGAACAAGGAGCAATGGTCTCAAGTTACAGTGGGGAAGGTCTTGGTTGGTTATTAGGAAAAACTGTTTCACTAGAAGAGTGGTGAAGTACTGGAATGTGTAACCTAGGGAGGTGGTGGAATCTCCATCCCTAGAGGTTTTTAAGTCTCGGCTTGACAAAGCCCTGGCTGGGTTGATTTAGTTGGGATTGGTCCTGCCTTGGGCAGGGGGCTAGACTCGATGACCTCCTGAGGTCTCTTCCAACTCTATGATTCTATGATCTCTGACAGCATAAGTAAAAATTATATAAACAGAAGGAGGCTTGAAGAAGTAAACTGTAGAAAATGAATAAAATGAATAAAGAGCATTACAAATGCTGTCGAAGGTGAATTTATGAGTTTAGCTAAATAATTTTTGCAGTGTTTTCCTAGCACTACCTATTGGTTTCACCTATTAGTAACTCCTTGAGGAACATCAGGTAAGAGACACTGGTCAAATTTTAAGGTTATGTGTGAGGAGAGAGTGACGTTAAGGTAAGGCTTTGATCCTCTAATTGGCAATGAAGAAGCAAAATGACCCACCACTTTTCCCAGTAAATTCCAAAGGGGTTTACTTATGTGGCTCTTCTTGCAGGATCAGAGTCTAACTGAGTGGAATGGAACAGGAGACTAAAGTAGGGTTATTATGTGTGGAGGATACTGATAAAAAGTGGAGATTAAACAAATGTATACTTGGACTCACTTTTGAATTTTGCCCCGCTTTCAGCTAGTTTAGACCTGAAACATTTTAATGCAAAAGTGATAGCTGCTTCACACCATTAGAAAGATAATCTGTGCCAACAGTATTCCTTATACACCTGACCCCCCTCAGCATGCTTGGCTGCACTGTCTCATGCTGGAGTCAAAACTGGACCATTCCTCTCCTCCACCTCTCCATTCTCTACTCACGTGTGGAAGAGAGAGCAGCAGCCTGATGTAAGTTGCATTCTCTCTTTCACATTTAGAGAATAGATGTAGCTGGCAAGGGGACGAAGACACATTAGCCTGGTCATAATCTAGTCACAGAGAAGGGACTGTGTACTGCTACATCTTTGATTTGTATCTCTAGGGATTCCGTCTTTCATTCTGGCCCTCATTTGCTTATCTCTGAGGTCAGAACACATCTCTCTGTGGTAGCCAAATGTGCTTTAGGAGCTAAGTGAAGGCTTGGAAGGCAGATGTGCTGTACCGTAACATCGTCATAACCACTTTTGCGGATGGAAGTATCCGTTTTTAGCCTTAATATGGGGAAAGTGTAAATGATAAATTAGAGGTGATTAAAAATCTGTGTTTGTTGTCTTTCAAATGTGGCTTTACACTTATGGAGATTTCCACCACCAGTCTGGTAACTTCATTAACATAAAAAAAACATTGAAAGGAATCATTCCTACTTGTTCATATATCTAAATGTATGCAGGTGTAATAAAGTTCAAAGAAGCATGTGGCATCAGAGTGGTAGTCCTGGCACAAACAGGGACTTCCTGCAGAAGAGATGTTCACTTTCACTGACATGCAGGCTGGGCAAATAATCCCTCCCTACTCTGGCATCTCTGCCATATGGCAATGGTCTGACCAACTTGTGAGCAGGCAGCATGCCATCCCAACAGATGGACATGAATATAGCTAGCCAAGGATATGTTTATTCTATGTGTAGCAGATGTATGCGCTTATTAAAAGCATCATTCCCAGCTGTGAAGGTTGAAACAGCTGTCTGCCTTTGACCCACTGTTCTCAGAGATCAAAGGATATGACAGTACTAACCCACTACGGAACCTAATCAACTTTGAATATAATAAAATATTATTTTTTTGTCAAGTTAGCCTCCTGAGGCTGCCTAGCTATACCAACACTTGCAGTTCTTCAGGAGATTCTTTTTTTGATGGACAATAGATCATGACACTTGACATAGTAGAAACAACAAAGCCAAAAACATTTCCTCTGTTCTTTGGCTTTCATTAACTTGCTTGTAGTACCCACAGAGCCTGTAAAAGTAGGATTTTGTGGTAGATTGTATGGCAAATAATTTTCCCTCCTCCTCCATGGAACTGAATTGTCTCTGTTTGTCCCATAATCATAGAGGCCAAATGAGCATCTAGAGTGAGCACCATCATGGAATATATGAGCAAAATTTGAATACTATCATTCAGCATCATTTATCAACAACCACAATAATATAGTTATTATAAACGTCTGTCTTTCTGCTATAGCTTTAATTCTCTATAAGGATGCTTCCTAGGTGATCTCAATTAGCCTTCAGCTAATATCTGATGACACCAAATTTACCTCCTTTTCCTTCTCTTTTTCTCTTCATCCCATCTCCCATCTTGACCTGTCTCTCTGACATTCCCCCTGGATGCCTTGCCATCTTAAAATTAACAGAGTCAAAACAGAATTCCTTGACTGTATTATTAAGTAGATTTGTAATTTTCATAACTGAAGAAAGGTTATAGAAATCCTTTAATTTGTATATAAGGTAGGTCTAAGGAAACAAATCCAATTCACTCGCTGCATGCTGCACAATATATACACTTTGGTTAAGATGCGGATTTCTATGTACAATTAAGTGACTGTGTCTGTGTGGAAAAGCAGCTTTTTACTTCACTGAATTTCTATGTCATGCTGGATTTTATGCTTTCAATATATCTTTTTGTTCAGCTTTCTAGATTTTTCAATTTATTCCTTTTAAGTCTCTTTTTTTTCACATGGATGATGAATTTTAGCCTGTGTGTCAGGCTCAAGAGTTCTACTCTTCTAACCTTTTCATGTTTTATCCTAAATCCTGAGGGGATGGAGCTATTCACTGGTAAGCTATTGTCTGCTTGTTCTCACCTTTTCCTAATGTTATAGAGGTGTAGAATCTTTTTTCAGACGTGGATAATGATAATGAGTTTGTCTGGAATATTCTTTTAGATTCAAATATATGAATATTTGTAACTGTTATTTTCAGGTTTTGCTTTGTAATCATTCTATATTTCTATAAATCATTTGTTTCAGAGCTAATTCGCTTAATTTATATTCCTTATTTTCTATTGCTGTATTCTTTTGCTCTTCTTTTAATTGTGTCATTGTAAAAATCTCTTTTCCCTTTTTACCATTAACATGAATCAACTTAAACTTTTTTCTATGTTGTGCAAGTGCATGCGAAACAAAATAAAACAAACACATGTTTTCCAAACAGATGCAAGTGTAATAAGAGAACTCTTTAATGTCAGTTTTCATGTAATTTTGGAAAATATGATGCACATTCATGAAACACCTGTACTCTTCACAGCAAAAGTTAGAACTGTGTTTTTCAAAATCTTTTATTTGAGATTTCAAAATATTTTCAAAGATTCATTTGATTGATTAATAGATAATAGAAGGGAAGTCACAGACCTTAGGCCTAATATATCTCTGGTGTAACTCTGTTGACTTCAAATAAGTTATATCAAAGATGAATTTAGGACAATATATTTGAATTTTAAGGCAAGTCTACACTTAAGACACTCTAGTGGTGCGGCTACCCCTCAGCAGCATTTCAGTAAAGAAACTATTACATTGATGGAAAAGCTTTTCTCATCAACAAAATTAATACAAGAAGTAGTAGTTATGTTGATACAAAACATAGCACTGTCTACACCTGTGGTTAGGTTGGTATAACTATCTCTCAGGTGTTTGGATTTTTCACACCTTTGAGTGATACAGTTATACCAATGTAAGTTTATAGCATAGACTTGGTAATAAAAGCTGACATAACTATTCTGCCAATCTGTACCATTTAAACTAACGGTGCTTCCTTCTTTTTCTTCTGGATGTACCTGGTAGATTTATATTTACTGTGTCATTTACAGACTTTCTTAGGGGAAAATTACAGCATGAAGCACACACAAACAGCTTTTCCTGAGCTAACTTTTTTTACCAGCAAGCTGAAAGAACAGGTAACAAGAACTTTCTGAAACTTGCTAAGTGTACAAACACGATTCTACTTCTCACTTGCCTTTTTAAGTATAAACATTACAACATCACTTACCTGAAACCCCTGTACTCTGAAACAACTCTGTTCCTTCAGCAGCTCAGCAACAAAATATGCTACTGTATTTTAGTCTCAGAGTTTGCTCCAAAAGGAAAACAAAGGCCATATTTACATTTGCCAGCAAACTCATATGGAATATTTGCTCTGATTTCAGTCTCAGGCAGTATCTTTTTACAGCTCAGCTGATGAACAGTTTAAAAATCAAAGCCTTTATCAAAGTTTCTATTCCATCGTTCATGTTCAATCAGATATATAATCATTAAGAATGTGTCAGTCCCTTTGTCCATGTACAAAAAAATGGCTAATCTGACATTCTAAAAGCATTTCAGGAAACTACAGTGCAGCCATACTGTATCCTAATGTTCTAGGTGCTTGCATGTCACTCATATGATGTCGGGGAGAATGAAAATCCATGGCATAGATCATTTGTATGCCAGACATACAGGTAATAAGAACTCTTTCCCATACAACTCAACTTCCATGCAAGTAACTCAACTTCCAAAATCATGTGTCTAAAGGAATTAAACACTTCTGACTCAGTGTAGTACATTAGGGATCCTTCATTATTTACATATCATCAAGATAAAGGATGTTTTGGGTATCAGTGGGGTTGAGCATGGGCTACATTGGCACAATAAATGATGAAAAGAGCCATGTGCCATTATAGTATCATTGTGGCCCACTAAGGGTACGTCTACACTACAGCGCTAATTCAAACTAACTTAGTTCGAATTAGTTAATTCGAACTAAGCTAATTCGAACTAACACATCTAGAACTAAAAACTAGTTCGAATTAGTGTTTTGCTAATTCGAACTAGCGCGTCCACACTGATTGGACACAGGGGCGCATTTAAGGGTGGCTGAAATTGGTTCTGGCAGGGCATCAGGTCAGTAGTTGCGTTGTGTGGCTGCTGTCTGAGGCTATCTGAGGCTCGTGCTTAAAGGGACCCCCCTAGACAGCCAGTTCTCAGCTTTTCCTGCTTGCTTGCCAACCTCGCCGAGGGACAGCAAAGCGTTGGTCTCTGTGCCCGTCTGTGTCAGTGCTTCCCTTCAGGGTGGCAACATGGAGCCAGAGCTCGCCTTGAACCTTCTGGTGCACTTTCTGGACTTGCTGCTGCAAGCCTGCCAGCAATGGCTCGAGGCTGCCTGGCACTACCTGGTGCACATCAGCCCCCTGCCTCTCCGCCTGGCTGCCCTGGGGGCTGTGGAGGAGCCGCGGCGGTGCCCCGGCACCGGCGTGCCCTGCCGCATCTGGCGTCTGGACACCAGCAGTGACTGGTGGGACCGCATCGTCCTGGAGTGCTGGGAAGACCGACAGTGGACCCAGAACTTCAGGATGAGGAGGGACACCTTCCTGGAGCACTGCGAGTGGCTCGCCCCTGCTCTGCGCAGAAGTGACACTCGCATGAGACCCGCCATCCCCCTCCAGAAGCGGGTGGCCATCGCCTTCTGGAAGCTCTCCACGCCAGACAGCTACCGATCCGTCGGGAACCAGTTCGGCGTGGGGAGATCCACCGTCGGAGCGGTGCTCATGCAGGTATGCCACTCATCGGCCACTGTGCCGGGGGGAGAAGGGGGCTGCAAGGAGAGGATGGGCCGCCCCAGGGACAAAGGGGGGGCAGGAAGAGGCGAAAGCGCCCCGCACCGGAGGGTTCGGTCTATCCCGGCCGTACTACATGCCGCCAAGGGGGTTGCTTCCGGGAGTGGGGTGCGGGGCACTGCCAGGGCACGAATGCTCCCAGCCACCTGGGCGCCCCACTGATTGGCGCTTTCCTGTGTCTCTCTCCGCAGGTGGTCAAGGCCATCAACTGGGTGCTGCTCCGCAGGGTGGTCCGCCTCGCCGACCCGGATGCCGTCATCCGGGGATTCAGCGCCCTCGGCTTGCCCAACTGTGAGGGGGCCATTGACGGGACGCACATCCCCATCCGTGCCCTGGAACACCAGGCGTCCCGGTACGTCAACCGCAAGGGGTACTTCTCCATCCTCCTGCAGGCCGTGTGTGACCACCGGGGACAGTTCACGGACATTAATGTGGGCTGGTCCGGCAAAGCACATGACGCCTGGGTGTACCGCAACTCCTCCGTGTGCCAGCGGCTGCAGGCCGGGACCTTCTTCCCCAACTGCCACATCAGGGTCGGGGACGTGGACATGCCCGTCTGCCTGGTGGGGGATGCCGCCTACCCACTGCAGCCATGGCTGATGAAGCCCGACACGGGTCACCTCAATCCCTCCCACAAGGCCTTCAATGCCAGGCTGTCCAGGGCCCGCATCGTGGTGGAGGGGGCCTTCGGGCAACTGAAAGCCCGCTTTCGATGCTTCCTCACTTGTCCGGACCTGGCCGAGCACAACATCCCTCCCGTGGTGGCAGCATGTTGTGTGCTCCACAATTTATGTGAGAGAAAGGGGGAGGCTTTCCTGCCAGCCTGGATGGCTGAGGCTGACCGCATGGCTGGACACTACAGTCAGCCCCGCACCGCTGCCATCCGGGAAGCCCAGCAGGGGGCCGTCCGGATCCGGGAAGCCCTGCGGGAGAGCTTCCTGGTGGAGGAGGAGGACTGACCTCTCCCTGCATGCTCCACTGGGGCCTTCTTCCACCCTACCCTCTTCCCCTTTCCCCTCCCTACTTACTTTCAAATAAAGACACCTCTTTTCAAACAAAAACGTCTTTTTATTTTACGTAACTGGGGTGGGGGGAGGGAGGGAGGAAGGAGGGTGGGAAAGCGGAGGGGGAAACCTGGGAGGAGGGAGCTGGAAGGGGAGGGAAGGGAGGAAGGGAAAGGAAAGCTCAGGGGTGGGGGTCCGGCTGCCTCTCCGGTCTCGCAACACTGCAGGTCCGGGGGCATTGGTGGGGAATGGTTGTGGAGGGTGGGGCAGGAGGGCCGAGGGTTGTGGAGGGAGCAGGAGCAGGAGGGGGAGCAGGGGGAGCAGGGGGAGGAGGAGGAGGAGGAGCAGGGGGAGCAGGAGGAATTGGGAAGCGGTCGAGCAGGCTCTGGAGGTGGCCTTGCAGGGCATGGCCCTGCTCCTCCAGTGCCTCCAAGCTCCTCCGGTGCAGCCTCAGGTCCTCCTGGACCCAGTGGTCCTGGAGACGGAGCTGTTGCTCCAGGAACCGGACGTGCCGCCTCTGGTACTCCTCCTGGTTCCTGGCTCTCCTGCTTGCCCAGGCGCAGGCGGCTGCTGCAGGTGGGGTGGTGTGCCCTGCAGTCCCAGGTGCTGTGGCTGTGGTGAAACAAGAACAGCGGTCAATTACCCCAGGGGCCGAGGTGTGTGAAACTCAGCTCCCCTCTGCAAGGCCAGGGCCCCTGCAGGATCCCTAGCTGCTGCTCCGTGGTGGGCAAGGCCCAGACGCACGGTCCCAGGGCTCCCTCTCGCCCCAGCCCCCCGTACACATAAGGGGAGCATGATGGTACTCACAGGTGGACGCCTCCCCGGCCTCGGATGACACAGGCGAGCGGCTCTGTGGGGTGCCTCAGGGGTCCTGGGTCCTGGGCAGGCTGCCGGCAGGCTCCTGGCTCTCAGAGCCCTCCTCCTGCTCCTCCGTCTCTTGGAGCGGTCCCTCTGCCCCGGGGTCTATCACGTCCCGGGGGGCAGGGATGGCATGAGCCCCCAGAAGGTGGTCCAGAGCCTGGAAGTGGGGGCACACCTCTGGGTCGGCCCCTGGCTGGCAGGCCCGGGAGTAGGACTGCCGCAGGTCCTTTATTTTCCAGCGCACCTGCTTCCGGCTGCGCTGGTGGCCCCTGGCGGCCAGGCTGGCAGCCATGCGGCCGTAGACTGCCGCGTTCCTGGGGCTAGTGTGGAGATCGTGGACATTGGAGGCTTTCCCCCAAACCTCGATGAGGTCCACGATCTCCGCACTAGACCACGCAGGCGCCCACTTCTTGCGGCCCCGGGCAGGGTCCTGGGAGCCGCCAGGCTGGTCCTGGGAAGAGGCGGAGGGCTGGGTGTCATCGGGTGGCTGGCTCATGGGTGTCAGCTGCTGGGTGTGCTGGCACGGGTGCTGGCAGCCTTGCAACTGGCACAAACTGTGTAGCCAGCCCGTGGCCCTTTAAGGGCTCCGGGGCTGGGAGGGGGGCAGTAGAGTTTGCCTGGTGTTGGCCAGAGTGGCCACCAGGGCAAGCTGGGAAGGGCTAGCCTCCCACTAGTTCGAATTAAGGGTCTACACAGCCCTTAATTCGAACTAGTAAGTTCGAACTAGGCTTAATCCTCATGGAATGAGGATTGCCTAATTCGAACTAAGCGCTCCGTTAGTTCGAATTAAATTCGAACTAACGGAGCGCTAGTGTAGCGCCTATGAAAGTTAGTTCAAACTAACGTCCGTTAGTTCGAACTAACTTTGTAGTGTAGACATACCCTAAGGGATTATGCAATTGTGTGTGTGCATATATGTGTGCATGCATGCTGCTTGTGAAGGTGATGCAACATATTACTTGGATGAATACTGGGGATGAGGGCAAGAAGACAGAAGCATTTTTCATTTCACTCAACATTTGTATGTGTCACTTTTAGGGAGCATTAACAGGGGAATCTCAGTGGCCAATTCTCTATTGGATAAGGATAGCTGCTGTTGATTTCAACAGGAGTAGATGATTTATTAAGATAGGAGATCCCTGTATACTGTGCAGAGAAAGTCAGACACCTGGAAGAAAAGGCTAACTAAAAACATCCTCCTGGTTCCTGAAAATATGAAGAAATACAATGGGAGATAAAAAATCTAAGCATATTCTTAGACTTTGTGTTCTCAATTTGCTCTCATGTTTTGGTTAGCAGTCCAAACACATCCTCTTAGAAGTCTATACATTGCACACGAGCATATAGGAGTAGGAGGAAGAATCCCTGTTGTAGATGTTTTTCTTTTTCCCTCAGTGTGTAAGCTGAAATATAAATAAAAAATGTCTTCAAGGGAAATAAAAAGGTATATTCAGAATAAAACCTGTAACTCTGGAGCAAAAATGCAATACTCACAGTTCATACTTTTGCTCTAAAAAGGCATTAAAAGTCTTTAGGACAGTGGTAGGTAATCTGCAGAGTCACATGAGGCCTATTGGGATTCTATGTGTGGCTCATGAGACCTTTTGTTTACAGATAACCACATACAGGGTTGCCAGATCCTGCTGGTTTTCAACCTCATTGTTTTATTTCCTACTGTTATTACAAAAGTGACATGAACTTAAAGCAAGGGTATGTGAAGTGAGTGCATGCTGATTGCACACAATATGAGAGCTGTGTGTTCTCTCTACCTCCAATCAAAGTTCTGCCTTGGTTCAATCAGCACATCCTGGAAATTCTAGGTACACAAGCATAGTTAGCAAAACTACCCTATGCCGGGAGACTGTTTTGGTTACAACAATCTTGCGGCCCACTGAGATGAAGGAGGGCCACTCATGCGGCCCTTCACTAGCCAAGGTTGCTCCTCACTGGTTTAGGAAGTATTTGCTATTTACCAGGATATCTCTGAAACACAGAGCTCATGTTCTGAAAATCTCTAAGGCCTCGGATGCAAATCCTAGTGAGATGGGCAACAGAGAATTCACTTTTTCTGCACTCTAATGCCAGAGTGAACAGAGCATATGTTGTCAAATGAAAAGTTAGGTACTAGATATCATCCTCTTCATTGTGCAGAAGTCTCAAAACCTTTGTGCATTCCCTTCTTTATTCTTAAGAAGACATTTTACCTGTGGTTTAAATTGACATAGCTTCATTTATATCAGAGGTTCCAAAACTGTAGGGCATGCCCCAACAGGCACAGAGAAATGTTTGGTGGTGGGGGCTCTGGCAGGGCCTGGACCCCAGTCCCCACAGGAGGTGAAGAGGGAAAACCATTCAGCCCCACTCTGGTCCCAGCTCTACTCTGCCCTTGCTTCCAGACACAGTTCCTGGCCCTGCCCGTAGCCTCAGCTCAATCTTCAACTGTGTCTCAGCTGCAGCTCTGGCCCTGCTCCCAGCCCTGGCCCCTTCTGTGGCACCAGTCTCAACCCTCTTACCCCATCTATGTCCACTGCCCAGTGCTGCTGCCTTGTTCCTGACCCAGGCTCCAGTGGTGGTGGGGAAGAGTGGGGAGAGGATTAAGGGAGGGGGGCACGATCCTGAAAAGTTTGGGGACCACCAAGTTAAATTCATGGAGTTGTGTCAATTGATATGTGCCAAAAGTTTAACCCATGATGGCCATCTAGCAGTGCTTTTATTATACTGCAGATTAGGTTTCCATGTAGTATCTGTTCTGTCCCATTCATCAGTTTTTACTTTGTGCTTTATCCATGTCACACTAGGCACTAGAGTGAAGCCCTTAATAGGATTAAAGTGCTTGCCTAAGAAATTATGAGTTAGATAGGTCTTTGCTTGTTCTTGATATCATAGGCTGTTTAATCTTGATGGGTAGTTGTTTATGCGTTAAGTGGTGCTTATTATTGAAACTATAATGAAACCAAATTCTGTCATTACAGCTGTAATTTTAATACGCTTCTAAGGAGTTACCCAGTAATCACTGAATTACTTTTACAGACTAAATTTGAAATACTGAAGTCCTTCCTTAGTCAAAATTCCCATTAGATTTTATTTTTTTAAAATTGCCTGTGGTAAACTCTGTTTCCCAGAAGTGACAGTAGTGCCTGGGGCAGAGGTGAGGGGCTGGTGAATCTAAGTTATATTCTCGCTTAATGAAAAACGTCTCTCACAGCCACTTCCATGGAGTGAAACAATATCCATGGGAAATAGCCCACTTTTCTGCAGTGCACCTGCTTGAAAATGTTTATTTTTATTGCTTAAAAATATGCCATGTGTATTAACAGTCTATCACAGAGCTCAGCTTGCAATTTGCAATGGTGAGGGATGAAAACCTTTGAGGGATACATACACTGGGACTTTTTTGTAAAATTCCTAATACTTGGTACAACCAGGTAGATCCCAAAGGCAACAAAGATCTGCTCTTCAAAAGTGTTTTATGAGCCTCAGGGATGAATGATCTCTGACTGGGATAACTTAATATACTTCAGGGAAGACATGAACTTGAGCTAGAAGCAAGAAATTCACCTCAAATCCCATTTCATTTGGTGGCAGAGTTTTAATGAGAGGCTCCCAATAGCCCACTTTAGTACAATGCTGCTCAAATTCTTCACCATAACAGACTGCTTCCATATCAGTGATTCCAACTGAGAAGGAGGCCTTGAGCGCAGGAATGAATTTACTTGAAGTAATTTCTTCTATGTATTTTGCACTTTGACATGCCTAATGGGAGCCTGCAGTAGGTTTGGAAGAATGATTGCTGCTTTGAAAAAAGAGCATTGCATAATGGATGAAGGCAAATTAATTGTGGCTATTTTCTGAATCAATTGTCTGCTCCTAGAACACCCTTGCTCATCTAGGACATGCCCTTACAACTACTTCTTTTTAATCAGTATAGGTCAAGTCTATCAGGCTAGATCTAAACTACTGGTTTCTGGTGGAAAGATTAAATGGCCAAGGGTGTGGACTACTTGATGTAAAATAGACCATAATTATGTTAAATATTCCAAAACCGTGGTTTGGTTTAGAAACTACTTTGCTCTTATTGTCAACTCAGTTTTCTGGTGCACTGCACAAATATGTTAATTTAGCACTCACACTGAATATAAGGTCAGAGTGTCATGCTTTTGTCTTTTCTTCATTGCTTATCACCTTTGCAGAATGCCATTTCTATTTGTCATATGTATCTGATGACCAGTCTTCAGCAAGTCCCTTTGCAAGAACAGTGCATTTCCCCTCCCTCACCCCAACAGCTGCTCAGTAATTTCACATGACATAATGTAAATGTATTCATGAAGTAAAGTGAGTCCCTCTAAGCTAGGGCTGGCTGTACTCATGGAGACGTTCGCCAGTCTGTTGAACACAATTTGCAATCATTATCTTTTTCAACAGCCTGAATGCAAATGAAAAGCCATGCAAAAGACTTAAAGGAAGCATTTTATCTCTCTCGGACTCTCTTTTTCTCTCACACAAAATGGCCCCGTTCATTTTAATGGGGGGGTGGGATGTGTGGCTAAATCTCCTGCATTGCACTGAAAATCTCAAGAGATGCTTTTGTAATGCAGCCATTTCCATTCCAACCTTCTAGACTGATCCTCCCTGGTCATTCGTATAAATAGGCAAAAAGTGAGAATAATGAAATAAATGTACAGATGCAAATCTCAGATTTAATTACCAGGGTCTTTTCCAAAAAAAAAAAAAAAAAAAACCCTCTCCAAAAATCCTGTAAAATAACCATCTAGGTCTTATGTTCAGATCTTATATGAGAAACAAAGCTGATTATTTAGGAATTTAAAATATACTTTTGTTTATACAGATTATATAAAAAAGATAAGAAAGAGGGCATGCCAGATGGACTATTTGGCTGCAAGTCTTGACAAAAATGGAAACAGAGGATGCCAGTAATCAGGGAAATTGCATTTCAGCAATGAAATTTTCATCGTCAGCATGAATTAAGAGTTGAAATAGCTGCATGGTAGGTTCAGACGCACTCAAAATCAGTAGGAATTCCAATTTCTGGTACAAAGTGCACAGATTACTTCTCCTCTAAGGCTCTGGTCTACTCCTGTTGACATCCTCCCTCATCCACTTGTTACATTTTCAAACAAGCACTTTTGGGTTTATTTCCATGAAGACCCCCATGTTTGGGAGAAGCACTCCATAAAGCTAACTCATTATTCTTCCAAATCTTACTTAAAATTCTCCTTTACTATGAGGCCTACAAAAGTCTGGAAAAGGTTAGGGTGCTAAGATGTTGAGATCACTGTCTACCATACTGATCAATATTATCTCACTGTTTTCCTTGCTCTTTCCCACCTGTGGTCTCCCATCTTAACACTGATTTCAGACACTGGTTTTGGTCTCTGTGTACTAAGTACTGTTCAAAATGAGATCCTGGCCATGACTGGAGCTCTTACACACTTTGGTAATACAAACAATGCATTGCGTGTGCACTTGCTTCTTGCCCAACTATTTGCAAAGTGTTGCCAATAACTATTTAGGAACTAAAAGTTACTAGGGTATGTCTATACTACCCTCCTAGTTCGAACTAGGAGGGTAATGTAGGCATACCGCACTTGCAAATGAAGCCCGGGATTTGAATTTCCCGGGCTTCATTTGCATAAGCGGGGAGCCGCCATTTTTAAAACCCCGCTGGTTCGAACCCCGTGCAGCGCGGCTACACGGGGCACGAACTAGGTAGTTCGAACTAGGCTTCCTAGTTCGAACTACCGTTACTCCTCATTTCACGAGGAGTAACGGTAGTTCGAACTAGGAAGCCTAGTTCGAACTACCTAGTTCGTGCCCCGTGTAGCCGCGCTGCACGGGGTTCGAACCAGCGGGGTTTTAAAAATGGTGGCTCCCCGCTTATGCAAATGAAGCCCGGGAAATTCAAATCCCGGGCTTCATTTGCAAGTGCGGTATGCCTACATTACCCCGCTAGTTCAAACTAGCGGGGTAGTGTAGACATACCCCTAGAGAAAAGAAATGTAAGTTTTTTGCAATTATATATGTTAAAATTGTAATCACTTTAAATTCTCATAGGGTTTCCTTGTCCAGCAAGCAGGTAGGGCAATTTGCAGGGAAGCATGCAATCTGGGTTTAGCAGCAACCAGGAGCCAGCCATCCTAGAGTAAATTGATGTGAGTTATACCTCTTTGTTTCAGGAAGTAGCCTCCTCTGTCTTGCTGTGTTTAGAGTTCTTTTATGTTATTCTGAAGTCTAAGAATTGAAGTTGCGCTACATTAGAACCTTCCAGAAAATGTATGTATGTTTTTATCTAACTTCTCTGTTTGTGTGCCAAGAAACATAATGCAGCAGAACAAAAAACTGAACTACATTGTTTTGAAACACAGCCTAATCTTGTAACCACAAGGCCATCCTTTTCATAGCTTTCCATGCCTCAGAATTTGACACTGGAATACTGCATGACATTGCAATGAGAGTACAGTTACATTTATTTTAAATGTATTTATTAATTCTTATAATCACAAGTGAATATAATGAAGTGAAAGGGCCCTTAGAAGTGCTGTGCATTATGGATGATAAAGCCTAATCATTAATGTTATATGTAAAATAGAAAGCTCACTGTAAAGCTAAGAATTCCTGGAATTTTAACAATGAAAACTACTTGATCAATAGAGTAAGACACAATGGCAAGGAAACATCGAAAAACTTGTATTGCTGTTTCCAATATATGGGGACCTACTGTGGATCTACCTTCTCCCTCCTGTAGTGAGAACTGGAGATACTAATAAAAGACTGCATGAGAACATGCAGTAATCACGTTCTTCCAGGAGCGATGAAGGAGAGAGCTGGAGGACAATGTAGATTCAAAGGATCTCAGTATAGATAGGTTCTATTTGTGGCTTCTTCTGGACCCAGGATTTGGGAGACTGATGTTATATTTCAAAGAGGAAATCTACATTAATCTTCACTAAGGGTATGTCTACACTTGCAGCCTATTTCAGAATAGGGCTGCAAATGTAGGCATTCGGAATTGCAAATCAAGTCTGGGATTTAAATATTCCGGGCTTGTAAATTTCAAAAAATGGCACCTGGCCAGGACGATACAAATCAAGCATGGGATAACTGCCTGTGTCTACACGTGGCAGTGAAATAGGCATTCTAAATAAAGCCCTATTTCGAACTACCTGTTAAACCTCATTGCAGGAGGAATAACAGGTAGTTCGAAATAGGGGGGAATCAGGAAACTTAGAACACTGAGATTCCTTCCTTTAGAATAAGTAATTCTATAACCTTACTGTCATTATCCTTTATTTCCGATGTCAATAATTGTAAATAATAAAAATGAATTGGCATTTGTGACTAAAATGAGGGACATTTGAGAAACAAGTATGGCAAACATTCTTTGCATATTGGTGGAATGAGTGAAGCACAGAGTTAAATGTCTGGATATTCATATTCTTACTCTTGTGTATTTATATCTATTTTTATATCTATGTCTATATCTGGAAATATGTTACAAGGACCATTTATTTGCCCACACACTTGCCTAATTTGGTGTAAATTGGGAATATTTTGAGAAACAACAGGAGTTCCATAGGCTGCTAGTTAATTAAAGCCTAATTAGATTTAAAGGGAAGTTGTGGTTGGCAGGTATAGGACAGCCAATGCCTATAATAGCAACTGACTTCATTTTACCTAGTTAAAATCCATTCAGATACATCATGAGTTGTAGATTTATAGCAGAACTCAGCATCTAAAATTGAAGTGCTGTTTGACTGTGGGAAAATAGCAATTAGGAGTTGCATGTTTTTCATTTCATTTGCCTTACAGGTTTAATATTCACTATTCGTTTGCAGAGGTTCTCCTGCAGTTTGAAAATGATGACAAAGCAGTTGAATAAAAGGAATATAATGTTCTCCATTTGAAGAAAACAAAAGTCCAATTGCCAAATCATTAGACTCTTGCCATTCAGCAGATGTATCTCTTGAAACAGCATTAAAGGGTTCTTTGTACATTAGCTATAATATCAACACTCTTACTTTCACCATCCCATTAATCTCTAAACAGTATAGAAATATCATTATTAGAGAGAATATTGATAACTCTGAGAGTCCTCCAAACTGTGCCATCAGGTGGATAATTATTAAAGGTTAGAAATTCAGATTGTAGTAGCTTCCTTCGAAAGCCCAGAAAATGAGTATTATAGAGACTATTTTACAGGAATTATTCAGATGCCACCTTAAAGTAAAGGCCAAACCACTGTATGTAAATGTTAAGGATCCCATGTCTGAAGTCAAAACTTTGTCTTCGCCACATTATTGTGTAGTGTTCTGTGTTCAAGTGGCGGATTGTTTCCCTCCACCTCAGACATGCCTTATTTCAGTGTTGTAGCATTTCAAAGTACATAGCTTATGGGCTGAACCTTTAGGATGAAAAGCCTGACAATTATAGTTGCCCTTCAGGCTGATTCCGTATAGTTCTATTACAGTAGTATCCAGAGACTCGAAACAGATTGAAGCCCTGTTATGCTAGGTTCTCTACAAAGAAATAGTAAGGCTACCCGAACAGCTTATAATTAAGACCTTTGACCTTGCACATATTCATACAAATTTAATTTTAACCCCACCAGTCACTCTATTGACTTCGATGTGCTTAAAGTTAAGCATGGAATTTGTATTTGAAGGATTAGGTCCCAATTGAGACAAGATACAATAAAAAAAATGTAACAAACTGTCTGAGGGAATAGGAGAAGAGAGGATGAGAGAGAAGTCATAAGATTCCAGTCACAGAGGTTAGCTTTCGTATAATTAGATGACTTGAAATCATTTAAGTATTCTAAATTGCAGGGTATAAATAAACAACTCGGTTAGATAATAGAGTTCCTATAATGGTAAAAGAAATCTATTCAAATTCCGCATAATAGTTGAATTTCTGAGGTTCCAGAGCTGACTATAAATGAAAATTACCATAGAAAATATAAATGTCTTATTCAGTCAGGGAAATATTTCTGCCTATTTTGCTTTTTAAAGAAAAGGAGGGATGGGAGATTGTTGCAGTTATGGATTCTGGAACTCTTGCTTTTGTGTGAGGGTTTTTTTTCAGATACTGTACATGTCCAGCATTACTTGTACTGTGTTAGCAGTGTGAAAATGAATAAGGAGCACATGAGTATTTCAGACACTGAAGTACAGTCTCAGGTCCCATTCTGTAATTGACTTCATTAGGGGTAAATCTGTATTGAAAATCTTGGGCCTGCATGTGACCTTGTCTGGATACAAGTTAAAGACGTGAGACCTTAGTTTTATTTTACATGTGAAACTTCAGTATAGCATTTCTGTAGGATTGTTTAGAAACTTGAAGCCATGTGGGGTAATGGATTGTTCAAGTTATTTATATCTTAGGGTACGTCTACACTAGCCCCCTAGATATATCTAGGGAGGCTAATGAGGGCAACTGAAATTGCAAATCAAGCCTGGGATTTAAATATCCTGTGCTTGATTTGCATGTTCCAGGTCGGTCGCCATTTTAGAAATTGACTAGCCCGAAGTAACTGCCCGCGTCTACACGCGGCAGTGAAACGGGATTCCGATTTTGAGCCCTAACTCGAATTAGCTGGAATTCCTCCTGCAATGAGGTTTACCAGCTAATTTGAATGTAGGGCTTTAAATCAGAATTCCGTTTCACTGCCACATGTAGATGTGGGCAGTTATTTCAGGCTAGTCAATTTCTAAAATGGCGACCAGCCAGGAACATGCAAATCAAGCGCGGGATATTTAAATCCCAGGCTTGATTTGCAATTTCAGTCGCCCTCATTAACCTCCCTAGATCGATCTAGGGGGCTAGTGTAGACATACACTAAGGGAACAACCTATTTATTGATTGGACACATAGTACAGGACTCAGGCAAGAGATTAATTATAATATATTATGGATTGTTCTGGAATGACTGTAATCTATGTTTGAATGTACTGTTTGTGTGTGAGATTTAACTGATCTTCTAATATATGTTTAGCAGCATAGAACTATAGAGGTACACTCTTTGGACAATTTTATTCCATTATATTGTCATTATAGCCTATTCATTCTAAAGAGTTGTTCACCTATTTTATGTATACAAGGGTCATGGGATATTAGGTTGAGGAGGAAGACATCCCCGTTACATATATGATGCACACACACACACAAAAAGGCAATCGCCTTCATTGTTAATTTAGACCTCACTCCTAAATGCAATGTAGCATTAATCAAGAATGGCATGGCTGGATTTATTGTTTTCCTACTCTTCAACAAAGACACTAGAAACAGTGGTATGTAAATACTGACTGGTGAGATGAGGACAAAGGTGACTGATTTTTCTGAGCAATAATTGTCCGTGATTCACCCTCTATAGGCCCAATTGGTAATACACAGTGTTATCTGGACTCCCCAGAATTAAATTTGAACTTTATCATGCAACACTCTCTTATTTTACCATAATTTGGATATAAATTTATTGTATAGTGGTTCCTTAAAATTAACTTCTTCCTTGGTAATTAATTTAGAGCAGTCCTATTTTTGTTTATCTTTTTCTTTGTACAAGGCCCCCTATTTATGTGCATATTTGATCAGACTCAAAATGCATGGCCATGGCATGGCTCATTTTTCTAAATATTTACTAAAGTTTGCAATTATAATACACCTAGTCCCTTGTTTGTGATTTAGTTAAGGGCAAGTATAAACAAAGGCTCACAGGGTGAGTTTTTGGAAGAAGTTGTTGTTCTGTTCAGAGAAATTGAGGAAGATATTAGGTGACCATATCTACGTATAGGTATTTCTAGTAAAGAACTTCATACATGTTTGCACACTTTCATTTACTATATACCCAAGATACATCAAAATTCAAAATTATCCTTATTTAAGACTATCTTCTTTTCTTAAGCAGCTAGTGCCAGAAGACATTATGAACAACTCATCTTTCCTTTGTTCGGCTTCCTTTTTCTTCATTGCACCACCAGTTCATTGTAGATTTGTTGGATTAGTCTGTTATGGAAGCAAACGTGAGTCAAAATAGAAGGCAAGACACCTTGGATACATTAATGATGGGAACCCCAGCTCAAGTACTATGAGAACAAATAGTGCATGGTTAAGAGATAACAGTTAATGTAGACAGGGATGAAGAGATGCAATCATAGTCTAATTTCTGGCTTGAATCACAGTACAACTGATTTTTCAGTTTTCCGCCCTGACATCTAAGACAATATGAACCTCAGTCCAAATCAAAATACTTGACATAAACACATTGTAGAGATGATACCATATCTGAATTTTACTGCTGTATTTTTAAAGAAATCCCATTTTAAAAGGCCAATTTAAGAATATGTATACACAATAAAAATCATATACAGATGACAGTGTACTATCATCACTGCTGTGAAATGGTTGCCATTAAAATTTCACTTTTGCCAACCATGCCATTTGAAGTAATACTCTATTTCCCACTAAGTAAAAGAGAAGATAATGGGATTTCAATAAGCAATAACTGTTAGTAAATGTTGAAGTTTTAGTGGTGACCTTTATTTTTATAACAAATATTTGACTAACAATATTAGTCTCTTGGATTTATAGAGTCTAAATAATATTGTCAGGAAATCATAAGTATTATATCTTAAAGGCTTTGAAAACCACACACTGCAGTTAACTGTAGGGTTTCTAAGAACCATTGAAAATGTGGTTTGTTAAATGTAGTAAAGGATGATAACTGCTCCCCATACTTCCATGTTTTATAAATATTCTTGTTAGTGACTTTCAGCAGAATATCTGGAATGCTGGGAATATCTTTGCATTGTCATATAAAATCACTGAAAATCCAGGTATTTTATCAAATCTTCAAAATATCACAACACAATTATGCAAAGAGAGCTTGGAAAAACACATCTTTAAAATCCAGGTGTTAATTACAATAGGTTGAACCTCTCTGGCCCTGGACTCCAGCAAGACTACAGATGTTGCCAGACCAGAGAGCTCCTTGACCAGAGAGCCTCAGTGGCTGTTGGCTGGGAGTCTGGTGGCAGAGAGGCTGGCTATTGGTAGCCCTGGGAGTAGGAAGTGTAATGCAGCCATCAGGACAGGGGGCTGGCAGCAGAGCCTGGTCAGTGGGCTAAGGGCCGGGAGCACAACCTGGCAAGTGGAGCCAGGCATGCAGCTTGCCTGGCAGGGCAGGGAGCAGACTGTTGTTGGCAGCCCCAGGGGCTAGGCGCAGAGCCTGGCCAACAGCCACAAGGGACCGGGAGTGAAGTCCAGCCAGCAGCTCTGGAGAGCTAGAAGCAGAACCCAGCCAATGGGCTAGGGCCAGAAGCAGAGCTTGGCTGGTGGACCAGAGCCAGTAGCAGAGCCCAGTCAGTGGGCCAGGATCAGCAGCAGCAGATCCAGGCCAATGGGATGGGGCCAACAGCATGGCTGGTGGCCAGGAGCGGAGCTGGCCAGCAGTCTGGCTGCCCCCCAGGAGAGCCCTGACTTCTCCTGATCCAGCAAACTCCCTTGTTTAGACTGGTCAGCTCCCAAGGGTGCCAGACCAGGGAAGTCCAACCTTATTACCTATCAGTTAAAGCAAGAAGACATTGTGACACAGTATACTTCAAATCAGCACTCTGTAGTCTCCATATTCATCATTCATGTAAGGTTGTGATATTTCATAGAAAACATGCCATGTAAGATATATGAAAGGGCACAATCTCCTGAAATCCATTATTCTGTACAAATATGTATATCATTAGTGTGTATGAAGTTATGAGACTTTGATGTATGGTTGTTACTAAAATATGCGGTAAATGTAGTAGTGATATGCAGCTCTAGGAGGGTACTCAATGACCAGTAATTTGCAGGGGAATTGCAAATCAAGTACGTACAATTCAATGACAGTTGCCCAGTTCAACACTATAGGATTTATTTAATCAGTGGGACTCAGCAAAGCCTACCTACATGTCTGGTCAAGTGTGGCCCAGGCATGTGGATTGATGGTATAAAATCAGGAACATGTGCAGCATGTCTTGACCTTTCTTCTCCCTCGCCTATTCTGGAAGCATCTGGAATGTCAGGAAGATGAAAGTGATCTGAGCAGGCTTAACGGAAAGCCTGTGTATTTGGAACTGTAACATTATGTGGAGTGAGAAAATTACTGATTGAAATACTGCCTAATGTAATAAGGTGTAAGATTTAGATTGTCAGGTTTTCTTTTATTTTCTTTGGAAACTTTCTCTGATCCTTTATGACTATCACTTATGATCACTTTAAATCTATCCTTTAAGTTAATAAATCTGCTTTATATTTTACGTAAAGCTTTGTATTTTGCTTGAAGAACTTGGACAAGCTGAGATATAAAAGTGTATGCCTGTATTCCCTCCAGTGAGGGAGGAGTGGACTGGGTAATAAACTTACACTGGTGAGCTTACTGAATAGGGGAAACAACAGGATTTCTATTCCAGTAGTTCTAAGGTCCCAGTTGAGATCAGGCCTTATTGTGCTAGACATTTCACACAATATGAGAAGAATTGTTCTGAAGAAATTAGGTTTTCTAAACAAAAATGGGTATGGGAAAGAGGCCATGATCACCATTTACAGGTGGGAAACTGCAGAATGGGTGTGTTTAAAGAGACCAATGTCATACACAGCACCTGTGAGACAGCTGACAATAGAACCTAGTTTTTCTAGTTTGGTAACCACAAGACCAGCTTACTTTTCAAAGAGAACTTGTATTCAAGAAGTATTATTTCTACAGTTAGCCACCCCGCATCCCTAAAGTACTCTCCCCAGTTCTTCAAGCCTAACTTCTTGCTACAGGTTTAGAGAAACAGTAGCTATCCATTTGAACTAACAGAAACAATAATGCAAGTTTAAGTTACTTAAATATCTATCTACCCATCTTAATACCTTTTCTGCTCATAGTGTTATTTCTCTGAATTTACACCAGACCCACCAGGCCAGAATTTGGGTCACTATTGAATATATTTTCTATGGTAAATAGAAGGAAGCAAATGCTGAGATAACCTTATCTATTTTTGTTAGTAAACTTGGCAAGATTTATGAGGTTTATTTGATAGATTAGATGATCATTTAATAATGATTCTGAAAACAGTCCAAGGGAAGTCAGATAATAGGTATTGCTAATTTTTAGAAACTGAATAGGTCAGTGTTGTTCTGAAAACAACAGTAAGAAAAAATAAGGCACCCGTGGCAGGTCCTCTGGTTCTCACATTAAACCCAGCCTTTTCTCTACAGATATATTGCCCTAGAGCAAGCTGAATAGGCAGTGTCAGACACATTGTTTCCCTATATTCTCGGTCCTTTTCTGTAATGCTTAACTACAATCCTCTCAGTTTAATTAGAAGGAAAAACAAAAGAAACCAATTGATTTGGGTTAATTTATACTCTAATAAAAAAAGAATTGTGGTAACTCATATTGTATTTATCTCCTTTCAGCATCTTCTAGCCAAGAACATCAGAGATAAAATGCTTTGAACTTCCCAAGAGTACAAAAGTAAGAAATCCTAGTTATAGCACCTCCCATCGCATTAACCAAAAATCTTAGTATGCTGGGCCATTTTTTATTGTGAATGACTATGGTAATGCTTAGTGTTCAACTGTTTATTAATTATTATTATTTGTATTGCTGTAGCATCTAAAAGCTCCAGTGATGTTCCAGGAAACATCTGTTCTCTGCACTGTACAAATATATAACAAAAATACAATCTCTGCCTCAAAGATCTTATAATCTAAGTACAAGACAAGGGACAACAGATGTATACAGACTGATTGGGAGTACAAGAAAACAGTGGAACAATATTGGTCAGCATGATAGGCTGTGGTCTCAGCACATCCCAAACATACTTGCTCCATCCTCTGCCCCATTCCTTCCCTCAGACCCTACCGCTGCCTAGCCCCTTCTCAAAGGCCCGCCTCTGCTCACACTATCTCTCCTTGCTCTGTGAACACCCACGCCCATCTTCAATTATTTTCACTGGCATGGGGCAGAGAATTGGGGTGTGGGAGAGGACTAGGAGCTGAAAGTGGGGCAGGAGATTAGGGTACAGGAGGGGTTGAGGGCTTTGGGAGGAGGGTCAGGGATGGGACATGGGTGCAGAAGGAGGTGCATGCCCTGGAAGGCAGTTTGGGTGCAGGATAGGGCTCAGGCCTGGAGTAGGGAGTTGGGTGTAGGAGGAGGTGAGGGGTACAGGCTTTGGCTGGTCAACAATTACTTCAGGCAGCTCCAAGTTCTTGTTGGTGGCACAAGAGGCTAAGGCAGGGTCCCTGCTTGCCCTAATCCTCTGCTGCTCTCAGAAGTGGCTAACCCATCTCTGTGGCTCTAGGCCGGAAAGCAAGAGGGCACATAGCTCCACTCAAAGTCCCTGCCCGCAGGCACTGCCCAAGCAACTCCTATTGGCCACTCTTTCCAGCCAATGGGAGCTGGGAAGCTGTCACTTGGGACATGGGAAGCACTCAGGGTATGTCTACACTACAATGTTAGTTCGAACTAACGGACGTTAGTTCGAACTAACATTCATAGCCGCTACACTAGCACTCCACTAGTTCGAATTTGAATCGAACTAGCGGAGCGCTTAGTTCGAACTAGGAAAACCTCATTTTACGAGGATTAAGCCTAGTTCGAACTTACTAGTTCGAATTAAGGGGTGTGTAGCCCCTTAATTCGAACTAGTGGGAGGCTAGCCCTCCCCAGGTTTCCCTGGTGGCCACTCTGGCCAACACCAGGGAAACTCTATGCCCCCCTCCCAGCCCCGGACCCCTTAAAGGGGCACGGGCTGGCTACGGTGCCCGTGCCAGGTGCAAGCCTGCCAGCACCCAGCCAGCAGACCCTGCACCTGGCACGGCACAGAGCCACCCACCCGATGTCCCCCAGCCCACCCCCTCTTGCCGGGACCAGGCTGGCGGCTCCCGGGAGCTTGTCCTGGACTGCAAGAGGCGGGCACCTTCCTGGGCTAGTGCGGACATCGTGGACCTCGTCCACGATCTCCGCACTAGGCACAGGAAAGTGGCTGTCTAGGGCAGGAGAGCTGCCAGCCTGGCCACCCAGGAGCAGGTGTGCATGAAAATCAAGGGGGTCCACTGAGACCCCCGACCCTGAGCCCTGAGCTTACAATGGCCGTCCTGGGTCAGACCAAAGGTCCATCTAGCCCAGTAGCCTGTCTGCTGACAGCGGCCAACCCTAGGGACCCTGGAGGGGATGGACCGAAGACAGTGACCAAGCCATTTGTCTCGTGCCATCCCTCTCCAGCCTTCCACAAACTTTGGGCAGGGACACCACTCCTACCCCCTGGCTAAGACTACTCCATGGACCCAACCTCCATGACTTGATCTCACTTCCCTTTAAACTCTGTTCTAGTTGTAGCCTTCACAGCCTCCTGCAGCAAGGAGTTTCGCAGGTTAACTATTTGCTTTGTGAAGAACAACTTTCTGGGTATGTCTACACTACCTCGCTAGTTCGAACTAGCGGGGTAATGTATGCATACCGCACTTGCTAATGAAGCCCGGGATTTGAATTTCCCGGGCTTCATTAGCATAAGCGGGGAGCCGCCATTTTTAAATCCCCGCTGCTTCGAACCCCGTGTAGCGCGGCTACACGGGGCTCAAACTAGGTAGTTCGGACTAGGGTCCTATTCCGAACTACCGTTACTCCTCGTGAAACGAGGTGTACCGGTAGTTCGGAATAGGCACCCTAGTCCGAACTACCTAGTTCGAGCCCCGTGTAGCCGCGCTACACGGGGTTCGAAGCAGCGGGGATTTAAAAATGGCGGCTCCCCGCTTATGCTAATGAAGCCCGGGAAATTCAAATCCCGGGCTTCATTAGCAAGTGCGGTATGCATACATTACCCTCCTAGTTCGAACTAGGAGGGTAGTGTAGACATACCCTCTCTTACTAGTTTGAAGCCTGCTACCCATTCCTTTCCTTTGGTGTCCTCTAGTCCTTCTTTATGGGAACTCAGGAAGAACTTTTCTGTGTGCACCCTCTCCACCCAACCCCTGCTTTTAGAGACCTCTATTCTGTCCCCGCTCCATCTCCTCTTTTCTAAGCTGAACAGTCCCAGTCTCTGTAGCCTCTCTTCATCTGGGACCTGTTCCCAACCCCTGATCATGTTAGTTGCCCTCCCCTCTCCCAGCCTTTCTCTTCCCCTCTCCCACCTCCTTTTCCCAGTCTCCCCCAGTTTTGTTCAATAAAGACAGAGTCAATGTTGGAAGAAACGTTATCTTTATTTTGTACATCAATAAGAAGGGGGGCTAGGGAAGGGTAAGTGGAAGGAGGTGAGGGAGGAATGGGGTACGAGCCCCCGATGGGGAGGACTGGACTGGCTCTGCAGGCTTCTGGGGGTGGAAGCTCTCCTGCAGCCCCCCGATTGCCCTCTCTCTCCAGATGGCAGCCTGCGGCAAGTGCAGCCGGGCTGATGGCCGAGTGGTGTGATGTGCCCAGTGTGGGTACTCCGGGCAATCCAAGCCAGGACTGCTTTGCAAGCAGGGCACCCCTTAGAACTGTCTGTCCGGGGTGGGGGTCGGGACCCTTTAAGCGCAGCCCTCGGCTAGCCTGAGACAGCATCTCCACGCTCTAAGTCCTCCTCTGATGCCCTGCCGGCACTGCTTCCGGCCATCCTTAAGCCCTGTTCAGGGTCCACTCAATGTGGACTTGCTAGTTCAAATTAGCAAAACGCTAATTCGAACTAGTTTTTAGTTCTAGACGCGTTAGTTCGAATTAGCTTAGTTCGAATTAACTAATTCAAACTAAGTTAGTTCGAATTAACGTTGTAGTGTAGACGTACCCTCAGAGATTCCCCACCAGCACCTAAGGAACGACGTGCCAGTTATTTCTGGGAGTGGCATGTGGCCATGGCATGTGGCAGGGAGGCTGCCTTAGCTCCTCTGCACCATCAGACTTTTAACATCTGATCTCTGAATTTGGCTTCAGGAGCCCCTGAGAGATTGAGCCCTATTCCAACAAAATTGGTAGGGTTGTCAACCCTAGTTGCTTATGGCAAACTTTATCACAAATAGCTCTGTTTTCCTGAGTTTTCTCACCATTCAGGGAGCGTTTGGGTGTATCCTTATAGTCTGATGGCATTTAACAAGACCAAAAGCACTACTCCAATGTAGCAAGGGTTCAAACCCTCCCATCCCCCACAAATTTAAAACAAAAATATCCCTGAAATGTCACAGAGGAAGGCTTGACTCTTCTGAAATGCATGCCATATGGGGAAAAATAATATTTGAGATCTCTGATTCCTTATTTCACAATCTCTTCTGCAGAGCCATGACACTACCTGTTAAGATAGGAGAATATCTATAAGACCTGATTATACACAAAAATCTAGTTTCTCTAAGAAAATAAATTCCTGAAATTCTTTAAATGTTGCACAGACTTGGATATTCTGTTATGGGAGTCCTATTTAGAAACCTGTAACACCTATTTGTGAGGTGTTTCAAAAGTACTACTGGTATTAAAAGAAATATAATAAGGTTTTTTAATTCTTTTTTGGCATGGAGACTCAAAAAGCAAAGTTAAAAGCCCATGTCCAGGTTTGCCATCCGCTCTGGCTTCTGATGACATGGAATGAGTCAAAACTGTCCCTCTGGAGCACCAAAGGACAGTGTCTCACTGGCAGGGAAGCCAATAGGATTGCTGGACCCATGTGAAACATGGACAGGGAAGCTCTGCACTCCTAAAAGGAGTAGAGCCTTGTTGGAAGAGGTGGGGCTGGTCCCCTCAGTGCATTCCAGCTGGTGCAGCACCCTCCCTCCCCGCCGTCCCTCAAAGCCAGCCAGAGTGTGCTGCACAGAGCTATGGAGCATGCTGCATGGTGTTCCCATGGTGATTCTAAAGGTTTCTGTAAGCCACCGCTGCAATTGCCCCCTTCATCCTCTTGTCTGTTCCCTAGTGAGCCACAATGGTCCCACATCACATATTGGGCTGTCCTTCATTTCCCATTCGTGTAGCAGATAATTGGAAAGACCATATGAGATTCTGATGTGATTCACTATGATCTATATGAGACGTGGCATGGGGAGGCCAATTGATTAGTCTGCTGCACAGTTAACTCAGCTG